>NC_134456.1:178602714-179226123 GCF_047948215.1 Lycorma delicatula | reverse complement strand
AGTCTGCACGCCTTTTTCGCATCACACTCCTTGTTTATCCTTTTTTGTAGACAGCTAGTGCAGTCATATTTTTTCATTCTTTGTACACTCACTATCCGGCCTTTTTTTATCTTACATTTTTCCTACTTACTTTTTCATTTCTTTATATTTACTTTTTTTATCGTACCTTTTGTTTACTTAATTTCATGATTGAGTTAATTGCTTTTTTCTTTTCTTTTTTTTTACTTAACTTTATAAAGTAGGGTAATTGGTTAAAAGTGTACAATTAAAATTTTTTTTTAAGCCATGACCTTTTTTTTGTGTAAATATGAGCCGTTCAACAAGCAATGTTGCCATTGAATAATTATTTGGGGTGTAGAAAGCTGTAAATTTCAACGGTTGATCCTGTATCAGTTCATATTTTTTTCAGACTTTGATCTTTTTAAATGAAAACAAAAAGTATTCAAAATTTTTTTACATATAAACAAATTTTAACAATTTTGATTAAAATAAATTTCTGACTCCTTCAGCCTAATGTTGTAACGGTTTTTAAAATGATTCCTCTCCAAATAAGCATTACAATAATTAATAATAAGCATTTACAATAACTAACAATTTTTACCTTATATCAGAAGATTAAAAAGTAATATATCACCCCATTCCCATGTTTATTTTTATAAATAAAATTTCTATAAATTTTTGATGTTCCACTTTATCAACTTGACATTTATTTTTAATTATTATTTTTCCTAAATGAAGTTGTGACATGATAGGAAGAGTTTCAAACTTAATAACAGGGTTCAGGAGATGGGTAGGAACCCATTTCCCCTAAAAGTAGGAATTCTGTACTTTTTTTAACTTTTAATTTTTTAATTAATCAACTTTAAAAATTGGATTTATTTATTCATTTTTTTTTCTAAATAAAGTGTTAAAAAAGTGAAAATAGTTTAGCTCAGTTTGAAAGGTTTCAAGAGTCAACTAAAGAAAAAAAAATTAATTTGTGGTTAAAATTACTCAATTTATTTATCAATAAAATCATCAGTAACAGCATTGACCTATATTCCGATACGTCCAAAGATAACAATGGTAATGGAGCCTTAGAAAATATACATAACTTAAAAATACCGAAATGTTTTTTTTTTTTTTTTTCATAAAAATATAGCAGCAGATGACATTTTAATTCTTATGAATCGTTTCTTAAATTAGTTATTCTCAATATTACTCAGTTTTAAAAAATTGTTTTGAATATATAAATTCAGAAAAATGTTTTATTTTTACCTTGCTATAAAATACAAGAAATCATATTTTTTAAAAAACGAGTTTTAATATGATTTCCCTTGATCAGATGTAGTAAATAGGCTCTAGAGTAGTTCGGAAATTGTCTGAGAAGAACAAATAAATTACGATCGGTTAATTGTACTTTACTAACCGTAAACAGGCAGTTGGAATTTCATCTTTTAATAAAATATACACATATAAACCACAAGTCTTTACTTCTAGATGATCAAAGCGGAGTGCTATAATGAAGTGATCTCAACTTTTTTGTTCTTTTAATTATTTATTAATGATCTGCCTCAAATTCTTAAGGCATTTATTATTACCCTTTTTGCACAGAACATAATTTATATCGGAGTTTAATTACTTAGCACAACTAGCAAATTCTACTTTAGTAGTTCAAAACTGCTAAATTAGGGATTGTAACTCCGTAAACTTGATCATACGGTCGCATTGTATTTCGTTCGGATCTTTCCCGTTTTGGGGAAAGATCCAACCACGCACCGAGCAGACGAACTGGCACAAGCGGTGTCCGGAGCGCAAAAGCAAATTATTTTGCCAAAGTGGATTGACGGGTTAGTCAGGCGAAGACGGCTGCTGGAGCCGCACGTTTTCCTTAAAATTAAAGTTAAAAATTTTTAATTATACAATAAGTATAACGTATACTTAATTGTTTACCGCGTTTTTAAGATGCTCATTAATGTCGATGGTAGTTTTCTCTGTTAATCATACGAAAAATTTCTTGATGTTTTGCTAGATGACAACTTCTTTTGACGGTCAAGTTGATTTTGTTTGCTATTAAATCCAGCCGTACTGTTTTGCTTCGAAATTTTTTAATGAAACGTTTAGTTCATCATCGTAATTTATATTTATTTTATATACGTATATTGCTTTCTAAAAAGTAGTATTATCTCTTGGAGCTTCCTCAAAAATTCAGAATGAGTTTTCAAAATTAAAAAATTGACTTTCAGATCATTCGTTGTTTGGTGCTCATTATTCCGTAAGAATTACATCGACTTATTTTTAATAAATTAAAATTTTAGCTTGTACTTGTGCTAAAAGCGACATTCATTTACTCTAAAAAAGAAACAATATCCAGGTCTATAAACCGTACAACAGAATTGTTTCGGTGAAATTCTTCGTAATTCTGCGGGTTGAGAGAACAGCCTTATTTTATTCTTGCGTTGACATTTTTAATAAATTACCGACATATGTGAAAAAGCTTTCACCAATTTATTAAAAAGGAATTTCTTTTACAGAAACAGTAATACTCTCTTTATATACTGTGGGTTTTTAAATACTCTATAATATGGGTTTTTAAATAATGTTAATTAAAAAATTCTATTTTAAACTTAATTTTTTGCATCTTTTTTACATATGAAAATATTTTCTCAACTAATCTTCATTAAAGACGTGTAGATTTTTTTTTGTAGTTATTTTATGTATTTAATATCTTCACATATTTAGTTTTATATTATTTTTGTATTTGTATTTCTGATTATTAATGCAGGCTTATAAAATTTCTGTTTTTTCTTCTTCAGGAATTAAATCTTTCGGCATTTTGATCCTCATCTCTCATGCAGTTAATCAGAGCAGCGTTTTAAAGTACCTTTCTATGCATCTCCTTTCATTAGGAGTATGTTAGTTGGTTTGGTAATCTTTTAACTGCATTCTATAATAGCTTATTCCTCACGATAAGCTTAGTTTTCTCATTTAAATTCTTACTTAAATGTATGTGAATATATATGTATCCCTGGCGCTTAACTTTCACGTTTTGCTATCATAAAGTCCAACTGGCCGACCATTATTTTATCAAATTTTTACGATGTTAAAATTTGATAAAACCATATCGTTACTACGATATGGTTCCGCTCATACGATTAAAACCTTCAGTCTTGAGGTTGGCATTTACTGAAAAAGATCCTTGGACTGTAGTAGATTCTAATTTTTCCGCTGAGATCTGAACGTTATAGTTTTGTACAATTTTTTCTAACAAAATTATTTTTTCTATAATCTGTCTTCATTGTCCGCTATGATCACTTGTTCATCAGCCAAAATTAAACTTTTTATAAAATTAACATCTTTAGAATTTCTCTTAGACCTAAACTTTCGATTGTTTCTTCAATTCCCTCACATAATTGTCTATATTTTACACATATATAAATAATAAGTAATTGTATATTAACGAAGTATCTTTTTAAAAAAAACAACCTTTATTTTATTTACATATAAAATAATTATTACACATAGTTATTCTTTTTATGTTAAAATTCTGAGTATACCTTCCAATATAAAATGTATAAACAATGTTATGCGTACATGCTAACAGAGCCAGTTCTAAAGCGAAACTTAGCATTAAATGTTCATTGTAACGAAGTGAGTTTAAGATTTTGTCGGATGTTCATTCCAACGAAGTGAGTGCAAGACTAAAGAAAAAGTAGATAAAGAACACAGGCTTCAACTAATAACATTTCCTAGAATTACTAACATTCCAGTGATAATACTTACATATGCTAAATATTATATATAAAAAACCATGTTCACGTATACTGGTGAAAAACACAGCATCCTTCTCTCACATCTAAAAAGAATTGTCGAGATTCCATGACAACGCATATTTCTGTTTCGTCGTATATGTCTAAGCACTTTTATGACTTCGTCGGATATCTATTTTCTTCACAATTTCCCAATTTACTTCTTATTAATCTATCAAATACTGTAACATAGTCAATAAATAAAGTATTAGGGCTATAGACGATTGAATTCTCTACTGTTTTTCAATTAGCTGCTTCAATGTTGAAATAAAGTCCATACATAATCTTCCCTTACCAGTGTTAGATTGATCATCACATAAAACCGTCTCAACCATGGATCTTAGCTTAGTTGTTAAGATGTTTACATAAATCGTATATCCCATATTACACTTATTAAGTCTTATTAAGACTTGCTTCTCAATAATTATCATAGTAAGATCACCATCCTTTATTTTCAAAAATAAAGGATGATGATCATATCGAAGCTTTTAAAGGATGGTGAAGCTTATCAAGGATGGTGATTCATATCTAAGCCGGCCATGAACATCTCTTTCCAAATTTTCTACATATTTGTCCAACTCTCCAGTTTAGCTTAAATAGGCTTCTTAGCCAGCGTGGATTGAACAAGACATGCTTCCCTAATTATTTTATCTTTATTAGTTTGGCAATTTAGAAATATATATATTTTTTTTTAAGTTCATCTTTCCAAATATATACGTTTTCTTCTTTTTGGCTCTTATTCCACTTTTCAAAAACTTCCTTTGTCGCATTTCCGTTAAAGTTATTATGCATGCCATTCTACCTCTACATTAGTTCTCATGAGTATATTATCAAGCTGTTTCAGCATCTTACTTTGGAACACAGTTCTAATGGATGTATCTTCGAATAGACCGGATTTCCTGCTCAATTTCGGCAAGTATCCTTGGAAGCTTTTTGGTATCAGTCATCTTTTCCGCAAAACGACTACACTTTAAAAGAAAATGTAAGGAGCCTACATCACATCCTTTCATCTCCCTTACAACTTCAAAGGATTAGGTAACATTTTATTGTCAATATAGTAATCAATTATGGATGGTAGTGTCCTAGTATACTATGTATATTGATGGATATCTTTATGTATTAAAGTGTTCTCTACCTTCGTTTTATTGCAGCTGATAAAATATCTCAGCTTTCTTCCATTATTATTAATCTTGCTCCCCATTAATGCCTATTATATTTTCAACTAGTTCGCTTCCAATTTTTGTATTTAAGTCTCTTCCCTTTAAGAGATAGTCATTTTTTTATACCATATACCACATCGTGCAGCTTCTTGTATAACATTTCTATCCTCTTTTCTTCCTTCCTCAGAAATCATACACTATTTTTGATGGTATGCTTTCGCGCTTAAAAAGATTACAACTCCTGCTACTGTTCTCCAATCCCATGGCACTCCATTATAAAACAGCGCGTACAATTCAAGGTCCTCATTTTTAAAAGAAATAAATATCTATTTTCTTTAACTCCAATTGTTTTGCTAACTCTTCTTGTTTATTGGATCATCTCATTACATTCTATGATGACTTTCTTTCAATCTCTGTTAGGTTTCCAAATTTTTTGATCTTGCCTTATCCGACGGTACTTGAAGCGTTTCAGTAACACATGTAATCCTCTGGCCTCATTATGAGTGTACTGCTCGGGTTAAAAATAGTTGCAGGGCTACTGCCTCATTGTCTTCAGGATTTCTTTCGAAGTTTAATAATACCTTCCGCTTTCCATACGGTTGTCCGTTTGTAACCTGTAGTCCTAGGCAGTGACCCTGTAATTAGATGCTAACATACAGAGGATTTTTACGAAGTGCCTTTCGACACTTCTCCATCATGAATGATATTCATTCATTCACTGCCAGATTGCGACAGTGTTGAATTATTCCATTTTATAATAAATTGTGTATTCTTTTATGTTGCGCTGAATATTTTGCCACGGTTCCCTTGATTGATCCAGGAAAATTCTTAGGCAGTAATTTTTTTATCCATGAAGTAGCGTGCCTACCCATTTTTGACGATCTATGTTTTATGTATGACATACCGATCAGAACAAATTTTCTTATAGTTGTTAGTTACTTCCTCAAGTTGCATAAAAAATATCTTGGAAAAACAACTAAAATAAAATCTGAAACAACTTCTCTTTTTAATTAACGGTTTTTCAATCCTATTGGCTAAACCATTTATTATGGATTTACTCGCTGTCGTAACATTTTAGTGGAAAAAGTTTGAAAGAAAGAAAACATTAAAAATTAAACCTAATAAAATTGTAAATAACGTTCGTAGGAATATTTTTTTTGATATTCCAAATCGGGACTGCTTCTCCTTTGTTTTTACTCTATTGGTATATTTTTTAAATGTTAATTTATGATAATAAATAATTTTTAATTAAAATAATTAGAATTTAATCGTATTTCAGGGAAAAAGTTTTTGTAACTTTTATTGTAGGATTGTTTGGATTGTTATAGATAATGTAGCTTGTACTGTGTAAATAGAAAAATAGTTTAGCTTGTACTGTATAAATAGAAAAATAGTTTAGCTTGTACTGTATAGAGAAATAATAACAGTGAAATCTTGAATTGCCATTTTATGGTGCAACACAGATTATTTATGCAGAGCTATTATTCATAAGGTTAATTATTATTTCAGTGAAATGTTCTAAATTTATTTTGTATGAATGTTAAGTTCACATTTCTTCCTTATAACTGCCTAATTAATTTAGAATAATTATTTTTATTAAATTTGTTAAGCTTAATTAATCTGTTTTAATTATGCTTTAAATAAGCATTGCTGACTTTTAATAAAGTAAGGAAAAGCTCCCTTTTGTTAATCATGAGTGTACGTGATCGTATTGCATAATTCTAGCATTTATTCAAACAAATAATGATAATAATAAATATAGAAACATATTGCGTAATTTCTACTTTGAATAAATAACCTGATTAACACTTTACATTGTTTTGAGCTTATCAGTTTAAAGAAGCTAATCAATAACGTACTGTTACGTGCGAGTACGATACTCATGTTTCTAGATAATAGGTAATATATCTTACATAAGACTTTATGAACGATTAGAGTTCGATATTTGGTCTTATTCAGGATTAGGCTGCCATTCCTAAGGCGGTAATGTTTATATATAAAGTGACCAAAAGTTAGCGGTAATTTTTGCATTCAGATCCAAAAAATGGTCCGAAAGAGACAATGCAAAGAGTTATCAGTAAGGAAGTCTAGGGAGCAAGGTTGTTTTTCTTCGTTTCGTTCAAAATTTGGTGAAAGCGAAGTTCCAAATGTTTTCATTATTTTTCTTTCAGGTTCATTTATTGTCGGATGTTTATTTTCTTCTATTAATGATCGTCTATTCTTCGGTTAAGTATAAGCCATTCGTTTGCATAGATTATTCTTCGAAAAGTTTTCTTCTCGCTTTGTTTCGTGCACGGATTTTAACCTCACTTTTTTATTGTATAATTTGTATTTATTATTATTGTCTTTAATTAATAGTTTCTTTTATTTTTGTATTTTTTTTATCCCGACGGGGAGTCTTACACTATAAGATTTCGCGGGGAGAACTTTGCGGGGACTTTGCGAGCTGAAGAACTTTTCACACCCTACATAAACACTACAGAAATTACAACATACTCTTGCACTGCACAGTAACACAACATCTTACACTATTTCTTCTTACACTTACACTCAGTGGTGTTGCGACACCTTAAGATACGCACCCATAACGCAAGGTGGAAACTATCGTCCCAGTGAATGGATGGCTGTACCTAGTGAGTCTCAAACTATGTCCCCTGGGCACCAGGGTAAGCCCAGTTGTATGCAGCCTACCTTGTATTGGCTGTTCGCGCGCGTTCTGCTGGAGTGCTGCGTTAAATCGCCAGTACTCGTGGGAACCAGTTTATATACGGGTACGGCAGTCCCAATTAAAAATATTTCGGTGGTTGTTGATTCACTTGAAAAACCAACAAACCGGAGAGTTTGAAGAGACTTCGACTGACTTTGTCAGCCGAAGATGAGTCTAACAAAATGGAAAGAACCAGAGATGTACCAGAGAGTGGTAAATTAACAAGTGTACGGTTTCTTGTAGTTAAATATAACGAAGAAGGTAAATCCTTTGCAAAGGTTTCTTCCTTTCTAATAAATAAGTGTGTGATAACAACTTGTGGGTCTCCGAAATCCATTACAACTCAGGAGTGGCACCCAGCTGATTGAAGTACATAGTGAAGATCAATGCCGAAAACTCCTAGTCCTTAAGAATATAGGGAAAGACGGAGTGATAGCAGAGCTCGCACAATAAACTAAATGTCAGCAAGAAAGAAAAAAAGTCAGAAAATGTTAGAATTGTAAAGGTCCACACTCGGTAAGGTCTCAAGACCTTACTTTTTAATTTAGTTTTAATTATTTATAAAAAAGAAAAAGCTATTTTGAAAATCTCTACTGAGCAGAGTGTCCTTTCCGGTGTCACGTCGGGAATACAGAAAATCCGTCAGTATGAGGAATCCCGTACAACCTGCTATTACTTTTGTACAGGTTTTCTCAAACAACTTACAAAACAGAAGACGCGTCGTGTAAAGAACTGACCAAATTGGTAGAAGCTTTGTCGGAACAAGTAAAGTTCCTCACATCTGTTATTGCAACGTTGGTTACTGGCAAAAAGGTAACATCTGCAAGAAAGAGCGATAGTGGTTTACCTAAAACCAATTCAGTTGGTTCACCACCACATAAGGTTCCTGCTGCACCGATTACGTAGCATACTAAGATCCCTGTGAGGGATCTGTAAAAACATCATCTCTTGGTACGCCATCTCCATCCTCGCAGGCTTCCAAGACCCGTTCCCATCTCCAGTACCAGAATATGGTGGCGGATGACATATCTGAAGAAGCTATGCACTTTCTAACGGTTATAAAATCCAAAAAGAAAAGCCGGATTGTACTTGATGAATAATCTTGCACGCAGAGTTTTACATATAACGGAAAACAATATTTTTATAGGTACAAATATTAAGCATGGAATGTTTGCGGTCTCCGTACTCGTCTTAAGGATATTGAAATCCTATTACAGGAGGAAAGTTCATTAATGCTGTATCTGCAGGAGACACTTCCGTCCCCAGGATGAAGTGTCTTTTTACGGTTACGTCTGCGTAAGATGCGACCATCATATCGAGGCCAGAGGACGTTAGGTGTAGCTGTTTTCGTAAAGGAAATCGTATTAGCTACGCGGATTCCACTGGCTCCAAATATCCTTGCAATCTCAGTGAAGATATTGACGCCATTTAAAATGAATATCTGGAATTTATACCTTCCCCCAAATTCCTAAATCAATGGCGATGATCTACTACTTCGCTAGGCATCAGACCTCAGCGCCTTTTCTTATCTCTACATATGCAATTATCTCAAGTTCTTACTGTTCCTCAACGTTTCCAACTACCTTGGCGGCTTTTTCCATTAAATTCTGCTTTAGAATATAAATCTTTATGAATATTTTCAATATTCAAAAAGATCAGGAATCCGGTGATCTGACAAGAAACATTTTATAATATTGTATATATATTGTATTTTATAACTGCTCTAAACACGATAATTCTGTTAGTTGTGTTTTTGTGGTCGGGAATAGAAAATGCATGTTGGGCCTTCCCAGCATCCTCAGTGTTTTCGTGACAGAGCAATTAATAAGGCCTTAAATATAATGAACCCAACATATCAACGCGTAATTGTCTGTTCAGATTCCATGAGTGCCTTGCAGGCGATTAGTAACATTTAATTTAGATTCCCTGTTGTCTATGAGAATCTGTAAACGTTTAAATGATTCAGTGTAATCTTCTGTGAGTTGTGTTGTGTTCTACACAACTGTGAGCTTCTGCTCGATCCCCAGCCATATTGGAATTTCAGGAAATGAGCGTGCGCTGTTAGTGCGGCAAAAAAGGCTTGTTTGCAGCTTCCCTTCACTAATCGCGTTGTTTCGAACGCGATGTTTTGTGAAGAGAGTGGTTGGTGATAAATGACAGAGTAAATGGATTGCTACCACCGAAAATAAACTTTGTCTAGTTAAGAACACGGTGTCACCGTGGAGCTCTTCATCCTGGAATTGCCGTCGAGAGGAGGTTATTTTTGCCGTTTGCGATAGGGGACACTAAACTCACTCATGGACATCTCATGACTCGGACTGATGCTCTTACTTTTTTCGCTGCGATAGCCATCTGACGGTACACCATATCCTTGTGGACTGTTCTTATTGTGTCGCATTGCGTTGGGAGTGTAAACTAGGGACTAACATCCAAAATGTCTTTAGGAACTGTGAGACAATGTTATGGAGTATTTTACGATTTCTTCCGCTTATATTAAATTGTTTGATTATTAGTATAGTATTTTTCACTTATTTATGCCTTTAGGCTATGGCAGATGGAAATTTTATTGTTTTAATTTAGATTTTTATTGTTGTACTTCATTGTGGTTATATATTCTCCGATTATGATACACCATGGGCACTTTACAAGTATGCGGTGCTGTATAAGGACTATTTTTCGCTATGATATTTGTTTTATAATAGTGTTCTTTTTTTTAAAAGTCTGGTTCTAATTGTTGATTTTAATCATGTTACATTACTGTTATCAAAATTTGTAAGTTTGATGTTTGGCTAAACTCCTTACTGTCGTAATTTTGTGTCCGGGCGCTGATAAAGACACTATGACAACCTTAACAACAAGCGATTATAAGTCAGTTTCCATTCTCTATGGTCTTCTTATTTTTACCCTTCCTAAGCAGTAATATTAACTGAACCTTGACAAGGAAACTGTACTAATAACAAATTTAATTAAGATCATTCGAAATTAACTACCTTTAAGTGGATCTGAACAAAAGTTTACAAAGCCGAACATATTAAAAAAAAATAAATAACTAAAATGCACCTAATAAGAATTAAAGGAAATTTGGTTGCTTTTTCACAGAAATAAAGAATTGTAGCTTATCAGAAGTTAACCCACCGGGTTGGTCTAGTAGTGAACGCGTCTTTCCAAATCAGCTGATTTGGAAGTCGAGAGTTCCAGCGTTCAAGTCCTAGGAAAGCCAGTTATTTTTACACGGATTTGAATACTAGATCGTGGATACCGGTGTTCTTCGGTGGTTGGGTTTCAATTAACCACACATCTCAGGAATGGTCGAAGTGAGACTTGTACAAGACTACACTTCATTTACACTCATACATATCATCCTCACTCATCCTCTGACATATTATCTGAAAGGTAATTACCGGAGGCTAAACAGGAAAACTAAAGAGCTTCTCAGAAGTTAAGGCCAACCGGTTACCTATCTGGTCTTCTATTTACATTTTCTGTTTTTCTAAATGGTATAAAAATTTATAAAATTCTTTGATAATTTACATTGAATTTTAAAGAACGATTCAAATAATAAATCTTAGAAACTGCCTACCTCCGGAACTAATTATTATTACTCAGAGCAATTGTTGTGATGCAATAGAAATGTGTTGCTATTAGAGAAGAATTCAGAAACCAAAAATACAATCAACCATTAAAATTGTTTGGATCCTTTTACAGTTATAACATATTTTAGTTTATCGAATCTGGTCATCCTGATTCCATAGGGGAAGACACGCTCCATGTGACGGTTACGGTTGCTACGCCAGCCTCTCCGCATTTAGCCTTTATGGGCTTTACCGGAGTTCATCTCCAGTACCTCGGTTATGATATCTTCCAGAATATCCAGATATCAGCCAGAATGCCACCGGTGTGAATTTCACAACATTCACATCGCTGTATTACTAACTAAAAACTGTAATGAATAAAAAACATTTCAAGTCTTAAATAAGACTTAACAGATATTATATTTAACAAGTGAAGGAAATGAAACTACTTACCCGGAATAGTTTAATTGAGTTCGACATACAACACACAATAGATAATAATAAATAACCTAACATAACACTAATGAGACAAGAACATAAAATAAATCAAAACAGTAAGATAACTAACACAAAAATGACAATAACTAACAACCAACAAACCAACCATAACAGAAACAAACAAAACAAAATAGGAAAAACCCAAACGAACCCCTAAATCCCTTCTGCAGTTCTCTTTTTTGCCAAGTAAATGATAAAATTTTCTACTATCATCCAATTGGTCTGACTCATTCAGTTGACACGGAGATCAAGTACCGACGCGATAACATCCTGTTGACAGATGATCTCCGTGGGCATCAATTCGTACTTCGAACACTGATAAAAAACGTGGTACGCATCGTCCAATTGTCCGCACTGCAGACACATGTCTGAGTCCGCCAGGCCGATATTCTGAAGTCTTTCCCAAAAAGCGCCATGGCCAGAAAGAAACTGCGTCTCGTATTTATTAGGATGTACCCAAGAGGCGTTTAGCAAACCTACAACATTTGGAGTAAGATCTGCGTGTAGTGCCCACCCTCTGTCTCATCCCATTTGCCTTGCCATAATGCGTTATCATGTTGTTCTATCTCCTGAATTTTTTCTGAAATCAACTGTCCTGACATCTTGGCAACATAACGCTGCTGCCTCTCAGACACAATCAGATCTATCGGTGTAACGTCTGCGATCACCAAGATCGCCTCCTGTGAAATCGTACGGTAATCACCCATTACGTTAATAATGTAATGCGTTCACCCCTTAATATTATCTCCCGATAGATTTTAAATTTTAGCCTACCCGTCCATATGGTCGCCGCATATAGCATAATAGCCTCGCATACGGCCTTATACAGGATATTCATGGTTTTGAAGTTTAAACCCAAATCGGGATTGACTATTCGTCGAATACCAAAGAAGGCACTGCAGCCCTTCTTCGCGACGTATTGAAGGAACGACAATTTCTCATCGAGAAACACCCCGTGGTAGTTTTGAGCCTGAACATACCTAATTCGTTGGCTTGTCATCGAGACGCGTACTGCCGCCTCACAGCCAAATGACTTGAGGAGCATCATAGTGGTCTACTCTGGGCTGAACATAATCTTAAGTTGATGACCCCACAGCTCGAGCACCCTACAAGCCTGACTGGCACGGAGCTCTACCTCGCTCCGCGAGCCTCCCTCGACTAGCAGGAGCTCATAGTCAGCATATGCCACGATGAGACACCCGCTTGGCAATCTCAGCCGTAGAAGAGAGTCAAACTCCACCACCCATAGCAAAGGACCCAGCACACTGCCCTAGAGACAACCCTCGGATAGTGTCTTGCCTATTTCATAACTGTCCTCGCGAAGCAGCACATCCCGGTGAGTGAAGTAACTTTGCGTAATTCGCAACACACTTTAAGTACATTATCTCTACTGAAGTTTAAAAATAGCAGAGGACCACCAGGTTGTTAAACGCCCCTGAAATGTCCAGGAAAATACCCAGGACATATTGCTCGCGACTGGTTGTTACCAAACTCAATACTCGGAGTATGGTGTCCTCAGTACACTTTCCGGGACGAAACCCGTACTGGTTCTTCATTAATTATCCGTGCAAGCTCAACCTTTCGTTTATACGAAGGTACAGAACGTTTTCAAAGTCCTTACCAATGACCGGCAGTAATGTCAAGGGTCTATTGGACTAACTAACAGCGGGGTCCTTGTCGCCACCCTAAAACAACAATTTGATAATTTCCTTCTTCCAAACAACAATTTATTAAAAACTCGTTAAATAATTTTCACACTAACCCCTACCGAGCGAACAAAGAGTCCGCAGTTATTCCGTCAAATCCAGGGGCTTTCTCCGTACATAAGCTACAGATAGCTTGACGCACTTTGGCCTCAGCAATCACCAAAGACACTGCATCCCCCCTCCGAAACTGTGCGACCTCACGCCGCACCTGTAAATGATATGCTGGCTCATAAGCTTCATTGTCATCAGACAGTAAATCGTTAAGTAATCGGTGCAATATCGGTCCAGTTGACCGCATTTGAATAGTCCGAATGCGGTAATCTCAACCCCGTAATGGAAGACACCCGCCTTGTGACGCTTCCGGTCGCCGCCACCCTCCTCCGTTCATAGCCCTGATGGGCTTTAACTGGAGCCGAATGAGGTCAACCGGCTCTCTCTGATTTGTTGTGGATTCCCCCTCCATTGTTTCTGTTAACTCAAATAGACCTAAAATTGTCCGTAATTCGCCCCGTCGGTAATTCGGTACCGTCCCGCTATTGTAATAAATCTAAAACGAATCTGTGTGATACTTTTTTCAGTATTCCAGTATTTAATAGAAAAGTAAAGAAAATCTTTCAGTTATAATTTACTTTCGTAATAATAAAAGAATACCTAACATTGAATAACTTTTCTCTGTTCCATAGTAACTGAAATAAGTGTTTTTTTTTTAAAGAAAACCTCCTTCAGCCCCTTCAGCGCACAACAGCACTAAAGCTTTACAAAAATACATGAACATACTTTCGTTTCAGAGAATATTTTTGTTGTTATTGAGCGAGCTACAGGTACTAAGTATCGACTTTCAAATATACATTTGTAATAAATGTTTTGTTTTTTAAGTCCCATTCAGCTGTGAAATATTTGCAGTGGTATTTTTAACCTGTAATTGCTTCGGTAAGAAACCAGAAAAAGAAAAATACATAAATAGTGTAAGAGAAATTGCACGTAAGATGTTAAAGATAAAATATTGTATTTATTTAAAAACTTTAATGTACATTATGTTGCTTTTCATATTTCTGTGCACTTTAAAATTACTATCGTTGTAACTATTCTGTCTTTTATCATTTTGTTTCTTTTCCAGATACTTCTAAAGTCTGTATATTTTAATTGTTATTTATCAGTATTATTCTCACAACGATGAGACTAACAAATACGCCGTGAACCAGTGGGGTAGGGCGTATTCCCTTCGCTCGCCCTGCTAGTTATTTTATATTTTTATGTATTTTTTATTATCTTCCTTTTTTAAGTTTCTTATGTTTTATAAACATATAATTTTTATTACAGTTTAATAAAAAGTTTAATCTTTATAAATTTTTATAAAGACTTTGCAATGGAAAAACTGTGTAAGGTTGTTATGACTTGACCGTTGTAGCTGACAAAGTCATGTAATACTTAGCCAGCTTTTATTTTAATTACCTTGAGTGTGATATTATATTATTTATTATTGATATTCACATTAATTAATTACGAAAAGAATTAGCTTTAAAACGAATCATGAATTCAGTATTTATAACTTCTCACTGATGAGAGATTAGTGGTTTTAAATTCAGATTATATCTTACGTTTTATGAGTTTTATAAATATTTATTTTATGTGAAAATGAACAAAAATTATTATTCGTATGTACTGTACAGATGGAATAATAAAAACATAATTATAAACATTCATTTTATCATTAAAGTGTAATGTGAAAGAAATAATTCCTGGAGATGTGAAGTAACAACCGACCGTAATCATCAAAATTGTTTTATATCTAAATTTTGTTAACGCAATGTGCGCACTAGGTAGTTATTATCTTAAGACGGTTCTAAATAAGCATGTCATATTCTATTATTAATAAACTTCAGAAAATAAATTAAAAACAAGAATTTACGTTTTGATTTAGAAACGTAAGTAATGATTTTTAAGTAATTACCTCTTATATACACATACAAGTGTATGTTAAATTTTTGTTGTTATTCTATTTCAAGTTCCTCAACAGTACTTAATAGGTCAACAACGTTCAATTGCAGCATGGTTTTCAATATGAGCGGATTTCGATATTATAAATCAGTGATCAGATAGATCATTCGAAAAATAATATATGAATAGAAGAAGAAATCATTACTTTATTGTTTTATAATTTAGGCTTTGTAACAAAATAAGGATCATCTACAACAAAAATAAAGTTGCCGCTAACATGCAGTTTGGTTAAAATAAAAATGTAATAATTAAGCAATTTTTCAGTCTACTTATAGAGATCCAAATATAAATGTTTTTTTAGACGAGGGGGTCGCTCCTCGTCCCTTTCCCGGTGCCGGGAGCCGCATCGATCGATACGGCACCAGGCACGACGACGAGCGCCGCGGCGCTACTATTGACCAGACTGGTCTTGCGGGCTTCGTCGGAAGAAGATAACCAAAACTGCATCATCTTAAACATCAAAATATATATATGTATATAGTCATACGTATTATTGTACGTAAACCAATAAACGATAATCCGTTTTAGGCTATATAACATTAAAAGTAAAAAAAAAAAAAAAAAAAAAAAAAAAAACGGTTTATAAATTGCCTATACAGATTTATAAATATTAATGCTATTTATAGAGTTAAAAAACCAAACAAGTTTAGACACGAAAACGTAGATTGTTTGTCAGGAATAATGTAACATGCAACTATTATTTTGTAATAGGGTGGTTGAATTACTTTGTGAATTCTAGCTAAACTAACACAGTTTCCAAAAATATTGATTGCTTATAGATTGATATTTTTAAAATTACAATGATTTCCGATGATAAGTTGTAAATTAATATATTATTATTTATATTATAGATAAATCATTTATTATTTTATTACATGATTAATTATAAGCAAATGTTAAACATTTTAATTAATTAATTAACGTATAATTTTAAAATAAGTAGGTATGACGCCAGAAAGGATGTTTTTAATGTATATATTTTAGCAAACAAATCAGTTGTGGTCCAAATGATTGTATCAACAGAAAAAATAAGTTAAGATTCATCAATAGGGAGCCAAAAAAATCTAGGTTTAACAAATTTTTCTTTCAAATAATCTATTATTATTATTGGTTGCATTAAGTAACAATAAACGGTAAATAATATATGAGTATCAAACAGATTAGGGTTTAAACATCAAAGAATTTATTTTAAATTAGGAAAAACTTAAAAGAAAAGATTATCTACCTTTTGAAAAGAAAATGTTCTTCTGCTCTTTATTGATCTTAAATTTCTACGTCTCATAATAATAATAATAATAATAATAATTTATCTTTAATTAATTTTTGTGATAAGAAACAAGAACAGCAGTTCTTATTTCAATGGAACTTGGAATTAAAAATAGGTTTAAAAATCGTTTTAATTTATTAAAAGGAAACAATTACGTTAATGTTTTTTTGAATCTACCAATTTCTTACGAATACGTCCTTTTTCCTCTCTTTATTATATTTATTTCTTTTTAAGCAACAAAAATAGAACTATAAGAAATTTCTAAATAAAAAAATAAATTTTGGGTTTTTCCTAATCTCCCGATGGAAATTTTTACAATTTGATTAAATATTGATATTTTGCGGTTGAGTTTTATAATATTTCGGTAATGTACCGTCCAGTAACACGATATTTCATGTTACTGGACAGTATATTTCATGATATACTGAATGAATAAGCCTCTTCACTTTTACACTTGTCGATCGCTTTAAAAATATTTCAAACTCGTTTTTATTTTCAATTGAAATGGCTGAATTATTCAAATTATTATTAAAACTTCCAATCTTTCTTCTTTAACCTGACTTCTTTCGAAAAACTGATAAACACTGGTGGGGAATTTATTTTTTTTATATCGAATTCGGCAACGTTTGGGAGCAACGAAAAAGAGTTTTCACAACACGTCTGTCATGTAATATTAAATAAAAGGAAAATTTCTGATAATGTCACTTGAACATGTAACTTATAATACTGAATTGATAACCAGTACAGAAGTTTCAATATAACTTATTATGATCTGAGTTATGAAATCTTCATAAAAAGAATATAAGTTCGAAAACTATTAAAATTACTGTTTACAAATTCAATAAATTCATTTAAAATATTTTAACAAATAATACTTTATTTTAAACAGTGAGTCTGATTAGACCCAATAGTTTTGATCAGGAAAAGTAAGGAATTTTAGTCGGAGTTCTAAAAGCATGTTTTTTTCGTATTGATTTTTATGGAAAAAAACTTGTAAATAAAGTGCTTGCTTGAACAAATTTTAAAGGCGATCAGTAAATGTAAAACTGAACAAGCTAAATTTAAATTGTTATGTATACTTTACAAGAAATCTGTTAAAATCTTATTTCTCGTAATATGTAATCGGATATTTAAGTTTTTTCCTTGGTAGAAGGGAAAAATTGTGTAGGCAGGCCACGTTTGGAATATGTAAAACAAATTGTTAGGGATGTAGGATGTAGAGGGTATACTGAAATAAAACGACTAGCACTAGATAGGGAATCTTGGAGAGCTGCATCAAACCAGTCAAATGACTGAAGACAAAAAAAAAGTAAGGATACACTGGTGTAGTATTTATTTTTTTTAAATGTCTTAAACATTTTTATACGTTTTTTTTAACAATAACTCGACCTTCTTTCATACGAAGTACTTTTAACCAATTTTTATAAAATAAGCAACTTATATCAATTAAAATATTGATTCAAAAACAAATCTTTTGTTTAATAATTTTGTAAAATTTACATGCAAATCAGTAACGTAAAATTTAGAATTAATTAATAATTAATTGAAATGTAGTTATGTATTTTAAGAATCAAAGAATTGTTTGAATTCCGTACGATAGTAAAATTTGTTGAATTGTAAACAATTTTTCGACCGATTCAATTCAGAAAGTTAGTTTTATAATAACATAAAAAATTGTTAATTTTAATAATTGTTATTTTTAAATTAAATTCTGTAAAATTTTACGTACTACGATTGAAAAATAATGATTCGTTCCTCTCAAGCAAAAATTGTAACTTGAATTCGACTTAGGCTGTTTATAGTTGGGAAACAAAAAAAAAAAATAAAAAATTAAAATACTACTTATTGATGGGTTTATTTTAAATTATATTTTTTCTCTCCTTTGATTTTTCAAAAGAATAAAATACAAAAATAAAAAATGTAATTTAAAGACAGTAGATTATTATAAACCACATAATTGCATAGTTTTACTTTAATACTGAGCCATCTGTCTACAAGCGTTAACCAAACAATGTTAAACAAAGATTACGTAAACGTCATTACTGGAAACTTAATAAGCTGCTGAAAGCGTTCTTAAAGTTCCTATACGTACAAGTAAAACGTAAGCATATCAACACATACGTTCGTATTCGCACGATACTCTAAATAAATAAATATACACAAATGCTCGTATAGAAAGCATGGAAAAGTAAACAACAATTTGCAGCAAAAACAATGTGTAATTATTCAAGTAGAAGAATAAAGATAAATCGTGACGTTTAATAAAGATAAAAGCAGAATTAAGTTTAGAATAGATCATCTGAATAAAGTAAAATACTTAAATTATTTATAATGGCTTAAAATTAAATTTTTTCCATTTTTACAATTGTAATAACAACTACGTTGGCAACGGTACACGACTTCCCTTGGCCATTGTCATCTCCTTTTGAGAGCCGATTAAATGTATTTTGCACAAAACATTATACGCATGAATAAATCATTTATTCTGAATTTACAAACTATTTTTTTTTTGTCTTGTACTGTATTTTGTTTTTCTAGCTGAAGTTCTTCGCAAGAACTAAAGTACTAAATAATAAGTAGCAGTTAAGATTTTTTTTCTCCTTTTATAACTCATGGGAATATTATTTAAACTAATTTTTACTTAGTTTTCTTAAAGATTTCTGTAGAAATAATTGTATAAGATTTACTTTATAGCTAATTAAGAAATAGGAAAGTTAGTGATGATTAATCTGATTTGTTTTAAAAAATGTAGTAAATCAGCAGTTGATCACTGCCAGCTGAAAAGCCCCTTTATACAATTTAACCTTTTTAAGTATAGTTTAAGGAAAATTTGAAGAATGTTTTTTATAGAATTTCATAATTAGTTTCTGTGGGGAATTTTTAAGGAATATGTTATTATCCAATTGTAGCCTTTTACGGAGGGGAAATTAAAAGGGAAGCCCCAAATGGTTTTTTTAGATATTGTTGGAATTATTTTTATAGTTGAAACGGCTCGCAAAATTAACGTTAACTAGGAAATCTTCCCTAATAGGTGTGGTTTAAAAGGAATACATGAGGTGGCTTTCACAGAATTTTTAAGTTATCATTTGTGCTGAAGTTCCTTAAATTCCTAATTTCTCTTGTTGTTGTTGTTATTCATGTAAATTTGTAAATTTCGAGTGAATATTACTCAAAATATTGATGGAATAAATATAAATGACCAGTTACAGTACTTCATCTAGATTAGACGGATTTTCAAAAATTGATTTACTCTTTTACACTCTCATAGAGGTGAGTAAGGAAATACCCCATTCTTATCATTAGCTTTCTACCTTACGTAATGATACCTAAGTGGAATACCACTGCCAGGATTTAATTTTCCAGCTCATTAGTCTTTTAACTTAAATATGAAAGGAATAAACTAAAGTCTGTTAAAATGCTAAAAAAGGTTGAAAAGGTACTTATATATTTTTAGTTTATCCCCTTGGGATTAATAATTAAAACAATTTTTGCTTACTTTTACTGAGTACCTGTTTGAGATTTCAACGCAAATTTAAGTTTTCTTACTGTAGAGGAAATAAGCATTATTTTTGATCGAGTTAATACTAGCTATCCTGTATAAAATTATAGTCCGATTTGCACACCTTTCATCTGAGAAAAAGACCATCTCTCTTTAACCAAACAATGTTAGTCATTCCATAGTTTTAGGTTTCCAGCGATTTCATGCTTTTCTTAATACCAAAATTTATTTTAATCCTTAGAGTTCTTAAGATTTTTAATTTAAATAATTTTTTCTTGTCCTAAAAACTACTTTTGAGAATTATATATATTTCAGCTTTGTAGCTATCCAAAAAAAGGGATAATCAGTGATTAGTGGAATTAGTGAGAGATTTCCTTTATAATTGAGTAACTTATGTAACTCGTAACAGCAAATATAAGTAAAATATTATAAACACACACATTTCATATTGTATTTGTTTTTTTTCTTGTTCAATTTCTGCGAAATTAAAGGAGATATGTTTCAATTCTTATCCAGTTTTATTCAAGGAGGTAATATAGCAGTCCATTTTTTATTTTAAATCGAACATAAAATCTCTAATTCGAATGTGAAATTATGTCTCAAATTTGAGAGGGACATAGCTGTCACTAAATTATTTTAATTTTTAAAAAATCATTTTAGACAAAGTGAAAAATCTTACAAATATTACTCATTGATAAACTTCAGCGTTAACGCATCATTTTCCTCTTGTGAGTACTTTTCATTCTTAATTCATTTTTAAATGCAGCGTTGTTGCCAAAATATACCTATTAAACATCTGGATAATAAAGGGGTATTGTATTTCTTCGTTTCTAAGATTTGGCAACGCTATTAAGCATCAATAGCTTTACAAAATGAGACACCATGTTGGATTTTTTAGAACTGTTGATCCTGGAATTCTCGTATGAGCTAAAAATAAATTAGCCATAATTTTTTTTTTTTTCAATAAACTATTTTTTATTCGATAGGCTCTTCTTTTTAAAACTTTATCTTAATTGTGAAATGATTCTCCTTTATTAAATGTTAATAATAATAATTTTAAAATTTTTTATTCGATAGGCTCTTCTTTTTAAAACTTTATCTTAATTGTGAAATGATTCTCCTTTATTAAATGTTAATAATAATAATTTTATAATATAATAATAATAATAATAATGCTTTTTGTATGTATGTATGTTTTCATAAAATATGTATGAATTTTTCTTTAAATTTGCGTGTGGATATCTTTAGAAATAATGTGTAAATGTTGCTGAATAAGTTGTATATATATTGCGTGTGCTTGTAATCACATTGTGCGTGTGTACACATGTCTTTTGCATTTGCATGCATATCCTGTTTTCTCATCAGACATTATATAATTGAATTTTAATAGAAAATACATCTTGACGTGATTTTTCAGTTACATTATATGAGCATCATAGAGTCAAAAATACTTTACTCGTCTATTGTTATGATAACTTTTATTGGTTATATGTAAATGAATGATTAACATAAGTAATAAAATATAACGTAGACTGTGTAATAATAAACAATTTGTTTTGTTGTATTAAATACAATTTCTGTGAAATTAAAGGAGATATGTTTCAATTCTTACGCAGTGTTATTCAATGAGGTAATGTAGCAGTACTTTTTTTTCTTTTAAATCGAACGCAAAATCTTTAATAAGAAATTAACGTAATATGACGGAGTACTTAAATCAATTAAAATTTTTATTCTATAGAATGCGTATAATTTATTACATGTATTTTTTTCGTTGTAAATATTAAAATAATTTATATGATTACTTTCACTATCGTTTTAAAAACCGTTAGGAACCGTCCATGTTATAAATGGTTACCCACGAGCATTTAATTCGTATGAAATAAATTTCATCAAGATCAATACAATTTTCTAGTATTCAGTTGAAAATATATAAATTTTGAAAACAGTTAAGCAAAAAGGGTGTTTTCACCCTCATAAATAATATATCTTTATGTCTAACTTTTTCACATTAGAAATCTTCTTTGTGGCTGTATAATTTGTAACGTATGAGAAGACTGTTCTTAAATAAGAACAGCTTTCTTTTATGCATTATTCTCATTTTTTCGGAACCTACTGTTTTTCAGCCTAATATAATTTGAAACTTTCATTTTTATCGGGGAGATACAAATTTATTTCATTCATAAACGCCAATTCTCTTCACGGGTAATGGCGTTATTTATTGATTAAAATTAAATTAAAACAAATTTTAACTTACCTTTTTAAGAAAGGTAAATGATATTTTGAAGCCCTCAGCATTTACATAGAATTTGTCAAGGTATATATATTGTACATTCTATATATATTGAAAATATTAATTTATTTTTATACACGTTGCAATGTTCGATTTTGTAATGCGATCCATTTTCTTATAATGTGATAAATTATTTTCTTGTCCTTGCGTAACATCAGACAAGAAAGTACAACGCACAGGCTACTTATTTTCTTACCTAAATAAAATGTAATAAAAAATTATTTTGATTTATGTTTTAAACTAGGTAGTTTATTATAAAAATTAGCATAAATTCTCATTGTGTTTCTTTTATCATTTGTATTAATATGTATAAAAAAATGTATAGTTAGTAAAAAAAATTACAAATGTGCTTTCTAAACAAAAACTTCTACTTTAGAAATAACTTTATCTTAACGTTGTGCTCCTATGCTAAAGGTAAAAACTATATTCCGGTTCTGATAACGCCTTATTTAAGGGAACAAGTTTCATTCGAAACGATAAAAATTAATAGAAATAGGTCTTTATTAAGATGGGCTGTATTACAGTATTTTTCTATGGTAAAGGATTGAAAATTAAACCATTGTTTGGATTAATTATCAATTACTCGTGTATGGAACATCAGTTACACCTAATGAAATTTACATTCATTTGAAACGATAAAAAATAATATAATAGTTGATTACGTTATTATAAAATATGTAGATATGTATTAGGAAGATTTGGAAGTTCTAATTAAGCCAATAAGCTCAGAAAGCCTATGTTTAACTTTTTATATAATCCTTGAATAGATCATTCTTAAAGCTTCATTGGCAAAATAATTACTGTTCTTTAGAATATCGTGATATTTTTTATCCTAGATGGAAACAGCAAATTATTCATCAGCGAATTTGCGATAACCAGTTTAAATTTACATAAAATGTTTTTCTACATGTGCTTATGAAGCACGAGTATCAGAACAGTTTTAGATCTCCGTGAATAAAACTCTTACGCCCATCTGCAGAATTTTGTGGTCACTTTATCAGGTAAACAGATTGGCATTAAATAGTAACGAAAATATTTTAAAGAATCTTGTACTTGAGGGGCGGGGGGATTAGAGTGCATTTTAAAATATTTTTCCAAAAAATTATTCTCTCGTAATTCTGTTAATTTTTGCTTAGCTAAAATACTATTACTAGTAAAATGTTTCATTACTTCTTGTATTTTCCTTAAAGAGATGTAGCACTCCGCATATCAAGAACTTCTCATTACTTCAACCAATTTTTTCACAATTTTCGATCGAAATTCTCATAGAATTCAAAATTGCTGTACTAAACTTCATGATTTTTAGATGAAATCATTCCTGCATTTATTTTAGGAAGTGCGCACACGTACAGAGTAAAATTTCCTAACCGAAATTTTGGTATTTCTTGATCTAGGGGATCTCAGATTGTGGAGAATGGCAAAATCTTCATTTTTTTATTGAAAGCGGAATTATTCCTCTATTATACAGACTTTTGAACAATTAGAAGTAATATTTATTGATTGGATTATTTTTATAAAGTTCCAATTAATTATTTTTTTTTTATTAGCTGAAGTGTATTATTTTTATTGTTCGAGGGTAAGTCAATTATTATCCGAAATTTAGCTATATTTTTATTTATGTTGGTAGTATTGTCGTATTGCGTATATGATGCATTCGTGGTTTAATTTTTGTTATGTCTGTGTACGTTTGATGGTAGGTTAGTTTCATTATCGCTGCCCTACCATTAACCATGGCAGCCCCGCTTTCTTTGCACCAAAGAGCAACGTTCAGTGATCCGTTTTTTGTGGTCGGAAGGTGTATCAGGGGCCGAAATTCATCAAAAACTTTCGGTACAGTACGCAACAGTGTGTTGCCGCAACGGAGTGTCTACGAATGGATTGAAAAATTCAAAAATGGTCGCACAAGTGTTACGCACGATGAAGGAGCCGGACGACCGTTTACCGCCACAAATGAGGAAAACATTGAGCGTGGACGTGACATGGTTTTCTCAGACAGACGGGTAACTATTGATGAAGTGGCACATCATCTGCAAATTAGTCACGGTTCTGCCTACGAAACCGTCCACAACAGACTTGTGTTTCATAAAATCTGTGCAAGATGGGTCCCAAAACAACTCACACAAATGCATAAACAAACGCGCTTGGACATCTGCCAAAAACATTTGGATCGCTAAGGTAACGAACTTCATATGGTGATCTTCTTAGACAGAATCATCACTGGTGACGAAACATGGATCCATCATTACTAGCCGGAGAGTAAACGACAGAATGTGGAATGGAAACATCCAAATTCGGCCTGCAAAAAAAAGTTCAAGACCCAACCATCCGCAGGAAAACGGCTGCTTACGGCTTTTTGGAACTCACAAGGCCCAGTACTGGAACATTATGTAGAAAGGGGCACGATACAGTGCGCGTTACAGTGAGATGCTTACTGCCAAGCTGAAGCCTGCAATTCGAAGCAAACACCGAGGACTGCTGTCGAAAGGTGTTGTGTTGTTGCACAACAATGCCTGTCCACCTAATGCTGCCCACACTGCTGAAACGCTCCAGAAACTCAACATTGAAGTACTGGCTCATCCTCCGTATAGTCCTGATCTTTCCCCTTCTGACTACCACTTGTTTGGTCCACTCAAAGAGGCATTAAGGGGCTGTCGATTTACCTTGGACGAAACAGTGAAAGCAGCGGTGCATTCCTGGCTCGCAACTCAACCGAAAACCTTTTATGAGGGCATCAAGAAGTTTGTGCAACGATGGACCAAGTGCGTTGAAATGCAAAGGGAGTATGTTGAAAAATGATGTACTTGTAATTTTCCATGTACAATCAAATTTATAACTACATTGCGGATAATAATTGACTTACCCTCGTATAAACATTTGTATATTTATATTTTTATTCGTAATTCCGGAGTACAAACATTCTAGGGCAAAAACAAACATTGTAGGACAAAAAAAAAATAGTCATTTGTGACTATTACCTTACGACATATACCTTGCTAATTAATAATGTCTTGTATAATAGATGATAGAACGCTGGTGATCCAACTAGAACTGTGGTTAATATAAATAGCCATTGGATAACATATGAATATGTAGTACTTTCTCCTTAGGCCCTTTTTTTTTGGTGAAGGATTTTTAGTAGAAATCTTTATTACCTGCATTTCTAGTTACTAATGCAAACTTAAAAATGGGAAAATGTTACGAAATTTAGTATGTAAAAAAGTTCTAATCCTACTAGGAATTCGATCTCGGAACCTTTCGCGTGATTGTAAAAACGATAAGAACGGAATCGATAATGACGTGGACATTATCTACCATGTCGTAGTCTTTACCTTCCATTTAAATTAAACTTTTGTTATATTAACAATTATTTTTGTTTTTGTTAATTCCTATTTTAATGTTAAAGCAGGTTATTGTATAAATACTTTATTTAATATTCTTTTATTTGATCTTTGTAAAAGTAAATAATTTTTTTTTAATTTTAATACATTTGAATAAATGATACTTTTATAAAAGGGTTTTAAAAGTTTGCTGTAGAGACAGGAGTTTTGCAATGAAACTTGGTGAGTAAAAAAAAAAAAAGGATGTACACGTTTTTCCCTACAAACAAAGGACCCTAAATGAAGTACCGAACAAACTCACCTGAGAGAGATACAAAAAGAATTAAACGTTTCTTATAAAACTTTTCAAGTGTATTGCATTGTAGCTTGTCAGAAGCCCTCTTTCTCTCCCACCAAACCACTTCATTCCATTAATATTTATACGTAATTTTAAAGGGTTGGAAAGGTCGGTGTAGATGGGAGCTTCCGTTGTAGGATAGAAACCCCCTATCTAATTCATCACACATAATGACACGATTCCTCACACTGCAGTGTCAAAATAGGATGACTTAAGGGCTCGGGATAGCGAGTGAATTTATTACTGTTTCTACAACTCCTGCTCTTAACTTCTAACTTAGCCTTATTATCTACTTTGTAATATGAGTTGAAAATATATATTACATATATCTTTTTAGTATTTTTTTTGTTTCTATATATATATATATACACCTCACTATGTTAGTACATATAATATTTCCTTCTATTAATACGTCACATTTATCATGACTTAACTTTCCTTTTTTAATCATATAAATTTTTTCACATCATAAAAATAAAGTTGGATGTCCGTTTAATATTTTTGAATAATTTTTTGGATTCTTTATCTATTGATATTTAAATCTTAGTAGTCTAAGTTTTTATAAAATTTTATGTAGATTTTTTTCTGCCAGTAGATTGAAAAAACTTTAAAATATGATTATTAATATTTCTCAATTCTTAGAAATTCGATTTTTTAAGTGTGCATCAAATTAGAAAGAAAAATTTATCAACTACTAATCGTTGGCGATTTAAAAAAAATAAATTGAAATATTTTTTTTCACTTTTTAGTGATTTTATTTTACATTTTTTAAATTTTAGTTTTTAATATGGGTTCTGTACAGAAAACATTGTTTGTATAGAAACAAACACTTTACTAAAGACATTTGTGATTTGATAGAAATAAATAAACAAACTGAGCCACTTCGAAGAAGTTTGCTTTTAAACAACGAAGAAATTTTTCACTTCGTATTTCTTGTGATTATTCCAAATAAAGAAAGGAATTACTATATATTTATTTTGTAGTATGACTGATAAATTTACTGAGAATATGTTGTTCGTAAACATCATGGAGTGATGGAAGAACTCGTCATAATCAACAGATTACTCCTTGTTTCGATTGGAGAATCCAGTAGACATACAGTATAATTGTCGTGGGAGAAATTCTAAATATTTAGTAGTTACTTATAATAAAAATAAAATAAAAATCAACCTTACCAACAACTTATATTGTGTCTGTAGCGCTTTCGGTCATTCGACCATCCTCAGGAGAGAAATTTTTTCGTAATTTAAAATATTAAAATTAAAAACGTATATTAAAAATTTATAAAAAATGAAATTCATAACAACTGGTCGTCATCGTATAAAATAATCATTTTATAAAATAAACACAATTACAGCCCCGTTAATTTTATTAAAAATTAGATTTTTCCAACGATTTTTATAAAACCAGTATTCTTGAAAAATGTTATATTTATTATTATAACAATAAATTAATCAACGAACAAATCAAATTTGAAGATTATATTCTATTTAAACAAATAATTAATAATTATCAATTATCTAACCTGATTATCTGCCTCCATCTATTACTGTTCATAACAGCTGAGACACTGTTACGTAACTGACGTAATTACAATGACGACTTGTTATGATTTTAATATTTAATAATTTTTTAATTTACGTTTTTAATTTTATTAAGAAATAAAATAAAAGGTACTTATTGAATTAACAAATATTTACGCTTACTTTGTTGTAATTATTGCACGTTTTGTTAAAAAAAAAAAAAAAGATGGCTGATAGCAATAATACGAATTGCAAGTCTTAATATTGGATAATACTGAATATTTTCCTTCAAAAAAGAAAGATTTTTCTTTCAAAATACGTAGTATAATCGTCGAAACTTTGTTTTCTTTTTCTTCTTCATCTTCTTTACTTTTTCCTTTTTTTCCCCAACAGTTCGTTCTTCACTCTTATTCTCATCTTCATCCTCCTCCGTTTTATCTTTCTCTTTTCCTCCTTCTGTTTTTCCACCTCCGTTTTCGTTTCCTCTTCTTCACAAAACATTTATTGGTTTGATTCGAAATAAACGTCTGGGTAAAATAATTCTGTCCTTTCTTTTAACGTAGTAGAGTTTTACTTTTTGCATTTTGTATCGTAGCGTCCTGTTCGTCTGCATGGCTCACAATTCGAGACAAAAAATACCAATACTCAGAATCAAAAACACATCACCAACACGAATAAAAAAAACACATTTTTTGTATTGATTTTTTTTTTTTAAAGGGGTTTCGCCCATTTTTTTATTTTTATTCTTTACATTTTTTATTTGGATATTCACTAAATGATTCCTTTAAAAAAATATATTTCCATTTTTTTAACTACACATTTTACATTCAGATAAAAGTGCTTAAAGTTTTCTCATTTTATTTTCTTTATTATTTATACATTTTATTTAACTAAAAAAAATAATGTTAATAAAGTAATTTTTAATTTATAAATTTTACCATGTTTATTACTTATAAATATATATATATTTTTTTTATTAAACTTAAAAGTGTTAATATAAATACATTTATAGATCACGTCACAACAAATATAAAAAAATATACATAAAAAAAATATATTTATGTAGTTTATTTAGTCTTTTTGCAGTATTTGTTTTGTAAATAATTTTGATATTTATATGGTTCCTAGAATTTTATTGTATATATATATATATATATATATATATATATATATATATATATATATTATTTATTGAAGTACATATAAGCATATACAATCTACAGTAGTCATTGTAACCATTTTTTATACACTATGTTTCATCAATTAAACAAACAAGTTTCTATTCATAAAATTTTCAATATATTCAAAATATAAGTTGGATTATTTCAACGAGGTATTGATATAAACGCAAATATTGTGATCCGTTTTATTAGTAAAAAACAGATGCGGCGCGACATAGCGTTTGAGAGAGAAAGAATTCAATTTAGTATCTCCATTACCTTGTGGACTTATTCGTTTATTGTACAAAAATACGAAATTCGTGTTAAATTGACTCCCATGTGTTTACGTAATTGATTTTCTAGTGGTTGTTATTTTTCATTTATACTTCATTTAAATTTTCATTTTTATAATAAAAAAATAAAACAAGCAGACATATTTGTTGCATTATTATTGGTCGATGCAATCGTTTCGGTGCATTTTTATTCATTCTATCTCCTCCCCTTTTATTGTTTAAAAATAGGAAGGAAATTTACGTTGGTATTGTTTTAAAATTGGGATTTCTCTATGCAACCGATTCAATTACAGTATATTAACAGCGGTAGTGTGCTTTTAACACTTTTGTTTCGTTAATGGGTTTATTATGACACATTCAAATGGTTTTGTTTTTCTCACCTTGCTTTGCGTGTGGTAGGTGTGTAAATAATTGAGTGTGTTGAGTTTGTGTGAGTATAATGCTAATGTGGTTGTGTCATATCTATTTGCCGTAGGGAATATATTACCGGCCCTATTTGTAGTTAATAACCGCCGATTCAATGCGGAAAAAATAAATAAAATTTTTAAAAAATTAGTTGCTTTTGAATGTAAATATTTTTGTGATTTTTTTACCTTAAGTAACTGGATTTTGTAATATGTTATTTTTATTATATATAATCCTAATTTTGTTTAAAAAGATTACAAAGCTAAAAAATGTGTTATGAAAATCAGAAAATCTGATTTCCGGATTTCATTTGATCTTGTTGACCGTGGGGTTTAGTGGATCTTATTGACGGACCCGTAACATGTGAAAAGATTTTAAGAAATGTAGGTATTTCTGTGTTCGTTTCAGGAGACATAAATACGTGATCCTGCTGTAATCATTTTATTGAGGTAATTAAAGTTGAAAACTTTCCTTATTTTTAGAAAGACTGAAAGCAAGTTCTTTTTTATTTTGAAAACAAAAAAATTGTGTGTAAGTTCAGTTAGTAATGGTGGTTAGGTTTTAATAGTTAATAAACTTTAATTGACTTTTTTAATATAAACTGTACTCTGTATAACTCAATATGAAACAATAAAGCACATCAGGTGACAGGCAATAAACGACATTTCAATAACCGCTACTTAAAATAGAATAAAAGTTGGTACCAAATGTAGTTCTGGTCATTAAAGATTGTCGAGTATTTCCAAAAATTTCTAGAATATGCATTGAACATTTTTAAATTACAATTTCTAATACAGTTTTTAATTGAGAAATAAGAGAGTTATGAAGAAAAAATTTTGTGTTGAATCGTAACGAAAAGACTGAAGTCTTTCAATTCATAATTACTTAATCAAAACTTATTTCGGATTATCAGCTAACTTCTGCAGTAACAGTGTTATTCAACAATTAGTTTATATAAAAAATTTAATTTTGGATTATATTTTGGAAAAAATGAGAAATTTCAAGATTAATCAAATATATATCAAAGCTTAATACTTCAGTTCTTTTTTTTGGGGAGTGGGGAAATGAACTCCTAAGTGAAAATCATACTCTAACAAGTAGTAGAACATAAATATATAATTAAATTAGTATGCTTAGTTTATTTTATGGAAAATGAATTATAATAAATAAAATATAATTTCACTGGTAAAATCTCGGATAAATATATTATGCGATAATAAAAAAATACTTATTGAATTTATCTAACTAATGAATTTACGTTGTATTTTCTTCATTTGATTGGACAATATACGAATGAACTTTATCTTACTCATACATGATTTTTAGTTTTTTCCTATAATATAGATTCACATCAAAACTATATGTGAGTATGTGAATATATATATATATATATATATATATATATATATATCTACTTACATACATATGTAAGTGTGCGCGCGCGATTGAGGGTGCTTGTATTACCCTTAATATCCTTTCACGATTCTTCAAAGCTAATCTCAATGCAGAGGTTGCATTCGATTATGTAGATTTTTATACGTACGCTCTTTTCTTTTCCTCTTCAAAATTATATTGGTAGTACGAATTCTACCAAGTTCTCCACAACTTTTTAAAACTTTTCTGCTTTTATAACCGCATGAGAAATACTTAAAAAGATTCGACTTGTACGAAAAAGTTGAAATGATGTTACTTCTTTTTGGCTATAAATCAGTTATCGATTTTATAGTGTTTCACTGTTGGTAACTGGGTTGCGGGTTCTTTTTTCTTAACTGATTTGTGAAAACTAAACCGGTTTATTAAATTCTTGTACTCCATTTTTATATTAAAACTAACTCAAACATTCGTTCTTAGCACTGAGCAATACCGAGTTTTCAAGCTTAGGTCCTTTAGATTAGAGCTTAAATTTTTAATCTGTTTTCTTTATTAGTGCTAAAAGATTCTTTATCGGACCAATATATTTACTTACTTATTTTTACAAATATTTTTAGGAGTATCTATGTCAAATTTCACCTTATAAACCTACATATGAATTGCTAGATCAGTGAAGAGCGATTCACCAAATGTTCCTCATTTTTATACTATGTAGATTTAGTAGCGATGCTTTACTGTTTTTATTGTTTCAATTACTTTTGAATTATAAGCTAAAAATACGAAACCCCTTTATGGAGTTTCTATTTAACTTGTTACAAACATTCACATGAAATAGGTATTGTTAATAAAAGGGAAGCTCAATTTTTTCAGATTTTTCAGAGTTTCTTCAAAATTTGAATTCTAGATTTTATCACGTTTAGATCGCAAAATATATGGAGAGTATAAAATCTACTCTGTGTACATCTTCGAATTTTTAAATATATTAGTGAAGGTACATTCCTTCAAACTCACCGCTCTATTTGAGGGAACAGCTGAGGCCTGTTATAAAATATCGAAAACGTTAAGAAAACTTAGCGATGCAAAATAAACGGCGAGGTATGCTAACAAAGATGACAGTTGGCCTCACACCGCCTCTACCACTAAAGATTTTATAAAAAGTTTAAGTGGGAAATTTTTTTACTACCCCCTTTTCAGTCTCGATTTGGCACCACTTGATTTTCATATGTTCACGAAATTGAAGGATTGTCTGGCTACTCAGCACTTCAAAAGCAATAATGAACTCATGAATGGAGTCAGCGAATTAATGGGTACTTCAGTGATGCCGTTCTTGAAGAGAAAATAGACAAACTGGTGTCACGATACAAGTCGTGACACCAATTTGGGCGGGGATCATGACCAGAAATAATAAAAGTGTGTATGTAACTTTTGTATATAGTAAATTTTTGTCGATTTCTTTTGTTAATTTTTATTACTCGACTGGAGGTTAATTAATAAATAGCCCTCATAGATATGAAATTTCATCCAGCTATGCGAGGACTTGTGTTAATTGACTCGATACGACATACTTGTAACTTGGGGTCTATTATTTTTTTTAGACGAGTGCGGCTACGAGAAATTCATTCACCAAGCCTCCGTTGCTAATTAACTAAACTCTTGGTAAATCCTTCATTTCTGACGTCATTCAACATTACCAGTCTGTCTCTGGTAATACTGAATCACATAGACAAGTTTGTGTCACGAATTGTATCGTGACACCAGCTTTCTAGCTGTTGTTATGTTACTTCTTTTTTTATTTTGGCTGACGTTCGTCTCTGAGACCTTTCTTCTACTGCTGCACAGTATCTTTCTTAGTTCCGTATTAAATATATTTGATCTTACGTTGGTTTTTGATAAATTAATTTTTTTTTATAGTTTTCCCTTTGGAAACCTTATAAAATAATTGAGTAATACAAAAAAAAAAACATGGAGTCTTTTTATCTTATTAATTCAATTTTGTTGTAAAATTCAATGTTTTGTTAAATCGGTACAAAATGAATGAGATCTTCTATTCACAGAACTACTATAATTTGTTTCACGAAACGGTACAGCAAACTAAAACATAGCACTATGCTTAATTTAGTTCAGTCTATCGAATAAAAAATCACTTCTCTCTACTTTTAACATAAAAATGAAGTAAAAATAACTTGGAATACAAAAATTAGAAAATTGTGATAAAATTATATATTTATCTTAAAAATTAAAAAAAATTAAAAAGTATGTTACCGCTGCATTACAATTTCATCAAGTAAAACAGAAAAAGATATTTGTTACCTCAATGTATTTCTTCAATACTCGATAAGCTGCTATTTGTTGTCATTGTTTCTGAAATTTATCACAATACGTATCTTCAATAATATTTTCACACAAACTGTCCGCTTCCCATGCTTTTTTCTTCTTTAATTACATATTGAAGACAATTGTTGTGTTGTTATTATTACTCCCAAGTAATAAAGTAAAAGTAGTCTTTGACTTATGCCTATATCAATTCTATCGGATTAAAATTGCAAACGCAAAACCAAAAAGTTTTTTAATTTTGTGATTTCATCTACTTGATAATGGATATATTTATGATTAGCTGATTTTACTAATCTTATAAATTCTACTTTTAACACATCTTCGGTGCATGGGTTTTTCTCAATTTTAACCATTCTGCATTTTCCGATTTTCGGGTTGAAAGCGTTTGAAATTTTTTTTTGTTTTCAGACAATGTACTGCACATTATCCATTACTATGGTGGATATTTCAGCAATAATTTTTTTAAACCACTGCATAAAATTGTCACCATTCATTTCATCGTGATTCTCTTGGGAAGATCTGAATTCAAGTACCCATAATCCGCCGTTCAAAAACCCTTTTCTTTTGCTACGCGCGATCCTGTTAATCGTTTACCTTTTCCAGCCGGGAGTTTTCGCCCCAGTTGACAAAATTTTCATAAAAGCATTTTTTTGCATACTTTTTTTCTTTATTCACCCATATCTTTTCCCGTACATGTCCCGCATTAACCCAAGTTCCATCTAGGTAATAAAGTGCCTTACCTTCTTTACAAAATCACTTAATTTCTTTTAAATATTACCTACGTCATGAAATAGTATCTTCGTGTTCATTCAATAAAGAGTTATTTTTTCTGGACACGGAACGAAAATTCATTGATTTTAAAACACGATGTAATCTACTTATAGAAATATTTCGGCAGTTCAGAATCAGTACTCACGGCATTTAACATTTTGTTCAGGTTAGGAAGCTCGTTATTGAAATAAAACGAATGAACTTTTTCTCTGATAGCGGTTTTAGTAAAATCGTCCAACTTCAATCGTTTTTACACGCTTTCGAGTTTTTTTAGGGCCTCTTTACCATGGATTTTCTGTTTCTTTATTATATTAAAAATTGTTCTTTCGCTAACGCCTGTGGTACTACTTTCTTTACGAACAATGGCTCTGACTGCAGTTTCAGGGTTATCTTGTTTCAAGGTTTTATATATATATATATATATATATATACTTCGCTGATTACTTTTTTTTGCAGCTACATAAGGGTTTTCCCAGTTTTTGTTTCACGACAGAACTACTCGTTGTTAAAACCCGATTGGCACAAAAACACAGGTGAGTTAAAATTAATGAAAATAACGCTGTATAAAACTGTATCTTACCGTACGGAGTAACACTATAACACAGACTGAAATACTTTCTTTCACTAAGCTGAATAATGGTGTGAAGCATTACAGATAATATTATCGTTATTAAACATCAACAGAAACTCAGGAAAATGTTTAGTTGCTTATCATCGACATGTTAAGACGCCACACAGGTGATAGCTTACAGTACATTATTATACGCATAAAACAACAATTGTACTTGAACGTGGAAGTGATAGAATGAATCAGCCTAAATTCCTGAGGTATAACGTATACATTCTGAATTCATAATTATATCTGCTGCTTCGTTTCGGGACACAAAGATTATTTTTTTAAATCACGACATATATATATATATATAACTTTTTTTTTAAATAAGTTATTTGCTTGAGAATTTGAATAATGAATGTTTGTACTTTCTTAACTGTTATTAATGAACTCTTAATTGGAGATCGCTTTTTTAATTTCATTGATAATAAGAGGAATGAAAAAAGGAAATTATTCTTTAACATATTATTTAATATTTCATATTTTAATGAAAAGGTATTATAAATTAATTAAGTCGAGCATCGTCTTAGATATTTCTTCATTGTATACAGAAATTATCTGGTGCATTGCGTATATTGGATTGTGGGTTCAGTAAAGTTCAAGGAGAGCAGTTTGTGGTTTTAGCTTGACACGTACCGGGCTGGATGTGGTTAGAACTCAAAATGAGGACTGGAAGAAGCAAGAGAAGAAGAATAAGATTGGCAGAAAGAACTTCCACAACAGTCTAGACACGAGATGGGACACCAGGCACCGCGTCTTGATAAATAGGGGGTGGAACGTTGTTGCGCGCGCACTCTGTATACTAAATGCAAAATACTGTGCATGTGAATAAATACTGTGCGTGTGCGCGCTTCCTGAGGCGCATTCACCCACTCTTTAATGTTAATGTGTTAATTTATTTAATAAAATTATTATGATAATAATCCCGTTTACAGCCGTTTATAGACTTGCAACAAGGTTCCGTAAGAATGTACCAAACCGATCGACGAATAATTCTTTGACACTACAGAGGAAAACATTATTGCAAAATATATACGAACAGAGTAGCCCTACGAACCTTCTTCTGCAACATAATCTAAATTATATTTCTTGCTCTTTATTTTTGCCGATAAGTTTAAAGCTTAATTACTCGTCGCATAATAATAATGTTATAAAATCGAGGATGATCTTATTTTAATCTCCAGTTACTTTTCTATTCAGTTGCGCAATTTTATTTCTTAACTCGCGTATCTTTTTTTTTAAATTTAAGATAAACAGAATTTATTGATCATTTTTTAATCCTCGTGTAACGACCGGAAAAAATTATAAAAATAATTTCCTTTAAGTGGTTAATAACTAATCGTTTCTAATTATTTTCATCCAATTTGGGCGTTTTTGGACAAACAGTTTTTCAGTTATCTCCCAATTTTTTTCATGGAATTCCTATTTTAGACGTGGCAAGTTCGTTTGATTAAGGTGAGTAAATAACGATTGTTAAAAACATTCATCAACCTTTATTAATTTTCTAAAAGTGAGATTAGTAAAAAAGATCTGATTTAATGTTTTGTGTTAGAACGGGCGATGTACAATAAATTCTCAACAACAAAAAATCAACGAACGCCTTGTACGAGTAGCTTCGCACAATGGCAGTTAAAAAGAACATCATACAACGTGTTTTTTATAGTACTTTCCTCTTAATAACAGTTAACATAGCAATTATTTTAAAAAGTCTATTTTTTCCGTCACACTATGTATAAAATTCTATTATTACATTCCCGTACTGTTCAAAATAAAAATTTCTTTATTCTTTTCCTGACGATTAAATATTCTATGAATGTTACTTTTGTTGATCATTTACTCATGTAGTTTACACAAAGATATGTGTAGAGATTTACAACAAATATTCCTGTATTTTTGTTGTTTTACTTTTATCTAAGTTACGATAAAATTTTTACTTCCTTGTACGAAGTAAAGGAAGTATTGTAATCGCAAAAAAATTACGGTATTCAGATTTCAACGGAAGTATCCATTTTTACCATCCCTAAACCATTTTGACTAGTTTCAACATGACGTCTGTACGTACGTATATATCTCGCATAACTCGAAAACGATTAGCCGTAGGATGTTGAAATTTTGGGTTTAGGACAGTTATAACATCTAGTTGTGCACCTTCCTTTTTAATGTAATCGACTGAACCAAAAGTGTCCATAGAAGCCCAAATTCCAAATAATTTTGGACTTTTTCTTAACTTCAGTAATAAGTCCTGAGAGCTTTTCAACGATATATCATAAGTGGTACTTATTTTCATTGGTTCCAGAGTTATAGCCAAATAAAATTTTAATGAATAAAATATTTGGATATTTGGGAAGGCGAATCAAACTTCGTCTCACTTTTTTTTAAATTTAAGTATATTGATTTATTAATAATTATTAACCTCTGAGTGTAAAAAAAAACATGCCATAAATAATAATTTAATAATAACAAAAAAATATTAAAAAACATCAGAAGTTATTAATGAAATAAAGTTTTACGTACTTTTCATTTTAAAAAATTGTGTATATGTAATTCAATAGGCGTACAAGGATCGTGGATACCGGTGTTCTTTGGTGGTTGGGTTTTAATTAACCACACATCTCAGAAATGGTCGAACTGAGACTGTACAAGACTACACTTTATTTACACACATACGTAACATCCTCATTCATCCTCTGAAGTATTATCTGAAAGGTAGTTACCGGAGGCTAAACAAAAAGAAAAAAGAAAGAGGCGTACAAGGAAGTCATGTGTTGTCCACATCACATGTTTTTATTTCTCTTTATTTCCTTGGAATGAACCCTTGACCAAATAATGAAATTTCGTCTTAAAATTGATTTTTATTTTTATTTTGATCTGCCTTTTTCGTATCCTACGAGCTCTTTTGCTAAAATGCGACCCCAATAAGTCAATTGAAAAAAAAAAAAATATATATATATATATAACATTTTTCACCAGAGGGAGACAGAGCCTGCCAGAGATTTCAAAAACGTTTCAGTTGCTTAAATTACTTTCTTTTTTTTTAATATCTCTCCTAAACGTTTTTCATAAAATCATCCATACTAAGTTTAAATAAAAAATTATTAATATTTATTAAAAGGCTTTGTATTCATCCAAAATTTTATTTAGAAGTGCTACAAAAGTCCGTTAATTCAGTATAATTTGTTTATCATTTCCCCCCCCCCCTTATTTAAAGAAAAATATTACTTAAAAATTGTTTGATTTTTTATATCAGATCTAATTCAGTTCTATGGATCAATTAGTTTTTGTTAATGTACCATAACATGTTACGGTACATCTCAAAACATACACTATCAAAGATAAGTCAAACGAGTTTTAGCTGTTTGAATTTTATTTTGAGTTATTTACTCTACATATGACAAAATTTATAAAAACTATTCGAGCCTGATAGCTAATTACATAGAATTTCTTTTAGTCGAAAGAGTCAAAAAATATACTATAGATTTTTTAGAGGGTTGGGTTGCTAGAATATTTTTCAATTGTCCAGTGTTATGCCTGATGGTATTATTTTTTGATAAAAATAAAAAGTAGGGATAAAATTTTCATAAAATCCACTGCTATAGTTATATCACCCTCCCTTTCAGTACATTTTTTAAAACATTAAATAACATCAGGTCCTCTCTCAATACACGATTCCCCATACCAAAATTCATAATTAATTTCAGGTTTAACTGTTGCTGATTTATATTGACAGAAACTAACATAACACATAGTACTGCCGTAAAAAAGACGTAATCAGATTTTTTAACTGGTAATTTTTTATTCAAGGCACATCGAATGTTGAATTGTATAAAAATCGGGGGCTAAGTTTATACGATAGTAATATTGTACTATATTTCTTTTTATTTTTTTACCGAACTTAAATTAAGCCTTTTCCTCGGAAAAATATGTCACACTTGCGGTGAAGGTAATGGAATAGTTCTTCGAGTAATTCAGCTTTTGTAGCACTTTTAATATTATATATAATAATTATAATAATTATAATAATAGTAATAGTAAAAAGGAATAATTCAGTAAAAAAAAGCCTAATAATTATTGCATTGGAGACTGCAAAAAAGACCGACTGTTGAATAATTGTCGAGGTTGTAGCTTCCTTGTTGCCGTATAACAGTCTAACGTACCTCATTAGTGCTTATTTGCCTTTAACAACATTTAATTGTAGCGTTTGATAATTATGTTTGTACTCGTACATCTCAAACATTAAGTACACGCCTGTATGTTATATCCAATATGATTATCACATCAATTGCGCCATTCGACAGGGGAAAACCAATTAATTGTTATTTTAATATTAGGCTATTATCTCAGATAAGTGCAAAAATAATACAATTTGGAGCTTACAAAGATGTTTGATTCTTTTTCAACAAATTTTGAATATAAGATAGGGAATTTTATTAAAATAAAATAATAAACCTTTTTATGTTTACTCGATTTTTTTACGTAACTGTTCAGAAAGTTTAACGTATTTAGATTCTCTTTGATGTTGGTTTTTCCCAGTTATTTACAGTTCAGATTTGTGATTTACGCTAGACTGATTCTGCTTAAATTATTTAGTTCTGTCAATATAGTTCTAAATGTCTAGGTATTCAGTCCTAAATTTTTTTCTACGGCTTTTTAGTTTATTCCCGTACATTTTTTCCGAATACAGGACATATATCACGCTAGACAGAGCGAGATCGAGATTTATCTTTATACTGTAAGCCATTTAATAGTCAGAACATTGCCATTTATTTATTTGTCATAAGAAAACATCTTTGACCATACAGGTATAGAGGTTTTTTATTATTAGTAACCTTTTTAAAATGTAGGCGAGTGTTAATAGTTTACTTATTGTTTTATTTAGTTTTACTTAAAAGAATGTCATAGTCTGTAACGAAGCTAAAAGTATCGGCTGTCGATTTTTGCAGTTTACTGTTATAATTTTCTGTTAAATGGATTAAATGTCGAGAATTGAGAACGGATATAGTAATGAAAACACTGGTTAAAAGGTTTTTTTTAAGGTATCATGTTTTTTCTTTTTTTATTCTTTAGAAGGCTATCATCAGTTCATTATTTAAATCCTTGCTGTCGTATTTAATGAAATTTAATTTAAAAGAAATTGATAATTATTTTTAAAATTTTCTAAATAAGCATACTGCAGCTATGAAGTATAACTCATGATGGATTGAAATCCTTACCGGTGGATAGATCCTTAATGAAGAATCCACTGGCAATATTGATACTGGTTACTTGTAATTGATCTTAAAGCAAACAGTTTAACATCATCTCAAAAGCAACATGATATCAATCACTTCAAACGAGTGTTATCACTATTCGGTAAAGGGTTGTTTCCTTGATTAAGTTCATTTATAGATTTAGTAGCATAGGCTAACCTAATATACTGCAGTTGCTGCAGGGTATTGATTCTGAAGTTATTACTAATTAATTTACAGCTATAAGATCAATTAGGCAAATGTTTACTCATGCCTGGAGATCATACGCAACATATGTATAGTAAGGTAACAAGCCAGTAGGGGAAGGCTTGCCTAATACGAGTAGTCTTATTCGTGTGTTACACTATCGTGTTTGTCAATCTCACACAGCTCTTTCTCCTATAGGTTCAAATACCGTTGTAAATGCTGTCCCCAGACTCCGTCACACTCCAGGCACTCCCCTGGTTCTGATTGCCATTATCTAGAAGTGAATTAACTCGCTCGTGTATTCTAGTGAATCAACTTTCTCGTTTCTGTCATTCACACACGCAAAAAAAAAGATAAACGTGTTTTTTATACATGTCTCCTTGAAAATAAGATGTTCAGGGTTTAGTAGAGGAAATTACATCGATGATAACAAAAAAATGTTATTGAAATTTATTTTTTAAATTTTTATTCCAAATTCTTTAAATATAATTCATTACAAGCCTGAAATTACGAGAAAACGATGAGATTCCAGGTAAATTTAGTGTCTTTAATTTATTAAATAAAAGCGTATTTACCTTAAGCAAATGTAAATATGAATAATTAATTTTTCCCACCGTTTTAATGTGGGAGGTAATGAATTTACAAGGAATCGAAACAACTTAATTCGACAGTGTTACCGATAATATTAATAATAACAAAAATTTTTCAATAATAATGATTTTTCACGTAGACTTATGGATAAGACCTATTTGTAAAATTTTACTTCATTTATGAGTTCTGCGGTGAGAATGAATTCATTTTTATTTTTACGTTATTTTAATAAATGTTTGTGTATCAGGCGTCGTACCATACTGTTGTAGGCAATTTGTTATGGCACTAATCACTTCCAAAAATATCAGCCATTCTCAAGAAAAACTGGCACCCAATGCCATGCGTACTGTAATAACTCAAAATTAGAAGAGAAATGGTTTCTTCATTGACATGGCCTTCTTCATCGACTTGAATCTACTGTTGTACATGCGAAGACCATCGAAATTTTACTGATATTCAGTCCTACAAATGAAACCTTCAATGTGTATAGGGATTTAAAATAAGCACCATTATTTTCTTTAACCTGCCTGGTTAGTTTAGTGGTTAAACTCGTCATCGCAAAATCAGTTGATTTTCTAATTCCAGAGTTCTATGATATCCTTATCGTATGTCCTTGTTCCTTTCTACGTCCTTATCGATTTTATATGAATTTGAATGCTGGACTATGGATACCGAAGTTCTTTGGTGATGGGGTTTCAATTAACCGTACGTTTCAGGAGTGTCGACTTGAGTTTGTTCCAGACTACATGTTTACCGGTACATTTGCACTTAAACTGCAGCTACTAGCCGGTAACAGTAATTGGATTTGCTTATACACACATACTTAAACCCGGCAATAGCTGGAAAACTGTTAGGAGAAAACAAACAAACTCTCTTAGTGCCGTTCACACTTTAGACACTTTATGCTTGTTTTAGTTATAAGAAATAATGTAATATATGATAAAAGCAATAATTTACTGTCCTTTTTTTTAGTAGAAAACATGCACGGTCTGTTGTCCGGTTAGGAAATTCTTAGAGATATTAGTGTGAATTTATACGTTTTATTAGTGTGAATTTACACGTTGGTTTTTTGGATCTTGTATTTTGTAATTTAATTCCATTTATACTAGGATTTTTCAATCATTATTTTTAACTAAAAAGATAAAAAGCATGTAATGTAAACTTGATTTAACGCTACACTAGATTGTAGAAAAGGAGGTTTGTAAAAAATATTGATTGAAGGCAAAGAAATGTAAAAAAAGCATTGAAAAAGGAGATATAAAAACGTATTGCTAGGGTTGAAAAATGTTAATAATGATTTGTTTTATTATTTTTCAATTTGGATTTTTCTTTATTACTCGCATTATTATTAAATTTCATTGTTATACAATTTTTAATTGCTTTTTGAAGTATTTGATTACAGTTCAATCTTTATATAATTACTGTATTACAATTGCGCTAGCATGCCTGTGTGCACGCGCGTGTGTGTGTATGTATTTTGTTGACTACACTGTACGACGTACAATTGAATTTATGTTTAGGATTGTTTTTTAATAGAAATATCAATTTTTGTAATCTGCTATCAGATTTTTATTTATCCAATTTTGCAAAATTAAAAAAAAATCACTTATTACTCATTTAAATGAGAAAATAGATAAATATATACGAAAAGAAGTTGGATCATAAAAGTAATAATAATTTCCCGTTTTTCTATAATACTGAATAGTTCAGCTCGAGGTCTTTGTTTTTCTTCTCCTTTTTTTGTCTTCGTATTGGTTTTTGTAAAATCATTAATATGATGTTAGCTTTCTAATCGTGTAATTTGGAATTCAAATGTGGTGGAAAGAATTCGTCTTAGTTAAAAAAAGGATTTAATTGTTGAATTCTCCGCTACGCAAATCTCAATCATCAATACCTAAAAATTTCTATTCTTTTGTTTACATGGCCTGTTATACTTTCAAACAAAAAAAAAGATAATAAGCTCAGTGAATTTTTAATAAACATTTTGTTGATAATAAGAGGAGATTGATTTTTAATATCATTTTTAGTTTTTTATTACAATTATTACTGCGATGATCTCGGTGGTGATTTGTTTTAGGTATTTCGTTAGTAAGGTTGAATGTGTGATTCCATGAGAAATCCTATCTTATAGCTGTTAAGTGTTGTTATTTACTGTTCATTCGTGTACATGTAATAGCGAGTTGAATTGTCACTTCTAAATAATTAATTAAAATTATCATTAGTCCTTATTCTGTTACATTCTCCAACTTGTCTTTGCTTTGTGATTTCCTTTTTTTACACTCTACGTTGTAATCAGTAGATTTCTATTAATGTACAAGAACATGTTTTTAATGAATTACTTTTAATCTTTTCTTCGTAATTACTTTTTCTTTTTCCCCTATCATTCTCTCATATTCCTCTCTTTTGTATTTACAATTCTTTCAGCTAGATAAATTGTTTATGCCACTTTGCGTTTATTTTGATATTCCACTCGTTCTGTACATCTCCTAGGTTATAATACCAACTTATTTGTTAATCTGTCTTTTTATATAAATTGTGAAGTAAAATTTTTCTGCACAATTTTATCTGTTCAATTATCCTTTAAAAGGCTAGTTAGTAGTCCCTCGATTGTTGGACGAACCTGTCGTAGAAATAAAAATTTTCTCTTTGTTGAAAGTTATGGGATTGCGTCCTGATTTTCGCTTCCAAGCACACGCTTGCGATTAATGAATTTTTCTTACATGAATCAATAATTTGTCCAAGTGATGAAAAGAATTAGGACCTTCAGAGTAATATTCGTTATTTCTACCTATTTATTTTTTCTACCTAAGGTAGATAAATTATAAATTTGATTTATCCCGATATGTGATATTTGTAAAATAAGCTGCATTAAAAAATTAACTTTTCCTGCCAACATTACTGGATTAAGCTTCGTCGTTTCCTTGGAGCCATTTTGTAGACTGACTGGCGTGTTCGGTAGAATGATAACATTTACTTCCGCTTATCCAACCAGTGGTTGGATAAGCATGTAGCAGCACATCAACCAGCGAGTGATATATCAGGTTAACTATGCTGTTGGCGATGCTGTAAATATTCTTACAGTATAATTGTTGTTAAACGGTTTGCTACATCCTTTTCGTGACCCCTTTGAGGTCAGGATGTGAATTAAAATTACTATACAAATTGTACATGATTTTAGATGAAGATTAAGCTAAAATTCAAATAAAATATAATATGTTCTGTATTATTGATCTACATTGATTGATTATTGATTTAGAATCTGTTCCGCGTAGATTCACATATTACTCAGATTTATTTTTGTGAATTATTTGTTTTTATTGTACTCAGTTAGCGGTCCTTTACAGTCATACCAAAAGATCACTTTCTTATTGTGTTTATTATATTTATAATTGTAAACTTTAATTTTATTCTTTGATAATATTGAATGTAAAAATTCTGATTTTCAATTATGAAAAATTATTAATGAGTCACTTTCTAATTACGTGGAAATTATTCCACCAGATCTTTCGAAGCCGACCCACAACTCACATTTTATCCATATGACATGTTTTCGTACTCGACTTAGTCATGGAGTAAATGAAGTTTCTTTCAGTACAGTCTTTCTTAGTCGTTATGTCGGATAAAATATAAATGAATTTGTCAACCAACAATTATCCTGAAGTACGTTATAATAAAACATTTGGCCGCTGCCTACTTTTTTTTTAGGCAAATTTTCACATAAAATACAGAACAAAATCTTAAATATACATCATCTTCATCATCAACTGATGTTCTGCCTGGCGGAAAATCTCTTATGCCACCCCTGTTTCCATCCATTTCCGTCACAAGTTTTCTCCTTCGTCCCCTTGTAGTTTCCAATCTTCACATAATCTGCTAACCTGGTCTTTTTCTTCCTCTTTTATCTTTCTACTGATCCTTCTAATGCAGTTGTCAAGATTCCACTTCTTTTAACCACATACACTAACCAGTTTCCTATTCTTTGTTTTAATTCATAAGAGCATAAGTGTTCTTTTTTCTTTAGTCTTGTTCATTCCTCACTTTATCCGTTTATTTTATTTAATTATATATATATATATATATATAAATAAATTAGTTACTTAAATTAATTACTTAATTAAAATTTATATAATAAACTTAAATTAATTACATTAAGTTAATATTCACACACACATATGAGATATTTCCCATAAATTTCCAAACATACGAAAATAATTTTTTTATAAAAACGATATATTTATACATTATTAGTATAATTATTATTTATTTTTATGTATTCTATTTATGAAAACTTACAGGACAGCTGTGTGTGTATATATATGTGTGTGTGTGTGTGAATATTAACTTAAATGTAATTTATTTAAGTTTATTTTCCTCTTGATTGGATAGAATTAAATATAATAAAAAGACATATTTTACTTAAAATTATTACCTTTATTAATTTTACTACGTTTCACTTCTTTCTTTCTTTCTTTTTCCTGTTTAGCCTCCGGTAACTACCGTTTAGATAATTCTTCAGAGGATGAATGAGGATGATATGTATGAGTGTAAATGAAGTGTAGTCGTCTTGTACATTCTCAGTTCGACAATTCCTGAGATGTGTGGTTAATTGAAAACCCAACCACCAAAGAACACCGGTATCCACGATCTAGTATTCAAATCCGTGTAAAAATAACTGCCTTTACTAGGACTTGAACGCTGTAACTCTCGACTTCCAAATCAGCTGATTTGGGAAGACGCGTTATCCACTAGACCAACCCGGTGGGTTACTACGTTTCACTTAGAATTCTCTAAGCTTCCTCAGGTGACAATACACATTCATACACACATCATACAAAATTCTCTTACATACTAATTCAATATGAATTAGTATTCAGTACCTAAGTATTACTATTCAGTATATAAGAGAATTTTGTATGATGTGTGTATGAACGTGTATTGTCATCTGAGGAAGTTTAGAAAATTCTAAGTGAAACATTGTGTATTTAATTTATAAGTTTGTATAGTTGATTAGTTAACCCAAGAGATTAATAAAGATAATATTTTTAAGTGAAATATGTCTTTTTATTTTATTTATATATATATATATATTGTTACCACATGTATGCCTAATTTAATGTCGGCGGACGAACACTGTAGCAATTCAATGTAAGCTGGCGCATAGTATACGGACGCGCTGCTATGAGCATCATTACCGTCGCGCATTTCTCCCACCATAGCGGCGCTGCGGCCCCACTACTCTCAGGCTTCAATAAAAGAGCGTACACGAGAGTGAATTTTCAATTCATCGTCGACCACCACCTGAAGAAGAAGACAAAAGAAGTTCCCCGGCCGGCTGAACGTGGAACTTCCCGACGGATACCAACATCCCCACCGAGCCCTGGCCGGCCTGCAGAGGGAGCTGCTGGTCGTTGACGCTACTTTCCCGCTCCAGCTCCAGCTCGCCGGGTTTCAATTGCTCTGGCCGGCGGACTCGACAGCAGGAGCCGGCCCAGCGAGGAATCGCTCGGGGAGAACCGCCTCCGCCGCGCCGGCGAAGGATGACCGACGCCGACCCGACACTACAGAGTTCTGGTAGCCACCATTGCCACCCTGTAGTGAGGACACAACTGCCACTGAGAAAAGCCTGGTCGGCCATCACAAGGTTATGAATTACGTGCCGTCGAAGCCATTCGGCGACAATATATAGGACAAAAAATAATGTAGAAAATTTCCAACATATTTACGAAAGAAATTTACTATTATGTCGCATTCAAAACTACAAACGAAAAGTTATCGTCGACCAAATAAAACACAACTACCCAGAAGTATATAATTTTTACTATAATGAATGTATTAAATATTCCGTCGGTAGAAAAGAAAAAATTAATATTAAGAGCGAGTATATAGCCTATATGTAGTATATGAGCGAATATATTTAAATTTGAGATGTATTCATAAACCGTTAGACAGTATCTTAGCACAAAGTTGAATTTTTGATCATTTTACAACTAATTTAATCAGCGATTACAGAATTTTTTTCTCATTTTTCCATTGATGAGAAAATAAGAAGGTGGTAAAAGTAACGACATGAATTATGATATTATCTCGGAAGAGGATTTAAATTTAAAGGTTTATACAAATATTGATAAAGTCCATACTATTACTAGTTTGAAAGTAATACAGTACATATTATTGCAATTTATTTTATTTTTTTAAATGTTATTTTAGTAATCTTGTTAATTTATTTTTGCTTTATATTGATTTTATTGTTGATATTATACATGTATATATCGTAAAACGTGAATATTAAATTAGATTGCAGCAATTAACATTAACAAGTTACACTTGTAGGTTTCAAGTACAAGAATGATATGTGTACATCTTGTTTGAGAAATGAGGTTAATGTTTAGTCAGACATTTATCCCTCTCTATGTTAGAAGGTCTGTTTGTAGGTCGTAGGTTGTTTGCATCAGTGTTTAACAACAGTATAATGGCTAACTACTGGACTTGTATATCTGTTTTACAACTTGATACTAAACATTATTACTGCTGGTAATACTTTTTACATACAGTACCGGTATTGTTAGTGGTTTAACTTGCATTATTTTTATGTAACAGTTATGTAAATTTTGTTTGTTTATTTATTCAGTTTGGTGTAATATAGTCTATTTGAATTTAATTACACTTAACCATTGTTTTATGTATTTTTAACATTTTTAACCATTTCATCAGACATTTGCCTGGTTTGAGTATTTCTCATTTCATACTGTCTCATGCTAATCTTTAAAGTTAAACATATTTAGTATATCCTAAATTATTAGTTTTATTTTATACTAGCATATTATATACTATTTTAAATATATACTAGCATTCCCGTCGCGGCTTCACCCGCTGTTTTAGGTAATTTCATAAGAAATCTACTTATCGTAATGGGTACCATGATTCGACTTCCGAAAAATTTCGACGTATCTTCACGTTTCACATCCCTCAGGCCCCAAGGCGGTGAGTATATATATTTCATTTTCTTGTTGACAAGATAACTGCCGTAATTTTGCGCCAATTACTTTCAAATTGATACATAAAATACAATGATCCAAAATCTAGGTTGAGTTTGTTAATGGTAAAAATCGGACCATGCGGGGGGCTTTTACGGAAAGACAAATTATCGCTATAATATTCTTATTAAGTAAAATATTGAATTAATTTAAAGTTCCTACTATTTTTTTGATAAGGGCCTAAAACATATCTAAATAACATTTTTGATATCACCAACCATTGACCCAGGAGGTGGAAAAAATTGGGTTTCGAAGACAGAAAAATCATAGCTTTCTTAATAGGCACAGTATCGAATCGGTTTAAAGTGGTCATTAGTCCTCTATACACCTAAAACTTTTGCCTGAAACAATTTTTGATATGACCAACCCTTATGGCAAAGGATAACCAAAATATTGCTGGAATTGTAAGATGATGGAGCTTGTACCCATCCTTTAATCTTTGTTATCCCCTACTTAGCACGGATGAAATCTACCTCCACCTTCCGGCGTGCCAAAAGGGATTTTTTTTTATTATTTGAGTTTCCTGTCGCGGTCAATTATTTTAATTTTATGTTTCTTAGTTAAGTAACCGGTGGCAGGTAAAGCCAGTCACGTCGCACTTACAGTAGCAATGGTACTAGCTATGTTGGTTGAGCCGCCGTGCTGGACACTGTCGCACCTATTAAAAAATAGAAATTCAGAATAACTGAAAATAGTTTTTAGATAATCATTTGAAGAGAATTTTCAAGCTCAAATCTATTGAATATCTCGCTTAGTATGGTAAGAAATGATGAATATTTATAATCATTGTTCAAGTTTTTTTTACCTTTCTTCACCTCTTTCCAGATCAAATTTCGAAAAAATTTAGAAACTGGTTTTTAGATATTTACACCAACATTATCACACCAAACATCAAGTTAATTTCTTCATTTTTTATCTAGAAATTAAAAAATATTCTGGTTTCAAAAAAAATTCAAATATAAATTTTAATCCTTAATTCGGAATTTCCAAACATCTATAAATGTTTTTTTAGATATTCATATGAAGATTATAAGCACCAAAAATCAAGTTGTTATATTGCTTTCTAATATGTAAATAAATATATATGTTTTTCATTGAATTTTTTTCCTGATATTTTGTTTTTAGAAATTTCATCCTGTGAAACAGTAGGCACCTACTATTACTATCGAAAAGATTCGTGGTACAATAGATTTCTTATTGTAAAAGATTTAATAAAAGAATAAAAAATATAAAAATTTTTGGGATTAGAGAAAAAAATATGTACACATACATATTTTTTTTTTGTAAGAGTCCTTGGTTTAAAGAAATAAAATGAACATTAGACAAATCTTTTGTAGCAAATAATTATAAATTATGACTGTTTCGTTCAGCTTAAAAGTCATAAAAATACTTTTAAAATCCTCTTTGGTTTCTTATTGCGTATATAAATGATATATTATTTTATGTTTCTTCGTGCTTCTTGTTTCACGGTAACAATTAATTTTTTTTAATTTAAAGTATTTATGTTTAAAGAAGATCGTTTAATTTAGTATTTAACAGTATTTTCTTTCTTTATAGTATTTTTATGTATTCATATTTTTTCGTTATAATTTTATTCCTTTTATATAAATAAATATTCGTCGTAAATTTCATCTTATTTAGCTGTTTGTATCGGACTGTATAAAGTGGTGCGCCAATGCGAGGCATGTAGAGGCAATTACAGCGTCTCCCGGGATCGGCTTTATGAGGTGGAAACGCAGCAGTGTGTGTACTCCCATCTGAAAAGGGTAGAGAGAGAGCTTAAGTGTGAGATATGTGTGCGGTAGGGTCCCGCCGCGTCCTGGGGATGGATTCAACCTACTGGAGACGCTGAAAGCTCTGGTACCCTCTGTACAACACACACGTGAGTTCTCGTTTTATTATTGTTTCAGGAGTTTCTTGATAAAGGATTCCCGGTGTACAACTGTGCCTTGGGACGTATCAGATCTACTATCGGTTTATGTATGTTTGTGCATCTGTATGTATACACCGTTAGCTTTACTTGTTTCCTACGACTTTAGCAAATCAATGAATGACTGCAGAATTAAAAGAAAAATTATATTTGTTTATTTAATTTGAACATTAAAAGAAACTGTTAATCATATATTTTTGTAAAATTACAATGTGTAATATTTTATAAACTTTTCGTAATTCATCCTTACCTCTGTACAGTTTTTATTAATTATTTATTAAGTAAATATCATTTAAATAGTTATTGAGATGTGAATTTTAAATATTCTAGTGTTGTTATTTGTAAAATCTCGTAATATTCGTAAAAACCAATCATTTTAAAGAATAATGAAAATAAAACGTTAGGATGTTATTTGATATATGTTTAGATTTCAATAAAATGTTTATTAAATTAATTGTTCTATTTATGCGTTGTAAATGAATAAGTATATAATGTTTGTGTGTGTGTGTGTGTGTGTGTGTGTGTGTGTGTGTGTGTGTGTGTGTGTGTGTGTGTGTGTGTGTGTGTGTGTGTGTGTGTGTGTGTGTGTGTGAGAGAGAGAGAGTGTTAGGTGCCAACCAGATCTAGAAGGCAAATATGTAGCACATAATTATAAGATTCAATTACTCCTTAAAATGGCGCGTACCATTTCCAAAAATTTAGAACCATCTCCTATAAGACTTAATTGGGAAATTTATGATGTAGTTGTTTCAGGTTGCTTCCTTCACATGTAGAATATTCTGCTATTCTTCATTAATCCAAATATTAGCGAAGTCAAAATTAATAGTCAGCCGTATAATTGATTCTTTCATTTTGTTTCCCATAAACACTAGCCGTATATATACGTTAGAGAGTCGTATGTCTATTAGAAACATAACTCTTGAATGGCGGCTCACAACTGTCAGAAAGAAAATCTGAGCTATTGTAAAATAGAAAATTTAATTACGCCTTTTTCACTCGTGAAATAATTCATTGGGTACATTGGCTTCGTTCAGTTATAGGGAGACAAGAATATTAATATACGTAAGATGGATTGATATACGTAAGTAGATGCCGCGTGTTTCGTGGCTCGATCAGGACATTGAGAGGTTGACAATTTAGAACGTTTATAATTACAGTTTATTAGTTAAAATGTTCATAATTACAACTAGACAAATTAATAAACAATAATAATAATAAGTGACAATTAATGAACACAAATATTAATGTAGTAATCACAACCACAATAATAATCAGAATAATAGTAGTAAACGATAATAATATTAGATGTCAATAATAGCAAATCAGACAATTAATACATAATATAGCACATGACGTACATAATATAGTACATACATAACATAAGCAAAACAGTAAATATGGCATAAAAACAGAGGATAATACATAACGTAATCAGCAAAGGGTAACAATCAAAATATTACACATCAAATAGTGATAAATATCAATAGTTAATAATAAATACAGATTGCGCACAAGAGAGTTCAAAATAAATAATCGTTCTGAACTTATTCCAGATAGATAAATAGAAAGAAGACCAGAATTCAAACCCATTAACAAAAGAAACCACTAGTCTTAACCCTTTTTAACCACTAGTCTTTTATTAACAGACAATCGTATAGTGTTCACTTGCAAATATCTATGCTCTCTATCTTAACAGTTTTTGAATGTAATTTATTGCGTTATTTCCTTCATATATATACTTATAGTTTTACTGTAACTCATAGACAGTATTTCTTGTTTACTGTGACGTCACCTTAATCGTATCGAACTGTATACCTTCCTCGCTGGACTGACGTCTCGCCTGCTCACACTTGTGACTCTCCTCGCTGGACCGACGTTATAACGTCTCGCTGGACTGATTCGCAGAATTTCGCCGAACCCACACAACTTGCAGCCTCTCCTCGCTGATCTCCTCGCAGAACTGCCATTGCGGGCCCGACACAGTAACGTTTCGCAAACTGGTTCTAATAGAACTCTTTTTTATCTGGTCCTCCTGGGCTACTTATACTGCTAGCCTCTTTATCTGCCGGACCGGACCCAACTCGAAGCGTGAGTTCGATAGACGAGCCTGTTTGTTCTTGTGGATTCCATAACTAGGTCCGGTATCTTTTCTCATTGTAGAAATATTTGTTCATTGTATGACAGCTGGCAGTATAACAAAAGACGATTGTTAAATGGACCTATTCTTTACAAAAAGGGTTCTCCTTTTTGCCCTTTTTTGGATTAATAACTGGAAGCAGCTATTATTATACTTTCTATTACTTTCATAATAATTGGTAAGAATCCGTTACTCAGGCTCGCTATACCAGTCTTTTTACAATATGTTACGTTATATAGAAGTATATGAAGTGGAAAATATGAAAAGACTCCCTTTTCCATGATGATCTTTTGTTCCTGTGTAGTTGTAGAATAATATTTCCGTTTATATTGCATCTGGAAAAACTAATAGCTAACATTATTTGTATGGAGATTTTAGAGCGTTACAAAAATTCTTTAAAATTTGTTTTTTTTTACCAACTTTTTTGAAAAAAAGTAGTAGATACTTTCGGTCGCATGGTTAGTTTGGAGGGGGGGGGAGGGAATTGGATTTTCTTTACGTTTTGAGGTGTGAGAAGTACGAATATACTCTTCACTTAAAATACGGGTTCCTTTAATATTTATATATAGACCTGCGCTAAAATTTGTGGGTCAAAAATCTCCAAAACTACTAGATCAATTTCATTGAAATTTAGATAAGCTTCATTAGTTATTTGAAGTTGTGTATGTGAAAATTTTATGAAGATTGGTTCAGCATTCCTGCCTGAGTTTTGCTTAATTTAAGGTCAACAACAAACAAGATAACCTCAGTTTAAGATATTATTTTCGGTCGCATGGTAGGATTTGGGGTTGAAAATGAACTTTCTTTATGTTTTGGAAGAAATGGTCCATGCTTCATAGAATTTAATATTTTTTTGCCATGTGAAACCAACAATCATTTTTGATTCTATTTCTGTTCTATATATTTTGTTCTGGTGTTGAACATACTTTTTTAGTGTAGTTGTTATCTTGTAATTGTTATGGTTTTTGTATTAGTTCGTTATCTTTCTGATATCCGAAAAGAAGCCTTTTATATTCCCCTCGAACTTCATTAAATTTTATTTATATTTAGTTAAATTTTATGTTTGCGTATATTTTTTAAATAAAAATATCTTATTTTAAGATTATGACTCCGATATTAGTTTTAAATGATATTTTAGCTCTGATATTAGTTGGAATTTTTTTTAAATATTTTACTTTTTAGGCTAGTTTTAGTTGTTTTTTTATTATATGTTTGTTCTGGCCATGATAAGGCGAAGGCGTGTTTCGCCCCCCCGCCAAAAAAAAAAAATATATTTTGAGGTATAAGTATAAAAATACTATTCGTGTATAAAATTTTGTTGCTCGAAAATTTCCAAAACTACTAGATCAATTTCATTTAAGTATATATATGTTGTAGTAGTGTATCTGAATGTGAAAATTTGATGTAGATTGGTTGAATCGTTCTTGAGTTACGCTAAATAAGGTCGAAAAAAATTTGAGGTTATGTTGACTGTAGTGGTTTTTTTAATGCTCTTGTGCAGTGAATCTGAGTGGGTGAGTCATACTTCTTTTCAATTTTTTTTCTTTATTGTGCTTTTTTGATGTGTAATTTGTTTTTGGATCAAAGGATTCTTCTATCTTTGTAAAATTTTAGATTAGAATGAGTTGATAGTTGATTGAAATAAAATAAAATAATTTTTTTTATTTTCTTCGGTATGGTGTTATCTGTTTAATAAATTACCGTAAAAATTTTATTTTATCACTTTCTCTTTTTATAAGAGACGTAAAATAAACAAATAAATAAGATTAAAATATTAATAATAACTTTCATTGGTGACGGCTTAAATTTAAAGCTAAATGGAAATGACACTGCATTTTGACAAACGTTTTAAAAAGATATATTTATGTACATAAAATAATAAAAAAAACTGTCCCAAAACACGAATAAAAATATTCTATTTAAATATTTGTGTTCGTGTGTATGTGTTCAATCCGTAACCTATATAAGTATTCGACTTTTCTGTGACACACGCCGATACATAAATTTTGTGATAAAGGTGCAGTAAATAGAAAGGTATAGGAACGTTTAGAACCGGGCAATATGTTGTGGGCTTCCGAAGTTATACTGGTTATAAATATGATAATCGGATATTGGTCTGCATCGAGTAAGAAGCTTAAGTGGTTATTTGTGGCGCGGAAAAACTTGATTTTCACATTAAGAGCAGCAAAAGTGGTGCGATGTCAGTTTGAACCATAAGAGTACGAGTGTGAGAGATATATATACGTACACCAAACTCAGTCCGTACGATACTGAGAAGCAGTTTTTCACGTAATCTCTGAAGGGTGGGAGTACATTTATTTTGTCGGGAGTAATAGTGTTCTATTCACGGAGCGACACACATGATTTCAATTTAGATTACACAATATTGCTGGCACCCAGTCAGGGTGCAATTCTGAACCGAGTTACGGTGCCGTTTCCCTCTCCCCGACATCTTTCCTATCCGATCTACGCTCTTCAATTCTCCCCATACCGATTCATACCCCCGACCATCACCTGAACTCTTGGTCTCGGCAATTGTTTTGGTCTATCTTCTCACCTCCCTTTCCTAAATTATAATTAAACGTCAAAGAAAAAGTGAGAAATGTATTAAATTGCTTTTCACTTCTTTCCCCATAAAATGTTTCCATTTCGTTTTTATACGTTTTCTTATTCTAAAATTGAAACAGAAGCATAAATTTTACAATTTTTTTTTTGTGAACTTATCCTATTAATTTGTATATTTTTCTTCTTTTCGTAATTATATGTTTGATTTTTAATTAATTTTTATTTGGTCGAGGTAATTATGTTATCTTGTTAATACAATGCCTTTATTTTTATTCGTATTATTATTATTATTATTATTATTATTATTATTATTATTATTATATATATATATATATACATGATTTTTTTTTTATTATATTTTCTTAGCTGTAAAGGTAATAGAGATCAATAAAATAATAACTCCCATCCGGATATTCTTGATATTTTGAGATCCTGAATACAAAACAGGACTAATATGTCAACATAACATCGAATTATTGTTTGCGTATAGTTTGTGTGTGAGCGCGCGCGCGTATATTGACAAATGGTTAGATTTATATTCAAGAACTGTACAACCTTACAATCTGCGAAAATTAAATTTATGAAAAAATTCTGGAAAAATTGCATGAATGAGGAGTTTTATAAAATAAATGATTTTTAAAAATGAATATTAATTAATTTTCTTTACCTCCTTATTCTATCTGCGTGAGCCTTTTTTTATGCTTGTAAATGAATTTCTTCTTATGTCAATTTCATCTGACATGTAACTTTTAGGTTATGGAATATTTAGTAATTTTTATCTGGATTTTATTCGTATTCAAATCTTTATAAATTGGAGGTGTTTAGTACTTAAAATAATTTGGCAAGGAAAAATTGTAAATGGGAATATAAAAATGAAATTTTGGAGCGAATGAAAAACGCTGTCTGTGGTAAATCTAACTCGGGACCTTCCGGATGAAAGGTTGACACCCTACTCATTTATGTAGCAGGTGATCTTTAAATATTCATATCGATATAAACAGCTGTTTTTTTTTTTTTGCCATATAAATACGAGTATTTATAACAGCTAGTCGAGAACTGACGTTCTCCCCGAACAGCCGGGACTCGGTCTTTAATTAATCGTCGCCATGCCTCTAATGAGGGACCCACGTAGAGATCCCCCACCGGAACTCCGATCTTGACGCTACCTCTTAAATGAGGAACTCCAAAGGAATCCCCCACCGAGAAAACGGTCTTTCTTTCTTGCCCGCCTCATCGAAGTTCGATCCGTACACAAAGGGAGTCCCTGTATAATCACCGGCAGCGGGACACCTAAGCGGCCCACCCCTCCTGGACATGGCTGTCCCAACCCCCAAAATATAGGAAAGGCACCTCGTTATTTGTTCTTAGTCCTGCAGCTGCGTCCCCTGAGAGAATGCCCCCGGGAATTATATAGTGTACATTTGGCTTCCGTTGGGCAATCTGTACGTAGATGCCCCGCAATCCCACAGTTGAAGCAATGTCCTCGCCTATCGGGACCGCCGCAGAACCCAGCTCGGTGCCCAATTCCCCAACATCTGTAGCAACGCTCCTCAGCTGACCTCCTTGAAACCCGGCAAGACACACACCCAATGCGGATGCGACCATCCTTCAGTAATTTATCCGGGAGCAGAGGCGGAACCGTCATCGTCGCCACTTTTGTATCGACCGCTATTTCTACAAGACTGTCACTTTCACAACATCCCCGGGCTGATCTTGTTCACTCATAGTCGAAAAAAACAAAATATAAATAAACGAATTAGTTCATTAATTTAAATCAGTCATTGATTCAAATTAATTCAATCAACTAAGTGTCCGATTAACAAGAATATCCGGAAAACAGAAAAAGAGAAGTCTTTAAGTATAAAAAAATCTCAAGTTCAAAGCATTAATAAAATAACACTGCGGGAGGGAATTTATTTCTCAAAATTTCCGTGCTTGAAACAAATGATAGAAAATGTTTTTTCAAAGTCTACTAAAATTCGAGTTAGTAAACTTCATAACTCAAACGTAAACAAACCGAAAAAAATAATGTAATTAGCTGGGTAACTAATCAACAAGCCTTAGTTACCCTAGGCCAAAGTTTTAAAATAAAGTTTAATATCACAACAAAACACTAAAGTAAGCCACGAAACGGCATATAACTCCAAAACGACAGTTAATATGAAATTACAGACCAACCAACGATACAGGTCACTAATTAGCCCGTAAAGAAAAGTCACTAATACGGTACTAACACAAAGTAAAGAAAACAATAAAAAAACACAAGAACGTAAAATAATTAAACGAAACATCACAAAACAACAAACGAAACAACGAATAACAATAACAACAAAAAACGTAAAAACGAAATACAGAGGGCATCCAAAGACAGAGCAAAAATAACACTTTTGTACTCTCACAGATCTCAACCTCATCTTTTATTATGTAGTTATATCGTCCTTTTTCAACGCCAAGTCCTTAATCTTTTTATTTCCTAATTTATAATTCAGTTGATGTTCTAAATCTATTAGAACCTACCTATCATTTAAATGCCTAAGTTACTCACTCAATCCCTCTTAAAATATCTAACAAGTTTATTTATATTAAAAAATATAATTTTATAGATGGATTCAGTTAACGCCACTTTTCAGGATTACAAAAATAAGCCACTGTGAGACAGTAAAATACGTCACAGAATTTTATCTGAGTAATATATATTTTAATTAATGCTTTATTTATATCGGTATTTATTGGATTATTAATTTTTTGTGTGTTGTAAAATGTTACACGATAAAAAATGTATACTGTGTAATTTATTAATTTGTTAAAACGGAAATTTATTTTAATATCATTTTCAAGTATTTTTTTATCACATTTTATTGCAGTATAAAATGATTATAATTGGTCATGAAATTGCTTTCTTCTTGTTTAATTTATTCTATTCATTAAATATAATAAGACATAATTGAATTAAGTTACTTAATTTAGGGAGTTATAGTTTGAAATGCGGCGAAATAAAATAATTTTAACCTATTATTCCTTTATTTTGTCAGTTTAATTTATTTTGTTTTAAAGATGTCATAAGCAATAGATCCGAGAGAAAAAAATGATTATTTTAGTAAAAATCAACCTGTTAAAATAAACCTGTTTATTAGAAAAAATGAAATTGTTTTTTTTTTCTTTACTTTCTACAGATTTTCTAATACAAATTGCAGTAAAAATGTTTCAGAAAGTAGAAAGGAAAATTTCATTACTTCAATTAGAGCTTGATGGAATTAAATCCTTCCTCGGCAGTTCCTTCTTATTCTTAGACTACTTCTTATAGTTCTCTTCCCCTTCTATTTATCTATCTTTCTTTAATATTTTTCTCTTTTTTCATTCTGTCGACGTAATGTTGAAATATAACATTTTCTATTTAGATTTATAGAGTTAAAATGTTATAAAATGAAAACGTCTTATGAAATAATACCGTACCGTGATTCTTTTCTTTTTTTCTCATTTTCTTGCACTTTTACGTTTTACTTTTTTCTCTCTTTCATTCTTTTCATTACAAAACAAATTGTTTTATTCCTTTCACTTTCATTTCTTGCCGCAGAAAGTTATATTATTCTCATTAAATAGTTCCTTTCTTTTTATTTAATTCAGTTTTACCTGTGAAGATAAAATATTTTTAACGTAGTTCGTTTTTTTGTCAGTCACGTGCATGTGACTGGTTACGCTTGCCCTATCTTAAAGTCTATTTCCTTTTCTTTTATTATCAAACTTGAATTTTTTTTGTAAAATAAGATGTATGTTTATATTTAGATTATTATTTATATATGTATATATATATATTTTTTTTTTTTTGTAGAAAGTAATGCTTTTTTTATACGGTTTGAGGTCTAATTTATAAAAGCTATCAACGTAAAGCTGAACTTCCCGGAATTATGGTAGAATTAACTTTTTGATCATTCCCCTTTGTCAAAATTTAGCATTATCATTACGAGCTTATTTATTTTCTTATATGCAATTTCTATCAGAAAAAGAATAATTTGTAAAAATGTTCTACACATAATTTGTTAAATCGTTAATTCAGTCTAAACTCAGTCCTAAACGGTTTTGTTTTATATTTATTTTACTTCTTTTTCTTTATTAAGTAAATTATCCTTTGCATTTAAATTAGTTTTTACCATTTTCAACATTAATATGCTTAATTAAAAACAAAATCTTGCATATGTTTTCTCAAGAAGACCGACTTTTTTTTAATTTAATTTGGTTTTAATATTTTAATTTTTTTTAATTTTATTTAATATTGCTAACAATAGATCCATTAGATAAAGCAACGTCAACGTTCCAGCTTGCAGCATCATAACAAACCACACTTCTAACTTGCCGCGCTCAAATTTTTTATACTTTAATTGAGCGTAACTCAAGAACGACTCAACCAATCTTCATCAAATTTTCCCATGCACAACTTCAGATACACTACTAAAGTATATTTAAATTTCTGTGAAATTGATCCAATACGTTTGGAGATTTTCGAGCCACAAATATTAAACCTAGGATTGTATATATGTATATATATATATATATATATATATATATATATATATATATATTTTAGAAAATTTCATTTTAAATGAATAGTATTTTCGTACTCCTATACGTGAAAAAACGTAAAGAAAATTCTTTTTTACCCACCACTTCCACTATGCGAACGAAAGTAATACCGTACATTTTTTTGAAAAGTCTGTATTAAGTAGTAAACGCTACTTTAAATTTAAAGTAGGTTTTACTTTTTTATCCTGATTAACACAATCTAAAAAATAGTAAAAAAACTTTCGTTCAGTTCAAACAGTAAAAAGTTTGAAAGATTTATGTTTTATTTTCAGAGCTGGAATTCATTATATCAAATACTCTGATGAGAGTTATAACTGTTTCTACCCAAATATTACGTCATTAAATATATGTATATATATATATATTTTTAAAATAATTTTTAAGTCTATTAGAAGAAACACAAAACAAATCCTATTTTTAAGAAGGGATGTATTTATTATCCATTAACAATACTCTCATAACGATAAAAAAATTGTTTTCATCCAGATAAGATCTCGGTTAGAAAGAATAATAATACAGAATCACGTTGATAAGTAAGAAATTCAAAATTAGAAAAAATCATATAAAAGTCAATTTTTGGGTATGAAGGAAAATTCTGTGAGAGTTTTTCAAATATTTTCTAATGTTATTATTTTCAATTACAATTCAGATAACGTTATTTCTTCAGAAAGTGAAATATCTTTGAAGTAAACTGTAATTTTAATTCGACTCCTTCACGTGTAAAACTTTATATATCTTCATCCCCTAATCCGGTTTTTTTTTGTCAATACATTTATGGAATCGTTCTATCTAATGTATAAATTTCATGATATTAGATTAAATGTTATCTGCTTTCCTACTAAAAAATAAAATGACAGCCCAGTATTCTAGGAATGTCTTTTTAGAACATTTTCATTTATTTAATTATTTAAATAAATAATCATATAATTCGGTAGGCTATAATCACTTGGAAAATAATAATTTTCGGTTTAATCATTCGATGAAGGGGTAAACATAAATATAAATATAAAGGGGTTTGTATAAATATAAAGAAATTTCTGATTATTAGTTTCCATCTTTTTTATGACTGTTTTTATTCTGTTTTTATATCAATGAAATAATATTTATTACATGCCATTATACTAAGATCAAATGCTGATCTGTTTTACATCTTATTAGTAATTTATTTATTAAGGAAGTTCGTAGGGTTAGCATAGGAACGAGCTGATATTCTTTATTTAGAATTTGTTTTACGTGTATTGTAAATATTTGTTGCATATTGTAAACGTTTGTTTACGAATATTTTATTCGAAGAACAAAATGTTATGCTATTGCTATATTATAATTTTTCCAAATTAAAGTCGAGAAAAAATAACAAAATATTCCGCTTATCTTCCGTTATCTTGCAAATCGATTACTAATTTTTAATTCAACGTTTCAAAAAATGTATAATGCTAATGTATAATTTATTCTCTAACATCATGAACCATTTTTAATTTTATTAATCGTCACGATCTCGGAAGTGTTAAAAAAAATCTGATAATATATTTTTAAAAAAACCTATATTTTTGTCTGGAGTTGAACACCAAATCAAATAATCTAGAAACGTTACCGTTGAGAGATCCAGGTTTTATTATCATTATTCCGCTTAGTTTTCCGTAAAACGAGACGATGACAATTCAGCATTTAATTATTTTTACTTATATATATTTAATGATTCCTTAGACTTTAAAATAATTATTGATGTTTAACGTTGTTTTAATCCAAGAAAACAGTGTGATTTTTAAGAGCTCTTTTCTTGTAAACAGTAAGAAATTAATTTGCTTTCCCGGTTCTGAATTGTGACTTTTCGTGAGTTTAAGTTTTCTTTCACTTTCTACCGAGATTTTTCTAAAACCTTTTTTTAAATCCCACCCTCCAGTTGATTACCTATTTGACGCATAGGAGGGCCCTACCTCTAAATATTAGGAAAAATTTATTTACAAGCCAGTTAACGTTATTGTTTAATGCTTTTAGTTTTTGATTTTGCGGTAGTAATAATTATACTGATCAACAATGATTTTCTTAAATAAGAGTGAATAACTGATTCGTATAGTAGATTTCATGCTGATTTCAAATATGAAATCAGAATTCTTCTATCAGGCTTAGTGTTTTTGTAACTTTAATTCATATTTTCAGGTAGTAGGTATGTAGACATTAGTCATCATGTTTATTATTTACACACTAATTTAAATAAACAAAAATATGACTCGTTCTTCCTATTTTTATCTTACTATAAAGATATCGTCCACTCATTAGTTATTTCTGTCGTTGTTATATTTACTTATAAACTGTCGTGCAGACTAGAGAAATATTTTTAATTCTCATTCACGTGCGAGTTCTCGTGTGGAAGATTCAGTTTTGTAGCTGGCTTTCGTATCTGCGGGTATATGTTGTTCAGTTAACTGAATGTATGTTTTTTTTTTTTTTTTTGTCTTCAGTCATTTGACTGGTTTGATGCAGCTCTCCAAGATTCCCTATCTAGTGCTAGTCGTTTCATTTCAGTATACCCTCTACATCCTACATCCCTAACAATGTATGTTTATTAATTGTTTATAAAGTGTTTCTTTTTAAACAATATTAGTCATTGTAATGTATTAACAATGCCTCGCAGTTGCATTAATCATCCAAACAATTCTGCTACATCTGTGGTGAGGTAACGTTAAAGTTTAGGAAAATAAATATAACTCCACTGATAAAAAGTCGTATGAACTGTATTTTGGATGTTAATTAGGTGATCAGGGCAAATCTTGGGCTTCTCATATTTGCTGTGCTTCTTGTATAACATTGTTGACTGGTTGGATAAATGGATCTCATTACATGCCGTTTGCAATTCCAATAGTTTGGAAAGAACTGAAGGGTCATAACACAGACTGTTATTTTTGTGTAATAAAGATATCTGGGATAACAGCTAAAACTAGATGTATTGTTAAATTCCCTGATATTCCCTCTGCCATGCGGCCAGTGCCACATAGCCAAGAGCTCCCAATTCTAGTATCGCCAGAAACCTGGAACTTAGATGAAGATGAAAATGCTGAATCTAGTGCTGACTTATCAGACGATGAAGAAAGAGATCCACACTTTTTAGAAAATAGATGTGTTGGACACCATTTATTTAATCAGTCAGAATTAAACGATCTGGTTCGTGATTTAAACTTATCAAATAATCGAGCAGAAATACTGACGTCAAGACTGAAAAGATAGCATCTTTTACAACCATACACTAAAATCAGTGCTTTCTGCGACAGACAGTCAGGATTTAAACATTTCTTCTCTCAGTACGAAAACTTAGCACTTAGTATATTGTAATGGTGTGGACTCTTTACTGGACGCTTTGGACATATTGACTCATCAAAGCTTAGTTTGAAAGTTGTTCTACTTCACATTAGAAATAAAAAACCATCAATACCATTAACATACGCTGTTCACATGAAGGAGTCATGTGAAAACGTGAAACCTGTATTGAGCAAGATTCAGTATGAGGAATATTTTTGGAGATCTGAAAGTAATAGCGCCTTTACTTGGACTGCAGCTTGAGTACACTGAACTCTGTTACTTTTTGTACGAGTGGGATAGCAGGGATCGGAAATCCATTACATAAAAGAGCAGTGTACAAAGAGAGAGGTACTGACTATAGGAGAAAAGAATGTAGTTAGTCAGGAATTAGTAAAACCAGAAAAAGTTTCATCTTTCACCACTACATATTAAGTTAAATTTATTCAAAAATTTTGTTAAAGCAATGAATCGTAATGGTGCAGGATTTCAGTTTCTAAAAAACAAATTCCCTAATATAAGAGATGCTAAAATAAATATATTTATTGGACCACAAATAAGAAAACTAAGTAGTGCGTTTGAAGAATGTTTGAATGATTTAGAAGTTGTTGCATGGAAATCATTTCAAAATGTGGTAAACAACTTCCTTGGAAACCTTAAGGCCAGTAACTACAGAGAACTTTTGTGAGCGAACTCCTTCAAAGCTACAAAGAACTTGGGTTGGAACATGTCACTCAAAATCCATTTCTTACATTCACATTTTAAAGTTTTTCCTAACAATCTCTTCCTGAACATGGAAGCGCTTTCGCCAGGAGATATCTACAATGGTAACACGATATGAGGGAAAATGGAACCCAAAAATGTTAGCTGACTACTGTTGCAATCTAAAGAGGGTTCTAAATACAGAAAATTACAGCAGAAAATTCAAAAGAAATAAATTTTAGGTGAGTAAAAAATGCATGTAATATATTGTCATATTACGTTCACCATACATTTTTGGTTGCAAAAGAAATTTCAATTACAAAAAAACTGAGCCAGATAGAAAAAATCTATTAATATATATGAAATCAGCATAAAAAGTACTATAAGAAACAGGCATTCATTCTCATTTAACAAACAAAAAATTAAATTTTGTTGACCAGTGTTATTTATACATGATTCGTATTAAAATGTTATTAAGTAATTATAAGTATGTAATTTCTTTGTATTATACGTTTCTTTTTATAAATTTTGACGTTAATCTAATTCATGCTTTTTAAATTTTTTTTCAGGTGAGAGTCTTGATCTGTGTTACATATCTTTTTACGATGTTTTTCTTCGAACTAGTTATTTATGAAATCTATGGTAAGATCTATTATTATCACATATTTTTTGAAATAATTTTTCTTGTGACGTTTTTATCTTTTTCTTAAAATAAAAAGCAATATACAGACTCTGTAGTTTGTTTTGCCTGCTTTCCGTCTGTTTTTGCACAATCTCTAATCAAAAGGTTATAATGAAATTTAGTACACAAATTTCTCGTAGAATACCATTGAATTCATAGTGTTATATTTTTTTATGATTATTTTTATAGTAGTTAATTTTTCTGAGTGATGGATTTTCACAGCCATGTTGCTTTAATTCTTTCTTAATTTTGTACAGTTTACGTCTATTACTGTGATATCCTTTTGTTCGGCTACTTCCAAAATTTGCTTTATGTGATTTTTATGGCTGTTATTTTTAACTTTGTTTCAAAATTAACCATTTGTTTTTTAAATTAACTGTAGTTTTAGCGGGGTTCTTTAAGGGAGCTAGGACCAAATTTCGCTGTGTAAAAACTTTGGTGGGAAGTTTTGTTGAAGTGGTAGTTTCTCGGATCTGAGACATTCAGTAAGTTGGCTTATTAATAGTTAGTGCTAGGCGCGGGGTCTTCATTCCGCGGTTAGGCTTCTAGCTTAGTTCCTGAGGGCGACGTGGTAGCTGCAGGTGTCCGTTGTCTTCTTTCTGAAGGCTTAAACACAAAAACTATCTCGGGGTGAACTTTACCGATGCAGATGTCCCTCGGGGCATCTGCATCGGTGGCATCTCTGCGGGGCCTGAACTGAAAGCTGTGGTGCGCAATCAGTTTGAGGACGAGAAGATGTCCTCCGTTAAAGCCACTGCTGGCTATGAACGGAGGGGTTGGTGTAGCGATCTGACACGCTACGAGGTGGGATCTTCTCCCCTTGGGGGGGGGGGGGGATCGAGATGTAGTTTTAGTCAAGTTAATAACTCTTGGAAGATAATCACCTCTAATGTTAATTGTTCTCCCACAAAAAAAAGAAAAAAAAATCATATATAAACAGAATCCGTTCAGAAAAAAATGTATATCTCGACATCAAACTTTTTTATCTATAATTAATGTGAATATTTTTATTTCGTTCCGGGAGTCGTTGCAGAAACTAGTGAGCATACTTTAGTACGCGCCCACCAGTCGAGACTAATAGATTCCATATAATTTATTTTTAAAACTTTATTTATTTATATATTTTGTGGTTATTTTAAATTAATATGACTATTTCGACTTTCTTTTAACTATGAATGCTCTGTTACTTCAAAATTATTTGTGTATTCTCATTTGTTTTTTTAATTATCCGCAATACTCAAGTTTACATAGTGATGTATTAACGTTTTAAATTTACTTCATTTGGTTATAAATTTAATTTATCCACAGACTAAATTAAAATAAACTGGAATGGAAGAAAATACTCTAAAACCGTTTACGAAAATTTATGCCCAGCAAAAACTACTGAAGATAGAGTGATGAAAATTTGTATACACGTTCCTCTTTAAGTGTAAGTCCATACTATGAACTTTTATTTGAAATCCCGAATTCAAAGGGTTAAACTGGAGTAACAATTATATTTAATAATTTTTTTTTAATTTGTCTGTAACAAATGAAGATATCAATTAATATTTGTCGTGTTTAATCTTCAATGTGAATATTTAAAAACTAATTTTTGAATACTTTTTGAAACACGGCTATTTATTTATTTTTATTCCACGGTAACAAATAAAGATATCAGCTTGATTTTTGTTGTGTGTAATCTTCATGTATATATCTAAAAACCAAATTCTAGATTTTTCGAAATTTGACTTTGAAAGGGGTGAAAGAAGGTAAAAAATGTTGATCAGTGATTGCAAATTTTCCTCATTTCTGACAATTCGAAACGAGATATTCATTAAATTTAGGCTTGCATATTCTCTTCAGATAAATATCTAAAAATAATTTTCGGGTTTTTTAATTTTCGATTTTTTAATGGGTGCAACGTTGTTCCGCACTGCGGATCAACCAACACAGCCTATGCCACTATTACTGTATGTGTGACGTAAAATAAAATGAAAATTTACTGTGACGGGAAACTGTGTAGAGACTGGGGGTATTTCCATATGACTTCAACCTGAATCACATTAGGTCAAAACTACATCTGCATTCTTGTCACATCTTCCTTCACTTTAAAATTTGTCTGAGAAGTGTTTTTGACTTTTTCAGATATCCGTACAATATTTACTGGTGGTATCTTGGCAGGTCTTAAAAACTTCTTTTATAGGGGGGAAATTTCGAAATATTTGCAGATGGCTGTAATTTGTAGGGACTTAAAGCTTCCTTTTGAGTAGAAATTTCATTTTGCTAACTCTGATTCTTTCTATCAAGGTAGCTAAAGTTGGCGCAAGGCTATTATGGAGTTGATGTAGATCAGTACTTGAGGGGAAAACAGTGACCGCTGCCTGAGCATATGTTGTTGTAGGCTTACGGCTGTTTACGGCTTCTTTCTTTTCGCAATAGCTGAGCTGTAAGGTTTCACTTCTTGAACAGCTACTTCATCTTTATAAACAGCATTGTTTCTTGACCGACGTGTTGTCCCTTGCATTTAATGCAGACAGGAGGCTCCCTGCATTGTTATCCTCCAAGGATTTCCTCACCACACAAACAGATTTGCGTTCTCGCAATGAATAATATAATGTAGTGAACATGATGACGCAGTATGGCCATATCGCTGGCATCTGAAGCATCGTAAAGATTGCAACAAAAAAACCCGCACATATAGACGGAGTATGCCAGCACACATTTCTATGCAAAGAAGGTCTTTTAAAAGTGAGCTCATGAGAAACAGAAGGTAGAACTTCACCAACTCTTGTTACGGTCAGTCTTAGGCACTCTACTATTCCCTACGTTGACTATTCCTCGATAGTTTCCTGCCCGGAACAATTTAGTAAGTCGCGACTATATCTTTTGATGTTTTAACAGTGCTGTGAGACTGTGCTGTACAGCATAATCACCTATTTTGCTTAAGCAAGAACTTTTTGTGACTGTACGTCATTAGTTGTCTTGACGTAAAAACCATTGATTGTCTTCGTATTTCTTATACTGCGCCACCAACACAGTTAGTAATTTCACGAGAAATAAGAGAAGGGCTTATCTTCCCAAAATTACTGCCTTGTTTCGCAATGACTTTGTATTTAGGTCAGGGTGAAATGTTCTTGTTGACGGTACTCTGCAGACGCCTTACCTTATTACGAAATTTATTGATTCGAAACTCCTCTTCCGTTTCGTTTCCGGCGACACCGCTAGTTCTAAATGAAGGTGTTTACGTAAACCCTCAGCCGTGACAGATTGTTCAACTTACTTGATGAATTATTCCTTCTGTGGCAAGGATAGTCGCCGGGGCACACCCCTATTCCAGGGCTATCAACCATGGAGGTCCGACTCGTTACACCGGTGGCATTACCATATATCCTGGCATAGAACGGATGCGCAGTCTTTGCACTGATTTCAGGTCCCTATTCATCGAAGCTATCATGCATCTTAACAAGTAGGAACCTAATTACATGGATGCCATCGCAGGGAGTACGTGGATAATGAACTCTGTTGTTTCACCTGCTATCACATCAACCCAAGCCGCCACATCGCCAGTTTTAATCCTGGTGTAAGTCCGTTTTCAGAATCGTTCACAATTAACATGATCTGTGTGTGACCAAACGATCAATCCCTGTAGTTACCGGAAGATGGAAGTCTGAAAAACCTCCTTACTAAAGCAGTAGGGATATAAAGAGCAATCACATTTCCGAGGAAGTGGTACTCAGCCAGCTTTATATGTTGTACTGATGTACAATTGTTACTACCCTGGACGTGGACCGTTGGTGGTATATTCCTAAGGGGCATTATCTACCTCGGGGCATTATTATTATTAATAAATTATTACATATATAATCAAATCTCGATTAATATCTTTGAAAGGGTATTCGATAATATATATGTAGTTAAATAAATCTGTTTTATATACATATAGCACATACATATGTATGCAGCCATCGTACGTTTGGTGAATCTCCGTATTCTGAAAAGGATCCAAATTTCACCACTCTACACTTGTAATGGATTCATCAAATTGTACATATTTAGTAATTTCGTTTATTTAAATACTGTTATTTATTGAATAGAAATTGTAGTAGTGTGAAATTCAAGTATGAACCCGATAGGGATCATTTAACTAGGGTGCATTTAGTGTTATTGCATGCAGTCCTCTTTTATGGATGCTAACAAATACTGTTCGAACGTAAATGAGTAGGCATACAGTGATGTGGTAATATAATTAAATTTATTTTCAACCTCCTGCCATGTTTTACATTTCTCCATATTCATATCGTATCAGGATCTCGACTTATTATACATGTTCTGTCAAAATTCATGCACGTATTCCTGTATGCTTAATTGTAAAATGTTGATACGAAATGTTTACTTTATAAACAACTCTATAATATATAATGTTTCCTTTCTCTTGAACACATGAACAAACTATGTTACGCTGTTACTTGGTATTGCGCAATGATTTATTTTAATAATTTATTAAATATTTAGATCAACGAAAAATAATTAAGTATAGAAATTATTAAACATTTTTTTGTAATACAGAATTTAACGGCCGTAAAACACGGATGCTCTAAAAATGCTTTAGAAATTAATATTAAAGCATAGAGAGGAAAATTAAGGAGATACATTGGATAATAAAAAGTTAACACATTTGTATATCCTAAAATACAGGTGATTCAAAGAAACGGGAAATTTAAAAAATTAAATAACGTTAATGAAAAATTTTATTTAGAAAATGAATTTTATTTCATGTAATTGTACAAATGTTGCCATTTTAGGATACATACATTTTAGTTTATTTTTTGAAGATGACATCTTGCAGGTGACCTTCTCTTCTACGTAAACACTCGCGAAGTCTCTTCGTTAAATTGTTCATGGTTTGATGTAACATCTCAACTGGAATTTCCGCAGTTTTCTTCTCGGATTTTTTCCTTCAGTTCTTCCGTTGTAGCAGGTCTACTGTGGAACACTGCTTTTAAGGTGACCCCCACAAAAAGTAATCGCAAGCTGAGAGATCAGGCGATCTGGGAGGCCATCTAATGTCACCATTTCGTGAAATGACACGTTGTCCAAACAATCGGCGTACAGCTGCCATCGGTATTCGTGCAATATGTGACGTTGCTCCGTCTTGTTGAAACCAGGCTGTGTTAAGAATTGGTGGAAATCTCTTTTGTTGTTCCACAACAAAGGTTTCAAGCATCGCTACGTAACGAGCCGACGTCACTCTAATCGCAAGACCGTTGACGTCCTCGAAAAAATAAGGGCCTATAACACCGTAAGATGACATAGCACACCACACGGTAACTTTCTGGCTGTGCAACGGACGCTGGTGTAGCTGCGTAGGATTTTCTTGTGCCCAGTATCTGAAATTTTGTTTGTTAACAAATCCACCGAGGTGGAAATGCGCTTCGTCTGACATCCACAGTTCGTGAACAAACTCTTCGTTATCGTTTATCTTCTGAAGCATTACATTACAAAATTGTGCTCGCACAACTGCATCGTTCGGTTTCAGTTCCTGGATGATCTACAACTTGTATGGATGGAATTGCAAGTCCTTCACTAACATTCTTCGAATACTTGACTGCAGTTGTAAAGATGCTGAGAGGCGACGGATTGACCGATGTGGACTTCGTGTGACAGCATCTTGTAAAGCTTGAACATTCTGTGATGTACGGACGGTTCGCTCACGGCCTGGAGGCTTCTTTTTCATTGCCCAACCAGTTTTCTCAAAATTAGATATCCATGTTTTAATTGCATATCCTGATGGAACACGGTCGTGCCGTCCCAGATTAAAATGACGGCGAAATTCTATACGCTCTCCCTCCACACTGTCATTGTTTTTGTAAAACGCTTTGATAGCAAATGCACATTGCGCACCACTCCAAGGATCCATGACAACTAAATGGCAGGTTAGGTTAGAGAGGCTGGCGCCACTTATCAAGTGGTACCAATCGCCCACGGCTACTAACATAACTTTCAAAATTTCCCGTTTCTTTGAATCATTCTAGTTTAAGTTTTGAAGTAGCCCAGAGTTGAATTTCTTTATAAATGCATTTAACTAATTATGTTTTTACATTTCCGGCTGTAGCGATACATGCTGCTATAACAGCTATTAAAAGGAAAAGTATATAAATCGGTAAAAAAAATAAATAAATAAATTAGATCTTTTAAGTTTTAAGGAAACATTAAAAAAAAACTAATAATAATAATAATAAACAGATTAATAAATTCTAAATAAGCTGCGAAAAAAGTTTTTATTCCATTGCTCCAAATTAAAAAAAAAATATTTCTGTTAGATGGACGTGTAGTTGTTGGTCTGTGGTCTTATAACTCTGGACTCCGCTGACCAGCTTGATAGACAGGTTCTATCTTGGGGGGGGGGGTAGGAAGAATACAATAATTTTTTTTTAAAAATGGAAAAAGTGGTGAGGGTGTTTTGGCCGAAATAAGATTTAAAACCTTTACTGTGGCACTTAAGCAAAAAATTGAAGTTTTGTTTTATCAAGATCACAAATTACCAAACGTTTTTACGTAATATTCACCCTCTCCACAAAAAATGGCTATACATATTTTTCTTTTTATAGCTAAATATTGCTTCAAAAAAGAGTTAATGAGTATTTTTTTTGCATCTATATTTTCTACATCTGTATGGCTTCAAACGACTATAAAAATTATTTTCCCATCCCAGTCCAATAGTCTGTGGTAACAGAAATTGGATTATTAAGACTTTTTTTTTAAATTTAAATCCATCTCTCAAGTAACCGTTGTAATTAAAATGTAAAAATTTTAATTTTTTGATAGTCCTTTTATATTTCTATGAAAAAAAGATTAGCCAAACATTTTCATCTAGAAAATTACATTGCTTATTTATAATTACGGCTATCTTTGTATTTAAAAATATTTTTTTTAAATTTATTATCACCACTTAGGGAATATTTTCTTAAATATTAATTTTACTCCATTAGTTAATTTCAAATATAATATAGTGATTTTTAATATTAGTTTTACTTAACATTAATTTTTCTTCTTGATTATGGGAGCTCCCAAAATGAAAAAAAAAAATTTTTTCCCAATTTCAGGTTTTAATGCTCAAAACATATTTTGTTAAACAATAAAGTCACTAAAATAATTTACCCCTCCCAATGTAAATGCTCTACCCGACACTCACAATCACCCTGTTCACTAATCGTTAGAATTTTATTTAAAAAATTAAAAAAATTATTCATCTCATTCCGGCTGTTTTTTTAATTATGTTAGAAATGCACATCTAGATACAAATTCTTACTCTTCGTAACTAATGTTGGAGCATATTTTTTTGCTATTTTACTTCAAAAAACTGTTTAGCACAACTCGTTTTTGGTATTTAGGTTTAAAATTTGAAAAAATAACTAAGTAATTTCTTTTCTACAAAAATTACGTTTTATATATTGCATAGAAAAATTAAGTTTTACACATTAAAAAAAAAAACTCGTAAACTAAAGATTTTTTAATTTGAACAACATCACTGTTAGATTGCTTGGTAAAGATGTTTTATACAATGAAGTTGATAAAAAGTGATACAACAGAATTAACTTAGTTACTTCCAAATTGAGTGCTGTTATTACTCCTTTGAGGATACTGTAAGATAGATTTATTTAGATACGGGAAGATTTCTTCCATTATTTCCTGTATTTACTAAAACTGTTATAATTTTAATAAATAGATAAATCATCATTTTTTTAAGTTGAGATCCTGATATGAATATGAAAAATTTAAAAAGGGCGAGAAATTGAAAATAAATTTAATAATAATCAAATCAGTCATTATTAATCAATATCCATTTAACAGTATGCCATTGCCATTTTTAGCAAACTAACTAATCACTTTTTAGATTTTTCCATCAATCTATATAAAATTAAACTAAATTGTGTAGTTAAAAAAGCAATGTTTCTCTTTTGATGATTATTAAATAATAAAAGTCTGCATTCTGCATTTTATGTACTCTTTCATACGTATATACACAATTATTCTTCGATTGACAATTTAGAAATTATTTTATTTTATTTATTTATTTACTTATCGTTTTCACTTATTCTTTCTATGTACACCACGAGCGTTATCGAAATTCGATTATAACTTTGTCTACTGCTGACAGGATTAAAGAACTGGATGATTCGGAAATCCGATATCTTGTATTCTTCAATAAAAATCACCGCCAATCTGGACCTTGGCGACTCATTATTTTCCTTTGTTGTATTATACATTGAAGCCAATACTTCTCTGGATGTTTCACTTCATAATTAAAATACTTCAGCTTGTTGATTACCCCATGCTAGTATTCAGCTTTCTGAGTACATCTTGCGAACCTTATCTCTCCAACTAATTAAGCAATCGTCGATAGACCAATATCTTAAAAGCCTCTTTTCTCCTCAAGATACTTTTGACTCAACATCGAACAGCAGTGCAGGGAAGATATATATATGTTTAACAGTCATTCATTTTCCAGCACAAAATTAAATTTAAATTGTGGCTACATAGAAGATTCTTTGTTAGAAAAAAGGGTGATATATCTTTTTCGATACTATTCTTTATTTTCCAAAAATTATCATACAACCTTTTTTTAATTAGATGACAAACTTGATGATACTGGTCCACGAAAAATTTTGGTCGCCCATAGAAATGTTTATCTTATAATTAATTTCATCATCGTAATCTATATTCACTTCTTTGCTATCATTCACTAATATGTTAATTATTAATAACACAATTATAATATAATTCATATAAATTACATTATTGTTATCACTATTACCTGAAATAATTACTTTAATGTATTAATATGGATTACAACAATCATTCTTTAATTTTTATTATTGGTTTCTAGTACTCGTTTTTGCTGATCCGATCAAATGTTTCGCTTAGTTTCGGTTGATCCTTATTCCTGACTTGATCTATGTAATGTATAATTATGTTCTGTTGTAAATAAATTATTTTAAAATAAGTATAAATTCTGAAACATAGGTTGTTTTAGTAAACAAATAAGTCAACATTTATTCTTCAGTAAAATTTTATTTGAAAAAAAAAATATAAAATAGCAGTTTAAAGTTAAAAAATAACACAGCCTTGTTGATAACAGTTTTATTTTAACAGTAGAGATTGTATTTAATAATTTCATAATTTATTATCCCGTTTTTTCTTTCTGACATGAAAAGCTCACGTTTGTAATATCATCTTTCAACCTATTTTAGAGCAAAATGACATTTTAACCAAAATGAACGAAATGGAGAAAGTGATATGATATGGTTTTTTAATTAGAATTATTTTCTTTTAAAATAGTCTGTGTATTTTTTTTTTTCTAATATGGTTAGAGAATTTTCCATCCTACTTATGCAAATACAGTAACGTAATGTATTTTAACGCAGTAGTGGATTTTACTATTATTGGGTGTTTAAGGGGGTTAGCTGTTTTAATGCTGGAAGGGAGAAACTGTACTGCTGCTGTTGGATGAATGAACCGGAACTGTCCAATATACTGACAGGTTTTAAAGCACGTCCAGTGTCATGGCTTAACTATTTTACCCTTCACAGTTTTTGTCCCCGTTTAATGCAGTCATTTATTAAAAGGGTGCTGTTGATTTATACTGCCCTCAACATATTGTATTCAGCTATTAATTTTTGTCGCTAGGTTTGTTTTGTATATGTGTACTTATATTTATACGTGTTTCCTAGTTAGATGGATGCGCTTAATATTTGGTTTTACCAGTTTAAATTAATACACTTCTTACGAAATGTTAGTTAATAAGTTATAAATCACTTCAAGTTGACATTACGCTGTTTTAATAATAGTAGGTGATCTTTTTGCTTGTTTATATTTCCTGTTTTTAAACGTACAATTCTTATTTTACGACGATAATCTTATAACTATAAAAAAAGTCTTATTGCTTCAGTTTTATTTTATCGAATGTATATATATTTTTGCTTTTGATATACGGTTAAATCCTATTCATGGGATAGAAAAAGAAATGGATTATAATAAATTTAAAAAAAAAATGTTATCCTGTGAACCAATAAATTTCCATGATCGGTTACGGGATTGAGACTAGTTGAGGCAACGGTACGATAGAGGAAGATCTAGGTGATTTAAATATAGTTTAAGTATCTTAGAAATGTCCTGCTTGACATGATTTTACCCAAAGTATATTTTGATTAATATCATAATTACGAATATACAGAGTTTACTATTTTAGAAACATTAATTAATTCGTTCAGTAAATTAGTTTTGAAAATAATCTTTTAAAAGACCTTAGGTTAATTTTTTCAAGGTCCGATCGGTCGCGAAATAAAAACCCGCGCAAAAATCAGATGAACCTTTGCGCATATGTGTTGCGCAGCGTCTCTAGTATGGCCTTCAATCACGCCGCGTCACTTCGTTTAGTTCTGAACACGCAGCTATCACGTAAACATGTCTACAACAATAGATCTCCCGCCAAGTGTGAAGTGCGTGCGGTAATTCGTTTTCTTCAGCCTGAGGGGTGTAATGCAGCTGAAATTCAGCAACGAATGAGTAATGTGTACGGTGAAACGTCAATGAGTGACAGCAAAGTGCGACAATGGTGCAGGAACTTTGAAGCGGGACGTGCAGATGTTCATGATGCAGGCGGTTGACACTCGCTAGTGTCAACCGATGATCTCGTTGAGCGTGTGGATGAGGCAATTCGAGAAAAATGTCAGTTCACAATTTCTGTATTGAGTGATTCGTTTCCTGAAATTTCAAGGTCAGCTCTCTACACCATTGTGCGTGAGAGACTTCAGTACAGCAAAGTGTGTGCGAGATAGGTTCCCAAGATGCTGTCCGACCATCACAAAACAATTAGAATGGACGCCTCCCTAACGTTTCTCCAGCGCTACCACAATGAAGGAGAAGATTTTTTGAACAAAACTGTCACAGGGGACGAGAAATGGGTCCATTTCGAAACTGAAGAAACAAAACAACGAATCCAAACAACGGATTCTCATTCTTCCAGTAAACCAAAGAAGTTCAAGCGAACCTTCTCCAACAGAAAGTATGTATGGCTACTGTGTTCTGGGACCGGAATGGAGTTCTGTTGGTGGAATTCATGGAACGTGGCACGACCATCACTGCAGCCTCATACTGCGTGACTCTTCAACGTCTACGAAGGGCAATTTAGAATAAGCTGAGAGGAATGTTGTTAGGCATTGTCTTTCTCCATGACAATGTTCGGCCGCACACTGCAGCTGTAACAAAGAAGCTCCTGCAGCGTTTTCGTTGGGAAGTGTTTGATCACCCACCATACAGCCCCGACTTGGCTCCATTCGATTTTCACCTCTTTGCTCACATGAAACGCTGGTTAGGAAGACAACATTTTGGCACAGACATCGAGCTGCAGACCAGCGTAGAAACATGGCTGAAAACACAGGCGGCTCCGTTCTATGACAAGGGTATTGGAAAGTTGGTACTACGCTACGAAAAATGTCTAAATCGGAGTGGCGACTATGTAGTGAAATAGCGTAACTATGTAAGTACTTGTTACAAATAACATTTTTTGAATTTTCCCTGTAGTTTTAATTTAGTGACCGATCGGACCTTGAAAAAAAAATAACCCTCATATGTCCCTACAACCGATGTAATTATAAACTGTATTTATGTATTAACAGTATACCAAGAGACATCTTTTTGGTCACTATATCCGATATGTCATTTTATTCGATGTCACTATAAACGATACTTACTTTATTTTTATATACAACCCAGTTTATACATTTTACACTTACACTGTAAGCTTTCATTTAAATATGTGAATTCACATATTACTGTAGTTTTACTTCTTTTTCACATGCAAAAAGGGATTGCTTTCAGACAAAATATTAATTTCCTATTAGAAACGGTCACAATTTTCCCACCCAATTGTTACCATTTCAGTTCAATAAATGTTTATTGTTTGTATTTTGTCACAGGAAAAATTTTATGTTTATTACTTTTAATAGTTTCCTTATTTACAACTGGATTTATCTTCTTTTTTTTTAATAAGAGAATATTGATGAAATATAACATTCTTATTTTTTTAATGTTACTGTATACTTTTTAAACCACAAATATTAATAATTTAATTAATAAACGCATCGCGAACTGTATAGTATTGAATTTCTTTGAAGAATTTTTCACAAAGCAGAAAATTTAAGCCCCCACCTCTGTATGTATTCAAAGACAAGCATTCAAATGATTGTTTTCTTTTTTTATTAATACTGAATAATATTAATTACTTTATATTTTATAAATATATACAAATGTATAAACAAACACTACCTAAAAAATTCATATAAAAAATCACAAATCGTATTTCAGTTTTTATGGTTTTTAAATTCAGAAGAAGCGTGATGATGAGTTGACGGTACATATAATATTTATAATCAGAAATAAATTTGTGTAAATTCCACCGTAATAAATGAAGGCTTACAAATTTTTTAGGTTAAGTTATATCAGTTTTCATACATCAGTTATATTTTAATGGATAATTGTAAAAATTATGCGTTATAGTAAATAATGTTTGTGTTAAATTTTACAATAGCGGTGACTATCGAAAGAATATGTAAAAGATTAAGATACGAATATTTATTAATTTGTATAATAGTGCAATTTGATGAAAATTTATTTAAAGTTTGGCTTTCATCATATTCACTTAAAGTATACAAAAAACAATGAAATGTGACCCAATACGTTTCTGATCCACTCAGAGGCAAGCCGGTAAAAATAAACCGATGGCAATTGACATTTATCCAAGCATATCGCAGGTTATACTTATCATTTCCCGCCCTCCAAAGATTACATCAGGAACTAGGGAATCAAAATATCGTATTTTTTCAACGAATCACGAATAGGAATACGATTGACCAATCAAAAAGCAGTACATTCCACATATCACAATTCTAAAAGTCATAGAATTATTTTTTTTTTTGTCTTCAGTCATTTGACTGGTTTGATGCAGCTCTCCAAGATTCCCTATCTAGTGCTAGTCGTTTCATTTCAGTATACCCTCTACATCCTACATCCCCAACAATTTGTTTTACATACTCCATACGTGGCCTGCCTACACAATTTTTCCCTTCTACCTGTCCTTCCAATATTAAAGCGACTATTCCAGGATGCCTTAGTATGTGGCCTATAAGTCTGTCTCTTGTTTTAACTATATTTTTCCAAATGCTACTTTCTTCATCTATTTGCCGCAATACCTCTTCATTTGTCACTTTATCCACCCATCTGATTTTTAACATTCTCCTATAGCACCACATTTCAAAAGCTTCTAATCTTTTCTTCTCAGATACTCCGATTGTCCAAGTTTCACTTCCATATAAAGCGACACTCCAAACATACACTTTCAAAAATCTTTTCCTGACATTTAAATTCATTTTTGATGTAAACAAATTATATTTCTTACTGAAGGCTAGTTTAGCTTGTGCTATTCGGCATTTTATATCGCTCCTGCTTCGTCCATCTTTAGTAATTTTACTTCCCAAATAACAAAATTCTTCTACCTCCATAATCTTTTCTCCTCCTATTTTCACATTCAGTGGTCCATCTTTGTTATTTCTACTACATTTCATTACTTTTGTTTTGTTCTTGTTTATTTTCATGCGATAGTTTTTGCGTAGGACTTCATCTATGCCGTTCATTGTTTCTTCTAAATCCTTTTTACTCTCGGCTAGAATTACTATATCATCAGCAAATCGTAGCATCTTTATCTTTTCACCTTGTACTGTTACTCCGAATCTAAATTGTTCTTTAACATCATTAACTGCTAGTTCCATGTAAAGATTAAAAAGTAACGGAGATAGGGAACATCCTTGTCGGACTCCCTTTCTTATTAGGGCTTCTTTCTTATGTTCTTCAATTGTTATTGTTGCTGTTTGGTTCCTGTACATGTTAGCAATTGTTCTTCTATCTCTGTATTTGAACCCTAATTTTTTTAAAATGCTGAACATTTTATTCCAGTCTACGTTATCGAAAGCCTTTTCTAGGTCTATAAACGCCAAGTATGTTAGAATTATTATCGGTCAATAAATTCCAACCAATCGTATTCTTTGTTTTTAACCAATTTTAAGGCGAGAGTAATTACTTTTGTAACACACTACATATTAATAACAAAAATTTCAGTGCACATAACATAATTATCTTTACACATCTTTTTTTTTGTCTTCAGTCATTTGACTGGTTTGATACAGCTCTCCAAGATTCCCTATCTAGTGCTAGTCGTTTCATTACGGTATACCCCTACATCCTACATCCTTAACAATTTGCTTTACACATCATACAGTGTATACATACGTCATATGTGTTTTTCTGTTACACATTGTAAAGAAAAGTGGAAGAATCTGCGGTCAGTGTTTGTCAGAAAGAGGAAACTTTCTCCTAGTGGTGAAGGCAGAAAATCAAGTAAACTAAACTATTTACATGATTATATGCAGTTCATACTTCCATACATAAAACCTTCAGCCCCTCTGACCGGTTGATGTGACAAACCAATCCATTGAAAACCCCGAATCACAAATATATGAATCTGAGGAACTTTAAATGCGTTTACAACAAACATCTTTGGTAAAAAATTGAAAAAAAACCAATATTAAATGAAATCGATAAAGTCTTTCTTGGCTACTTTCAACATAAACAATCCGGTAATGACGGTTGTCCTCGAAAATACATCTTACTACGTCTTCTGTCTTAAGTTAATGAACTAACTGAAGCACAATTTAAAATTTTTAAAAGAGCACCGACATTGTTAGATATGAACGTGTTATTATCCCCCATCATAGTTACCTTTCATCTCTTTTCTGTGCATTAAACAATTCATCGACATTCTTTCCTGAAACTCCTTCAGATTACGATGTTAACAGTACTCATTTGCTTAATTTGTAATAACAGTTAAAATTGTATGTTTTATAATTCTCAAAATCGTTTAATTTCATTAAAGTATACTACTCACCTCGATGTTTATTAGCAATCTTTCCTCAATAGGAATAAAGGGTCTGTAATGTGTATCTCTTTTATTAATTATAGGTCCTACTAGCTCAAGCAACAGCTTGAAACTTTCTTTTGACATTCGGTAAAACGACTTGAATTTGTTTTCATTATAGGACAGTTCCTACACGCACACAAAAGCTCCTCTTATGTTGTTTTCTCTTTTTCCCGTACAAATAATAATAAGCTACAATTACATCTTCGTCGCTTGACATTTTGCAAATTAAAAACTGTCAAGTGATAAATTTAGCAAAAGAAATAACGTTTCGGTCGCGTATCCTTGGTATGCGAACATGCCCGACGCAACCGATTTTTCAGTCGCTTTCAATATTTCACATTCCAATTGCTTCAAGGTGTCGAAGCAATAGCATCGCATTGGTGGTAGATCGGTGTTAGTTTCCTCGAAAATTTCCTGCGCACTATCCTATCCGTTTGTTATTGTACACTGTTTTCTCATATCTATCATCCAAAGATTCCAACTTTATCCGTAGATCTATAACAACTACAAAGTCCGTTCCATCTTTTCAGTATCTTTTTATCCTTCATCCGTTTTAAATAATCCACCCAGCCTTTTTTTTAGCATTTTACTTGACCATTAAACGCTTTTCCGTATTTATACTTGCTTATCTTGCTTATTTATAATAAAATAATTCTTCGTAAAGGTTTTATTTTAGCTATTCTGAGATAGAAGTCATCGTCCTGATCTACATGTATATCCAGGTCTTATATATCATGTTAAAACTTAAATATAAAATAAAGAAATATATATATTTATTTCCTTTTATAATGCATTTATATCAGCACTGTCGCACTGTTGTTTATACACGTTATTTTTAATTTTTCTGAAGCGTTTCATAGGTATATAAATACTATTCAGTGGCAGGGTGATGCTATTTTCTGTTGTTCTCATTATTATATAGTCGTATGCTACTTAAAAAAAAAAATTACACGTTACCCGAGTAAAAGTATCAGTCTCAAATTTATAGAATATAATTAACGTTTTCAAATACTTGGGATAGCCGTGTTAACATTAAACGAAACAAAATTGTTTTTTCATTCCAACACGTGTAAATATCAAATAAATATTCTAAAAGCATAAATTACAATGATGTCTTTTTTCGGTTTATATTGATTTCAATGGTTATGAAAAATGTGATCAGCAGTTTATAGCCGTCCTCCAAGACTGCTCGTTTAAAAATTTTGAAAATATTCATATTATAGTAATTAATTCGTTCCTTTCTTCCAAACGAAAACAGAATTTATTATAAAACAAATATTTTACATGATCGATTCTAATTCTTATCTCCCAAAGATTTTTTGTAAGTCAACATACTTAGCTCAGTACTTTTACCCACTATTCAAATCATTTCCGGAAGTGGTTTGTTTGAATGGCATTCAACAGTGTTGTCGCGTTTTCATAAGTGTTATCTCAAATCATGACTGTTTCGCATCATTTTCATTTCGGCAAATGACCAAAAATTTGCAGGGAACCGTACATGGAGAGTAACGTTGGGCGAATTTAGGACTAGGTTTGTGGGGCATTGGTAAGTTGGAGATTTCAGTTGCGATGTTTTCACAGGTCTGGCATTTTACAGCAAACAATAACACAAAGACGATTGAAAACTTCTTGATATTTATAATAATATTTGCTTAATATTTGACCTCGAGCGTATTTTTGATGTACAAAATCTTCATTCTAAAAGAGAACTTGATATTCTCTACCTTGATAAATCTTAAGCTTTTGTAACGGTTACTCCATTTTTTTATTTGTATAGTCCTAACCTCCATAATATTGTTATCAAATGATTGGTGAGTGTTAGACGCTGTCGACTTTGGTAGATCCAAGCTAAACAATTAATATTATATTTAAAATGCTTCCCTTAAAAATGTAGAATTATGACCAAATGAATATTTCCAGAATTTTCGCTTTAAAAATTAAAATATAGATAAATAATTGGTTCAGTAATTATAAAAATTTAGTTTATGTTGCATTATATGTCATTTTTATTTTCTGATATAATTAGCAACCAAAATTTCACTTCTAAATTCCGAGTTTCAGTTCGCCATTTCCGGTTACAAATAATAATTAAATTTTACCGGAAAATTTATATATATAAACTTTTTTTAGGAAAGCTCTCCTTAAAAAACTGTTATATAACTAAACTCCATTTTTTCATTTGAAATTTTAGACCATAAGTCTACAATAATCCTTTTTCTCCCATATCACATGGATATGATACGGTATTTATCACTGAAGAAAGAAGTTTATTATTATAATCTGTTTTGCCTTTGTATTTTAAAAATAGTTAACCAACAGTTGCGAAATTTGAAGCGAGTGGTGGATTGAAAGTGTTACATTTTAAAAAAAAATCTAGTGACGTACAAAGTATTAGGGGGTGCCTCATCTCGAAGGGAGTTAAATTTCTGAAAATTTTATAACTCAGCCTTTCAGATTTTTTATTCAGCTTATCAAAAAATAATATTATCATAAGTACCATTAGAAGTAATTTTTAAAAACCTGTTCGTAATAATATGTCCTTCCGAAAAAAATGTTTGTTTCTGTATTGTTGTAGATAATTCCTTGAAATATTTTCAATAGTTAATCACAAATTATGAAACAAATACTAAATTGAATTATATTATTACTTAGGTAAACGTTATAATATAATGTCCTTTTAAGGAAACTGGTCGCACATAGTTACCATGGTTTCCCACTAGGCGATGTTAGTAGCAAATATGACACTGAGTAAAGTAAGAAGAAATCCTATGAGCCGTTATACGTGAAAATCATTCCCCTTTGACTGTGTAACGAATATTATGAGTAGAATTCGAATGAGTCTACAAGTGTTATGAAGGATGAAAATTTTGCGATCAATCCTGTCGTTTACCACTGTTTGGACGGACGTCCAAGACCACGTGAAGAAACTGTAGATCGTTTTAAGCAAGGCTGTGTGAGAAGCCATCATTAATCACTACACCTATTAAAAACGTATTAAAACAAAGTACTTAGCTATGAATTGTTAGTCGAATTTTTCGTAAGATGCTGATGAGTAAACGCTATAAGATCAGCTGGATCAGACTCAATATTTTTAATAAACGAAGTGCGAATACATTTCTGCACCAATACTGAATATGTTTGAGGTTAATGGTTTCGCAGAATCCTCGTAATTATGAATGAAAACTTTGTGTATGTGAACCGATTTTGGTTACACGTTTAAGAAAAAGTACTTGTACGAAACTGACTTTGTGAATATATCCGTCTCTGCAAGCATTTACTCAGATCAAGATTCAGGCAATTTTCTGTTTGAGAATTCTTTTCTGAGTTAAACAGAATACTTTTATTTTTATTTTAAAATATACTCGTTTGGAACAATTATGCATTCGAGGGAGTTTCGTGTTTTTATGTATTGACGGGAGTATATTGTGAAACTTATTTGGATGAAGGGGAAAGCACATCGGTTCAAATCAGACTTCATTTCCTTTTTTTTTTAAATTTAAATTTTAATTTAAATATATTGATTTATTAATAATTATTAATACCTTTGAAAGGTAATTAATATTATAATCTTCATAAATGATTTTCTTTAAAAGGCAAAAACGCTTAAAGACTGGAAAGATTACCTTATAGGATATATACTACATTTTATACTACATTTAAACTACAGTTTATACTACATTTTAAGGATATTAACCAAATATCAGAAGCTTAAATTTTTTTTAAACGATTGTTATGTTGTATTTTATTTACAATTATGAAACTTTTTAAAGAAATTTATATTTCTCACAATCGAGCGGGATAATTTCTTATCCTTAAAAACTGTTTTTTTTTTTTTTTTTTTTTTGGTATAAATCAATTCTTTGCCAGAGATATTGATAAAAATATTTTTCGTGATGAAAGGTGGCGTGGGTAAAATCTTCAATTGAAGAAGGAGCAAATATTACTATCATTGCTGATATGTTACTTCTTCACTGAAGTAACGTTAATTATGTAAACCAATGCAGTGTTTGAATTCGGATGGTTATAAACATTTCATCATTTGAAACCGAAGAATAGAACCTTCAACAATAATTAAATAAATTAAATTTAGGGTTTTTCCAAACATCCATTCGCATGAACTACATTGTTATCTTTGACAGTTTCATCAGTTAAAGACTCAAATTACTATCCATAAGATGATGCTGTACAAAAAGATTCGCTCCTATTTAAGTTTTTCCATAATAAAATAACACACTAATCAAGAAAAGTTTACATCTAAAAGTATTCATCAAATTAAAATAACAACGTCGGTTAACTAATTATTCCTGCCGGCCTAGATGTTTTTATGTTTTAAGTGAATGACATTCTGTGCAGATTTACACCTGGAAATTCAGATTTGAATGTAATTATGTACAAATATTGCTGACTTCCGTCTGACCGTTAGTCACCAAAGAGTTTTGTGTTTTGTCAGTTATTTTAAGTTATTTGTAAATATTATTTCAATAAAAGCTGTTATTATTATTATTGTTATTGCTGAATATTTAATATAAGTGAAACATTTTGTAATATTATTAGCTTTTGTATTACTTTAAAATTAGATTTAAAAATGAAAAGCACATCAGTAATTTTGTGCTTTTGTGGGAGATGTATACGCAGTACAAATTGTTTGACTTATCTGATAAACTTAAACTGTAAAGTTTTCCAGTTAATGTTATACAATTTGCTGTTACAGCTGACTTTAAATACAAAGCACGAATTCGAATGCTTTGTCTTCATGCGTATTTTTACTTTCAGGTTACAGTTCTAATAAGTGCTCTAATATTTTTACCGAGATTACTGTTACGAGACGTTTCATTGCCTGGATCATTCGTTCTTAAATGCTCTAGCAGGTGATTTTTTTTTATTACATCGGAAAATGTAAATTATACAGTTAAGTAAAAAGTTATTAAGTAGTGTAGTTGAAAATTTATATTTACTGAGTATAGTTGTTATCTATGAATAAATGTAAAGATTTTGTTTTAATTTCCCGTTTAGCGCTATAGCAGAACTATAACTGCAGAAGGGAAAGTATTATAATCGGTCCATTTTGGGCGCATGCAGTTTTCACCGGATCTTGACGTTTTTGACACCTAAGGAACCCAAAAAACCCAAAAACCGGATGAAAAGTTTCCGTATGTTTGTTCGTATGTACGTGTGTGTTCGGTGTCGCACTCTAAATCCCGTTATATTTCCAGAACTATTCGACCTATTTTGACCATACTTGCTCAGATTACTTCTATATATGGGGCATTCATGCCGTTAAAATAACAACTCAAAAGGTCAAGGGGGTTAGGCTGCAGAGCAAGTTCTACCTCAATATCTCGAGAATTCCCCTAATTAATGTCTTATTTTGTTAGGCACATTTGTTAACAATTAAAAATAATATTTGCAAAAATAATTTTTTTTGCAAAATCGCACCCCCACCCCAAAAAATTCTGTAAATAAACTAGTGACTAAGTGTGTATACTGCGTCATTAGTACCTCATCTCACCACAAGGAGCGCTAGTGTAGGATTGATGTGTAGCCGTTGTAGTCGTCTTTTCTTTCTTTTTTATGTTTAGCCTCCGAAACCACCGTAAATTATTACTTGAGAGAATGAATGAGAATGGAATGGAATGGAATGCAAAGTTGGCAGGAGTTTATTACTCCCTACTCCATCGCAGAACCTGGACAGAGTCCCTTGCTGCTGGATCATTCTAATCGGGCTTGTTTTTTAAAAGGGTTATTTTTAATCTCGGATCTAGTTTTTCAAGTTTTGTCTATTATTAATTTAGTGAATTTAAGACGGATTTAATTGCATTCCAATCCGTTGTTAAACCAGCGTTATCGAACCCATTTCATGGGCTGACCGCGGAAGGCTAGGCTTATAAAGCCTGTCCTCCCGACGTAATTCCCCTTCAGACCGTCCACTGAAGTCCTTTCGGTGCTAACTCTTTAATAGGCTAGCAGGAATACGCCACAACGGGGCACTAGCTATAAGGAGGGAGCAATGCGTCCCCTTTTCCGGAGGAGTCGCAATTGCTGGGTTATTTTGTCTTACTGTAAGTTTTGAAATAGGAGAGGTTGTGTAGAAGCTCTTCATCCGCTTCTGGTATGGCTGCCCTTCAGGACGCATCTCTGCTGGGCTCTGTTCCGGACAATGAGAATGATATCTCTGAATGTAAATGATGTGTAGTCTTTTGGAGCCTCAGATAGACCACTCCTGAGATTTGTTGTTAATTGAAACCCAACCACCAAAGAACACCGGTACCAACGATTTAATATTCAAATCCGTATATAAGTATCTGCCTTTACTAGAATTTAAACCTAGTCGTCTAGTTTGTTGTAACGTCATAGGTGAGCGGTAGAATAAATATGAATAATATTTAAAGTGTACATTTGTATTTAAAGTGGCCGCTAGTACTACCACACCCGCGCGAATGAAATACGATATGCGCGCGCTTCAGTTAGAAAACAAAAAATATTATATTTAAATAAAATTATAAATACTTTAAATTAAGTTGTATGTGTATGCGTGTGTAAGCTACGCATCAGAAAAAATCGCGTGGCGGGAAAGTCCTAAAATTACTATGTTAACTTTTTTCTGTAGTTTTCAGAAGTATCAATAAATTGATATTTATTGATTATATGTTACGTTTTACGAATTTATCTCTCCAAAAATGATAATTTGCTTATTTATCCTTTCATAAAAATGTATCGGGAGTTTGGAGTCTTTAAAAATTCTATTTACGTTAACAATTACTCCGAAATGTAATCTTTTAATTCTCTTTAAATGTAAAATCTAGACAAGGCCTAACTAACTGCAGAAAATATAATAGCATGTCTTGTAAGTTTTGAAATTAATTAGTTAATTAATTTTGAAAATTAAATAGATTCATTTGTTACTGGTAAGGAAATTTTTAATATACATAACCTTATAAGGTATTAGGCAGTCAACATTTTATATATAATAGAATTATTAATGTTCACATTCATTTAATTCTCCGTACAATATTTAGAAAGTTTTTAATCTTAAGGTATTTATTCAGACATTAACGTACTCACATTACATGAAAGAAACAGGAATATCCTGCGTTAATGTTCAATTATTTAGTATTAAAATGTTAATGACTATCAAAATAATAAAAACTATTAAATATTAGTCATACTTAAGTAATATTATTAATATCTGTTACCTATTGGTTTTAGTTAAAAACCGTTAAGTAGAGTAATCTGTTGATTACAGTTTTTATCGTTTCCTTCCAATGTATCGATATGTATTTTATTTATAAAACGAAATATTAATAATTTTTTTTTTTATTTAACATTAATGGTAAATATTGCAGTAGTAGGCTTATGATATAAAATTGTTATTAAGTAATAATAAATCACTATAATTATTTGTATTTTATTCGAAAAAATTAGTATCAGATCATTTCCTATCAATGTAATGTTTATATCTGATTCCCTTACTGAATTTTACTATCGTGAATCGCACTTTTTTAGTTTCAAATTTTTATTATTTATATATCATTTATTATTCGAGTGTTTATTTATTTATACCAAAATCAAAGATCATACATGCGTGGAATCACACATATTTCGTCTGTACATTTCTGTTTTATTTTGAATTTTATATTATAAATATATATGACTTCTCATGGACAAATGATTATAAAGAACTCGTACGTTAACATCCAAATGGATTAACGAGAATTAGAAACACTTTTCTAAATGTTTTCTCTAAAATATATGAATATCATTACAGTATTAATAATGTTATCATTAAAAATAAGATAGGTATTTTACTTTTTTTAATAGTTATTCTTTGAACCGCTCACGAAATCTTCTCGTTTTATTCTTTTTGTAAATCATATCACAAAATTTTCAGGATGGAGATACCTTTCAGCGTTATCAAAAAGCTAAAGGATAATAATTTTAAAATATATTTTAAAATTAAATTTTTATTTAACTCTTTCATTTGCGATATTTTTTTGCTATATAGTTGAATTCGTGATTTTTTTTAATGGTTTAAAAAACCGTTGCAGAACAATTTTTTTATTACATTTATTTTAATTTAAATAATGAATATCGCCTTAAGTGTATTAATAATTATCCACTTATTCACTACCGTGAGAGTTCTAAGCTGTTAAAATGCAGCCTCAGTTTTTTCAGTTACTTTGATTTTGGATTAATGTATAACACAGCAGCGGATGTAAAATTTAATGTTTAGATGTAACTAAAAATGTTTTGTCTCATGAATTTTCTGGGTGTGTTTGATGACCAGATGTACCGATAACATTAGTATTAATTCCAGGATTTTCAAAACGGAATTGAAGTCAAATCCTCAATGTTTACTTATTTTTAGAAATGCGTAATAACTCCCCAATTTATTTATTTCGATTTTTCTTTTGTTTGAGATGATTTAATTAAATATAGTTAATTGAATGTTTTTAAGATAGATTTCGTTTTTTACTATTTATATTACTCAATATTTTAATAATTTTAGTTTAATAAAGCGGTAGAAAAAGTAATAAATTTTCCCACATATTTATTGAATACGCTTTCAATAATTCAATTTTGTTTTCTTTTTTGTCATTCGTTTGGTTATTTTTTTATTTATTTTTTTTGTCTACTCTGTTAGAAAATTCATGAAAGATTTTCTTGTTGAATGTCAAATATCGAAACCGTTTTCAATAGGCCGTAAATTGAACGTAATTTATCTGGATGAATAAGTTCCTGTTCAAATGTCGCTCTATTCCAAAGCTATTTGTAATGTCTCGACTTGTTTAATAATGAATTCACCAAAAGAAAAAGGAGATAAAGGACAAAAAAAAAACAAAGCGTTAAATTTAATTTATTCTTTAATATAATTTAACCCTGCACATTTTCTTTGTAATTCTTTTCTCATTTGTACGTCTTATTTTTCTTTCTTACCCTTAAATTATTTTAATTTGTTAATTAATTTCAGTGAGTATTTTATTATCCGAGTAGTTTTTTTGATTATTAATCCTCCGCATACGCTTAAAGCGTGTAAGTGGGATTGTGATGTAGAGTTTCGGTAACTGGTGTTAAATACTAATCCTAACCGGGATTCAAATCGGGAACTTTTCCGGATGAAATGCAGATTAGTTACCATTCCTTCCACAGAGGTCGGCGGAATTAAAACGGTTGTAAAATCATTGAATATTCTATATAAAATTTTGATCTATAAAGGAAAATTCATATATTATTACAATTTAGACTTATAAATTAATATTGATGTATATGTTTTTCTTTCTACTAATAATCAGTGTTTTATAAAAAGAAATATTTATTTTTCTGAGATATTAAACTAACTAAAAATGAATGCTACTATATCAAGTTAACCCGACGGGTTGCTCAACTGTTAAAACTCCTCGTCGTAAATCAGCTGATTTCGAAGTTGAGAGTTCTAAGGTTCATCCTTATATCCTAATAGTCCTACTTGCTTTTATTCGGATTTCGGTACTAAATCGTGGGTACCAATATTCTTTGATGGTTGGGTTTCAATTAACCATACGTCTCAGGAGTGGTCGGCCTTAGTCTGTTCAAGACTACACGTTTACCGGTACATTCGCACAGATATTGATCAGTCGCTAATGTCTTTCATTTTTTATATGACTATAAATAAAAAAAATATACGTATATCAAGTTAACATAAAAATAAGTATTTTTTTTTATTCCTATATTATTAGCATGCTCAAATTCTGTGAAAATCTTTCCTCCGATTAAACATGATGACTGAAAATATTGCAACCACAAGAATAATGTAGTAAAATTTCAGTAAAATTCGTCTTCAAATTTCTTCTGCATAAAGTAACTACCGTTCAGAAATTTAAGTATTTGGGAGAAATCACACCGAACATAATTAAGAAAATGGGATGAAAAACAGAGCACGAAAATTGGAAACTGCCTATCATCTCACGAAGAACATTTACAATAAAAAATCCCTGTCATATAACTCCATAACCTAAATATTCCTTTTTCATTAATTTAGTCAATTTATAGATTACCAGGATTATATTATCTTTGTGAAACTACGGTGTTTGGAATATTTAACTTATTTGATTGACAGTTGTCTTAAACAGGAATTTCTACACTAAAAATGAATCATATTACGATTAAAAAGATTTGTTAACCGGTTAGTCAATATAAAAGAGTACTTTAGAATATATCATAACCCCCTGGATTACATTAATGTAATTTTTTCGTACGCATAACCCTTACACTCAAGCGGAATGTTAACTTAGATGGATCTCATACGATGAGGCTTTATTATCGTTTTACTGCTTTATTAGATAACTTTTTTTCAACATAAATCCTATTGCCACGCACTTAGTTCTCTATTCTCGTACGATTTTTTCATACTATCCGTTTTTTTTTTACTAGTACTTCACTTACATCTTTTTTTTCTGATTATTTATTGTATCTTTTATTTTTATAAACTTATTTTCTAATTGTCTGTATTACTTTTCTTATAAGCTTTCTTTTAATTGAAATTTTGAACGAAGTAAGAAATTTAGATAAAGAAAGACAGAAAAATGAACATTAATACATCACCAACGACTGAAAAAGTGCGTTGATGGGGAAAAACATCTTTTTACCATTTTGGATCTTTATGAATCTTTTTAGAATAGTTCATAGTAAAATAATTTGCCAGTATGTCGAGAATGTCGGGTTACTACCAAGCGTAGTTAAAAGAACTGACAAAAAAATATGGCGACGATATTTTGTAGCTTATTGGTCGTGTTGCCTTAGTGTTAACGGCGATTCTACGTGACAGCTAACATATGTGATTTTAGGGAAATAAAGTTAAATTTTAATATTTTCATATTGCAAAGAGTATGCCGCTTTGAAGGTAAAGATCATGCGATCTTTAACTTCAAAGCAGCATTCGTAACTCCAGTATTTTGTATTAATGTATATATTTCATTAGTCGGTCAGGACCCGTCCTTTCCGTCTAGTAGAAGGCTCTGTCCCTTGGACTCTCCTGTGTTCATTAAACCCGTGCTTCTGAGAATAATAATGATAAATAAATATTAAAGCCTATTCAGTTTATAAAAACTATCAGTGTATGGTAATTTCTTCAGAACAACAGTTTGTCAGTATAGGACCCTAAACTTAGACAGATTTGAAGAATGCGGGTTTCAAAATACTGGACAAACACCAGTAGGAAGTGACCGTAGTTCGTTTCTCATTTTTTTTTTATTTTTGTATTTTGTAGTCAAGAAACTGGAGGCAGGCGCCGCTAGTCACATCGCACATACAGTAACAAGGGCAGTGGTTGTGCTGATTGAGCCGCCGTGCCTTACACCGTCGCATCCTTAAAAAATATAAATTCAAAAAAAAACTGAAAATAGTTGTTACATACTTTTCTGAAGAGTATTCGCAAGCCCAAATCTAGTATCTCGTTTAATATAATTGGAAATGAGAAAAATTTGCAATTGTCGTTCAAGATTTTACCTTTTGTCACCCCGTTTAGAGTCGAATTTCAAAAAAATAGATATAATATGAAGAGTACACTCACCAAAAATCAAGCTGATATCTTCATTTTTTACCTAGAAATTAAAAAAATAATAAAATTCAATGTTACTCCATTTTAATCCGTTAAACTCGGAATTTGATGAAATCCTTTCTTAGCGTACTCTTAAACCGTAAGAAGAACGTGTATACAAATTTTCATCGGTTTATCTTCAAAGGTTGGCGTAAGTTATGAATCTGTCACAACATACTGTTTTATAGGTACAGATTATATCATAAAGTACGGGAATAATGCTACTACTTTTTAGATATTATCAAGACAAGCGAATGCAATTAAAAATGTACTTAAGTAAATGAACAGAATGCCAATTTCTTTTCTTTTAATTAATTTTGCAAATATCTTCCATTTGGTAGTCTTTCTCGCCATTCATTTATCCATTTGATTTCTGAAGTTTTACATCATTCAGTCAAGCTATGAGTTGCGTTATTGGTGTAATTTGTTGATATATAGCAACCATCTGTTCATTAATGGTTAACGGTCGATGTAAATAAACATTAGCCCTCAGATGTCTCCAGATAAACAAAAAGTCGCTGTGTAGCTAAACTGGATAATCGTACAGGTCACCTGATGTTATCATGTGACGAGATAAAGGGCATGGGAAACAGTTTTCTCAAAATATCCATTAATCGTCTGGCTTTGTAACGGCAGTTCCTAGCTGAAACCAAAAATTAGGATTTCCACGTTGGATAATTTAGTTTCCGAAATGTTTTGTAAAATTTCACATACATAATTCACTGTAACCGGTTTATCTTTCTTCTTAAAAAAATTAAGAACCATAAACACCAAAATTTGCAATAGCGTACCAGAAAGTAACATGTGGACTGCAATAAGATCTTTTATATGAATCCGGCGAGAATTGCTATCTTCCAAATAATGACTTATTTAAGTGAAAGCAAGCTTCATAGTTTGAAAACGGAACCTTTGCTGATAATCTCACATGTTTTGGTGACAACGTTTTGGTGACAATCTCACCACATTCCTTTGGTTTCACCAGTCTTGTTCGTTAGTTGTTGAAACAGTCATCATTTTTTCAGGATGGAATTTAAGCGTGTAAAATCCTGGTTACAGTATGATCGTACAGCCTGAAGCAAACATTCATCTACCTTTTCTAATATCATTATATGATGACTGATATGATGACAGTTTTTAATTCATAGAAACATAAAATTTCTTACTCCAAATTTTTGTGTTTGTTGCTTTTGTATTTATTATTTACAGTTTCATGTTTACACTAATTAATGTTAGTATTCATGAAATACATTTTATAAATACACTAGCAGACCCGGCAGTGCTTCGCTATTGCTAGATCTGAGTATATATATATATATATATTAAATGAATACAATTGAAAGTTTGGTAAAACATTAAAAAAAATTAACATTACGAACTTCATAAAATTTAACCTTTCACTTTATCTCTTTTTCCCTATTTCCCTTCTTCCCTTTCAACTTTTTCCCCTATTTCCCTGTTCTTTTTTCTTTTCCCCATTTCCCTCTTTCCTTTTAAATCGGACCAGTAGCGTAAATCGGTCTAGTAGTTTTTTAGTCTATAGCGGACACTCATACGAACATTGCCTTTTATGTCTATAGAAGAAGAAAGTTCGTTATATTTTTTTCTTTTTTTCGTAAATATCTCGACACCGACGCCACCTAGCGGGTATAGTTTTTCAAAAATTTCTCTTTTCGCATAACTAATATGTATTCTGAATATGAGCCATAAATACAATTTTTCCAAATATCTCAATTCCAGCGCCACCTAGCGGGTCCTTTTTTTGTAAAAATATTTATTTTCACGTAACTAATATATATTCTAAATATGACCCAAATCCGACCGTAAATGCAATTTTCTCCATATATCTCAACCCCAGTTCCATCTAGCGGATCCATTTTTTGCAGAGGTATTTTTTTCCATGTAAGTAACACATGTTCTGAATATGAGCCAAATCGGTCCATAAATACAATTTTTCAAAATATCTTGACCACCGCGCCACCTAACGGGTCCAAACTAATTCAGAAACCTTCGTGGGCGTGCGCACAACAACTTACCAAAGTTTCATCGCAATCGGATGAACGGTTTAGGAAGGCATAAGACACATACAGACAGACAAACATTCATTTTTATATATATATATATATAGATTAATGAAGATTCATTACTCCTTGATTATGTTCTATAGTGTATTAGTTGAAATAGTATCATAATTATGCTATAATATGGTTTTCTTTTGTGACATTTTTCTTTATGTTTAAGGTTTTCATTTGCTTTTGTCAGTTATTTTTATTGGAAATCCTTCATCTTCACAATTTACCCTCTTATTTTTTTTATTATTTTACAGATAGATTTTTAGAACATAACATAGTATTTTACATAATATAGAAGAGCGAGTGAAAAGTATTCCAACCCATTTTCTAATTTTGAAGTTGTTACAGAAACTTGAAAAGTTAAGGACAGTTTATGGGTCAGTCACTTTACATTTTACTGATAATGAAATTTAGAGTATATATTTTGCGAGAATAACAATTTTTCTTTTTTGTAGTAGGAGTTGATGGCCTTGAAATTCAAAATTTTTAAATAGCCACATCCATTACATGGCACGTCTTTTTAAAACATTCAAGACAAAGAAAAATTATGTAAAGAACAACTGCATGATCTTGCAAAATGGCAGAGGAGGAAAAATGTCAATCTTCATAGACCAAATGTGGTTAAATATTTATTCATTTTATACGGTGGAGCAGTATGCTTTGTTTATAATTTACCTACATTAATTTACATTGAGAAGGGCTACATTAATTTTTAATTTAATGAATATATATTTATACTGAGAAGTAAGGTTATTTTCGTCTTATTAAAGCTAAAATTTCGCTTAATGAATTTCTTTATTAAACTTATGAATCGAGTACAGATTCTTGTTTCATTAATTTTTATTGTAAAACAGTTTTTTGTTATTACGTTATAATTACTTTTTATTCTGTTTCTAGAGAAATTATTTCGTTGTGTGTTGTGGAAATCTATGGTGGTATTACATTTGTAATAATCTATTGAAGAATAGATAATTTTAAGCTATACTCAGTCTGGTATTAGCAGTGATGTTTATCACAGATAGTCTTGCTACATTAAGTTTAGAAAAGAGACTATCGAAATTTACGACCGTGGAAAGAATAAAAAATTGCATGAGATATCGTCTTGCACGTCGAATTCGATTTTTCAATTAGTTTAAGTAAAGGGAGATCGGATACTTTTGTAAGTTTTTTCTTGTAACTGTGGTAGCGCGTTTGCAGTTATAATTCTTTAACGGTTAGTTAAGCTCACGTTTGCTTTGCTGAACTGATCTCGGTCGGAAAAGACACACGTACAATGTACGGAGACTATTAATAAGAAATGACCCGTTATTTCAGAGCAGGTAATATTTTAGAGCAAGTCTTTCCATGTGCGAATCGTTGCATCGGCAATAAATCTACGGTTTACTCTTTGTTCGACTGAGTAACTAGTTAGAAAAGATTCGATTAATTCCTCTTTTTATCTTCGTCACAAAGTTAGATTGAGAAAGTAAATATTGTTTAATACGAACTGTTGTTTTGTCTAGTACGGTTTTTTTTTTGTTCTATCTCGTTCATCGAATGACTTCAAGGTTTGGCACGCTATCTCTTTTTGCTGATGTACTCTCCGTTTTGTTTTTATAACTAATAACTACGTTTATACTAATAAACGTTTTGTTTTGATAACTAATTTTGTTTTTAATGTATAATTCTTTTTTTTTATCCCTTATGTTTTTAACGATTAAATTTATTTCGTTTACGTTGTGACGGATTCTTCAAAATTCGAGGAGAAAATTAATTATTCATCTTATATCAGAAGAACAATGTTACTTTAATGAAATAGTTTAAAAGATTGGTAATGAAGATTACTGTTAAACTTATGTGTAATACTTTAACATATTTAAATTTTGTACCTAAAATATTTAAACCAAATAACTGGTAGGTGGTATTTTTAAAAATACGATAATCTAATAACTTTATTTTATTACTTATAATTACTTTTTAGATTTAATAATTAATTTACGACGAATGTTTAAAATTTAAACTTACAATTTACCTATTATTTAACAGTTAAAACTTACAATACTAATTAATTTTTAATTTAATTTATAACAAATACAACACAGTAAAATAGAGTTAATTGCATTTTTTTCTTTTTTTCTTTACGGGCATCGACTACTAAGGACATCAGCCCTCGTCACACTCTTTAAAAGAAATTAGTATCACCATCAGGATCGTCATATGTAAGGGTGTAAAGGGCCCTTACATTTTATTTAAAAGCACAATCTACACAGAAACATTAATCACAACAACAAGAAAAAAACAACACTTATGGGGTGTAAAGGGCCCCGTTATTAAAATTTGAGATAAGGTTCTCAAAAGACCATGAAATTAAAATACAAGATATCAATACCATTTCTTTCTTCTACGTGTCTCGTTTATAGTTTGTTTAAGCACCCTCGGGGCGAGCAGAACCGCCGTTGAGCAGTATATCAGTCGCGCCAGGGTGCCGTGGCAGTTGACTCCTTATAAATAGACTACAGGCATGCACCACGCCCACCCATAGTCTCGCGCCCTCAGTCCACCCTTGAGGGTCCCCCATGCCATCATCGGACACACCCCGACTCACTGCTCTTGAATGCAGACGAGCCAGGGTGGCCTAGGCAAGAGGGCTACCTCCCGTCACTATACGTGCCACGCTTCGAGACTCCCATATATAAATGAAACTACCTCTCAGAGACTCTTTATCACAGCTTTAAATTTCTCACTTTTACAGACTTCTAAGAAGTCCACTGGCGTGTAAATAAGCAACTATCTTTTCTTCATTTCCATTATCCAGATCAGCAGTAATGTCATTTCTTAGACGGAACCTCTTTCTGAGGTCCTTATATATTGTACACTCTTCTATTAGATGCTTGATTGTCAGTGTTTTATTACAAACACCGCACATTGGTCTCTCTTCGCCGGTTAACAAATATGAATTTGTTAATCGCGTGTGACCAATTCTAAGTCTGGTCACAGCTACTTGTTCACGGCGAGTCAACTTAGCGTCGCTTTTCCATTTATATGGAGAAGTTTTCACTGAGTTTAATTTTGTATTTAAACTCCTCCAATCAGTACCCCATTTGCTTCTTACTATGTTAGTTAGACGGTTTTTAACATCTGCCACTCTTACAGGAAATGCATCCAAATCATCGCAGACTGTTGCTTTTCTGGCAACTTCGTCTGCGATTTCATTACCTGTAATACCAGCATGCCCTGGAGTCCATACAAATACGCATCGCTGTCCTCGTTGATTTAGAACGTATAAAATGGACAGGATGTTTGCAGTTAGGACATCCTTAATGTTCTTGTTCCGAATTGCAACAAGTGCACTTAAAGAATCGGAACATATTAGCACTCTCTCTTCGCAATAGTGTTCAGTGTAGCGAAGAGCTTGCTGAATTGCAGTAAGTTCTGCCGTGTAGATACTGGCCATATCTGGCAGTTTCCAAAAGTGGGCTTCTCCATTTACATATATGGAGCATCCAACACCATATTCGGTTTTAGAACCGTCAGTATAAATTCTAATACGTTCTTCGTAACTACTGACGGTTGCCAAAAATTCCTGTTGGATGATCACTGCTGGTTTCTTTTTTATTTCTTCCTGAGAGAGATCCAACCTTGTATTTACCGCTGACAAGAGCCATGGCGGTATTTCTCTAGTAGAAATTGCTAATGTGTCTGGAATAGCAATTTCATATTTCCTTCTCAATTCGTGGTACCTAATTCCGGCTGGTCTGGAATAGGTAGCACGACGTTCGTATAATGCAGCCATAGGATGGTTGTTGAAAAGTTTGTTATTTATATGGGCAGGAAAAGCCAATATTTGCTGCATATCTTAGCAAAAGGATCTCTCTTCTATAATGTAGTGGCATTATTCCGGCTTCGGACATAAGGCTATTTGTCGGACTTGTGCGGAAAGCGCCTGTCGCATATCTTATTCCGCTATTATGAATTACGTCTAACTTTCTTAAATGCGACTTCCTAGCGGATGAATATACAATACATCCTTAGTCTAGTTTTGATTGAACCAATGCCTTATATAATTTCAATAATAACTCTTTATCAGAGCCCCAATTAATGTTCGATAAACATTTTATAATGTTTAGGGCTTTTTTGCATCTAACACTCAAGTCCTGTATATGTAATCCCCACGTAAGGGATTTATCCAATACTAGTCCTAGAAATCTCACGTTATCTTTTTATATTGTATTGGATTATCGCCAATTGTCAACGTAGGACTTTGATGAGGAATTCTCTTCCTACAGAAGTGTACACAGCACGTTTTTTCTGGTGAGAATTGGAATCCATTATTCCTTGCAACTTCATTTAGAGCGTTAATCGCTCGTTGCAATTTGTATTTCACCATAGCAGTCTTGTTGCTAGCATACACAATTGTCAAATCATCAACATAAACGCTTTTGCTGATTTCTACTGGAATGGCTAATATCAATTTATTAATGGCGATGGTAAACAAGGTACCGCTCAGCGGTGAACCTTGTGGTATGCCATTTTCTAAAATTCATTCAGATGAATATTCATTGTTGACACGTACTTGGAAGGTACGGTCATTCATATAGTTGCTGAGTAATACTGCCAGATTGCCACGAATGCCCCAATCATGTATCTGGAGCATTATACCATGTCGCCAGGTCATATCGAAAGCCTTCTGTAGATCGAAGAAGACTCCGACACAATGTTTCCTTGTAATAAAGCTGTTATATATAATGTTCTCTAAGTTGATCATTTGATCAGTGGTAGAATGGTATTGCCGAAAACCTGCTTGATGGTGATATCAGGTTTTCTTTTTCCAAAACCCAGACGAGTCGATTATTAATCATTTTTTCGAGTATTTTTCCCACAGCGCACGTCAAAGAAATAGGACGATAGCTATTGGGATCTGTTAAATTTTTTTTTTCTTCGGTACTGGAACAACATGTGCTTTTTTACACTGCTGCGGGTACATTCCATCCCGCCATATTTGATTATACAGTTCTAATAATCTGCGTTTTGCAGTGGTATTCAACTGCCTGATCATATTATAGTGGATTTCATCCGGACCGGCAGCTGTGTTGCCTGCTTTCTCCAACGCTTTCACGAATTCTTCCATTTTAAATGGTTCATTATATAAGTAATTATACTCAGTTCTGAAGTTTAGTAGACCTTCAAGTTGTTCCTTTTTGGTCCGAAAACCTTCTTGACCGTTTTGCGGCCTTCTCGAAGTGATTGGACAATAGCTCTGCGATTTTGTTTGGAGTGTCTTTAATTTCATCTTCATCTTGAAGGCTAGTTATGGGAGCAAAATTTTTACCCCCACAAATCGCCTTCACTTTCCTTCAAACGTCTGATGCAGTAGTAGTTCTGTCAATGGATTACACGTATTGCTGCCAGGATCGTTTCTTAGAATCTATCATGAGACGTTTTGCATACGCCCTGTATTTCTTAAAGGCAATGAGATTCTCTGTTGTAGGACGTTTCTTAAAGGCGTTATACGCACTTTTCTTTCTTTTAATAGCTTCACTAATTTCATCGTTCCACCATGGAACGGGTCGCTTCGTAAGTTTCCCAGATGTTTTGGGAATATATCTCGATGCCGACTCATTTATTGGATTTGTTATGGCGTCGACATCGTCTCCGATAACTCCAGTTGTTTCAGGAAGTATCGTTCTAGCTGTGAAGCTCGTCCAATCTGCCTTATCAAATAACCATCTTTTAGAGATGGGATATGCTTATATATCTTATAACATAAGTTACAATTTGCACCGGGAAATGATCGCTTCCATGCAAATCGTCTAAAACATGGAAGCTGTATCTCGGTGCTATCGATCCGCTTATAAGTGCAAGATCTATACAGGACGTCGATCCATCTCTGGCATTGAAAAAGGTTCCTGACCCATCGTTTCAAAGCATAAGTTCAGAATTCATCAGGAATTTTTCCAATTCTCTTCCACGGGGATCTACTCGATCCGACCCCCAAAGAGAATTATGAGCATTAAAATCACCCACCAGTAAGACAGGTGGGGGAAGCTCAGAAATTAATCGCGCTATGTCATCCTCCTTCCAATCAAAATAAGGCAGGTATATGCTGCAAACTGTGACCTGAAGCGGACGCTTCATTCTAATGCCGACTGCTTGTAAATTTGTATTTAGAACAACCGCTTCGGTGGTAGCTCTAGTCGATGTTAATATGGCTACTCCCTCTCTAACTCTTACATTTGGCGGTTGATCTCGCCGAAACATATCATATCCTTTTAATTTAAAATTTTCATTTCGGGTGAAATGCGTTTCTTGCAGACATATACAAATCGTGTCTACATCATGTACCAAGCGTTGGAGCTCATGGATGTTTGAAAAACATCCATTGATGTTCCATTGTACTATCGACTCGCTGATTTTAAATTAAATTATTGTCTGGGTTTGCCTTTCGGCCATCCTTTTTTCCTTTTTATCTCCATATTGCGAACAGCATCGTGTTCGCGGAGAACGTCGTCGTCCGTGTAGCTTCCGGTCTCCGAATCGGAGACAACAGAAGCCGCCGAGGACGACGGGCATGGATCGGTGCCGGTTTCAGGCGCCGATTGAGAGGCGGCCACCTGGCCAACCCCCGACACGGGAGCAGCACTGGTTACCGCCTGTGGAAGGGGGGACACTCGCCCCCCCCCCTGTGAGGTTTTTTGTGGCCTTTGAGGCTTAGAGGCCACTTCAGTTACAGGAGGCTTGGGAGCCTCCATAACGGACTGCGAAGCAATCACTTTCTTCTGATCATCTAATATCTCACTAAGTCGAACTTGAACTTCTGGTTTAACGTCCGTTGTCTTTTGGTAAGGAGCAACTTTCTGTTTCGAAGATGTAACTGCAGGAGGCTGTACAATTATTCTTGGCTTAACAGCTTCTTTGCTGCTGAAAGGCTTCATTTTATTTTCAATGATCCTTTCAATTAAGCCAGCCAAAGTAGGCGAATTTTGTTAATGATTGAATACTCATCAACAGCAACTGGAGCCGGAGCAGGAACAGCAGCCGCAGCCTGAGCATAGGTTGTTGTTGCTCTAGATCTGCGGGCATTTACAATCTTCTTTGCTTCGAAGTAGCTGACCTTTTGCAGGGTTTTTACTTCCTGCACAGGTACTTCGTCTTTGTATACAGGACAGTTCCTGGATCTACAGGAATGCTGTCCTTTGCAGTTAATACAAGTAGGAGGGTACTTACATGGCTCTCCTTCATGTACTTCGTCACCGCACACGCATCTGTGGTCTCTCACACCTAACAGCGGTGTGTCCAAAGCGTTGGCACTTAAAACATCGCATTGGTTGCGGGACAAATGCTCGCACGTCTAATCGATGTATGCCCGCTCTTATCTTCTCCGGCAAAGTTGCCCGCTTAAAAGTAAGTACATGAGAGGCTGAAGGTAGGACTTCGCCATTCCCTTTCATGTTCAACCTCCGACACTCTAGTACTCCTTGCGGTGCTAATTCTTCCACAGTTTCCTGCTCCGTGCAGTTAAGAAGATCCCGACAGACCACAACACCCTTTGAGGTGTTGAGCGTGCAGTGGGGATCGACGCGTACAGCAAAATCTCCTATCTTTTGGAGCCCTAGGATCTTCTGAGACTGTACATCATTCACAGTCTCTACATGAAGTCCATTAAAGGTTTTTCTTATTTCTTTCACAGGGCCTCCAGCGCATTTAGTTATTTCCTGAGCAATGAGAAAAGGACTCACCCTCGAGAAATTACCATCCTCCTTTGTAATAACCAGATACTTAGGCTTTGGAACATTACTATTCTTAAAAAAAGCTTTTTGTAAGCTTTTTCTAGCCTCACCTTCAATTTTCTTGAACTCCACACTCTTTCTCCATTTTTCCTCAGGCGAAACGGCCGGTTCTAGACGAGGGTGTTTACGTGAACCCTCTGCCACGTTTGTTTTTTGATCAGTTTGCATGATCGTTAATCCCTTCTGTAGTAAGGCTAGCCGCCGGGGTACACCCCCACTCCAGGGCTACCAACCCTGGAGGTCCGTTCCGGTACTCCGGTGGAACCGGCATATGTCTTGGCAGAGAGCGGTTGCGCAGTCTCTGCACTGACTCCAGGCCCCTACACACCGAGGTTTTCAGGGCTCCCATGCCCCGAAAAACATGGGCACCTTAACTACATGCTTGCCATCGCGGGGGGCATGTGGACAACGAAAGGCCTCCGTTATACCTGCAAATAACTTCGACCGTGGCCGCCACATCGCCAGCTCTAATGGTGGTATCAAACCATGTCCTTAATCGTTAATAAAGTCGTACCTGCAGGTGGCCGCGAAACCCAGTCCTTAAACTCGGCCTGTAGATGTAATTCGGCCGAAAATGAACATTACCGAGAACAACACTCGGAACCCCGTTAGCCAGCTATATGTAATGTACATAAGTACAGCTGTTGCCGCCCTGGACGTGGAACATTGATGTTGTGTTCCGGACATGGGGATTATCTACCTCGGGGCTTTAAAATTAATAGTTGCTCAAAACTTCTCAAGAACGAATACTTTTAAGAGTCCTTAATTACACAATTTAACTATATTGCAACAAAGAAATATATAGTTTTAATGGATTTGAATTTATTATAGCTTAATTCTACTTTCCAGTTAAAAACATTCAGTGACACTATCCTTCAACAAACAAGTTTACATATTTATTTGTAGTAGTTTTACATGTAGATTGACACCCGATTCATCTGACCGTTTTATTGCTAGTGCCACGAACTGTTAAACTTATTTTAAGTTATGAATGGGAAGGTCTTAGGAATAAAATAACTTTATTTTGAAAATTCACTGCAGTTATTTTCTTGCATTATTACAAGGACTTTTTTTAAGTTATGAAACATTTTTTTTATTAATATAAAAAAATAAACCACGGTTTAATAATTTAATGAAAGTTCTTTCCAAATTGTTTTAAATATTATTATTTTTAAAAAATCTCGACAATTTTCATTAAATTTATTTTTTGAAAGCATCATTCTAATCATAAAATTACAAATTCCAATTATATTTACCATTTTAAACTTCTCTTTTCAGATACTTATGATTATTATCCCTGTTTTTTGATGTTAGAATGGATTTGGTTTTTCAAATTAAAAAATTAAATCATTTTTATTGTCTGCTGTTTCGTTAATTTTGTAAAAACTTTATATTCATATCATGAACTCGGGGTTACATTTTGTAATTCAATAATAAAATTCTCCTGTTAATCTCAATAACATTACTTGTTCCGCATTCATTTAATTATCCGTTTACTTTCAATCTGTAAAGTATTTTATATGTATAAAATTTTAAAGAAAATTGTTATTAATTGATGATATTATTTTATTTTTTATTTCCTTGTACGAAGTAAAGGAAGGAAGTATTGTAATCGCGAAAAATGTCGGTTTTCAGATTTCTACGGAAATAACCATTTTGACCATTCCTTAATCCATTTTGATTAGTTTCGACATCTGTACGTACGTATTTATCTCGCATTACTCAAAAACGATTAGCCGTAGACTGTTGAAATTTTGGATTTAGGACTGTTGTAACATCTAGTTGTGCACTTCCCCTTTTGATTACAATCGACTGAACCAAAAGTGTCCAAAAAAGCCCAAAATCAAAAACAAATCTGGACTTCAGAATTTTTCTGCAGTAATCAGCCCTCATTGAGAGCTTTCCAGCGATATATCATAAGTGGTACTTATTTTCATTAATTTCAGAGTTATAGCCAAATAAAACTTCGATTAATTAAATATTTGGATCTTATAAGGGGAAGGCACATCGGTTCGAATACAACTTCATTTCCTTTTTCATACCTTTTTTTTTCTTGCTCTCGGCAGTTAAATTATTTGTAATTATATTTTTGGTGGAATTATTTGATTAATTAGTATACTATTTTGGAAGTCTTCTGATAAATAGTGCAACTTTCTTCATTCGGGTTCAGTTTAGGCAGCTCCGTTGTTTTTTCCGCAATAAGTATACCTGTTGCTTGTTACAACCTTCGATCACCAGCCCTGGATTTAATATTAATTAGAACCCGACAAAATTATGGCCGGTAATTGTATCGAGGAGCCGTTAGCGTTAATATACAACGAGTTCGTCGAGGTTTTAAACTATCAATGAAGATTCATCATCAGATTATACTATATTCCATTAAATCGGTTGGCATTGTTTTAGAGATCTTCCCCTTTAATATATTTATTTATTACTGTAGAGATCGTTAGCAGCTTAGTTCTTATTATATGGACGTTCAACAATTTTTTTTTCTTTCATTTGTTTATTAGAATCTGAAAAACCTAATGAATATTATCATAAAACATTAGAAAATAGTAACATAATATATTATTGAAAAAAAAAAAAAAAAAACATTGTGAAAATAATTATTGATTGCTGGTTTTTTGAATTACTTCTTCCTCCTTTTTTTCTGTATAACTTATAACATTGCCCTTACTATATCTATGTAAAATTTGATTTACGTTAAAACTTTTGGCTTCCTCTAACAATAGTATTTTTTTCGGTGTTGGCAAACGTATCTACAACAGAACGAGAGCTTCTTGTTTTTTCCCCTCTTCGGATGGAATGGCTCCACTGAATAACCTGGCATGTCATTCCTGTGTTCAGGCGATAAATATGAGAGCAGGAAACTTTGATGATAGCCTCCCTCCACATATGCTTGTGGAGAGTAGTACAAAATAAAAATAGATGCGATCACTTTCCTTAGTTACGATTTATGTGTGAAATTTTAGGAAAACGAGGCGGGTCAATAAAAAACTAGTTTTTTTTTCTTGTTTGTTGACAGTCCACAGTTGATTTGTCTTTCCCTTTTTTATTTTTTCAAATATCTTTATTACATGCGGCTGTTCTAAATATTTCTTGTTCAGGTTATACGAAAAGAATTCGTGTATTAGGAGCATTTAAAGTTTTTATCTGTTGAGTTAGATCAATCTAAACGTCAGTTCTCTGGTTATTATTGGTTATTTATCTGCAAATCATGGCTAGTAGAATTATTTTACAACATTCCCTTTGTAAACTCTATATACATTTTTTTCTGTTTTTTATAGTCTACATTTTTTTTTATTACCGCTCCAAACAAACTGTCATGTAACACTAAATACCGACATGACATTTTATTCAAATAAATCATTACTTATTAATATCATTAATTTAGCTATAGTTTAGATTTTTTTTGTTAAATATTAAAAAAATAGTTCATTACTCATTAAATTATCAACAGAGGAAAATATATATTAATAAAAATCGGAAAACATTTGTTGTTTGTGTATTCTTATTCTTGTTAACTAAGAAAAAAGAGTTTATTCTTCTAAATTTAACGTAATTTCTTTACGTTATTTATTCTTGTCATGTGAGACCTATCAATTAAGTCTTCATAACAAATTAAGATATAGCTTTTTTAAAAAATTACAATAATATTTTAAAAAACACAAAATAATAGGAAAAACTCAGAATTTCAATAATTTAATAGTGTTATTTTTCCCCTTCTAAGTAAAGTTGATTTTTATTATTTCTGTGTATTTTTTGTTTTCTTTAGAATATAGTGGGTAGGATAAAAAAAAAACGCCCTTCCCGTAAAAAAATTCTCAATAACTCAAAAGGGTGCAAAAACGGCTTCTTCATTAAAAAAGGATAATAACAAATGAGTGAAACGATTAAACAGAATTTAGAATTTTGGTAAACTTCTATGACGGTATTTTGTTGAAAAGTTTCAAGAATATTTTCAACATCGATTTAGTTCTGAACTACATCAGTTTGTTGATTTTTTTTAACTTTTCATAAAATCAGGAAGTACCCTCTTTAGAGTGAACATTAATAAAACACCGTCCGTTTTAATTATTATGGATTAAATTATTTATTATTTGAATATTTCATTAACAAAATTATAATTTACAGCGTAAAGCAGGTCGATCATTAATTATTTGTTTTATATATTAATGTCTCGTTATTAATTGTTTTACCTCTGAACTAATTATATTGCTGTTTAATTATTTATTATCAGTATTATTGTTTATGTATAAATTATTCAAATACAGTACTTTAAAAATTAAATAAACTGTTATAAATTTTAAAACTGTTGATTAATGTTTTTTTGTGTAATTGCTGTATTTCCCGTTTAATACAGTTATTCTAGCTGTTTCGCCGGTAAGATAAAATTATAAATAAATATTATTCTTATCATTGTCGTACTTCAGTAAAAACCTTAACAGCAGTGTGGGATCTTTTTACAATCCTGTTTTTAAAAAAAAATTAATTTTACTTAATTTAAAACTGAGATTTTTTAAAAACTATTAATAGTTTTGCTTCCACATTTTAGCTAAATTTGTTTACGTTAACAGAGCAACGAGAAAAGTATATAACACTTTCTTAAAATTACAGTAAAGTTTAAAATTAAAGTACAATTTAATTGATTGATAGAACTTGAAATGCGCTTAATAATAAATAATAAAAATAGTAAAAGTGTTAAAAATGACTTTATACTTGATCAGTAATTTTTAAAGAAACTAAAATTTGTTTTATTAATGAAAATGAGTGCAGTTACTACTGTACAGAAAGCCATTACTATTTTTGCCAGATATGTTTTCTAATAATAACAATTTGATAATTAGAGAATTTACCAATATTATTACAATTTAGCAGTGACGGCGACAAAGTATATTTCTACCAAGTGACTGAAAGAAAAAAATTTGAAAATTAAATTATAATAATTCATCGTCTGATTTTTATGAAAAACGTTTAGTGATTATGAAGTTTTTGCAAATCCGTTTTTTTTTTTTGCTCATTTGCAATATGATTTAATAAATAATAACAATAATTCATAATTTTCAATATTTAAACATTATTTTACATACTTATTACAAAACTAAAATCTCAACAAACGATTGTACCATTTTATATTTTCTGTTTCACACAGTATAAATTAAATAAATTTTTCTATATTGGTACGTAATATTTTCATAAAATTTTAATGTGATTATTATTTCTTAAATATAAGGCCTATCGACCGTGACTCGAAATTGAGTGAAATTCACGATGAGAGTATCGGCTTTAAACTTTGGTGCATCTAATTGCGTCATTATTAAGGGCGTGTGCAGCGCATGTGCATCAGTAGTTTATTGTAAGCAATAGGAAGCGTATCCCATTTATTCAGAATGACAGTTTGCATCAAAACAAGTGCATACTGTCTACGTTAAATTCTATGAACACAGTATTTCAACAGAATTAGTGCATTATACAGTTTGCAATAAAGTAATTTTCTCCATTTTTTAATGATTAAATAGTAGTAATGTCTTTAAAACTCATTTCATAAGAAAAAAATTCTCGGTTTAACCTTTTCGTGCATTAATTGTTGATGCTTTCGAACTGCTGTAGATAAAGTGATTTAAATTTTAGATCGTCCAGAATGCTTTTATGAAAATATTATTTAATATTGTCATTCGACATTGTTTTACCAAAATAAAGCTTTATCCCTAATTTTGACAGAGTAGCCTGATAAATTAACTTGTACGATTTAATATTTTAATCTGATTTGTGTGTAACTGTACAGGTGTCCAGATATGTTGTGAAACATACTGGACACTCACTAATCGATCGAGAGATGCATCCCTCGGCCGCGGCCTGGTAGCTAAAGTGTGCAGTACCTTTCCATCCTTCAAATCGAGCAAGTCGACTATTGTCTAAGTATTAATGATCCGGTTGCTTCTGTCCGGAATCCCAGCGTGCGTGTTCTTAAATACCTTCTTTGGCCAATTCTTCTTCAGATCTAACATCTGGGTCGCCGGTACCCGATTTTCTTGGACATCAGAGATCGGGCAGCCGGTAGCGACAATCGTCTGCGTGGCCGCCTCAGTCGACTGGTTCTTACCAAAAGTAACAGTGTTGACCATATTCCGTAGGTCTTTGAACGCGATACTTATATCAGCCCCGAGCTCCTTGATGTTTCTCTTAACATTTTTATACACGTCTTGTCGCTGTGTCATCTGCTCCAAGGCAGTCTCCATAGCTTTTTTTAAATAGTTTTTCCATAGCTGTTTCCTCCATTATATTAAGATGGACTCAGGAGTGTTTGAAAAAGGAAGGAAGGGTAGGAAATATTTAAGTATGGAAAAGTACCCCTGAACAACAAGAAGAACTTAGAAAATTTCAGAGCCCAACTTACCGGAACACAAGAAATATTAAAAGTTTGTAATGTAAACAAATCTTACAAAAGTAGTTTGGGAAGTCAACAGCTGTTTGTTTACAAGCGCAGGAACCATGACTTGCCGCCAATAGAGTAGGCTAACCTAGAAAGTCATCCAACTCCCGCCAACCAGCGGTTTAGAACCTCAGAACAACTTACTGCCAGTTACAACAGGCTAACCTAAAAAGTTAGCCAACTAAATGCTGCGGAAACCAACAGCTGACCTAAGCGTTGTTTACAACGTTCACAATAAAGACGTCACTTACCAGACAGTTCTTATCCATAACCTTAATGTTTTATAACTTAATAATCAGTCAAATGTTAAATTAAATTAACAAATAAAATAACATATACCAATCTGTATATAATTAGGTGCAAAAAAATGTCCTCCCTCAATAATATAAAGCACTGTTGTACCACATAAAAGTCTTAATGTCCCATGTAAATTCTAATACACGCCTAGTAAAGAAATATCGAATAAAACCAAATCAATCCGTCCTCCAGTAATCTAAAATAATTAAACGTGTACATAAATCGTCCATCTATTATTATCAATCGTCCGTACCTATCATATACCAAGAAAACCAACCAAAAAGGAGTATTGTACGCGGAGCGAAACCAACATACATCACTTATCTTAAATTTGTTCTATTTCCGTAAAACTTCAGATACATATAATTGAAAAAAATTCAAATAAGTCTTCTGAGATGATAAATTTATCGTATAGTTTTATCATGGTGAAACAATTTCTTTTTCTACCGGGTAATTATCATAAAAGTTGCTGTTATTTAAAGAAATAATAAGGAACATGATTAATTACAATTAATTCATAAAGTCAGATGATTAGAATCTACCTTCGCGATCACATCTGAAATGAGGATATCCGCCATCGCTGCGAACAACAGCCAACAATCGAGGAACAGATTCAAAAACGAAGACTGCGAGTTCATGTTTGCAGAATGAGTGAAAACCGATTACCACACAAATCCTTTGGCATGAACGACCAACTCATTGGAGAGTCCAACGAACAACTCCATAGAAAACGTGGATGAAGCAGGTAGATGATATAAAAACAGCTGCGGTTTTTTTTTATCATCATTAAACCTTAAAGAGGCCAGGACAACGGCTATGGATCGTCATGCATGGAAGCGTCTTGTTAGTGAAATCAGACAACCGTTGGCACCCACAGCAGCGTACGGGCTTAGGAGTCGAACCAATCCAAACGCCAGCTTGGGATCAAAAGAAGAAGAAAGAAGAATTTATAAAATAGGTGAAGATATTTACGTAATTTATTAATGTACGGTATTTCTATCATTTAATAATTTTTTTAATTCTTACTTAGTTTCAATAGATGAAAAGATTTGTTTGTACTGCCTGTTACGGAATTAACCTTCAAATACTTAATTATATTATAGTAATATCATGTACACTTCGACATGTCCATATATAAATATAGACTATAAATTTTCTTTTATTTTATAAAGCCAATAATTTTATTTAGCTCGTTTTAAAAAAAAAATATTATTTTAAAGTTCAGTAACTAAAGTAAATACATAACCAGAATTGTCCGAAAATTCTGTTGTCAACTTTACTTCCCCATGTACAGAAATAAACCATCAATAATCCTTTTCATTTATCATCAATTTTTCACCGTGTAAAATAAATTTGTTTGATAAAAATCAGAATGCATTATGTTGTAATATGATTTTTTAATACACTAGGCTATATTATCACGATCGGACATAAAAAAAAATTAACATTGGTTTACATCCTCTCTTTATCTTTTGTTATGAAGTTATGGAGTGTAAAGCTATTTAAAACGCTTACATTGTTTTTCCAGTTGAAACAAAGTAAAAATTGTTGTGAATAAGCTGGTATTCTAAAGGTGTTATAATACTAAAACCGTAGCCAAAAATATTTAAGTCGGGTTAAAAAAAAAGACTTTCACAGTGAATATTATTCACAATGATTACTTTATGCTTTTGTTTGGTTTTTAAGAGATTTTTTTATACGTCTATGTTATGTTTCTTTACAAATAATTCAGGTATTGAGGAATAACTGAAGCGAAGAAGAATGAAAGATTGTAGAATAAAATGGGTTGAGCGTGAATGCGGTGATGAAAGAGGTGTGTAGTTGTAGTGGTGATTTTGTGGCTTGTGTCCTCCCATTATTCTCTCTTGCACAGTATTTTCTACTCGGTCCATGTGATCCACCTTAAATATTCATAGGCCTAGCCCGAATTTTTCTCCATCGACTTCTTTTTTCCGCCCCTAAGTGTAGTAAACAGATTTGAAATATTGTTAAACATTTTTATTTTATAAGTAAAATATACAGCCTGTACGTGAACGAAATTCAGCAGACACTCCTCTTTATAACTCTTCTGAGAGAACGATTTGTGACTTACGTTTACTCTTTTACTGTCATACTAGTCGTTTATGACCTTGTGTGTATTACTTGTGTTCTCTTTCTCAAAACGAATGTGCAGTTTGGCTTTACCTTCTTTATGTTTTGAAGTACTTGGAATTTCACTGTTTATTCATTCATTGTGTAAACCTTTTCCCATTTTTACTTTCCCGGCTGTTTTATAAATATATTATTGGGGAAAGTATTGCTCCCGGTAAAAATTACCCCCCCCCCTTCCGAATTAATTTATTTCTCCATGTTTTGAAGTTCCTAAATCCAAAAATACTAAAATTTTGTATTGGTGCTTGTGTTTTCATCTTTATTTGGGTTTTTATCGCAGGAATGGTTTGTTACAAAGTCCAATTTGATAGATTGTTTGGTAGGGGAATCGTCCGAATAATTTCTGAAAAGCTCCGATAAGGAGGTATATTGAGGAAATATTATACTCGGAAGAAGATGGACTTAAGAAAATCTTTATACAGCTTGTTTTTTCTTAGCTTATCAAAAAAATAGTATCGTTGACAACTTTTTGTTAAAACGTTTTTTAATGATAATTCTTCTATAACGATTTTCATAAAAATAGTTTCCACTAAAAATTTCTTACACATTTTTTTAACTTTTCAGTCGACTTGTTACTGATTATAATTATTTTCACTGAACAAAAAAGTTGAAATGGTAGAAGAATTTTTTTGTCATTTATATATATATATAACCTGTTTTTATGAATTAAATAATATCCCCCATTTTTAATATCATTATTACCGTTTGATAAAGGCTGAAAATGTTTTCCACTCTGTTGAAATCGTATTTATAAAAAAAATTTTCAATCGATAAGTTAAGTTGAAACAATAAAAATTTCAAAAAATTGTATATAATTCATATTTACATTTTCTCCTATCTTATAAGAAACTTTCCAGCAATTTTCAATAATATTTCTGATGTTATTTATTCGAAACGCTAAAAATTAGATACAGTACCCTCTCGATACCTTCCTACCTTCTCATTCCATTTTTTTAGAAAATATAGTAAATCAGTTCTTTAAATATCCAACCTGTCACACTGAATTTCATGATTCTTGTTAAACTACTCCTGAGATATGAAATATATTATCGGCCAACTGGGGTATAGAAAAATATCAGTGCGAGTGCATGCGCGCGCATTATTAATATCAACAGTCTACTAGGATTATGTCCAGCTACTTCCGTATGACAAGAAATTTAGTGTTTTATTTTCAGTATTTATTAGCGAATAGTTGAAAAGAAGCTGTGTAAAATTACTTTATTCTTAAGATTTTTATCAATTATGTGTATTATTCATTTGCAATTAATTATTTTCTTAGTCTGTTTCTGATAACTTAGAATAATTAAACTTCTTTACTGTAAAGTAAATTATGATTTTAATTGAAAGGAGGAGATGGAAAGTAGGATTGGTATCGTCCATTTGGGGCCTTTAAACTCACTTGTGTGGCGGCAAAGTGAGCTATGCAATTATAGGACCCGTTACTTAACGCTTGCATTATGCATGGAAACTAGTCGACCGACTGATGGTTAGGGTTTATATCCATTCGCCTCTTGCCCGGCTACGTTAACTGCTATAACATTTAGGTAGGCTTATGTCTCAGTACAGCTAGTTTTATAACTTTAAGGCTTTTAAGTTAAATATTTATGTCAGTAATAGTGTAAGTAACGTACGCGTATGTTTTATAAAATATTAAAATGCTCTGGTAGCATGTAAGCTACCGATAATGAGAACCGTTTATTTGTGCTTCTTATCTTATCCTAGATTAATACGATACATAATGTATCTTTAAATCATATAGACTGCATTTCATTAATAGTTTTATTGTACTATTAATTTTTATCATATACGTTTATATAAATAAACAGGAAAACGTTTATTAATCCTCTAATCAAAAATCCTCTAAAAAAGTGATACCGGGACCGGAAGAGATGGGAACTTGAAAACTAATGAACCTCTTAGTTAGGTAGTTTTCTACCGCTAAGAAGGGAGTTTTTTTTCGTTCATCTTTAATTGGGTAAAAAGTAGTGACAACTATTTCTTCAAGTCAGGGTATGTTGCCTAAAATTAGATGCGAATCTGAAATTTGTCATAAATATTTACTCTGAGGATTGCATTAGGAATATTTACCACGAGTAGAATTTCTCTTAAAACCTTTACGAATTATAAAGGATTAGAGTTGTGTTCCAAAATTTCAGTTGTAAACGTGTAATAAAAAAAATTTAATCGCATTTTTCTTTAAATCAATCATTGAAGAGTGAATCTGGATTGATTGTAGAGCATTATAACGTTGATGTGTAGCAGCATTTTCGGCTCATTGAAGAAGGCAAAATAAAACCATTTCTCCTCTCATTTTCCTATTAAGTATGAAATAGGATGCTTTTTATGCCTGAAAATGGCTATCATTTTTGAGTCCACTATATTTTTTTTAAGTTCGGTTTCAAAAATGATTTGTAAAATACGTAACAAACAATATTAAAACTTACATCTACAATGAAATATTGAAGAGTTACGTAATACCTGAACTCAGTTTGTTTTATGTTAGTAATAATTTTATTTTTCCTTAAAATGTTTTTGTTAAAACAAATTTTATTAACCTCTGAATTTTTAGACAGATTTTAAAATGATGAATTTAAACCATTTTAACAAATGAATGTAATTCACTCACAAGTCCATTAAACTGCTGCAGTATCCAGTGCCATAGAATAACTTATTTAAATTTAAACTTAAAAACAAAACGTTTTTTCGGTTAAAAAGTTTTTTTTATTGCATTACATAAATGTCTGTGTAAAATAATTATTTCCTTTTGGTCAATATAACACTAAAAAAATCCGGATGGGCCACACATTACTTCCTTGTACGCCTATTAAATTACATATACACATTTTTTTTTTTTAAATAAAAAGTACATAAAATTTTATTTCATTAATAACTTCTGATTTTTTTATTCTTGTTACTGAATTATTATTTATAGTAATTTTTTTTTTTTAAATCGGAGGTTAATAATTATTAATAAATTAATATATTTAACAATATATTAAGAAAAAAATTAAAAAAAAAAAACGGAAATGAAGTCTGATTTGAACCGATGTGCCTTCCCCTTGTAAGATCCAAATATTCCATTAATTATATTTTATTTGGCCATAACTCTGAAACCAATGAAAATAAGTACCACTTATGGTATATCGTTGAAAAGCTCTCAATGAGATCTTATTACTGCAGTAAAGAAAAAGCCCAAAATCCAAATTCTTTTGGATTTTGGGCATTCTTGGATACGTTTGGTCAGTCCAATTCACGTCCATTCACGTGGATCGTTTGGTCCGGTCAATTGTAATCAAATGGGGAGGTGAACAACTAGATGTTACAACAGTCCTAAATCCAAAATTTCAACATCCTACAGCTAATCGATTTTGAGTTATGCGAGATACATACACACATACTTACGTACGTACAGACGACACGCCGAAACTAGTCAAAATGGATTCAGGGATGGTTAAAATAGTTTTTTCCGTTGAAATCTGAAAACTGAAATTTTTTGCGATCACAATACTTCCTTTACTTCGAACAAGTAAGTAATAAATGGAGCGGATTTAACCCGTAGATCTTCACAACTTACCTGTCGATTAATTAAAATCAGAATCTAATTTATCTTGTAAAATGATCTTTAGTACATTTACAGTAATACACTGCTTCACCTAATTCTTTAGAAAAAACTGGTCGACAGTAACGTACTGTATAACATTATTTTTTACAATGTACAATTTAATTCTGATTTAAATTTAAAGGAAAAAAGTCTGAACATTAACGCAGTATTTTTTTTTAAGATAAATATTTCATAATTTTTGTTTATTTCAAGTAATAAGGAATGAGTATTCAAAGCTGAAATTCCCTTCACATTATTACCGATCGACTAGAAAAGTATTGTACTACAGTTCTAGGATGAAGAATATTCGTTTGAAATTTTATTCGTTAACTGCGTTTTATCATTCTTTTTATAATATAGGCCTACCTGTTCAATTTAAAAAAAAAAGTAAACATTGAGTACAAAGGTTCGTATTTTCTTTCTTAGAATCAATGAAAATGTATAATACTGTAGATTTAAAAAAACTGCATCATAAAAATTTGACGTGTATATTTACGGATTAATATTTTGTTATATATATTCTATTTTTATAACTTCAATTATTGTAAAAAAAAAAAATTGGTTTGATTTCTGCTATATTCTTCCCCAAATGCTTACTAACTATTCAACGATGTTCATAAAATCAATTAATTTAATTATACAATTTGTGCATGTACAAAGTGAGTTAATTTAATTAAATTTTACCCTTCTACAATTAGCCAACGAGTTGGTTTTGTCATTAGAATCCATCAAATCCACGAGGGTGCAAGATTCGGAGGAATGGAAGCATGTCAAGATGGTCCATTGTCTGTGTTATACCACAAACATTGACTATCTTCATCTCATAAATTCCATTTGACTAAATTAACTTCACATCTATCTAATGCTGTCCTTAGACCATTCATCGTTTTCCTGATGCTCTATTGTAACTCAATTTTCGGGTGGATCTTTCTTGAAAGAAACTTAATGACCCGAAACGAGACCGATCATTTACCTCCTATCGCTCGATGTTATTTTTTAGATTCCATTTGGCTTCAATAGATTAATAAAACTAAGTTCATGTTTTAAATAACCTTTTTAGTTATTTGTTTTTAGAGGGAAGATTTGTTTTTAGTACCTACCGTTTTAACCCTAATCGTGATATTTAAATCTTGTTCCTTTACCTTTTGCTTTTACCTCGAATTTTCCCAATTTTCTCTAACGTACTGTAGGAAAAGATATCACAGGATTTTTACAGCCGGATGACCTTCCTAGAGTCAACATAGCAAGAGGATACCAGCAGCACATGATATAGATGAATGGTTTCTGTTCATTTACTAATCATGCTCATTAGTACATCGACTACTCGTAAAATTATTCTCTGTTGTTTTTTTTTTAACTTTAGTAGTATTAGCATAATTATTAGATAATAGCTTTTGTGTTTTCGTTCCTTTGTACTCAAGCTTTCCAATTTTAATACTGTTTACATTTTTTATGTAACATTGAACCTAATTATTATTATTATAAAAAAATATTGCTAGAATAATCAAATATTACTGAAATTTATCTATTTTGTATGGGTATAGCGTACAGCACTTATTTCAGACACGAGATATTTTAAAAGTTTAAGAATGGAATACGAGTAAAGGTTGAACGTTTTCGATGTGTTGATGGCTATTTTAGTATTTATTGCTTTTAGTCCAGTTCAGGACACTATTTAAACAATCAACCTACCATATTTGGATGTCCGATTTTTAATGCTTGTGACACTGACCGCTTTTCATTTTTTTTTCCTTTTTTTAATGGCATCCACTGCTAGAGTCATTAATCGTAATAAATCCTAACTTCTTGCAGTGAAATTGAAAAAAATATTTATTTAATATCGGTGATCTACGCGAATCGGTTTATTAAACATGGTTTCAGCGTTTGACTTTTTATCTTTATTTCATATTCTTCAATTTATAGGATTCTTCGACCAGAGGCTCGAAGAGGTATTACTTGTTAATACCTTTATCTATTATAGATAATTTGTTTTCAGTTATCACTGTAATCGCATATTTCATTAAGTGTCTGAAACTGAAAGTAACGATTGTATTTTAAACAGTTATTGACTCCTTTGATCCCCTTGAACTGTAAACGTGAAACATTTCTGACGTCTCAAAAATTATACCACCTCATTCCATATTATTAAGAGATTTTGAGATCATAAATAATTTTTTTTTTATAAAGATATTGTCACTATGAAATATCTTTTTAAAAAACCTACTTGTAATTTGTTTTTATGAATTTCCAGTAATGAGGTGCTTGATTTTATATTATGCGTATTTGGACTAATTACATGTATGTGAATGGGGTAATAAATAGCTATAATACGAATAAGACGTGATCAGCATCTTGACAGTATTATCTTACCTTGATTGTGTTCCTAATATCTTAATACTCATCAGTAAACTAGATGAAGCTAGCCAACAAGTTGATGTCATAATTGGAATTAAAGCGATATATTCGGCATCATAGTTAATTTAAAGGATCATTCAAGTAATCATCGTAGTCAAGTAATGAAGTAGTCATCATATTTGGTTTACCATCTATAAAAAAACTTAACTTTAATTAGTTGACGAATAGGTGCTTTTTTTATAATTGAATTCTGTATTTCGTCTAATTAAATTTTTATTGAATCAGACTTTTTACTTTTATTAACTGAATATAAAAGAAAATATCAAATAATTTATTTCTTTTTTCAAGAATTATTTTTAAAAAAGGGGATAAACTTGTTTTTCTTCATTTAAAAATTATATTTTTTTACGTATTTTCGTAAACATTTACATTTTTATTAATAGCGTTTACATTTTTTATTAATTTAATGACATTTGTTTTTACTAAAGATGCGCTGATAATTTGTATACCATTTTTTTTTTTTGTTATTGGTAATATCCATCAAAATTATGTAGAATTAATGAAAAAGGATTTATTTTTTTAAATTCAATCTAGAAATTTAACCTTTGTATTAGGACAATATGCGAAGAAAAGTAATAAAATAAAAATGCCATTTAATAACAGTTTCCAACTGTAAACTCATATTTAAACAGACAAGCAAAAATAGTACTTTATTAAATAGCAACAAGTTCACCCATAAACAAATTAAAAAATTGAGGAATGTAATAAATAATTAGTTAATTTTGAGTGATACAAATTCATACAATTCCGATTTGAATGAACCCCAATATGCATTGGATAATTTAAAATAAATTTTATCAGAAGATCTATCGTAAGCCTATATAACTTTGTCCTTTTTTAGTATAAAATTATTTTAATGATTTTGAGATTCTTTTTCCAAACGATTCATATATGATGAATAGGGACAATTCCCCTCAATCTAGTCGAGATAGTTCATAATGCAGTTTTCTCGGCAACAGAAAAATGCATTAATTTGTTGAATTATAATATTTATATCTTTCTTATGACACAGATGTTTGCATGTAAAGTATCTTAGTTAAAGAGGCACTACTCAAAGTTGCTCTCTCTGAGAATATTGATGTTCGATATAAAGCCACTACATGCGGTAAACAAAATTAAGATGTTACTTGTAGAACAATACATCACCTACATTTTGATTTACTTGATGTGCTGATGTGAATCAGCACATCAATATAATATATTAATAGCTGTGTGTGTATTCGTATCAGAGAAGAAGGCAATGGGAAATCACTTAATCAAACGTTCTGTGATAGGTCTACAGAAAAGATTTACAAATTTTTTTATCAAAGTACAGTAAGAATTTAAGGCTGTATAGATCCCTTCATCCTTTACTTGTGTGGGGAAGAAGATTTCAAGGTCAAGAAAGTTAATACCAGCGGACGATGAGAAAAAATGGCGTACCTATAGATGATTCATATCTTGAGACAAAAGATTTCACCTGGAGGACGTTTCAAAAAATTACTTCCTCACTAATGTTCATCCCGCTTACAAATCTCTGGGAATTCAGGATATCTTTAACCAGAATGGGGGCAGCACTTTTCTGCTCAAACATTTTGTGTTGACTCCCTTATAATACTGTAATAAAAATTATTTTTTCTCCAAATATTGAATACCTTACAAAGAACCGATTCAACAATCCTAAATTAGTGCGTGATCCATCCTGGAACGGTGTAATATGTGAAAATATCAAAATATAAACTATTGACTTAAGAGTCCAACTGTAGGTGTGTATGGAACTTTTTAATAAAATTATTTTAAATCCTTGTTTTCGAGCATTTTTGTTTCATACCTTACTTGGGTGTAATTTTACCCTACCATCTTGGTTTTAATAAACTTGAAGAAAATGGCTTTTATTGTTCCCACCATTTTATTCACTGCAATCCTTCATTTACCATGTGTTATCACTTGTTGGATATCTGTAATGTGTTTTTGATAACCGTTTCGTGAAAATAGCTGTTTTGGAGCTACAGCGTTAAATCCTAGGATAGTCTTGTTAAAGATTACTTTAATTTTTTTTAAAAACTAATAATAAAATAATAGTGTGTGAGTGTATAGCATATAATTCTGTAATGAAATTCTATGTATAATGTCAAGTACAAACGATTGAAAAAATTGTTCTCTTATTGGAAAGAGGCTAGTTTGAATTATATTTTCAAGTTAAAATAAAAAAAAAAAAGTTTTTTTTTTTTTTTTTTTTTTTAATCTATGATTTCATTAATTGAACGTTCATTTAAAATTTTAATAATTTTTTTATATTTTTTGTTATTGATTATAAGTAATTAGTTCCATAAGGTTTTCAGTGTAGTTAAGTGTACTTTCAACCGAGTAAATTTCATTAATTGACATCAATTGTTTTAAATGCATTAAAAAATTTAATAATCTTTTACCTGTTTATATTAGTGATTGTAAGTAATTTCTTGTGTATTGTTTGCAATTAAGTTTGATATAGCCTTCAGCTAAATTTCGTAGACGAGATGCTGAATTAACACTTTGTTGACTCTCTAACAATAACTTATCATTAGTTTGACATTACAGAACTTTAAGGTAATAGAATGTCTCTGTTTTGATTTAATAAAGTCTTACCGAGAAATTCTGCTGGACTATAGAATTACGTAGATTAAACTTCAGAACAATATTATTAAATTATACGCTGAAAATAACTCTTACCTTTAAGCAAAAGGGAACATTATTTAGTTAAATGATGAAAATTTTTGTATTAATTTTTATTAATATCTTAAAACATAATTTTTTCATTTTTACTTTCCCGGTAATTTCATTAAACAATATAGGATACATAATAATAAAAAAATTACCACCCGTTTTTTGTAATTTTTAGGGTACTTTTATAAAAATTCTGAAATCATTGGTAAAAAATTGTACGCAAATATGAGCTTCTTTGACATATGTAAGAAATTGTTTAACCTCCAATCATGAATTATTGTGTGGTAGTTCTTCTATTACAAATATTTTTTTTCTTCTTTTTTTAAATCGATTGAGGGGATGGGGATATTAAGGGACGTTATATATCGAAAGGGTTTCGAATTAAAGAAAATTTTACTCGTGCTCATTGTTAATACCTATAATACGCACGAGAAAAAAATTAAATTTTGTTTTCAGTATTATAAAAAAATATAGATAAATTTTTCTTGAAATACTTTGTTAAAGTCTTCCACCCTTATCAACCATTTTTTTTTTTTAAGAACTTTTTGCTTTGCTGTTCCCACATATCGACTTGAATTTTTCTTATTATTTATTTATTTTTTTATAAGATTTTATTCTGAGAACAGTTATCAAACTTATCAGAGGAGTAGGGATCGTAACACCATTGCTTCACACCCCCGCTAACCCCATAACACCTCTCAAACTCACTCATAGACGACAGCAAGTTCTTTAAAGATAAACTCACCGCGATTGCCGAAGAAGCTGTTATACTCGATTACTCCTTCCATGACGAATGCTCAACTGCGAATGAGATCTGACGCATTTTTCCCTTTATTATATCACAGTATCCGTATGATGGGGGGTTCCCTCACGACACCATGATGGTGTTCGTCTAAAAATGTCCCAAATTACATAATCTTTTTCACTATTTCCGTCAGCGGAGTGTATGTGACGGTAGTATCGCGAATAATGAGACACTAGGCGTCCGTATTGGGTGGTATATTGTTTTAGGTTTCAAAATCCTTACGTACGTCTACGGTTCCCATTTTAAGGGATTCGTTCTGCTTGGAACAATCGATGACGATCAATGGTACAATAGTTTTGAATTCTGTTAAACTGTAAGCAGGACATTCGTTTTCTGGCTTGTTGTAGTAAGAGGTGTGAAAGCTGGCAAATACTTTATACATCATATTCACATCACCTTGCAGATTGTCGTACGGTTAGTATTGCGAGTTCAAATACAGGCGTACGTTTACCAACTCGCACATATCGAAATTAGTCAGTCTTCGTTGCTTTATCTTTTCTATCGGTCTGTAAACCGAATATCACATATCTCGGTTTCTCCGTTTGCGAATACGTTTTTGCCGTCCAAGAATGTATGTTTGTTTGCGGTAAAGTCGGATACTCGTGAATCTGCCATGTTCGAAATGCTATCGCCAACGGACTATCTCGTTCTACTGCTTTATGCAGATGCTAGTTAATAAATTATAACTTTATTTAAAATAAAAATAATATATTTAACATTATTATTATTACTTTATTTTATGGTAAGTTATATTATAATCTGTATGAAAATGACAGGTAAGAGTTCAACAAAATGTCGCCTGCTTTTTTCTTAGAATTTTTTCTTATTATTTCCGTCTTTTTTTAATTTTATCAATTTACTTGCTTATCCATAGTTAATCTGTTGCATCACAGCCCCCCAGCAGCTATCCAGTTATAATTAATTATTAAAGACTTTTTCCACGTATACGCGTTTAAACCAGTAAAGTTGAAGTCATTCTTATCACAAAATATTCTCTCTTTGAAAAAAAAATAGAATATAAACAAAGACAACAGAAGAAGAAGAAAGCCCAGAAGTTGACTACAAAAAGAAACGCGGAGAGTCATACTTGAAAATAAAAAGAAAACCAGTAAAAAATCAAAAAACTACCCTGGCTCACAAGCAGAACTTGTTCCCGCTTTTCATAGCAACCCTCTATCTGTAATCAGGCTCCCACCGGGTCACCTCTCACCAGCAGAGAGTATATTACAACCGGAAAACTAGAAAACCCATCTGGCTGATTCCTATTAGATAATCTTAGGTTCTCGCACCGAAATGACTATAAAGATAAGAAAAGAATTCCTATATTTTAGAGGAAGATAATCAGAAAGATATACGGAGCTTTGAAGATGATGACACGGGTGAATATATTTTCAGTTCTTAACAGGGAGCTTTTATTAAAGAAAATGTCTGTTTAGACTACTAAAATCTGTTGAGTTGACTGAAAGTATCCGGCCGAGAGAAAGTAGAAGAATTAGACGGATTGAAGATCATTCTATTATCGATCTTGACGCGATACAGATAAACTGGAAAGGAAACGTTTGGAATAGCTGTAGATGTATGAAGCTGATAGATAGGCCTAAACGTGTTGATGAGACTTAAAAAGAAATGCAATATTTTAACACCAAAAATTAAAAGCCAGTTACGAACATTAATACAATGTACTCGTATTTAATCCATTAGGGATTAACTTATTAGTCTTTTTTCAATATTAGGGAATTTTTCGGGAGTTTGCGTGTTAAAACTTATGAAATGTACTATACATTTTACAGCACATGGAAAGCGCGTTGCCCTACTTTAACTATAACCCCGTATGCACCCTCTTTTGCCCCTATTCCTGCGCGTGCGCGCGAACGTTTGTGCCTGTTTTTTTTAACTACTCGTACATACTTTAGCGTTAAGTGTTTTGAAATGTTAGATATCAGCTGTTTTTCTTTTAATATCCATTTATCTTTCAATTTTTCTTATTTATAAAGCTCTTAAAGCGTTATAAAGTATTTTCTAATATAAATTCGATTTGGGTATTATAAATTATGTTTAATGCGATCGTGTAAAATAATACATCTTAAAATATGTAGCAGTATAAATTGTATCTTTATAATACATTTATTCGAGCTTTTCTTTAATCTTCAATTTTTTCCACATTAAGCTATAAATTTACGTAAATGTAGTTCTAATGAACGTTATTTATGTAGCTGAGTTTTAAACAATTGTTTGTCGTTTTTAGAGGTAAGATAAATTTCATTGTACCGCTATTGTTGTAGTAAAGTCAGTGAAAGGAGTGGAAAGGTGTGTATGTGTGCGTGTGAGCTTGTGTTTACGTTGTAAATTTTACAACCTAAACCACTAACAATATTGTATCAACAATAAATTTTACAAACCAACTAAATAGACTGATTGTGATTTCCAATGGTTAATATATTTTATGGAAGTCGTTTTACATTACTTTAGTACTTCTCAAGCGTTTTTCTTTTCTTTTTCTCTTTGCTCATCTGTATCAGAATTTGTTTATTACTTTATTTTCTTGTATTAACTTTATATATATTTAATTTGTTGTAAATTTGAAATACAATATTTATTTTTATAAATTTTATTTCAATGCATTTTTTTATAACGTTGGTTTAATAATGTTTAACCTATGTTGACTAGATTTGATTTATTTTTATTTTATTGCACGTTATTGTAGTACAGGTAAAATATGATACCGGGATTTACGCGAAAGGCATTTCAGCAGTAAGGCTTATTTTACACTCACCAAACAGGAAACAGAGGTAGTCCACATTCAACCACCATAAGTCCCTGCCCCACCAGAATATACGAAGTATACTCAGGTCCAGCATCTTCAGTATAAATTGAGTTAAATCTACACCCGTAAAACTAAAAATGGGAAAAAATGGCTGGTGGTTACAAAGAGGGAACTTATGGTTCCAAGGAAATTTACTAAAATAAAAACAGTCCTACCGAGAAGAAAATTCCAAAACAGTAGTCGATCATTTCTGCTAACATATCTCAGGAGAAGAGCTATTTTTACTCTGATGAGAAGCGCACATTACCTATGAATGATTTTGCGTTGATAGCCTTAAATATGCTGTAGCAATTTTTATTTTGTATATTAAAGACCCACTCGTGAACGAGTTCAGAGTTCCTGAAGGAAATACCTCGTTTCAACTGAAGTTTAGATTAAAATATTAATGGAATATCCTTTCACCAGATAAAAATTTTTTGTTTAACCCATGTAAGCAGTTTCTCCCGTTTTCTGAGTCCTCAGTCTTGCACATGGAGGCATTGTAACAACCGACTCAATATCACAGTAGTTACACGTGGAAGATTGCGATTATGCATAATGAATAAAAATGATGAAGGAGAATGTCATCAGTTCGCAGAGAGACTCCTTGTCTCTCGGGTTATTATGATGGTATACTCCAATTATTAGTATTTCCGTAGGAAAATCACCTACGTAATAGGCAAGGTAAAGATTGAGAACTTATTTAGGAAGATGGAAAAGGAGCATAGAATGTTAATAACAGTGGAAAAGCGTAGGAATATCTGGATAGGATACTTTATGTAATGAGTGAAATAATTTACTCACCCTTAATGGGTGAGTAAAAAGAATAAAAGAGAGGCTACGCAGAGAATGACTTAAAAAAAAACAAAGGATTGCTAGATTGATAAAATAAGCAAAGAGCAAGTATTACTGGAGAAGAATGTGTTAGAAGATTTGCGCAATACACAAAAAAATCGAGGTAATTAAATTTTGAGTAGCATAAGAAATGAGTTTGAACTGTTAAGAAAAATCGTTGAAGAAGATCACATAATTTTCGATATTAAATCATACAATTAACTATCGCAGAACTCATTAATTTATAAGAAACATTTTGAATGTACATTTTTATTAAATTGCAGAAAAGCACTAGTTTAATCATTTTTTTCATAAATATATGTAACTTCTGTGAAAATATTCCAAAAGAAATGTCATTTAATGTATTTTCATAAAAATACCTTCATAAAATTTATTGGAGAGTCTCCGTTATTTTAGCAGATATCACTAAAGGAAATTTTAAAGGTATCTGCGCCCCTAGCTATTAACGGTTTCTTAAAATCATAAAAGTTGTTTTTTAATAAGAAAATATGGTACTCTGAAACGATAATAACTTAGAACTCTAATTAAAAGGTTTGAAATTTTAGAAATGTCATTACTACTTAACTACTCAAATAAATATCTTTATAAAGGTAATTTTTACACTAAATTTTTTGTATTATTTAAAAAAAGTTATCTATAATAATTTTTATTGGCAAGCCTATGTAAGAGAAAGTTATTTTTATCTTTGTGAACTTTTTAAGTATTCATCCTATAAGCCGATGTTTTGTGAGCCATTTTTCCGATATTGTACGTGTGATAACACTCTTGATATAATTTCGTACTATTGTTCACTTTTATTAGGCAATCGTAATAAATTACTATACTCCTCCTAGCTATAAGCAATTTAAAAGTTTAATTTCAGTCTTAACTCGCGTGCTTCGTTGAATATTGTTACGTAAAATTTGCAAGACTGATGTAATAAAACAGAAACGTAACGGGCGAATCGTACCGTAGAAAAACTAATTATTATTGAGAAAGTCATGCTATTTTAACTTTAGATGCGATTTTATTTAAAGAGGTTAGCTTATATTACTTTAAAAAAAGTCGGTTGTTTTTTTCGTACTTATTTTATACGTATTATTTTATTTTAATTTATTTGCTTTGGTAATAATTTTCATTGCTGGTGTTTTATAAGATTTTTATTTTGTTTTGTTTTATATGTGGTCAATTTATTTAAATTAGTAATTTATTTATAAATTCGAATATAAGTCCTTTGTTATTTGTACATGCAAATTAACAATCCATTTATTACGCAGACAAATCGATTTATGTTCTCATGTTTTATTGTATTCGTTACGGTTTATTCCCCGACTGTAATGTAATAACAATAATATGCATTGCTGTAAAAAACAGTAACGAGTAAAGGATGAGATGTATTCTCTTTTGCTTTTTAAATTATTTATTAAAGAAGCAACAAAAAAGATAAAAAAATTTGTGAATTGAATGTCTATCCAGGGGAAAAACAATAACAGATTCAGATTCGCTAATGATATTATGATTTGATTTGTGTCTAGGAAGGTGTTAAAAGAAGGAATGAGTGGTATAGACTCAAATCCCCTGGTGACTGGGTTCTTTGTACAGAATAAAGAATCGAATGATGTATCAAACCAATCAAATGAGTGAAGAAAAAGGATAATATTTTCATTGTTAGATTTCTTTGTTCGAATATTCCGTTACATTAAGTCTGGGATGGTAAATTTTTTAACTTCGTAACTCGAGCGGTTCAACTATAACAACAGTTGAATAGAATTGTCTCGTATTAATAATTTTAACATTATCTAAAAACATATTTCTTGTATAAAATTTAAAAACTGGTTAGTTTATTCTAAAAGGTATTTATTTATACTTCGTAAGACTTGCCTTAAGAAGATATTCGTTTTCCTAACCTGGGATAGGGGAGAACTTCGCTCAACCCTCCCCTTGTTCCTTCAAAAACTTTTGCATCATTTCTTAGAATCACGGTGTTTACCTTCGTATAAAGTTATTTTTTAAATATTTCTTAGTTTAATAAAATTATTTTATTTAATCTTGGGTTCTCAATATTTTGAAAGTAAATTCTATAGGGTTTACAGTGGTTCTGTCCATAATAATACGGGACAGAAAGATGATCTTTTCGTGATTTTTTTTTATTCAGTGGTTTCTAAGCCACTGTTTTTCTTCTTTTTTTTAATCTCCAGAACCACCGTTTGGTATTTCTTCAGAGGATGAGATGAATGACAATTTTTGTAGCGTGTGAAAATGCGATGACCAAACCGGAATTCGAACCCGAGACCTCCGAATGAAAGACCGAGACGCTAACAGTCGTGCCACGGAGGACGACTGTAAGCCACAATTTGAAAAAATTAATCTTCACGCCCTCAGTTAGGTCTTAGTAATTCAAAATATTTATTAGACAACAATTTACAGAAAATTGGTCACCGTTATACTCTAAATTTTATAGTTTAGTGGTGGATGTTAGATCATTCCAAGTTGAATTCCAAATCCTTTGAAACGATTTTTGTTTGCCGCTCTAACAACATATGTACTGGAATTTATGGTGATTAAACAGTGCTGCATAGAAATTTATACTTATTATATTTTTATTGACAGGTTTTTTTCTTAATACTGTATTTTTAAAAATAGCGATATTATTTTTGAAATTATTGTTATGATATTTAAGTTATAAATTATTGTTAAGGTTTTTGTGATTATTTGTATGCTAACATTCATACTGGCATGACCTAATGAATTTAGATAACCTAGCATGAGACATCAGTCTAATCAGAAAATATCGTAACCATTCTCAGAAATAACAATATCTCATACCAGACTTATTGCTGACAAGTGAAGTGATTTCCCGTTCCTTTTTTTCATTGAGCCGAATATTCTGTGATATCAGAGCGCAAAATTTATTAAAAATCAAGTGGTATGTAACTCTTTAAGAGACATCTTCACTCCAAAGATCGGCAAAGATTGGCTGTAAAATAGACAGATATCATTGCTCTCAGTGAAAATTAGCCTACCCAGTGTCAATAACAATACTTTATCACAGCCATGCAAAAGATAGTGTAAAATAGTAGTTTCGTTTCTATGGTTTAAAGTTCATAATATGTGTACAGTCTCCACTCGTAGGCAAACTGTTTTTTTTTTTTTTTTAATTGAGGCTTTCTTTGAATCGTTCTTTGTTTCGATGTGTTCTTTACGAAAGTATTGCAGTGTAAACTCCTGCGGGATTTCTTTTATACGCATGTCTCCTGCGCAATGTAAAGTGTATATACTGCGCCGTCATCGATAACAACTGATACTTTTCTTTTTGTACTTATTGTATTTACTTTTTTTGTAGTTTTCAAATACGTTTACTGACTTTTTAAATTCAAACTTTTTAAAATAAAATAATTTATATTTTATATAGATTATAATGACATTGACACAAGTTATTTATTTTAAGCAGCCTGTTTAATATGTCAATGCTTTTGTAATTATTGAATACTGAGCGAATTATGACACTTGCTGCTCTCTGCATATTCTTTATATTAAATGATACGAATAAGGGCCCGTTTTACCAATTAGTACCATTTTACCAATTAGTATCATTCATTTTAATCAAACTGTTAATGATTGTTACGGATTGTACTATTACATCTTACATTAATAGATTATGTTTATTAATGATGGTGATGGTAATGGTAAACTTCTCTTGAAAAACGTACGAGGGATATCTCTGAAGTAAAGATCCCTGGGAAATTTTGTTCCTTAAGCTTGGCGAATCTGCGTCGTTCATGGCCGTGCTAGTAATGTGCACACTGCATTGTTATATGAAATTTGTCGCCTTGTAATATCTTTGCGTGCGAGTAATTACGTTATAAAATGAATAGGAAAATCGATGTTGCCGCTGACTGTGAAATACATAGAGTCATACGTTTTTTAAACCATCAAAACGTTAAGCCGGCTGTAATTTATACGCAGTTGGTTGCTGTGAAGGGTGATATGTAATGAATGAAAGAAACGTCCGAAAATGGTGTGAAAGGTTTAGAAATAACAGAATTAATGTACATGATGAAGAACGTTCGGGGAGGCCCTCGATAATCACCGAGAACTAATTGAAACGCGTCGATGATGAAATCAGAAAAGATCGTTGCTCAACGATTTCCGACCTGGCTCTTCTCTTTCATGATTTTTCAAGAGCTATTATTGTTCGCATCGTTCATGACCATTTAGGCTTCAGAAAGGTTTGTGCATGTTGGGTGCCGCACGTCTAAACGGAACGTCACAAAAAAATCCGGACGGGATCTGCTTTGGAATTTTTGATGCGCTACACAGAAAAAGGTGTGAGTTCTGTAATTCAATTGTTACCGGAGATGAAACATGGATTTTGTACTACACGCCAGAGAGAAAACGGCACTCAAGTGAATGGCGTCATCCTCAATCACCAACCATACCAACAAAGGTCAAACCACAGCCATTTGACGCAAACTGATGTGGCCACAGTCTTATGGGATACTGCTGATTGATTTCATGCCATGTGGAACGATTATAAATGCAGAAGCCTATTGCGAAACTCTACGTAAGTTATGGCGCGCCATTCAAAATCGGTGACGTGGACGGCTAACCGACGGCGTCGTCCTGCTGCACGATAATGCACGTCCACATGTTGCTGGTCCGACACGTGATTTACTGAGAACATTTGGATGGGAAATTTACGATCACTCATCACATAGTCCGGACTTAGCTGCTTCTGATTACCATTTGTTTGGGAACTTGAAAGAATTTTTGAGTGATAAGCAATTCGTGGGTGACGATGAAATCAAAACTCCTGTTAATCAGTGGCTAAATGGACTGGCGGCAGAAAAATACGACGAGCGTATATTGAAGCTGATTTATATTACGATAAATGTGTTAATTAGTGTGTTAATGTGCATTTGGCGATTATATAGAGAAGTATATAAGGTTTAAGAGTAATAAAAAAATATTTATAAAGTTTTCAAAATAAATTTTTAAATATATTTTCTAAATAAAGACTTGTCTTTACTTTAGAGATAACCTCTCGTACTTTAAAAGAATTAGAAATAAAATTCTGATGTAAACAGGTTTTTTTATAGTTTTGTTATTTAGACGCATTTGACTGTACGGGTCTTCTTGTTACTTATGATATTTTCTTCAAATGAGTATAGAAAGTATTGCTTCTCTCAGAAAAAAAGGTGTATTAATTTGTTTTCATATATATACTTCTGTACCAGACGTTCTTATGACAGAAAGAATATAAAGCATCTAAGGTGCAGGAAATACAATTCAGGGTTTCTATAAGAGTAGTAACGCTACGGTTAATATAATATATATCTTAATTGTTTTTTTCTATTGCATTTCGTCATTTACGTTGACTAGTTTTTTTACATCTGATGCAAGTTTCTTAGTTTCATATATAACACTAAAAAATTAGTATTAATTGTATCTTTATTTTGTCTTATTTTATGATACTTTATGATCAGTTCGTTTGGTGAGTTGACTAGAGCAGAATACGTTCTTTCTTTTATTAAATTAAAAAAGGTTTTCTATAGGACACCAGTATATAATTTTTACAGGCTTTGAAAAAGGAAAAGGTTCTGAATTCTACCCTTATTTACTTTTTTTTTATGTAACCAGTTGGATCGATTGATTTTATTTGTTTATTATTTTTTTTAATGAGAAATTTCGTTGTTTCGTAAGTGATTTAAAAAAAAAAAAAAATCTGTTCATAGTTAATGATTATAGTATAATGAAACTTGTCATTTTGAAGATTGATTTTTCCGCGATAATTCAATAAAATTAATTAGAAAACTACGGATAGTAAAAAACAATACTTATTCTGGCATTCCAGAGATTCGTAGCTTACGTTCATTAGCGGTTTCTTAAAATAATCTCAATATATTCCTTTTCTTATTTTTTATCAAGACACAATTTTATTGCAAATGCTTTTTCTCATGCGAACAGCTGTCTTTTTTGTAGGCCTACATTTAATTTAGATACAAAATTAATTGAAAATAAAATAGAGAAAAATAATTGTTTTTTTTAATATTCTTTAATTTTTTTTATTTACGCTTTGCAGCGATTACGTTTAATTTAAAAATAAGTAATTGACAGTACATTATTTTATAATTCTTGGCTCAGTTTTTAGGTATGCATGATAAATGATGAAAAAGGCTGAAGAAAATTATTTACCATGTCAATACAATACATAGAATCTCTTAAAATGGATATAAAAATATATAAACTTTAAAATTTATAATACCTAAATTCCCGGTTAATTTTAACAAGAATTTATCGTAGTACCTTTTTTATTGTAACATTTTCTTTTAAAACATTGTTACTTATTATTATTCCCGTCACATAGTTTAATCAATTCATTATTACAAAAGTACGACCTGGTATGCCGTGGTGAATATTGATAAGCTGAGGTATTGGCTTTAGGTGAGTAGAACAATGTCATTATTTTTTATGAAGTAGAACAGCTAAAAAAAGTATTAATAAAATCTGAATAAAATACAGCGGTTGATAATACTATTTCTTATCTAAGTTTAACCATATAAAAAAAAAATGAAGTTTGCTAGGATGTTGCCGAACTTTTCTCCTATTTGTTTTGAATAAAAATTTAAATCCCTCCCGATTGGTAAAAGTTTTAAATTATTTTTATATCATGTCTGTCTTAAATTCTTATTAATTTATTTATTTTCTTATCTAAATAGAATATGTAAACTGTTTCTAACTTAACTTAATAAATCACTAAAACTTTATAAAATTTTTATTGATTTAAAATAAATATATTTTTAATTACTTTTCGATATTTATTGCTTTATTTAAAATTTTTAATATAAATTTTGATTACTTTTATGTTATTATATTTACAATTATTTCTAAAAGTTACATAAAAATTTAGTTTTTTTTTTAACTTTCCGTAACTATGATTTTCTGCATAAAGAAACAAAAAATAGATTTTTTGTGATTGAATTGACTTGGAAGTGATAACTTCCTGAAGAGTTTCCTTCGAGTAATACAACCGTTTAAATTAGTATGTTACAAATTTCAAAAACATAAATAAAATAATTATTATTGATTTAAAGTTCTTTTTAGTTAAATAAATCCGTTGGATATTTCGAAATCAATCTTCTTACTGTGTATTATATAGTAGGTTCATTGATAAATATTTTTGATAAAACTTAAGATTTTTTTTTGTCATAATGCTGAATTATGAAATTCTTTCTTTGACTGTAGGAATTATGTCTGTTTTTAATTTTTATGTATCCGGTTTTGCTGTCACTATTCGAAGGCCTTTCAGTTAGAATTACTAAATTATTTCAAATTTCGTATATCGCTTGAAATACCCCACAACCTTATATCCAAACCAATTCAACCACCAATTAATATAACAGGAGTTACTGAATGACAATTTAGATTTTTGTCTGAGGAATAAAACAGATTTACTTAAATTTTATGCCGAATTGTTTACACGTATTCGATAAAGCTTTATCTAGTTTAGGCGTCTGTGTGGGATTTATGTAGTACTAAAAGTCAGATTTTTACACTTATCTTGAAATAATATAAGATATATAAGTTTCGTCTTATTTGTCTTTAAACGCGATTATTTACATACGTTTCGAAGAAAAGTACGGTATTAATTTCGGTTTTATGGTGGTAGTGGGAGGAGGGGATGAAAATGCATTTTCTTTACGTTTTGAGGCGTGAGGAAAAGGGAAATACCATTCATTTAATTTTTTTCTGCTTAGCCTCCAGAACCACCCGTAAGGAATTACTTTAGAGGATGAATGAGGATGATATGTATGAATGTAAGAAGTGTAGTTTCGTACAGTCTCAGGTAGACCATTCCTGAGATGGGTGATTAATTGAAACCCAACCTCCAAAGAACACCAGTAGTCACAATCTAGTAAGTATTAAGGTTACTGCCTTTAATAGGGTTTGAACTTTAAAATTCTCGGCTTCGAAATCAACTGATTTGTGATGACGAGTTCACCACTACACCAACCCGGTGGGTTATTCACTTATTGGGGTGGCGTTATAAAAGTATATTTACTAGCCGGCTAGGGCTCGCTTCGCTTTCCCTTCCCGTCTGTGTTCGTTATCCTCATGGTTGTGAGAATAATTTTAATGATAAATAACAATTAAATTCTATAAAGCTCTTTTCCCTCCATTTCCTTCGTTCATGACGTAGAAGCTCTGATACACTCCTGCTATAAATGAACATAACACTTTTGGTTCCCCTATCCATTACCATAGAACACCCTACTTCTTGGAAGGAATAGAGGTAGAGAGCTGAAAATCGGATATGTTATAAAGCGCATAGTTTATTATTACTTCGTCAGAAAACGAAATCAAAACGGTATTAAGTCGTCCAAGAGAAAAAATTCAGAATTCACCAAGACTCAAGGGGGCTAGGGTCTCGATCTATGGCTTTAAACCTTCCCTGAGATAACACAAAACTATTCTAAAAATTTGAAAGCAATCGGTCAGTTGGTTCTTGCGTAATACTGTTGCAAACAGACAGAACCGCCACAAACTTTTGCATATTAGATACATATATTTATAAGCCTATGTATAAAACTTTGTCGCTCGAAAATCTCTGTAACTACTAGATTAATTTCATTGAAATTTAGATACTCTTAGTAGTGTATCTGAAATTGTACATGTGAAAATGTGATGAAGATTGGTTGCGTCTTGAGGTATGCTCAATTTAACGTCAAAAAATTTCAGCGCGCTTCATTATGATTTTGCAAGTTGGAACGTTGATGTTTCTTTATCTGCTATTCCTTGATAGCAATATTAAGCCAGATGAAAAAAAAAAATTACAATTTTAATACCGAATTAAATTAACGAAAGTCGGTCTGCTTGCGCAGAACTGCAAAAACGTTTTTTCTTTTGAAACTGTTTTTCATGCGTTATATTCTTATTAAAGGTTTATCATTTATATATGATATTATCCTAAAATATATAATATAAGATTTTTGGCGGTACATACGTCTACTACCAGCAATTTTGTTTCTTTTAAGTGTTCATTATCATTAACAAGAGTAAAAGAAATTGTTTGATGTTAATTTAATAAAAGTTTGTGTTACCGTTCTGAAGTCAAGAGAAACGTACAAACATGTTACCTTCCGTTTGTAGTCAAGTAAAAAATATTCTGACATTAGGACTGGATTCTATCGGATCATGGTTTGTTTGTGTGTATGTCTATTTAATATATACTTCAAAACTACTTAAGTAATTTTTTCGAATTTATAATATGGAACAATATTAATATTTACGTATGTTAATTCAGCATGGTTATAGCTAGTTCCGATCTACTAGAAAAAGTAAAGGTTTTAAAAATCTAAGAGAAATCCTTTAAGTTTATCTTGTTTCCTCCCACTAGGTTTTTCAGTTGTTTGTTGGGTAATATATTTACCGAAATTGGAGGAGAAGATAAGTATGGAATTGAGTTCTACGATACAAAAAATTGACTTGAACGGTATTTCCATTGCCCCTTTTTCCCCCTTTCTTTGTGTGAAATAATAATCTTTATGAAATCAGCTACTATTATTTCTCAGTAGAATCAAATAAGTATTATATTAATAATTTAAAAGATTTCTTTTAGTACGCAAAAAAAGTAGTTTTCAAGTTGAAAAAGTTATTTTTTTCTTATACAAACTGTATTTAAATCATTTCAGTATGACTGGTAGGTCTTTCGTTTATTTATTTCTGATTGTTAAACTTTCAATTTTATAATAATTTTTTGTTTTAGGGATAAGTGCTTAGCATTTCTTATCTAATATTGATTGTTCGAGGTCAGTCGTACTAATTGAAATTTTATATCAATCGTTTGGTTTCTCAGGTCTATCTCTCAGATATTATTTCTCATCACTGTAACACACAAAAACGAACTGTAAGTAATAAAATATGATCACCAAATTTTTTACAAACTGGAATATAAAGAACAGTCACATCAATGTTTTTCAAGTATTCTACAACAAAATAATCGCCGATTAAGAATACGAATATTGAAGAATCTAGTTTTATAACGTTTGAATATATGATAATAGCCAAAAAGTGAAGTTTTTTAAATAACAGAAAATGTGAATTTTATTGAAGTGGAATGTAAAAATGATGCAAAATGTCAGTCCGGTGTTATGGTTAGAACAAATTGCTTGTAGTTAATTTTCTCTATGTAGGACTAAATATTATTAGTTTCACTTAGTTGGGTGTTCGGACTTACATTTTTTTAATTTTTAAATACTCTGTACATATTTATATTTTGTTATTGTTTAAATGTCGGAGCTTTAATGTATTTAATAGGATTTTTAAATTTAAATATCTTCGGCTTCTGTCGGATTCATTCGGATATTTACAGTACACTCGGCTCCTTTCGGATGCACTCGACTCCCGACGACATCACTCGGCTCCTGACGAAGCAGCGGCTCCAGAAACATTATTTAAGTAAGTCCATCGTCATTCTAGTCGTCATTCATTATTCATTCTTCAGTCGTCTCTCTTGTTCAGTTACAGCCGGTCGCCTACAAATGGTAATCGCATTATTCTTGTACAATCGCGTTCACTAACAATTCCAGTTCATAATTCAATTATAGTAAACATATAATAATATATAAATAATTAATTTAATATTTCAAATATATTAAACATTCAATTTATTCATACAAAAGTATTTTCAAATATAATAAATAATTGATAAACATCTTATGACTAATTATTTAAGAATCAGCGCCGAACTTCATCTGTTCGTACAGATGAATCGTACGCCGGCTTGGCATACTGATTGCTGCAGCATATCCGCCGGCTCAGTGAACAAGGCTACGGGAAACCAGTCTACTCTTCACTTTAGCTAGCATGCCTGGTAAAAGATTCTTATAATTTTTTCTTATAAATGCCTTTAAAATTTTCGGAGATTAATGGTGTTTCATGTCATGTCGCCGAATACTGTTACGATTATGGCGACATATATAACGGTTTTTCTTACTGAAGTGTCAAAAGGCATACTCTTGCTATTTCAATGGTGGTAGTCCCTGCGATGACCAATATTTCTAAAATGGGAATACATTTTTATTGCGCTTTAAACTGAAAAAAATTTATTATTTTTTTGTGTTTTTCTTTTATTTGTTTTTTCAATTACTTCCAGACGATAAAAATTTGTGCAAAATTTAATATTCCAGTTAATAAAAACTTACTCGATTTTTACGATAAATTTTTAGAAATAAGATTTGGAATTTTTTTGTGTCAAAAACAAAGCTGTAAATAATTAGTAAAACTTATTTAAAAATTTTAATTAAAGAATAAAAGTAATTACAATTCATTCTTATTATTTCGTCCATTTGAATTTGGCACCAGATTATAATTGATTTCAAGACATTGAATAAACATTAAATATGGCATATTATTATTATTTTTTACTTTTTAATGCATTTTTTTTAATTATAAAAAATGTATAGACGTTTCTTTATTCGCTTTACTTGCTTTAAAAAAGTCTAAAAGTTTATTTTACTCGCTTTAGCTCACATAGTAAAAATACCTAGTTTTATTTTTATTAAAATATTCCCACAAAAACGTTACACTATCCAAAAAAAGCCGTTGACAAGAAACTTAGTAGTAAGGAACCCACACATCTTGATAGAATAAATAAAGAATGTAAATAAACTATAAAGCGTGCGCTAAGGCTGTTTAGAATGCTGGAATGTATCATTTTTACGTGAAGTTTTCTGATAATTTTTTTTAACTTTCGTAGTGTAAACGTTCTTTGAATGTCAAAAAGACTGCACATTATATGTATAAATTTAACATTTGAATCTATATATATTTGACAATATATAACAATCCAATACTGTGTACTCGATAGCAACAAACAAAAATATCTTCAAATACCTGTATATGTTTTTTTTTATTTTATATTTAATGAGTGTGGAAAAATTATTTTACATGACTGCTAGGGAAACATTCTCTACAAAATAGAAAAGAATCATCAAACATTTTTGCTTTCTTTATTCCCCCCCGCAGTTTAATATTCCTAATCAGAACAACTATTCTCTTTTTTATAATGAAAAATAAAATTCATTTTCCATTATAAAAAATCCAAAATTTTACCGATGAAAGGCCAAATCCGTATTAGCACTTCGTCGCATAGTTCGCTATTTTCTCGTGAGTAAGAGTTAAACAAACGATAAAACAAAAAAATACATACTGGTTGAAGCAAGAAGTCGGTTAAACATACAACGACAAATATATTTCAATAAGTTCTTAAAAATTGCTTTCTGATTGTAATCTATTTTTGTTTGTTTAGAATTTGTTTATTCTTTATTATAACGTATTGGAAATAGAAAAAAAAGTTGTGATAAATTTCAAAGTCTGAATTTTCATTATTTATTTGTTTACTACGATTTTTTATATACAGCAGAATTTATTTTACCATAAAAATTCTACAATGGATAATTTTTGGGTATTTTTTTCGTTTATTCGTACGAATAAATTTCGTATTCGTTTGTTTATTTATTTTTTGTTTTATATAATCTGTGATAACATTTTACATTTTTTTAGGTAAATTGTAAATAACGTTCACAAACAATGTTGATTGAAAATTTAGCATAGAATGTATATTTATATATATATATATATATATAAATCTTTTCGTAGAAAAGATTTATATCGTGTTTGTGTGTACAAATACATTTCAATGCGATAAAGAAACAAAATATTTGGGATGAGGAACGTTCATTCGGTAAAGGATTTCGAGGGATGATGATAATGGGAATGATGTTAGAGTACAGGATAGGAGTTTTTAAGGGCGATGGGGGGCTAAAGTAGATGTTCTCACATTTCAGTATTTATCTTTTATTTATTATATATTGATTTGTTATATTTGTTTATCACTGTCAGTCATGTATGTAATTTTCTAATCGGTTTTAACAATAGGTATCGCCCACTAAAAGTACACACAGTACTGTTTAAAAGAGAAATATGAAACATTTCCTCATTCGTCTACTCTACTATACTGTACTTCCAACTTGACAAATTAATGTTCTCTGCAAAGCATACTCATATCCGCCTCTTCGTCTCTCGTCAAAGTTTTCCAATTTAAATCATTTCTGAATGAAATTCACAACGTTCACCCTTCTCTTTCTAGCGCTCTCCATCCTTTCAAACCATCTCTTCTGCTTACTCACTCACTCATTTTAGTTTTTAATCAATCTAACGCCAGTTGAATGACAATCAAGTATTTCGTTAAAAAAAAGAATTCTGTTTTGTTTTTTTGTTCTAAATTTTTAATCTCATTATTGTTATTATACTGTTTTTTTTGTTTTTTGTTTTTTTTTGTAATGTGTTTTATACAATTATTCTTTTATTTGTTTGTTATTATTTTAATTATTCTGGAATAAAAATAAATTAAACTACTTTCAGTATTTTAGACTTATAAAATAAGTTTTTTTGTAATTAAATATTTTTGCTATAATTTAGTATTAAATGATTGTAAAATTTAAACCTGTTTATGATACAGTTGAGTCAAATTTAAGTAAATAAATTTCTGTTATAAATTTGGTGTTCTTTTACGTCTATTTTGTTAGAAATCGTGTAACGAAATTATATGAAAGATTGTTTAATAGTATTAGGAAAAGAATATTTACCCGAAAAAAATGGAATGCTAAATTAATAAAAATACGGATACCTAATTTTCTTTCCCTTGTATTCAAAAAATTCAAAGTGATTGTTGAAAAAAGAATATTTTTGAATTTAGAGTTTAATTGAATAATTCCATATGCTGAATGGCTCTTTCCAGTAATTTTCGCAATAACTCGCTTGTTTTTAATGGAAATTATATAAACGAGTTAACATTTTTTTAATACTGAAATATAAGTTGTTTTTTTTTTCATAAAACAAATTCAAGAGAGATATTAATGATTTAAAATTAATGTAGCCGCTATTCTGTCATTTATTAACGAAAACAATAGTATGTTTAAATAATTATGGTCATTATGATAAATTAACTATGATATATTTAAATAACCTGATAGTGAAGCGCAACCTATCCGGACCAAAACAGAACGTGTGTTCTGAAATCTACATCTTTTGTTTTTTCTCTTTTATTATTAATTGATTTTTGTAAATGTAATCTACTATCGTGGTATAATTAATATAATTTACTAACGTTTTATATAATTAAAATTTAAAAAGAGAATAGCTATTTATCACTTACACAAGAATTAACTAGCTTAAATAACAGAAAATGAAGAAAGGGCAAGGTACAAGGTTTTAGGACTGAGACAAGAATATAGCTTGTCCTCTTTAAAATTACATAAAGAAATACTTGAAACATTTCTTTCTTTTTAATAATGAAAATTATTAGTCCCCTTTTTAAAAAAAAGAACCAGTAGAAAAATTGATAGTTGTTTAACACACAGGTTAAAAAAATAAAAATATAAGATTGGTTGATAGTATTACTTTAACTAAAACTAGGAATAATATAGTTATAATTCGTAATGTAAATTAATTTCTGGGGAAGAAATTTAGGTTGAAATTTGTTTTACCAGAAACAATTAATACATTAGAAAGGAGAATAATGAGAAGTTTTGCATTACGGAACACAATATTCCAGCAATCACAGAATTTTGTTATTTAGATAGTAAAATTATAAAAGAATGGATGAAGTAAATAAGATATTCAAAGAAAATCACTCTTTCATAAGCTATGAATACATTTTTGTCTACAAGAAACATCTATGATTGATGTCAGACATAGATTGAAGAATTAGAAAGGTGTAAATTTTTTGGGTGTTTTCTAGCTGTGAACAATAGGAAAAAACGGAATAAAAGCTTTTAATATGTGTTGTTGCAGGAAATTGTTGAACATCAGGTACGTTGAGATAGTGTGAAATGAAATAGAATTGAACTTTTTTAAGATAAATCTGTTCAAAATAATCTTCAAAAGGCTGGTGGGCCGTACATTAAGGCCAAATTCTTAATATAGAGAGTATTTTATTTCAGAGTGAAAATTAAGAAGACAGAAAAATAGAATAAATGAAACATTTAATAAGAATCATTTGCATGAAATAGGCACAACCAAGCAATGTTGAACAGAGACAGTCTACTGATTAACCGAAATTTATTGTAAGTTCGTTTGTTTTTATTCCATATAAAATAAATTGGTCTTCAGTATAGTACTGTACCATAAGAAATTTAAGATTCATTTCAGATTATTATTACTTTTTGAATGTACTCGTATTATTCATTTTGAGTTCGTTAATTTTTCTATTTACTTCCTCAGAGTAGAAGATCAATCTTTTAATTAATTAATCAGGATTTCTATTTGCCTCAATATTTTCTGTTTATTCGACAACTGATTTTTTTACCTTCGATTTTATGAATGTTTTTTACCACCGACTATTTTATTATTTGTAAGTAATATTTTACAATTTCATTCCGAAGAGGTTAATAGAAAACAATATATATATTATAAATAGGTCTATCACAAAATGTAAACCGTAATCAGTCTGATGTAAAGTGCTTTATAACTAGCTATACTGTTAAACTGATTTATGAGTTTATAATAATAAAAATAAATAGTTCTACATATTGAAAATAGATCTTATTTATAATACTATCTCAATTTTTTCCGAGTATTTACTTTCATAATAAGCGAAAAACATATTATTTTTATGACTTAGAGGTCACGAATATAATACACCAGTATTACAATAAAACGAACTGCTGGGAGGACTTTAATTGATACATAATTTTCACTGCGTTCATTTCTTATCATTTTATTGCCAATAACATCTAAATGATGAAGATAATAGAATGAAGGTGGAAGATGATGGAGTGGTTTTGCGAGAAGAGTGAATGAAGAAAGGGTCGGTTATGTTATGGGTGGTTTGAGACTCGGTGGTTTTATTTAACATTGCTCGGCTGGGACTCAGCAGCTGCCAACTCAGAGTGAAAATTAAATGCGGAAAGGGCGTTACTTTAACTTGCATTTTATGGGAAGGGGGTGAATGGGTTGAGGCTCTCCAAATCAATAAGGCGCCTCCTTCTTACTCGAAGCATAAACCGCATGCAGAAAAAGGAATCTTTAGTTGTGTGATAATTTGTAATTTGTTTTTCCCAACTTTATGTTCTTCTACTGAATATTTTGATGAGCTCGATCGATATCATCTACCGTTTTTTATCTTAATTTGGAGGAAAAAGTTAATTTTCTTTAAACAAATCTTATGAACGATAAAATAAATATCTCATTTTCATCTCCGGTTTAATTTTTTCTAAGATCTATGCTTATTTACCCAAATTTCGGACAATACTAAAAGAGTTTGTTACCTCTACGGCCAGCTAAATTTATAGCATTATCTTTTAAACATACTACTCCAAGTAAAGAAACCGGTGTAGTCTTCGCTCTGTAGATGTATCATACGTAATTTGATTCGATCTAAGGTTGAAAATTGAATACTAACAGGTTGAGAACTGTTATATTTTGTTTAATTATTTTTTTTAGGACTTTTTCATCCTTACTGTTATGAGTAATTAAAAAAACTGTTAGTGCTGTTAAAAAAGGTATAATACTTTACGAACCCGATTTAATCTGTGGATTTAGCTCAAAGTTTTGGTTGATAAGATGTAATCCGACCATGGAGGAGAACGGAAGGAACCCTAAGTCCTCGCTTGTCAGCTACGTAGATGTTTTGTACATTCTGATTCCTAGACGCTTTTTAGTTCATTCCCCTATACCGGACTTACTGGTAGGTTTACCAGTTAGGTTTAGACATTTCTGTTTAAAGGAAAGACAGAATACAAAGATCAAGCATCTTCTCATCACGAGAGCTTGCACTCTATTGTATTTTGCGGTCGCACTGATTTTTAGCATAGTCTATGTAATGGTTCCCGATCAAAGGATCCTATTGTACTTTCGGGACACACTAAATTCCATTATTAGATTCATTGAAACCATGCAACCATGTAAACTCTTTTCTAGAAATTACAAAATAAAGAAAATTGCTGTCTGGTCTGTTTCACAGAATCGTAAAAGTGTGACTGGGAAAGGTCAGCGTCTCGCAACGTATTGAGTAACTGTAGTTCTGGTTAGGAGCTAATTGATAAAGTGTACTGGTTCGGATTCAATAAAATCTATGCTCTCTTTCTGGTAAAGATTTCTTCCTTGTTTTTTCAGTATCTCGGTTCTCTTAATATACACAATTCTATAAAATTACGAACCGACAAAGATAGAAACAATTGTTTTTAAAATATACTATTGTAAGCTGCTGATAGTATAGATTGCCGTAATAGTAGGCTGCTGAGGAAATAAAATCCGTTGAAGAGAAGGAAATCTTTAAAAGTTTTACTCGCTTCTTAAAAATGCCGGTAAATATCTTTTTAATTTCTAAATGGATGAAAATATTTACAGGAACTTTATCCTGCTTCCTTCTTACATGAAATGGTAAAAACGGAGAAAGATTTTTTCCTAACAGAGGAAGATAATTGATACTGATTCAGAAATAATTAAATACAAAAAAAAAATTGATGTGGACCACACATGGCTTCCTTATACGCCTACTAAATTACATTTACACATTTTTTTAAATGAAAAGTACATAAAATTTTTGTTTCATTAAAAACTTCTGATATTTTTTCACATTTTTTTATTGTTATTATTTATCGTTTTTTTTTTTTTAATCACAAGTTAATAATTATTAATAAATCAATATATTTAAATTTAAAAAAAAAGTTAATAAAAGGAGATGAAGTCTGATTCAAACCGATGTGCCTTTCCCTAAGATCCAAATATTTCATTAATTAAAATTTTATATGGCTATAACCGTGGAACCAATAAAAATAAGTATCACTTACAATATATCATTGAAAAACTCTCAATGAAGGGCTTATTATTACAATTTAGAAAAAGTCCAAAATCCAAACTTTTTGGATTTTGGGCTTTTTTGGACACTTTTGGTTCAGTTGACTTCAATCAAAAGGGGAGGTGCACAACTAGATGTTATAACAGTCCTAAATCCAAAATTTTAACCTTCACGGGTAATCGTTTTTGAGTTATTCGGGATACATACTACAGACGTCACACCGAAACTAGTCAAAATGGATATTTCTGTTGAAATCCGAAAACCGAAATTTTTCGCCATCACAATCCTTCCTTTACTTCGTAAAAGGAAGTAAAAATTGAGCTGTTTGGAAAAACATTAAATGTAGATGATGCCTATAGTTCGAAGAAGACAGGAGAAAGAAAATGAATTGTAATATTTTGCACATTACTTAGATACACGCAGTGATTCGATAATTCCCAGTTCGGCATTATTTTTTTAGGATTTGATAATTTCACTAAATTATCACTGAACCAAATTAACTAATTATTCCAGCAAATCAAAATGTTAACGGCTCATTAAATTGCTTAAGATAATCGCTTTTGAAATCAATTTAAATTTCAATAAGTTTTTTCTTTTTTTTTTAATTATTATTATTTATTCTTATTATATTAACTTTTTATTTATTTAATGTCTGTTGCAGGTATGTTCCCGTTTTTCTCCTGATAAATGTATCTACATTTAGTGGTCAGTACTAAAAAATAATTTTAATATTTTTCATGAAGTTAGATTTTTTCATTTTAACTATTTCCTTGCAATACTTCTGAACAAAACTAATAAAAATTCGGATTAACATTTATTTATAGCATTATGCTTTTTACATTATTTCTTCATATTTCGGTATATACTGTAGAATGGATAATTAATTATTGACAGTTTACATGTGCTTTCACACTCATCGACAAATATTTTAATGCTGTTATAATAAATTTCTTTTTTGCATTGTTAAAATTAATGTTATCTAGGTTTTCAGTTGATTCCATCGGTAAATAATTTAATGGATAGTTTAATATTATTAGTTCATTTAAGCATTAATGGATTCAGTAGAAGTACTGTTAGCAATATACCGTAATGGTAGTTATGATAGTAATACCAATAAAAGCATTACCATTATTGGTATCTTAATATTGTACCGATGCCAATATATGATGTGCAATGTATAACTTTACTGAATTAATAGCCAAGCGAGATATTTCAACATTGAATAACAGAATTAATTCTGTTTTTGCTGATTATTCAAATTTTATATGATGGATATTAGTTGTTGGCTGAAATCCAGACGCCTGTGGACTGCAGATCGGTTAGTTTGTCGTGTGTCGAGGTTTGCTCGGTATATCCAGCCTACACCTGCTTATGTTCGCTTCGTTTAGCCGGCCAACCCGTACAACATCGCTGATCCCAGCTGTCCAACCGACCGTTTTCATTGTTGTCAACCGCTATTGCTATGTCTTGCTTCTTGTTCACTCTTGTACCCTCTTCCCAGTCTTCAACGGTTTGTCAATCTCGCTCGCTCTTTCTTTCCCCTATCGATTCCTCTCTCTCACTTTAGTCAACGTAATTACAAAAGGGTGTAACTATTAACATTGATTCATTACCGTTTGTATTTAGAATGCATCTGAATTTGCTATCGTTCTTTTCCTATACGCTCCTGTGTGTATGTATGTGTGCTCGCGCGTTCACATGTGCATTCTAGTTTGAAACTTCAATTTAAATGAATATTATTTGCGTGGTATTTGTTGAATTGTTCATGAAAAGAGATTTACATATTTATGCCTTGTATTTTTTTATTTTTTTAAGGAATCTGTATCGTTCTTTAATATTACTAAAAAAAAAGCATTAAATGTTTTTCAATTTTAATGTGCAAAAATGTTAATGTAAGACTTTAAATATTCGTTATGATTATTAATCCTTGAAAGATACCGCTAAATTACGTATTTGTGAATATAGAATAAAATTATTTCTCTAGCCTCCTTTCAAAATTAAAAAAAAATAAGTTTCTTATAAACTTGTTAATAAATGTACGAGTTAAAATAGTTTTCCTTAATTTGGTTTTAAAATTTACATCCTGAGCAGTAAATAACAGAAAACTATTTTACAGCGTGCAAGTTGTATTTTTTTTTTTATCGCTAGGCTGCTTTATGTAATTTACAAACTAACAGGCATAAATCAAAGTAATGTGCTCATTCCTCACTTTTATTCTAAACATAAAAATAACAGTAATAGACTTTTATCGTCCGAAAACATTAATATATGGATGGGATGCTGCCACATTATAATATTATATGTTACGCACATTAGATACTGTATTGCATAACTATTATTACATTAAAATACAGAAAAACTTACGAAGAAATCGCAGACTTTATGAACTTCTGTTTAACAATAGACCAACTATATAAACATTATATATATACATGCTAAAAAAATTATTTCCCAGTCGAATGAATTTAATTTTTGAAATTAAAATGCCTGACGAACAAGTCATAACATAAATTTTAAAAGAAATGTACGTTAAGATATGAAGACAAATAAAACAACAAACGAAAACAAAATATCACATGTCAGTTTCTGCCTCTAAATATTATTATCACAAGGTTGAAAAAAAAGTTATTTTTCGAGATCTCTCTTACACATTTTACTGAAAAGTTCCATAAACCTGTTATTGGTTGCAATTTTTTCATCCTATTTTTCGGAATATTCTACACATGTCTCTGCCTATGTTAATAGGAATTTATAGGTTTCACTACTTTAGTGAAACCATAGTCACTTCTTTCAGACTGTTTTGGGGCTGATAAAGCCAAAATTAGAATTTTTTTTTTGAACTGAACTGAAATGAAATAAAACTTAGGATTCGCTCCAAAATTCTGATAGTATTACTTTAGTCACAGGAACAGATCTTTAAAATACCAAGTAAACAGTTACCGACGTAGGCGTAGATAAATATCTGAAATACGTATTCCTCAAATTTTTTTTGCGTTTCAGCGATTTTTATTAAACCAAAACAGATGATAATAATGCTAATCGAGTTACGAAACGCACATTGTGCATTGTGTGTAAGGTACTGACAAAATTACAAATATGTATATGTAGATATTATACGTTTTTAAAGAGTTTAGAATACTTAAATCCTGGGGGCTAGCATTTTGTTTTATCGACAGCAAAATTTCATTTTTTTATATTTATAGCCAGGAGGGTAATATCATTCTAATTCATTTTTCTATTCTTGGTATAAATCAGCTAATTAAATGCAAATTTCAAATTTACTAGTTAATTGTTTTCAAGGATGCCTGATGATACACAACTTTTACTTCGCCTAAAAATTAGCTAAGATTTTTTTTGTTTACACTGTTGTTTTAAAAATGTAAAACCTGTTATGTTTTTGTGCAAAAAGTTCTTTTATTTTCTTGAAAATTGTACAAAACATTTATGTAAGTTATGAAGTATCTTAGAGTACTACTGGAAGAGTCTTTGCTATCTCAGGACATCCCAGAGCTCAGTACCCTGAGCCTTTCGGGTGTTTTATTTTGCAAAAAATAAGTTAAATATTCATTGTTCCTACACGAGGTACACCCCCGATGTGGCAAATTGTTTCGATAATGTCAAGATATATTTATATAAAATTTGTCTTGAAATTTATTTTTTTATTCTGAGACTTTTACGTTCAGAAAATCTAATTTGAGGCCAGGGAGGCCTTATTCCAAATTCTTGAATTTTCCGGTCAGTTTCTGGCTGTGGGTAACGAAAATGTTTTTAATTGCTTTCTTCTGATCTTATGTACTGAATTTTGTGTTAATTATATCTAATGCATTTCAAAACCTTTTGATCTCCGTCCCCAAAGTGAAAATTGACCCAGAATTTTTTACTTTTTATTTTTATTTTTTGGCATGCCTGAATAAAACGATTCTTATTTTTATACGCTTAAAAGTTTAATATTATTAATTCGTCCAGAGTAAGCCGAATTTAGTTTTATTTTTTATTTTTTCATGGATTTGTCCACTTTTTTGTATGAAAAGTTTTTTTTTGAAAGCCGTTAATCATATACGACCAGAAAGACACCGTTAACACAAGCATTTATGTAACATTTAAGAAGTTGGCATTATATTGCCAACTTTTTTGGCATTGTGCTTAAAATTCAAGCACAAAATTTCACAGGATAGAACTCGAAAATTATTACGATTATTTTTTGCGAACTAACTTTTTTTATTTATTTAATTCTTTAATAAATAATTTTTTTTAAATTATTGTAACCTAGGAAATTTGATCTGTTAATGCTTGTTCATTGGCTGGGAAGGTCTATCAACAAAAAGTGAAAAATACCGCTTATGATTTATGTACGTATAAAAATATATCCATTTCGGCTTTGCTATACTACTCGTATTCTTCAAATTGTTTAAAAAACCTGTGCGCAGCCAAACTGCTCAGGGATACCAAATTCACTTACATTGACCATTGTTTTATTACAGTTGCGCTAATACCATCTGTCATTTATGTGTCATATGTTATTTATGTCTATCGTTTATTTACCTGTCTCAAGTTTTTGCTGTGAGACTAGTATTTCTTCTTTTCTTAGATTAATGATTTAATTATGTTTTATCCTCGAAATTATGTGAACTTTAATGAACGGTAGTGAACGCGGTAGATTACTTGTATTTTCGTCCACTTATTTACTGTCTTTTTTGGGTGCGGCCTAAACTTGCATATTTTCATACAAGTCGTTGAAGCAGGAACACTTAGGCAGCAATACCTAGATGTCTGCAGGTTACATCCAATCGGTATATGCTTTGATTTTCTGAAACAATCCCGGGCTGGTGTGCGTTTCGAATTTCCTAGAACTATTAATATATTTTTTTATTGTCTTAAACTTCTTAATTGTAATTCCTGAAACAAAGATCTATATACATAAATGTACGAATGTTATGAATATATTGGTAGAGGAGCCGGGAGTCTTAAAAGTTTAAGAAATATTGCTATGTTGTTTTAACATAAATTTTTAATTTCGTTTAAAATTCATCCCTTAGAACATATAAGGTTGATCGAATGGTAATTTCATTGTTTATTATTTATCGGTAGTCTATATATTTTTATCTTTTTCGGATATTTATTTTACTTATTTAATATCATCCAACTTTTATTACTCTTTTGAGACTTTTTATTGTTTCTTCAGTTTCTTTGAAAATACTTAAAGCAACTCTTATTATTTGCATGCTATCATATAAATTTCACGCAGAGGGATTTTATGTTCCCATTTATTTATAAGTACTATACTACTATTTTATACGTGCTTATTTTACGAATAGGTACTTATTTGAATGTGTCGATAACTTTTGACTCAGAAGAGTAGTATAAGTATATATAATAAAGAAGTGCAGTCATATATAATAAAGATAAAAGTTATTTAAAAAAAAAGAAGAAAAAAATGCTTTTATATTCATGAGTCCCGATGATAACTTGGTTTAAATTTGTATTTTTTATAGGTGAAGATATTATGTTAGCAGTATATAGTTTTCTGTTAAAAAGAAAAAAGTAATAATTTCTTTCCTGTTTATATGGCAGTTGTAGACAACATTTAAGACATGCAAATTTGCAATTAGTTTTTCTGTTACTTTTATTTTTTATATTGTTATTTATCTTTTTCTTTTATATATATTTTTTTATGTATTTTATTTATTTATTTAACCTCTAATCGATATTTTATTATATCTTTTTTTTAGTATGATAAGCAATCTATTCTGTAATATAATTTATATATTTTATTTTTAATGTAATTATATTGTGAAAATAATTTCAAAAGTAAATTTTATCTAGGGTCATTGTTATAATATTAAATTAAATTGTACAATGAGTAATTGCATTTATGCTGCCCAAAGGTTATACCAGTAGTGTATAATAATGATACACGCATTAATTACTCTTACTATGCATAATGGTAAAATGTAAGGGGACTGGTTAAAATATGCTTCTATATTTTGTTACTTTTTTCTTGTATTTTTTCTTTTACATTCCAGATTTTACATTAAAAGTTATTTTATAGTCATGAAAACATGTTATTTTGGATAAAAACTGATTCCCTCTCCATTTTCAAAAAAAAGAAGAATTCTGTTTTTATGCTTGTGTGTGTCGTCTATTTGCCTTAATATTTTCGGAGCGCTTTAAATTTCCGGATATGAAATTTAGGGTGCTAGTTTATTTATTATATATAAGAAATTGTATTAAATTTTTGAAAAATTAAGGCATCGATTGTGGAAAATTAGTTAGGAAGAGCTAAGAGGACTTAATATAAGATTTCCCTACGTTTTTATTTTTAGCTAATGGTTTTTTTTCAACTTATTGATTTAAATTTCTTTTTATTATTATTACATTTTGTTGGAAATTATCAAATTATTAAAAGTAATCGATTATATTAAAAAAAAATGATTTTCCTCAACTAGCTGAGAAATACGTACCATACATTTGTATTTATAAATTTAGGGATCTGATTTACCTATTACGGATTTCTGCCATAAAATTTATTGTGTAATCATCTGACAGGAAACGGGAGACCTCAGATCGGTACGCAGATCTCTCCAATCAGAAGACACCAAAGATACACGCAATATTGATCTGGACATCCGTGGTATAGATCTAGAAGGGTCAAATCTAAAACACAAAACTAAAAACAAGGAAAAGAGTTTCTGAGAAAGGGCTTTGTCAAGTTATTGTACAAAGGCGGCGATAAGGATCCCACCGCTACGCACTTGACGTTATTACCGATTATCAATAAAATTTTCGAGAAGGTATTGTACCTCCGTATAAACGAGAGATTCACTTCGCGTCAGTTGTTGATGGATGAACAATATGGCTTCTGTCCCGGTAAGGGTACGGAGAATGAGTACCGTATGAGGTAAGGGTATAACAATGATGAGTGTTGTCTCTTTTAGCGAGGCGGAATTTGTCTTGGACATTTTCCTTGACATTTCCGGAACCTTTAACAAACTGTGGTAGCCTTCTGCTATTAATCAACTGAAAAGCAGAGTGTACTGAAAGTGAGTTACGTGTGTTGCGCAGTTACTTCAGTTATCGGGATGCGTTGCTCCGCGAGGGGAGCCATGAAGTGGGTAAGGCACTGTCGAAGGGTTGCTCCCAAGGTAGTGTGTTGGGTCCTCTGTTGTGGGTAGTAGAGTTCGATTCTCTTCTGCAACTGAGATTGCCTAGCAGGTGCTGCGTGGTAGCTTATACCGACGACGGGCTCCTGCTGGTCGAAGGACGTTCGCAGAGGGAGGTCGAACTCGTAGCTAATGAAGCATGTCGGATATTCGAGTTGTGGGGGACATCAACACAAAATTATGTTTAGTACCGCAAAGACCACGATGAGGCTGCTCAAAGACCGTTTGATTGTGATGAGGGCTCGCCACGGTCACAGTCAAACGATGTTGAGGATTTCCGATTTAAGGAGCACTTGAAATACGTCGCGGGAAAGTTTGTAATGCTTTCTTTGGTATTCGACGTGTGGTCAATCCCGATTGGGAGTCTTAATTTTTAGACCGTGAGTATCCTTTACAAAGGCGTATGCAAGGCGATTATGTTATATGCTGCGCCGGTGTGGGCGGTAGGCTAAAATGTAAGAACTATCGGGATATTTTGTTGAGGGCCCAACGCCTTTTGTTATTGAGAGTGACTGGGGGTTATTGACCGATCTCTCGAGAGGCAGTCTTAGTGATTGCAGGTGTGAAACCAATAGACGTTCTTGCGTCTGAGAGGAATTAGCGTTATTTTGCTAAGAGGTTTGGTGAGTTGACTTCGGAGAGGATGTAAGAGATCGAACAACATGGTTTTGACTTGTGACAGGCCAGTTGGAATGAGACAGTAGATGGGCGTTACATGCATGGTCTCTTCTCCGATGTTAGAAGTTTGCGGGGTGCCTCTTAGGTATGTCCAAATAAATATGTGATACAATTACTTTCTGGGCACGGTGTTTTTATGGGCAGGCTGGCACAGTTCGGCCTGGTGGATTCGGGGTTATATCCTCAGTGTCGGTGATGGATGACGAATTTCACGTATTGTATGAATATATGAAGTATGATTTGAACCGTATGGAGTTTGTTTGCAGGCATGATGTTATCGGGTCGAACTTTGAGTTACGAAAAAACTGGAAAAACCAGGCCGAGTAGAGAATAGTAGAGAAGTTTATAAAGTTTTTTGTTTTGGAGAGAATTAATGAGGGCGTTTAGGACCTTGTTTAGATTTTAACGTTGTTTAAAAGTTTTTTTAGGTTATAAGGCGTTGTTAGTTATTTTTCCCTTCGTTGTTTGTTGTTCCGACACGTGCATGTTTAGTCTTCGTTTGTAGGGTTTATGTGGTGTTGCATTGGGTTATTGTTTTGTTTTTATTACTTTGGGGTTTTTGACAGATTTCTATATTTCGTCATCTCGGTTAAGTTTGTTTATAGGATTTTGTACGTTGTTCTGTATGTGTAATGTGATTTATCGGTTTAAGACACCGATAGAAATGTCATTGCTGCATTTGCATCGGTAGTATCCTGTCAGAGGACGCGCTAATGACTGAGAGATGTCAATTGGTTTGAAGGGCTGAAGATGACCTTCGGTAAAGCTCATTTGTGCTAGGTACGGAGGGATTGGCGTGGGGACCGGAATCGTCACATGGCGGGATCTTCCCCTTCGAGGTCATGAACTACAACAAATTTTGTTCCGTTCAGAAATTTAATCATAACATTACTTATTTATAGAATTTCGGTATTTTCGAATTGAATCAAAATCGTTCAATCAGAACCTCACTGGTGGATTTACTGATTAAACATTTACTGATAAATATTCTTTTATTAATTTTTTTTTTTAAATAATGTTGAACGGGTAAAAAACAATCTTAAATTGTTCCTGGCAGGGAAGATTTAATTTTAAGCTGTATACAGACTTGGAAAGTTCAGTAGCACGATTATCTGTTTCTTCCTTCTGCAACAAAATATCTTTTTATTTAAAAAAATTATTTATTTAGCTATTTAATTTTTTTTTAAATTAATTATTTTAAGTTATTATAAGTGTAATATTCTTGCTTGTATGATATTCATTTGAATTGTTAAAAGAAACAATATACAACAATTAAGTTTTTGTGAAGAAATCACTAAAAAATTTTAAACGTTTATTATTTTTTTAATCTAAGTTTCCTTCTTGTTCAAATTTTCTTTTAGTTTGAAATATGTGCAATTTTTTTTTGACTGATGTCAGAGTGAAGTAAATTATGATTTATTTTTTTATTTTATTAACATTGGCTTTCATTGTAGTACATATTATTCTAATTGTAAATCAAATAATTAAAAAAGCTGTTCCACTTAATTACCACTAATATTTTTTATTAAAACTAATTCCTGACAAGTATATCAATTAATAAAAATTAATCCCCCCTATCTCTCTCGGGGAGGGGGTCTCTCACTCTCTCTCTCTCTCTCTCTCTCTCACTCTCACTCTCTCTCTCTCTCTCTCTCTCTCTCTCTCTCTCTCTCTCTCTCTCTCTCTCTCTCTCTCTCTGTCTCTCTCTCTCTCTCTCTCTCTCTCTCTCTTCTCTCTCTCTCTCTCTCTGCGTGAAATCTTGAAGGATATATATATATATATATATATATATAATCCTTTAAGTAAATTTGTTGTATTGTTTTGTATAGTGACTAAGTGGATGTAAGGTAATGCAAAGAAAGAAATTGTAGAGTGTTAAAGTAAGTAAAAGAAGTAGGGATGATACGTGGTTATAAAGTGGATTAGCATAAGAAGACATTGAATGCTGGCAGAATTTCATTGTCTCGAAACCGTTTGTCTAAGAAAAAGGAACTGAACATCTTACGCTCCATAATTTTACAATTCGATATCAAATACAATTTTTTAGCGTCAGTCAGCACTTTTTTTATTATCTCAAGGACAAGATTATATTTAAATCCTTTGTAATACTTGGAAATAACGTTTATAAAACAAATCGTATTTTGCTGCGTAAAATCAATTTGATTATCATGTTTGAATAAGTTGTTCTTCGAATGAATTGCTTTTATTTCAAATTTTAAATGTTATTAGTTTCTATTAATAAAATAAACGTTTTGAAAAAATCATTATTGAAGATATAATTTATTTTTTTATTTATTCGTTATCCCAAACCTCAACTGTATTTTTAATACATCGCTGTTGGTTTCCCGACAATCATAGCATACCTACAACATAACTTTTCTTACTCAGATAAAATTAATTATATTTTTAACTAGATTTGAACCATTATTATGAAATGTTATTGAAAAGCTGTAATACCAGTTGATCGGTGATAATAAACATTAAGGCAGCCTATGTTTAAGTTTTGGTTTTGATTTTTAAGTTCAACACCAAACGATTGTTATGGATTGTAATGAGTCTGTATTTTGTTAACGAATACCGCGCAACTACAAAACAACCTGTAGGTAAATTTAATTGTTTTACTAATCGGTCGTACCGCTTTCTTTTGGTAGATTAGTTAGTTCCTTTATGTTATCTTCGCAATCTTTTTTTTTTGTCTGTTCGAATGTCTTTCATTCGAGATATAGAAGGAACTAGTTTAAGTCTCTTTCTTTAAGAGTAATAATCCCCATTTTATATCCTTTAAAATGGCTGTTTAGCCACTATTCTTCGCGAAGATACATCATGTTAGGTTGAAATTCAGTCTCACTTAAACGGCTTGATATGCTTATACGTAACTTTATATTCAATCTGTGAAAAGACAAAGGGAAATCGCTTCGCTTTTTAGTTTCCCTAGTAATTATATTATGGAACGGAATTGCTCCGCCATTTTTTAGGAAAACTCATGTCAGATCATACTTATTTGTTGTGAAACCTAAAAAAAAAGAAGGGAAAACATATTAAATACAATAAACTTTAAACACAAATTTTTATTAATTTATCATATGTTCTAAAACGGTTATCGATCAAATCTGTTATCGATTATTGTTAATTTTCGTGACGGTTACTATGCTAAAATATATTATTAATTATAATTTTTTTTTAAACATACTTAAGTTAAATTATACCGCAGAGGTATTCGGTACTTCAGAGTACCTAATTTTGTTTGTACTTCTTACGTGTATGTTTTAATTTTCCATTCCTTAGGCTGCAGTTCTGAATTTGTAAGAGTTGGAAAACATTTTTTGGATTTTTTTCTCAACAAACACTGACATGTGTACGTACCCTTACGGTATTAATAGTTACAGATTTTTCTATATTTACTTGTTTCGATAAAAGGAACAAAATTAGTTTTTATTAGCAGAGCTTTGTTTTCATAAAATTTTCTCGAAAGTAAAGTTTATTTATTTAGAAGAAAGAAAAAAAATGAAAAACAAAAGAAGTGAGACTTGGACGAAGAGAAGAGTAGCTCGGACTTGTTACGAAATCCTTCTTCTTCTGATCAGGATATAAAAACGGAAGCTTTCAGAAAGATCGATACCGAATGCGAGGTTTCTCGTACTAGTACACAGGCAACATGGCATGCTCACTAAACTTTTCCTTTTTCTTAAAAATTTAGTTGTAACTTTACTCGTTTTCTTCTTCCTGCTTTCCTCTATTCTTCTGTTTTCTACTGAGATAAGTTCAAAAGAAGAAGAAGAAGAAGAAAAAGCAAAGTGATAAAACGTAAATATAATTTAGATTACATGTTTTCACGTCTAGGCTTAACGTACGCATACCGCGAACATCACTTGAAGTTAATTTCTGTATATTCATAGGTAATAAGAAAAGTATGTATGCATTTATATGAAAATCTATATCTGGACGTATATTTCAGTTTTTAACCCGTGTTTATCCATATTAATATTATACAGTAATTAATTATAACTATGAAAAGCAATAACTTTTCCCTCCACCCCCCCCCAAAAAAAAAAACATTTTCAAGCACTTCCCTCAATATCATAGTAAATACTATAAGTTGTCTCTTCACAAATAAATCTTGGAAGATTTCTCTCCATGCTTGCGTCTCACTGAATTAGTGCCACTGACGCTTGTTTGCTGATCTACAGCTAAGAACCTCACAACATATAATGCGCTGTCCTAAAATTTACTTCCGCGAACAATTTTTCCCTGATGGTAAAGAATATAATTAAACTTACTGTGTATTAAAAACTATAATTATCCTGGAAGTACTTTTCTTTTTATTTGTTTGACGTATGGAAATATAGCTCCTTTAATATTTATGTTGAGGTGTGTATGTATATATTACATTTTCTCATATTTCCTCGTTTATAATTATGCCCTCGACGTTTAACTTCGTTCTGTCTTTTAAACTAGCCTCTCTCATCTCATTATTTTTAAGATCTTTCCTTTTGTTAACTGCTAAATGTACCGTTCTTCACACGCGCAAACACTGAATTTTTAAGCTTAGTAATCGCTTGATTTAACTTTCATATATTCCTAAAATTTTATTTTAATTTTTTAAACTCTTGGACAAATGAATATGCGAAATTTCAAGTTTCTAGCTATTCGGGAAATGAGATAATTCCAAATCAGTGTGGGGTTTCGCGTTTGTATATTATACATAGATATAGTAACTGATCGAAATTCCACTTCCGATTAAAATTTTTCCATTTCTTTCGGTAACTAAACTAAAAATACGAAACCCCGTTGCCTGTGACACCCTCTTAAGCTTCCATAAAGGGAATTACCGTACTAATATATTTTAATATAATTTCTTAATTATTATCAATACTAACTCCGAGTTTGGTAAGAGTTTATATACAGCTTGTTAGAAATATGCATGGGAAGACTGTTTACCTTTTTTTAATGTTTGAGGAGGTGACTAAAACGGAAGCCTCATGTTTTTAAAATACTGCTAGAGTTAATTTTTGCTTTTATCACACTTAGATTGCAAGTTATTCGATAATTATCAAAACCGCTCTTAGTCGATGGCTGATTACATCCATTTAGGATTATTTTAAACGGAAAATCACAGAGCTGTTTTTCATAGTTTCTAAGTTTCAATACTTTCCTTCTAAGAGGAATATCCTTTTTGTCTTCAAATTTCTAGTTTTTTCGAGGCCACTATTTAATATATAACTCCGTCGGAATTTTCAATCAAACTTCCGACGGATTTTTATTTATTTATGTTTTCTACAAATTTCGGCTAACCAGAAAATGAGAGAATAAGTCATCGCTACCCAATATATATTTATTAGTTTATTTCCTAACTTTTTCCTTGCAGAATTTGTTCGTATATTTTCCTTTTCTATTCCTTTTTAACCATATTCCTCTTCATATTTTAAGTGCGCCAACTCTACCAATTTTCTTTCACACATGAATCTAATTAATACTTAATATTTACTGTGATAAATCATTGTATACATATTTTTTCATGTTTCACTTTAATATAGTGTTATTTTAGTTTATATTTATCTTCTTTTTTTTCTGAATTGCAAGAAATCTACAGGATTCTTTGTCACCCGTCAAAGTTTGTATCTATATCTTATGGTAAATTTTGTTGACGTCAATCGCTTGATATGCTTGATATTGTGTGCTTTATCTTCCTACGTTAACATACCTTTTACATTCTATATCTATTTTACGTATTCTCAATTATCTATTTCATGCATTGTAATTTAGCGTAGCATAATCTGATCGATTAAGCATTGCTCAGTGTTAGAATTTGATTATTCTTTTAACGACTAACGGATTATTTTTATGCTTAGTATATCTCTCAGATTTAAAATTTTTGATATGACCAACCCTTACGGCACGAGATGATCAAAATGTTGCTGGAATTTGTAAGAAGATGGGGCCTGTCGTATGCTAAATATGTGAAACATTTTTCACATCCAGAATAAAGTAAGGTTTTCCTTTTTATTTTTTATTTATTAAAATTATATAAGCTTTCAAATGTGGTAAACTTATTTCCTCATTTTACTCGGATGGTAAAACCTTTATTACCCTTTTTTTCCTTTATTATTAATATTATTGCTGTATTCTTGTTTACATTATTTTTCCTATAGCGAAAATTAGGCATAAGTAATCACGTATGGTATGAGTAGAGAAATTTTCCCCGAATAAGTGTAAATGCGCGTAAATTTATGTTCGGCTTGAAATTAATAATTATTGTTTTTCGTGTAATTTATTACGCTTTTATCGATATTCATATCACAAATTCTAATAATAAATATCCCAACATCAGTATAATTTTGAATATGTATATATGCTATATATTTTTTTGTTTGTTTAGAAGAAAATAGGAATATGTGAAATCTGAAGTTTGACGTAGAAATGTAACTATATATTGGTTAGCCGTCAAGATTTGAGATATTGGACGTGATTTCCATATATCATTAATCCAATAAACAATACATTATTGTTGTTATACCGCACCACCTCTCACTACGGAGGTGGAATTCGTATGAAACAAACATGAAAATGTTATACCAATACTCATATGTCAAACATATTTTCATTTTTATCCTCTGACTTTACCTTTTATAAAGTTGGCTATATATTTCAAACATTTATAAAAATAAGTTATGAATATTTATATTTATGTTTCTGTGTAATTTTAATTAATTTTATTTATATTTATCGTTTTCGTTTTTCTAATAAGAGTTAATTGTTATGATTCTGTTTACGTTGTTTTTTAATCGAATTGAATTTAAACTGCAATTTAAATTTTAATTAATTATTAGAATTTAAAAAAAAAATGTGATGTCATCATTATTTTGTATGCCGGATTGAATTAATATTATTGGAAGAATTACTTACATACAAGTTCACGCGAAACGAAAGGCGTTTAAAAAATATCATGTTCTTTTTTATTAATTACATACACTGGATTTTCAAATTTTAATATGTATTTAATTTCTATACTGTAAATTTAACTTATACCTAGTAGACCGGTTTTTTGTGTTTTTCTTTAAATTGGAGTCAATCTTTAACTTGAAATGTTGTATTTTTCTTAGTTATATTATTTCATTTATGAAAGTTTATTTATTTTAAAATAGAGTAACATAATTTCTCAGAGACCTGGATTTTTGTTTATATCGTATATATATCATTTATACTATTTTGCCACAATTTTTAATTTTATTAAAAATAAAATATATATATATTTCACAGACATATATATATATATGTCTGTGTGCGTGCCTGTATTATACTTTTTTATTATCATTAATAAATTATTCTTTTGTATATTATTTTTATCAAACTGTCTTTATTTTTTTTTCATGGAAATACTCCTTTTCCACTTTGGCATAGTATTTAAGGGTTGCCATCCTAATAGAAAATCGGTAGGTCAAAATTTGTTTAAAGTTTCATGTCATTTGTATTAATCTCTATTGTTAAATTCAAATAATAATAATATAGTTGTAGGAGTATTATTACTTATTAACTGGAATTCTCATTAATATCTATAATATACACAGAGTGTATCACGAGTTCTTCCGGACTTACATAACCTCTTCTACTCGTGAAAGAACTGGAAAACCTCTTTTACTCGTGAACTCTAATCGAAAAATTTCATATAAACATATGTCCCAAAACGCTTTGTTTGCGAGTTACGGCTAGTGAAATATTTCGCTCGGATTCCAGCTACCCTGGTGAAATGAAGTCGTACTGAAGTTTTTAAGACGTTAATTAAGAAGCAGAATTAATGATTTCGTATGGTTTTTGACCTGAAAAATGGAATAAAATAGGTCTCACAACCGCATCTGCAATAGCTTTTTAGAAATCTTGAATTAAAACCAATAAAGTAGGGAAAAAGTCCTGTTTTTATGTTTGACGTATAATAACTCTGTTAAATGGGTAATAAATACATAAAAATTATAAACAAGACTAGTAGAAAATTAATTTTGAACAAACTGTTTGAATAAACAAAAAAGGTAGAAAAATTCGAATTTTATTTAAAAATAAGAACAGTATTTATTTAATGGAAACAAACACCCTTTTGTGATTTTTGGTGATATGAAAAATTTGTAAAAACAAGATCTACTGTTAAAAATGTTAAAAACTGGAAATTACACAATTGTAAAATAAATAAATAAGAATATTGTCTTTTACTCGATGTAAAAGACAAGAGATTGGCGTTTAAAAACACACTATTTTATGTTTGGCGTAAAATAACTGTGTTAAACGGATAATAAACACATAATTGCTTTAAAAAAATCTTATAGAGAACTTTATTTTGAGTAAAATGGTATCAATAAATCCCATACAAACTAAATACCAATATAAAAATTTCAAAGATTAATAAAAAAAAAAAAACATAATGTGGCCGATTTAAATTAGATATTAATGAAACAAAATTTTTAATATTGCTAAACAATAGTTAAATATTTATAAAAATAACAAATACAAACACAAATTATAATAAAAAAAATACAAACAATTAAATTAACTGCTGAAAATTAAGCATTACATCCATCGATGATGCATGGCAGCTATATAGATTATTATATAGCTATTTATAAAATTAAAACGATGTAGATCATACATAAAAAAATAAATGAAAAAATTAGATTATTAAGAACAAAATTTGCATAAAAGAAAGTCGCTCTTATTACTCAGTTGTAAAATTTTAACTACAAAAGATAAGATAGCTTGAAAACTTTCTAAAAATAATATTAAAAAAAATATTAACCATAACATAAATTACCAACATAATTAATATTAACGAAAAAAAATCGTTTACCATGTGTAATTATGCTAATTTTTATTTCTATGATCTCTAAATTGTCATATGATGAAGAGCAAAATTTTACCTTATATAAAGTTGGAATAAATTCTACTGTAAAAAATGTTGAATTATTTTAAATTTTTTCAAGCCGATGACTACCTTTGTTATTCTAGATATAATCTATTATGTTTTAAAACACAACAGATGTCTGAGTTCTGTTTTAAAAACGATGTACATTTATTATTGTAAGAAAAATAAAACGAAAAAAGAAAATGGTTCTTTCATGAATCAACAAGAATTTCATAAATTTTTGAAATCTTTATGTTTCTAAATTCTGTTTATTTATTATTACACTAGCAGACCCGGCAATGCTTCGCTATTGCTAGATTTAGGTGTGTGTGTGTATATATATATATATATATATGTACATATATATATATATATATTAAATGAAAACAATTGAAAGTTTGATAAAACATTAACAAAATGAACATTACGGAACTTCCAAAATTTAACCTTTCCCTTTTACCCTTTTAACCTTTCCTTTTTCTCTTTTTTCCCTTTCCTTCTCCCACTTCTATTTCCCTTATTTCTCCATCCCCTTTTCCCTTTCCCCGGGGAAATGGAAACGGAAAGGATTTTCATTTCCCCGTTTCCCCCTTTCAACCTTTTTCCCCCATTTTCCCCTTCTACCCTTTTACCTTTTTCGATTTTTACCTTTTCCCATTTTTTCCTATTTTCCTTTTCATATTTTTCCCTTTTTCCCCCGCGCGCAAATCGCTCCAGTAGTTTTTTTACTCTGTAGCAGACACACATATCGGAAACATTGAAATGGAATCACAAAATATTTAGTATAGCGTGTGTTGCTTTTACGTCCAACAGTAGTGCTGTTTTTCAAAAAAGCATGTTTTTACCTGACACAGGTGTGACATCTTAGTATAAATAGTAGATATATAAAAACGCGCGCGTATTCGAATGCAACGTTGTGTCAAAATTTCACAGCAATCGGTGAAGAACTTTCGGAGATTTAGGATTTTGAACAAATTAAAATTTACATTTTTATCTATATAGATATTGCTGATTATTTAATTTGTAAAATAAAAAATATGTTCTGTTTATTTAAATATTTTGAAAGGGGAAGTAACTTCAATTTCTAAGTGCACAGAATTTTGGACTCTTCCTTAAAACAATCCATACATCGGTTTTTAGAGCTTTTACTTTGATCAAAACATTGTTTTTTCCTGTTCGAAAAAAACCAATATATTAAGTATACAATATAATCTTATTTATAGATAATCTTTAGATAACTTTTTTTGTTTTGATATATAGGATATCTGAATCATATTTTATTAATGGGATGGAATGTTCCGAAGTTTTTGGTTTAGCGGATAACTCCGTATAAACAACAATATTTGTTGCGTAGTTGTCACCGCAATCGGTTTTGACAAATAATAAATAACCAAGAGAAGTTAGTAAGTTCAAAATGTCTAATCTACGTAGTGTCTTGTACAAACTATAATACAGGAATATGTAGAAATATTACTAATTAATTGGAACAGTTTGTAGGTTTCTCAAATGATAAATCTGTAACTGAGTGCGTCCTTTTTAAAAGCAATTTATGCTTTTCCTTTTTTTATATATACAGTGCGGAAAAGTTTACATTTTTGGCGTTTTTTTACAACAAGGGTTTCTGAAAAGTCATGCACTTCACTAGGGGCCAATTTCTTTAAAAAATATTTCATATAAAATTACATTTAAAATCATTAAAGGTGTTACCTTTGAGGTTAAAAAAGAGGGAAAAGGTTTACTACGAGTATCTGTTACTCGGAAACGAAGTTTCTGAATCACAATGTACTTAGGAACTTCCTTCATTATACGATTATTAATCAGATGTAATAAATCCATCTATAGATTAATTATAAATTGTATTATAGAACATGCTATACTTTTATACATATATATAATTCTCAAAATTTTTTAAATCTCATCCTTATGATGATATTATATTATTTTAAGAACTCATAAACACCTTCTAAAGAACCTTCTTATGCATACAACAAGCTCTTCAGTTTACGGCAGCTATTGAAAAGTCAAAATAACGTGCGTTACTGAACGATGTTTTAACGTAAACGAGAAGGTTGCTTGTTTCCTTCCTTACCGTTTTACATCTATGATGCCATTCATACTGTAATTTGTTCCAACATGTTTATACTTGAAAACCTTAATAAATTAATCTTTTTCCTATTTTATCAGTTACTTAGTATTCTAACGATATACAAGAACAAATTGCAATCGAGTAAAGTGAATGAAGAAAGAGAATGTGTGGAAAATTAATCTTATTTTAGATGACTGAAAAGTTTTGTTTCTCTTCAACAATTTATCGAAAATTTATGAGATTGTTCGGGCCAAACAACGAATAATCATTCCTAAAAATCGCCACAAAATATAATAATTATTAGTTTGGAAGTGTGTGGAATCACTGAACATAAATCAAAGTACCAAAGAAAGGTTCTATATAAGATGAGTTCCTTGCTTCTTTTTGCAAAATTATAGAATGTTTTACGTTCATGTCTCCAGTTCTTCATTGTTTTGAAAGAGAAGGAAAAATTTCTAACTGATTGAGTTTGTACTATTTCATTGAGTCCAAACTGTCGCCGCGGCGCCCCAGGGAGCCGCGGCCTCTTCACAGGTGCGCCGCGAAGTAAACGTTTCATAATTAATTGAACCAAGACATTTATAATTATTAATTTAATGTTAATAAAGTAAAAAAATAATGACGGTACACGAGTTTTATTTATTTTTATTTCTTACTTACGAGTAGTCATACTTTTACTTAGGGTAGGGCGCCATGGAAAAATTTTAATTGAAAAACGAAGCCACGACTCGGAAAAGTTTGGGAACCACTGTACTATTTTACTCCTGATTGGAAGACACAAGTAAACATTGGAAGGAAGTACTTAGAGGAAGTATAAACTTCCTCTAAGAAAAGCAAGAAATAATCTTTTAGTAATATTATTTAACTGACTTGGATGAAAAAGTGAGACCTATGACCCGTTCCAAACGGGAAGTAAGTAATTAGTTTCGATCCTTAGACATCAGGACATACTCGAAATCGGGTTGCTTATTTAACAGTGGAAATTCCTTCAACACTGGGTTATTTTGCCTCATCAAACATACATCGCAGACAAAACTATATCCAATCATTATTTTTTAAGATCATTCAGAAGTTTTTAGGGAGCGAAAGCTTCAACAATAACTATAGTGTAGTAGAAACTGCACGGTACCTTACTGAAAAGCAACCGAAGAACTTCTTTGAGATTGAAATTTGGAAAATTTCACGACTGGATTAGTGCACTGCAGTTGAGTGACACTGTACTATTAAAATTATTTATGAAAATGAATAGGTAATAAACTTTGATTACTTTGTAAATAAATAAAAATTCTTGTTTATATTTAAACCTTTTTCGTATGTAAAGTTTCTAGAATCTTATGAATGACAGCTCAATTTACCTGTATATATACTTATTTTTTGTTTCAAATATAAATAAAAAAAAGAAAACTGCATTGAAGTACGTTATGGTACATGTATATAGAACTATTTGTATTTTATAAAGTAGGTTTTACCAAAGTAGAATTATTCGAGTCTGAAAAAAATTCAATTCTCATTTTAGTATTATAATAATAACTGATTAAAATATGAAAATAACCTTTTGTTTGAAAACAGAATTAGTGGTAGTAGGAGGTTTGGCATTTAATATTTTTAAGTGTAGGACATTGCAGTGCACTGAATATGTTAATCCAAAATGACTTCCTAAACTACGTTTAAATTATTCATGTATGCAAATTCCCTAGGTAGTAGTATTATTCATTTGAGAAAGCCGTACTAAGGAACAACGCTTTGCAGCTTTCTGCATATTCTCTATCGTTCATAAGCCCAGGGATTATGAAAAACTGTTAACGCCTGTGCTGGTTGCAAAGATTTTAGTCGCGCCAAAAGAAGATTCCTCTTGCATTCTGTTCTACCGTTTCGTATTTCAGCTAAAGGAATTTAAAAAAGCTTCCTCCGTTTTATATAGTGTATTTAAAGTATTTCCGTATTATATTGGCAATATTTTAAAGCTAGTTTATTGTGGAAACGTTTTAAGACTTTCAAAGACTACAGCAGCGAGAACAAGAATAAAAATAATATCAAACTTCTTTAAATATTCTTGACGGATTTAGTTTAAATTACTGTTTGTTTTCTATTATTAATTTCAATTAGTATCGCCGATAAATATCGACGTGCATTGGCAATAAATATTAATACCACCCTACCCATCTGATGGGGTTATTAATTTCTTTACGATCAGATATTATAATAGCTATTTCGAGGTGCTTGCAATATTCTGATACTAGTCTTCATATATTATTATAATAACTTTTAATTGAATTTTAACTTCCATGTTAAAATGTTATCTGGATAATTTGTTTGTAAGGTCAGGATTCAATTAAAATTTTTCTGTCTTGGAAACGATGAGACCGAGACTTTACACGAGCAACTTCCGAACTCTTTAACATTAAAAGTGGCTAATGTTGAATTAAAATCTCTCTTTGGATATTAACCAACTTTTTTCCAGAAGATTAATTAATATGTCCTCACTAAGGTTTTTTTTTTAATATTTCACATCATTAACACCCTTTAAAACATTACTTAACCTTTCCAACATTTAAATGAGCTTAAAATTTAACTCTATCAAGTATATATAAATTTTTTTTAAATAAATAAATAAAAATAACTCAATTGCTATTAAACACCTTCTTTTTTGTATTTGTGTGAATAGTTTTTTATTTAAAATAGAATTGTCGAATTATTTGCTAGACAAGCAAACTTTTACAGTTCATTATTATAATTTGTATACCTTTATGATTATTGTTACATACAAAAATATGTACAAATTTTGGGATACAAAGGTATCTCAAAATATAAATAAAAACATCTCACATGGCAATAATTTGGACTATTTGAACAAAATTAATTCTTGATGTAATTAAAAATTTATCTTTATCTCGGTGATACGGGTTTAAAACTTTTACAAATACCTCTCTGATAATGCGACATTTAGGGGAAAAAATTAATTTCAAATCGATAGCTTGAAATAATAAACCACTACTAAAACATATAGAATTTTTTTTTATGTGGGGAAAGCGAGTATATTAACTCCTAACGCTCTGATAATTTCAAATTTGAGAAAAATTATTTTTTTTTTTAATTTGTGTTGATTTTGAGACTGCCGGAATTTAGAATTAAAATTCCAAGTTTCTGGTTAGAAAGGTGCTTTCATGAAATATTTTTTTTTAAATAGATAATTTTCAATTGTGTTTCTGGATTTCTAATGTTATTTACGATTTTTTCCCCTTAAAAATATGCAAGAGTAAATTTTTTTCCATAAGTCTAACCTCGTTTTAGATATAAAACCAGTCAGTTCTCTTTCTCTTCCTATCATATTGGCGATTTAGCAGGAAAGGGAAAAAATTTGAGAACTGATTTAAGAGCTCGAAATAAGGAAAAAACTGCATAATATGCAATAACATCTATATAATAAGGAAAAATGTACAAACTTATGTCTGAAAACGCTCTTATCGGGTTACAGCTACCGAAAAATTTCGCCCGAATTTCAGTTCCCCCGTGAAATTAGGTCATACTGAAATTTTTAAGGCGTTATATAAAAAAATAAACTTGATGGTTTCTTAATCCTTTTTGAAATGGTTTGATAAGTTCTCTATAAGTTTTGTTTAAAACGTTTATGTGTTTCTTATCCGTTAACAAAGTTATTTTACGTCAAACATGAAATAGTGTGTTTTTAGACGCCGGTCTTTTGCCTTTTACCCCAAGTAAAAGGCGTTATTTTTTATTTATATATTTTGCAATTGTGTAATTTCCAGTTTTTTACGTTTTTAAAAGTAAATTTTGTTTTTACAAATTTTTCATGTCACCAAAGAGGAATTTGGTTTTTGTTTACATTAAATAAGTACTTTTCTTATAAATGTAGTAATGTACTATTTCTAAATAAAATTCGAATTTTTCTACCATTTTGTTCAAAATTCAATTTTTTACAAGTCTTGTTTAAAGGTTTTATATGTTTCTTACCCGTTTAACAAAATTATTGTATGTCAAAAATAGAAAAAAAAACAGGGTTTTTCTCCCAATTTATTGGTTTTCACCCCAGATTTCTCAAAAAGTACTGCAGATGAAATACGGTTGTGGGACCTATTTTATTCGATTTTGTAGGCTAAAAACCATAAGAAATTACTAATTAGCTTCTTAATTAACGTCCTAAAAATTTCAGTGCGACCTCATTTCACCGGTGTAGCAGAAATCCGAGCGAAATTTTTCACTAGCCGTAACTCGCAAACAAAGCATTTTGGGTCGTACATTTATTATTATTATTATTATTATGCTTTTACGGCCAACATGGGACCACTTAAGTCAATTTTAGTTGGATCTTTTCTGAGAAAAGCGTGTTATTTTACTCTTTCGAGCTGCCCAGTATTTCTTCATCCATTCAGATCTTGCTTTCTTTTCTTCATCCATAAACACCCTCTTCGTTGTATTTTGTCTTTTGTTTAAATCTAATGCTTTTGTCTTTTAGCTTTGTAATTTTTCCAGTTTTATTCTGTAGGTCAGTCAGGGAAATTCCCAATTCTTTCATATCTTCTCTAATTTCTTTGATCCATCCTACTTCTAGCTTTTGGAACCAGAGCTTTTCAATGATATTTCTTGACAGTCTTGTTTCCGGTGTCCTTATGAGATGACCGAAGAAAGAGATTCTTTTTTTCCGCATAGTATCAGTAACAGGCTCTATTTCTCGATACACCACCTCATTTGGCACAATCCACCATTGGCCTTCTTTTTGGGTTTTTTATTGATACACGTTCTGACAATTCTCCTCTCTATTTTCAGAATTTTTTCAATTCGGTTTTTCTGAGTGATTTTGAAAAGGGTCTCGCTTCCGTAGGTGACTTCTGGCTGTACTACAGTTTTATAATGTTTAAGTTTTGTTTTAGCAGAAAGGCATTTTTTGTTATATGTTGACCAAGTTAATTTTTGGGATTTAATCATTTTATTTGTCCTGTTTTGCCATGTCACTTTTTCATTTAAATTATAAGTTATTATTTCCCCTAGATATTTAAATTGTTTTACTATTTTAATTTTCTGATTGTTTACCGTAATGTGCTCTATTACCAGAGGATCTATGGCCATTAGTTCAGTTTTTTCGAAAGAGATATGAAGCCCTATCTTTTGTGCTAGGTTTTGAAGGCTCATGATTTGTGTTCGTACATTTGAGTTGTGGTCGTACATTTATATGAACGTTTTCCTTTATTTTCACGAGTAGAGTTGCAAGTTCCGGGAGAACTTCATGATACACCTATATATATTGTATATATTAATGAAAATTGCAATTAATAAGTAATAATACTACTATGTTATATTCATTGTAATTTAACAACAGAAATTAATACAAATGACATTAAACTTTAAACAAATTTTAACCTACCGATACTAGGATTTTCTACTAGGATGGTAACCCTTAATATTATCTTTAATATTGATAACCCTTTGGTAATTTTTGATACCCTTTGAAAACACTTTGGCATATTTAATATTACGCCAAAGTGGATAAGGAGTATTTCCATGACAAAAAATAAAGAAAATTTAATGAAAGTAATATATGAGTACAAAAGAATAATTTATGAATAACAATAAAATGGTATATGCGCGCGCGCTTGCATACCTACCCACACACACACATTCATAACTTTTTGCTCTTAATTTTTGTTTTTAATAATAAAAGTTGATTTTTTATAGACTTTATTAAATCAAATTTTTCAGAATTAAATTTTCTACAAGTTTTTATAATAAAATATACGTATTTATTAGTCATTTAACCAAGTTATTGTACTTCATACTTAAAAAAAATCTGATTTCATCACCGAATTTTCTGTTTTATGTTGGATTTTATGAAAACTGCGGGAGATACAGTTCTAGAATCTGTTTTGTTTGATTTTTCCGGCCAAAAAAAAAAAAAAGAAACTGTCAAGTTAATCCCCAATATAACGCCTTAAAAATATATGATCTCATTTCATCGGGGGAACTGAAATCGAAACGAAATTTTTCGCTAGCCGTAATTCGATAACAAAGCGTTTGGGACATATGTTTACATAAACTTTTTTCCATATTTCAAGCTCTGGAATCAGTTGCGAAAAATTATTTTCCTTTCCTTCTGAGTCTGTACATCTTATATATATATATATATATATATAAATGAATGTGTGTTTCTTTGTCCCGTGTGCGTTCTTATGCCATTCATCCGATTGCGGTGAAACTTTGGTGAGTTGTGGGCACGCCCGCGAAGGTTTCTGAATTAGTTAGATCTTGTTAGGTGGCGCTGGGGTCAAGATATTTTGAAAAATTGTATTTATGGTCGGATTTGGCTCATATTAAGAATATATATTAGTTACAAGAAAAAAAAAGTTTTGCAAAAACTATATCCGCTAGGCAGCGCCTGTGTCAATATATTTAAGAAACAAACATATATACATACAGACTTTCTTCTTCTATATATATAAAAGGCAATGTTCGTATGTGTATCCGCTGTAGACTAAAAACAACTCCTGGACCGCTTTACGCGAGGGAAAATGGGAGAAAGGATAAGGGGGAAAAGATGAAAGAGAACAGGGGAAGGGTAAAAGGGAAATGGAAAAGGAGAAAGAGGAGAAAGGGAAAAATTGAAAAGGAAAAAGGGGAACGGGAAAGCAAAATTGGGAAAGAAATAGGGAACAGAGAAATAGGGAAATAGGATAGAAGTGAAAGGTTAAATTTTCCCGTAATATTCAGTGTTTTTATGTTTTATCAAACTTTCAATTCTGTTAATTTAATCGGTATATGTACTCAAATCTAGCACCAGGGAAAAATTATGGGATCAGGTAGTTATATTACATATTATCTTATCTAAAACTGAATTCCTCTAATATGCTAATTACCGAATTAGAATTCATGACTGTTTAACCGTTCCTTAGACATGAAATCAGTTTAAGGAAACCAGACATACAAAATAGAATTTTAACCTAGAATTTATTGTTTCTCAATTCAGGAAACACAGAAACGTTAAGAAATACGAAAATCCAGAGCTGTTAATAGCATATTATTATGATGACATTATTTCTATCAACATGATTGCAATACTATCACATAAATATTGCAATCATAATTAGGGGATTATGAAGTAATATCTTTTTTTTTATTCTTAAAGCCGGATAACTAAAAATATTTCTAATTAAAATTTGGCCACTATCTTTCTTTAATTCCAGCCTAAGCATTTACTATATTTTAAATGTTACTACAATCAACTTCATAGTTTTTTTAATTATTATATTTTTAATTTAATTATTTTAAACATTTTGCTCTTTTTGAAACAATAACTGTCTTCATCTAACACTTTCCATGATTACGTTCTGTTCGCTTATAAACCAATCTAGCACACAGCTCCATGAAAAATTAACTGATGATGCAATAATTCACAATTATTTGGGCCTGCTTTCTCCGGTATTGTAACTATTAACCTCTTTTTTTAAAAGCCTAAGGACACTTTCCTGTTTGATAAAATATACGTACTAATATATAAATCTTATTTAGTTCATAGATGGTTTATATTTTATCTTTTCCTTATATTTTTTCGATAGATATAAGTGTAGATAATGAATGGGGCTTCGAAAAATTACCCGTTTTTTATTATGTGTTTACATAGTAAGCATTGTAGTCTATTTTGATGTTGCACACACATGCCCGCTCAGTGCAGAGAAGTTAACTTCGCAAATATAAATTCTGTATTCCTGATCGTCATTATGTAGCTAGGGATAAATATTATCTGTGTACAAAATGCTTAATGGGTGTAACCGGTAATATAATGTGGGTTGTAGCTTATAAGCTGATTAAATCTGTTTGTCTATGTATTTATTTTCAGCCCCCATATAGTTAATATTTGATGATATTATGATGCCAAAATACTATAATAACTTATTATACGTTGAAATTTAACTTTTGTGTTATAAACAACACATGAATTTTGTTGTTATGGAAACAATAAATTTCCATAACAATACGTATTTAAAAAAAGGAAAAATATTTTTAACAATTCATACACAGAATGAATATGCTAACCTAATTTTCTCTCTTGTTAATTTTTTGTGAAACAAAATGCAATTAGTCTTTTTGCAACTGTTCATGATTATATTGTTTTTACATGCATAAAGCTTTGAAAATGCTTAAAATGGTTTATTTCTGTGACTGTCAAGCGATGAGAAGTTCCGGTTTCTGGAGTTATGATTGTGTAAGTCACGACTCGTCCTCTTCGTCTACTACACAAAAATTGTTTCAATTCAGAGACAACTTCAAAACATACAAACTTATCCACCGTAAAATGTTTCTTTTATGAAGCGTTACTATTAGTTTTGTTTTTGTTTGTTTTTTAATAATTTTTTCTGTTGTATTTAACGAATTAATTTTTTCACGGGTAAGGTATTAGTTGTCTTCCGTCTCTCTAGAATTTCATGATAAGTAAATACTTATTTGCATGCATTATCGTTACATTTATTAAGTTAATTATATTTACTTTCCTATTTCAAACACTTATGTTAAAAAGCTGTAAAACGACAGATGAATTGTCAAAACTTTTAATTATGTACATTCACAAAATTCTTTTAGGAATTTACAATATAAAGAATATTGGGTTGATTAAATGGGTAATTGTCAGTTCAAAAACCGTTTAATTTCAAAATTTTGAAAAAATATTTTGAATGTAGAGTATTATTATTGTTTACTTTTTGTCCCTTTTGTGAAATCGGGTTTCTCTAGTATATATTATTTAAACATTTTTAGTGTTATTTTTATTTATAATATGAGAAGATCTATGAATAAGCCGTTCTCGAAAAACTGAAAAAGTGAAAAATTTTCGTCTTGACAAAAGCAAAAGAAGGAATACGCTTAAATATAACGCTCAAATACTTCATTACTAAACAATAATGAAAAAAGAATAACTTCTAAGTAATAGTGATAAATAAAAACCTTTCCAAATCAAGAAAATCTCTGTGGCTGAGTGGTAGCAACTCGGCCTTTCATCCGGAGGTCCCGGGTTCGAATCCCGGTTACTTATGGCAATTTTCATGCGCTAAAAAATTCCATTTCCTTATCCCACGCATTATCTTTAAGCTTATTTGACGATATCATCAAGCAAAAAAAAAATTTTTTTATGTAGGAACACCGTAGGAGATTCCTTCTTCATAGAGTAGAAAAAAGTGTAAGCGAAATTAGTGTCCCGGATCATGTTTTAAGAAAAAAAAATACACATTCAAATCAAATAAAGGCACTTTTTTTAAAGTGGTTAAAATATATAATTAAATTATAATATATAATTTTTAAAAAGTCAACACGCATAACAATTTGCTTAAATAAAAAAAACTCTTAGACGTGCTCATAATGGTTAACCTACAATATTAACCCTTTTCCACAATTCAAAAATTAATTTCGCAATCTCATCAAAATAGAATTTAATAACATTTGGTGGACAATATATCATTCAAAAAAATTTTACAGTTTATTAAATCTAAATCTAGGTATGGTCATTTCGATTGTTAAACGATTATCATCAGTAGAGTATGCGGAAAAAGTATAAGTAATAAATAAATGTACTGTATAAAATAGCAGTAATTATAGTACGAGTAATAAATAAGTAAATTATAATTATTATATTATTATTATTATTGTTTCTTTTTTTATTAAATATTATTGTTATTCATTTCTAGGAACTTTTCCCTTTGTATATAAAGATAATGATTATTTGAGAATTGAAATTACCATCTAGGTTAAGGTTTTAAGAAAAAAGGTTGTAAACAAATTTTGTATTCCAAATGCTAAAAGGTTTCAATAACTTTTTTTTCTTTTATTCTTATCCCCCTGACCGGATTCTGAGTTAAGCCCAGGGGAGTGTCCTTTACTCCAACGGGCCTCCACGTCTCGGCCCGCCGGTCGGATCTCACTTTGCGCCCGAGAGTAGGATACCCCTAGAATAGGATCCACCAGGCCCGGCTATACCATCCTTGAGTCCCCACTCCGGGAGCCGGGACTCTGTATTTATGCCAATGCCTCTAACGGGGACACCCGATTGGGGCATTCCCGCCGGTACTCGGTGTTTTTCGCTCGGGGATGCGACAATCACCCTTTAGTATAGCTTTTTAACCTTTAGTGTAGCAATAACCTTTTAGTGCAGCTCTTTATCACCAAGTTCGTTAGAACTTCGCCGGTAAGAGTTCGCAGAACCGAACGGCACGCCGAAGTCAACGAACTATGTTTACAGTTCTAAACATGACCTAACCTAAAAGTAAAATGGAAATGGGGAAAAAGTTAAAAAATAAGCATGAATACATTATATTTCAGTTCAATTAGATTTGTAATAAAAAATACTTTCGGAAAATACCTCGAATATGTCACTTTCCTCAAAAAGGTGGGTTTACGAATGCGCCGCTAGGTAGTAGTAGTTAATAGTACTAGATAGCGTACAAAAACTTTATAATGTACTTGAAGCAATAAAATTTAAAAGAAAATATATTACAGCTTGTTTTAATAGTAAATGCTCCTATGGAAATGAAGGTACTGAAGATGAAACAGTTTTTTATAATTTCCATCACTTCATTTAAAAAAAGTAAAAGTATTAGTTTATTAGAGATTATGCTGCTAGTAAAACACAAAAAACATGAACTGTAGGACAGTGTTGCAAAGCAAATGTGGCAACAAAGATTTGTTACATAAAACAGAAATAAATTCGATTGTCAATATTTTTATTCTACAATTAAAACTAATTGATGGAGAAATTAACAAAAGTTCATTTAATAATAATTAAATAAAAAATGTGTCCACGGATACGATAAAAATCGAGGGTTACACTTACAAAATAATAAGTTCAATATTACATCACGGATCATCGATTCGTGAAATTTATTATACTAGTTTTATTATAAAAGGAAATATATAGTATTAAGTGAATGAATATGACTAAAAAAAAAAATAAAAATGGCCGTGAAATTCAAAAAAATTTATATTTGTTTGTTCTAGAAAGGAAATAAATTTTAATAATAAATCCATAAGATAACTATCAGTAATTCAGAAAAACATAAAAGAATAATCTAACAAAACGAAGTGCTATCCAAAAAAAATGCAATGAAATTGTAAACCGTACGGTATATAGTAAGAGTCTCGCAGATATCATTTCTTCCGTTTAAAAAACACCAATTTATGTAATTTAAATAAAACATTTTTTAACAAAACGATACCGATATAAAAAAAGGTAACACACTATATTTCTAGTATCAAAATTTGTTATTAATTTAGAATTTTGTTTAAAAAAAAAATACATGTTAAATATATGTAACAGATAATGGATATACAATAATAGATAATAAACAAGGTTTAAGCGTTCCATATAATAAATAAAAATAGAAAGATTTATTACAAAACTCTTACCAGCTCGGTTTCATTTATTAAGCAACGAATAATCATAAGAATTGTATTATTTCTGTAAATGTGATATGTATCACATATAAATGAAGTCGGGCCGGTGAGAGTTTTGTAACAAATTTTTATATTTTTTGTTTATTATATGGAACGCTTGAACATTTTTTATTATCTGTTATTGATATCTATTTTCTATTACATATATTTAACACGTATTTCTTTTAAACAAAATTTTAAAAACAGATTTTGATAATAGAAATGTAGTGTCTTACCTTTTTTAATACCGATATCATTTTGTTAAAAACAGTTTTATTTATATTACAAAAATTTTTATTTTTTGAGCGGCAGAAACGATATCTGCGGGACTGTTACCGTACGGTTCACAATTTCATTGTAATTGTTTTTGGATTTGTAATTCTTACTAATTTTGTTAAAATCGATTTGCCTAAAATATTTGGTTAAAATATCCAGATAGTGGAATTAATTTGCTTTACTTCTACGTGAGACATAACAAAAAAAAAGAATCTAAGGACATCTTGAATATTTTATAGGCAGAATTTAAATTTTATGTTTCAAAAGAAATTATAATGTCCTTTAATAAGCGTAGTAATTAAAAAAGAAAAAGTGAATCTTTAATGCAACCTACGTAATATTTATTACGTTATCAGGAAGAGTTTAGGAACTACTAACAATACTTCATCATAATTTTTAATTAAATTTACTAGAGAATAAGTATAAAAAAAAAATAAGGGCAAGAAAAATAAAATACAGACAAAATATAGAGAAGTACGGTTTTGCTTGGGTAGAAAATTTTGAAGTAGATTGTAGAGAGTAGGGTACTCTCTGCTATCCGGCAACAGACAGTGAACGTGACCTTAATGTTAAAATCCAGTACTCCTTTGAAATCTCCTTTCCTTTGACAATGCCCCTTAATAATGACCAGACCGAGCATTTTGCTTCAGTAATCATTATAAAGCTTTAACAATTTACTTTGTAGTTTACAGTGTAGTTTTTTTTTAATTCCACCCCCCTTAGAATTACTCGGTTTATTAACGTACAAGGCATGTTCCCCGTAAAAATTTGTTTTACATAACACTGAAGGTCGTCTTAGAAAAACTAATCAAAACTTGGTTGGGAGAAAAAAGAATAAACTCAATCGAAAAGAAGGGGGGGGGGACGCCTTTAACAAGAAGAACAAGATAGGTTCTTAAACTTTATACAACTTTTTCATTCCCAGATGTTCAATTATAAAAATTAGTCATAAAATAAAATTTTATTAAAAGTGATAAAAATATCATGTTGACATTTAAAACCGAAAGTAGAATAAGATGATTTTTAATTTTCTGCTTAGGAGTCTTATAAAGAAAAAACGTAAAAAATTATGCTTCTTTTAAAATGATTACATTCAGACATTAAAAACTTGGTGTTAGTATAGATAGAATATAATATACAGTGTAATAATAATAATATCACAATATATAATGAAAAGTGGTTTATTACTCTTAAAATGATCGATCATAAATCAAGTGAAAATTCCATAATAGTTATTAAACAAAAAAATTTGTCAACCTGTAACTAACTGTATATGAACTCATATATTTTAAATTTAAAATAAAATTTAAAAAACATTTTAAATTTTAATGTTTTTTTCTAAAATTAAATACACATAATCAATTTTAACAGTTTTTTAGAAAAATCAAAACTAATGAATTTGTTTATCAGAAAACAAACAATAAAACATTTATTGCACCTCAATAAATTCCAGAAAGGACTATTTATTGAAATTTAAAAATTCCTTTGTTTATTCGTAGATTGCTGATTATTGTATCTGGAAGAAAGCACACATACGTTTTAGTTGGTAAAATTAATTAAAACTATTGTTAAGAAATTTTCTACCCCATCTTGGTTACTATATAGCATTAGACATTATTCGAAGGCTCAGCTTTACATGCCAAGCACCCCGGGTAAACGCATTTACGTTTTGAGGCATTTTGTACAGCCAATAGAGCTTAGAAAAGTAGAGTTTAGAAGCAGTCTTCTGCTAGAGACAAAGGTTTACATAAAACCACCTTCGTGAAATTGTATATATAATTAGTAAGACAACTGCCTAAATTAATTAATAATACATTATTCTTTCGGAAACAAGGTTTTTAAGAATACTAAATTTTATTTTGGTATTCCATGTATCGAATTCGGATGAACTTATCTCAAGTTAAACATTTAATTGAAATTCCTGGTAAGTCGAAGACGCACTTCTTTGTAACAATTGAAGGTATCAATTTTCAGATGTTTGTACCTTACTAAATGTTTACTATTTAAAATAACCTTTTTAATTTTATTTATTTATTATTTTTTGAGAAAGATTAGGCATAATTTAAAAAAAAATTACTGTGGACACCACATGACTTCCTTGTACGCGTATTAAATTACGTATACGTATTTTTTTTAAATAAAGAGTACATATAATTCTATTTCATTAATAATTTCTGACATTTTTCCATTTTTTTTTTTATTGCAATTATTAAATTATTATTTTATCATAATTTTTGTTACAATCAGATGTTAATAAATCAATATATTAGGATTAAAAATAAAAGAGGAGATGAAGTCTGATTCGAACCGATGTGCCTTCTCCTTGTAATCCAAATATTTCATTAATTAAAATTTTATTTGGCTATAACTCTGGAACCAATGAAAATAAGTAACACTTATGATTTTTCGGTGAAAAGCTCTCAATGAGGGCTTATTACTGCAGTTAAGAAAAAGTCGTAGGTAAATTAATGAAATATTCAAATCATAAATACTTTAAAAAACTCATTACAGTGTTTCACCTTTCCTTAAAATACATGTTTGTGTGTGTGTGTGTGTGCGCGCACACACACACTCACACAAAAAAAAACACACGCACAAAGCAGATAATAAATTAAAAATCAAAAGATTACGTTTCATAAATTTTAGTGCTATTAAATGAAGAAATATAAAATGAAATCGACCGATCGTATCGCGAGGGCACGAATTGAGTTCTTTAATTAGTTACCGAATCACTGGAAAATTTAAGAGTAGATAAAAAGTTTTTTCGAAGAAAGAACGATTTCAGTACAACTCCATTAAGATAAAGAAGCGTTTATCCTCATTAAAAATTTACATTGAAGGTTCTATAGAAGCAGAAGATGACTGTACAGTAAGGGCGCTGCGATCTTGAAAAGTAAGACGTTGAAATTAACGAAAAGCTGCTCCGTTTCCTTTTAATTGCACAGTTAAATCATCATTTGCCTTCTCTTTTGTTTGAACTACACGATTATTGCAAAGGTAGACAGATTTTGACGTATTATATTTTTGTTCTGTGCCAGTGACAGTGAACAATACGATGTAAAAATGACAGCACTTCTTAATTATTATCTTCATTTTGTTCATTCCTTAAAAAAACAATTATTTGTTGTATTTAAATCTTTATTGTAACAGTTTTTTAAAGCGACTAAAACAATATGTACATATAAGCTTAATTACACGCCATTCTTTGAGGTATCAGTATTTATAGTTTACCATGAAAAGAAACCATCGGTCAAAATTTCTCCCCCACTCATACAAATTTTTTATATGTTGAGTGGAAATATATTTAATTTGGTTTAATTCTTTTTCTTTAATTTCCAAATAATAAACCCCCAGGGAATAAGATTCAATCGAATCTTAACTGAACTTACTCCGTTCCTCATTTGAAATGAAAAGAATTTCAAGGAAAGTTGTCAATATTTCTTTTCTATTGAAATTTTTTGCAGTTTCAATTTTATATTTTTATTTCCGATGAAAAATTGCATCACCACTACTTTAAAGTCACCATTTTGACTAGTTTCGGCGTATATACACAGATTAGATGACTAAATATATCACATTTAGATCAAACTTCGTAAATAATACAAAAATATTAAATAAATAATTTATTTATAAAAAAAAAAAAAAATAATAATAATAATAATAATAATAATAATGATAATCTTTATAATAAAAGACTTATGAAATTTTATCTTCGTTTATTGGCAGAACAACTCACACAAACACGCACAGGGGCGCGCACGCACACAAACGTATGTGATAAATATTTAACGCCAAATCGATTAATTTAGTAATTAATTTTTTTCGTGTAAATTAAGTTTTATTGTCGCTAACTAGATTCATTACATTCTTCATCAAAATTTAAACTTCTGTTTCATTATTTTTTAAATGTCTTCGATATCACCCAAATAGACCTCAAATTTAGAACTCTTAAAATTTATCTCGTCAGATATATTACATTTTATTTTTACTATGAAATAAATTAAAATAATTTTTCTAATTTTATCTTTTATGTTGTCTCTTACTGTTAAATCTTAGTCATTATTCGTGATCCAATCCGTACATATTTTTTTAATAAAACTTAAAATGGTGATTAATGCCCACAGCTACTGACTATTGTAGTGTGCAACATTTGAAACTAAACAAAAATTAAATTAGCGTTAGTTACTTATGAAAATTCATAATTCTCTGTTTTTTATTAATGATAAATCCTAGTCAACAAAAAAAAAAAACTTTTTTCATATATCCGGAATGGCACGTGGTGATTTTAACTAATTTCGTGGTGCTAAAAACTATTATCAGAATTTGTGTAAAACGTCATGTTTTTTTTAGATTCGTACGATTTAGACTTACCATTTATTTACCAATAATGCATAATCACTGTGAAATCTATATTTAAAAATATTATTATTTATGTGTAACATTTAAAATTCGGTTAAATCAAATAAATTTTTATTTATTCAAACACAGATAAAATGAAGTACATTAATACAATTTTAAAATAACAATTTTTTAAAGTTTAAATCGTTGAAATTGTCTTAACTTTAATTTTTAGAATAGGTTGACGCTTATACGATGTTTGATCAGTTTCTCTAAACAAAAACCAGTAATAGTTATCCATCATTACAGGATCCCATCTTCTTTGGTGCTGACGCTTCATAGTCCGAATATCCTGATGAAAACGCTCTTTATGCTCATAGCTAAAAGAGCCCAAATTTTCGGGAAAGAGTCTAGATGGAAGTGTAGGAAATGAATTTTTAATGATATCCTACAACTTAAACGTTTGTAATTCTAACAGATTATTAATCAAAAAAACATAGTTTTCATCTTTCCCGCCGTCTAAAAACCCACCAACATCTTTGAAGGACTTCCATGCAGCTAGTTCACATTCACCAAGTTTATCGTCAAAAGTTAGCGGTTTTGACGGTCCTTAAGCAGTTTCTTGATCTGCGGACCGATGAATATACCCCCCTTCTTTAGCTTACCATCACTCAAGTTAGGGAAACGTTTTTTAATTGATAAAATTCTGGTCCATCCTTGTCTAGTGCCTTTACAAAACTTTTTCACGGCTCCGAGTTTTACGTGAAGAGGTGGAAGTACGATTTTAGCACTCTCAATTAATGATAAATGTTTTAGGTTTTTCTCACCAGTCACAAAGTTCCACCGCAGTGGCTAGTTCTTTATATGGTAATGACTTTTTATATCTCGACTATCCCAAAGACAAAGAAAATAACAATATTTAAACCCCACCTTTTAAATCAAGAAGTAATGCCACAACTTTCAGATCACTGCAAACTTACCACATATGCTCTTTGTGTTTTATCGGTTCTAATATTGATGCCGTAGTTTCATACGTTTCTTTGATGTCGACTGCATGAGCTAATGGAATGGTTGGCTTTTTTTACCAATATGCAATAAAACTGCTTTCATGCTAACTTTAGAGGAGTCAATAAAAATACGCCATTCTTCCGGAATTCCATGTTCTTTTATCAGGCCATCGACATCAATACAAACGCACAATGAATTTTTCATAGTAAAATAACTCGAAAGTTTTATTTCATATTCTAAACGTAACTATTGTTTTTCCGCTAAAAGATTCCACTGTTACAGTCTAGATCCCATAAGTTTAACTTGCTACTTTGATAACTTTAAATCGCGAAATAAATCATTAAGTTTATGTCGTTGAATTAAATTAGGAGATTTCTCATCAGAAATAGGAAGAAATTCTTCAACATCCTCTACATCATCTACTTCATTTAGATTGTTCTTCTAGGAATGTCGGATTAGATGGTGGTACAGGTACTGTACCACCATCTACCAACTTCTCTCCGTATGGTTCCGGTTTTAGACCTAAGCATACATCTGGATATTTCATGAACTTTATATTTTTAATGAAAATCCTAATATATTTATCATGCAGAAGTAGCAGTCGGTGAAATGGTCCTTAGGTTTACGCCAAACCATCGGTACAGCAAACGGGATGGCTCGTCGTTTCCCTTCAACCATTCAGTTAAGAGTTACCGAGCACGATATGCAAATAACATGAGGCGCCCTGATCTTATCTTGATCCCCGAGTGCACAATCAAAATAAAATTTATAAGCTGTTTTTATAAAATTCACAAATGGTCTTTCTTTCAGATTTTGGCGTAAATTTACCACACACGTAACAAAAATTCGATGGATGATTTGAACATCCATAAACTTATACAGATAAGTATAAGTATCCATGCTGTAGCAAACAAAAACGGGAAAATTCACTTTTTTATTATAAAGAATTGATGAAAATATAGCAAAAAATTAATAATTGTGTGAAACACAACACACAGTATAGACATGTGAAGCTAGACTAAATAAGATTTTAAGCTCTGTAATAGGCAACAACAGATGTCTGTAGTATGATATCGTCATACAGACATGTTTGTACGTGTCAACATCACATGATGCAGTGTTTATGTATATTATATAATATATATATATATATATATATAAATTATATGTATATATATATATATATATATATATATATATATATATATATATATATATAAATTATATGTATATATATATATATGTATATATATATATATATATATACAGGACGTTTCAAATTCAGTATAGAAAAAGTATTTCACTTACCTAAATGAAATTTGTACGAGGTGATGTAGGGACTCTCAAACAGTTTTTGTAAAAATTTATAAATGTTCAATATGTGCTCCTCTGGTGACATGGCACACATCAACACGAAAGTCTAGCTCTTGCCAAACTCGTTCTAACATGTCATTTTCGCATTGATTATGCGATCCTTTAGCTCAGCGATATCGTGCGGCATTGGTGGGATAAACACCTTATCTTTCACGTAACTCCAGAGAAAGAAATCACATGGCGTGAAGTCTGGTGATCTTGGTGGCCACAGCATAATGTGTCGGTCTTTTTCAGACGCACCTCCTATTCAGCGCCGAGGTTATGTGTTAAGATACTGTCGACACTCGTTATGAAAATGGGCAGGACAACCATCTTGCTGGAAAATGAAGTCGTTGAGTAACTGAGGCATAAGCCATAGTTTTATCATATCCAGGTATATCATGCCGGTTACTGTCGTTTCCATGAAACAGAACGGCCCATACACTGTTTCACGAGAGATCGCACAAAAAACGTTTATTTTCGGAGAATCCCGAATGTGTTCCACATAAGCGTGTGGGTTTTCTGTTCTCCAAACTAGCACATTATGACGGTTTACTTTGCCGCTAATATGAAAAGCAGCTTTATCGCTGAAAATTATCTTGTTTAGAAAACCTTCATCTAACAACATCTTTTCCTGTAACTGTAAACAAAATACGAGCCTACGTGTTTTATCTCCATCAGAAAGACGCTGGATTAATTGAAGATTGTACAGTTTGCATAATAAACGTTTACGGAGAACTCTCCACACTGTTGTTTTCGGAATTCCTAATTCTCTGCCTGCAGCCGCAGTCGATTTTGACGGGCTGCGAATGAAACTTCCGCGCACACGTTCGATATTGACTTCTGAGGTTGATGGACGACCAGTTTATTTTCGCTTGCACAAGTAACCGGTTTCACTGAATTGTTTATACCGTGCACGAATTGAATTGTCACTTGGTAGCTCCTTATGAAATTTCAACCGAAACGCACGTTGCACAGAAATTACTGACTTTGACAAGTAAAAATTCTAAAACACAAAACGACTTCTCGCTTTCCATGGCAGCCATATTCTCTACTGTCGAGGCCTAGCGAGCAAATGGTTTACTAACTGCCTAGTATATGTGGAAAAAACTATTTGAAGAACTCTTTCGTACAGTACTTGTTTTATTCTTATGAGTGAAATAGTTTTTTGTTAATGAATTTTCGAAGAACATTATGAAACCCCTGTATATATATACATATTAATTTTTTTTCCGTCTTTATTAAGTATGTATGCATATTGTTTAAAAGTAAAAATACAGAAATTATTTTTAATTGTAACCAGTAGTTGATCAAGATCAGTTAATTAAAAAATATTTTGCAAATTTACGATTTACGTAAAACATTTAAGTGGTAACACAATTTCATTAGCATATTTGAAATCAGCACCCAAATTACAGTGAGAAAAGTTGTGTATCATTTAGATACAAAGTTTGTGTTAACTAGATAATTAGTAAAAGATGGATAATTTAGCAATATATGACTGAGAAATTTTTGTCTGTGTTTCTTTTTTCGATTAAATGTTGTTACGGTTTTTAACTGTGGTTAGTATGTACTATCCAGCAGTCGAAATTATGTTTATTTTAAATATGGAAAAATTCCAGCTGATTAACTGTCTTACAACAAAACTGAAATATTAATCTTATGATTAATGGAAGATCTGTAATTACTAACCTAATACGCTGATATATCTTAATTATTGATAAAATAGGATCTAATATTCTGCACGGACGTAAAAAAACGTTAAAACCTAAATAGATTATTTAGTCAAAGAAACATATTATGTTTTGATAAAGTTAAGCAAAAGATGCTGTAAAAAGGAGGTCGGTCGGTTCTTTTTTTCATCGGTTATACCTTCTTGGACTTTTCTATAAAAATCTCCAGGGAATACGTTCCAAAAGAGGGAAACTCTTATGCAACGGGTCACATAGGGAAAAGGTGAGTAATACTCACATATTCATGACTAGATTTACAAACTTGAATTTTTTCCCCTTTTTAGTCTTTTTTCTCTTTTTTTATGATAAACCATACTCACTACTTTTTTCCTGAATGTTTTGGTAAAGTATTAAAGTATATTTTTTATTTAAGGCTATTCATTTAAATTTACTTCATTATTGGTCTTTGGATCAATATTGACCAAAAAATACACTTGTGTTTATATATGTGTCCATGATTTTTTCTGACGTAAACTTAAAAATGAAAAAAAAACAAATTAAAAACGAATTGTGATAAATAATACTTTTAAATATTTTATTTCTATAGATTTTGACTTTTTAGTTAGCACCAAATTGCGAACAATTCGCTTACAAGTTAATTAAACTTAAAAAGATGCAACTTCAAAGAACAAGTAAGGAAGTATTATTGTTTATTATTTTGAAATCGTTTTTAATTATTTTAATATATATATATATATATATATACTAAATTTGAATAAGCCTACAGAAAACGCGTTCGTACGGGAAAAAGATCTGTTTAGATTCATGAAAATGTGACAAACCTGCATAAATACGTTTCGTATTTATGCAGGTTAAGTATTACAACTTTTCAATTTTATAAAATGTAAAAAGGAATACAGAGACTATTACATAGCTAAGGGTTTCTCAGATGAGGAGTAAGTATAACTTTTTCTTTAAGTTTTTTGTCTAATTTTCTTAAATTTTCGCGTGAATATTCAATAAATATTTGAACGTCATTAGATAATATATTATTTAGCACTCATAATAACCCAGTAATATGATGATAATACGTAAAAAAACTTGCAATTGTCTATTTCTTTGAGTTAACTTACCCCTTTAATTGACTCAGTAGAGAAATACCAATTTACCGAAATTAAACGTAACGGCGATTTACTTGTAGTTGTATGGGATTACACATCGTATTTTCAACATATTGATATGTAATGTGTCAGTGTACTGTTTGGCACCTTTTTGTCATGCTACTTCATCGGCTTTTGATTCTGTTAGATTCCTGAGAATACAATTTTTATATTTGAGACGGTACACAGTTCTTTTCTACGCTAATAAATCTATTGAAACTTAGAAATCTGATGCATTCAAATTTATTTTAATACTTATAATAAACGAGGAAAAAGAACCATCATGATATGTTAAAAGCGAAGATTTTGTCCTGTTAGGTGTATTTTATAAGAAAGTTACCTCTTGTAATGGGTACCGTGATTCGACTTCCGGAAAATTTCGACGTATCTTCGCGTTTCACATCCCTTAGAACCCAAAACCACCTTCAGCTCAAAATTTTATATATACATTTATATATATATATATATATGTTTCACTTTCTTGTGGACACGATAACTGCCGTAATTTTGCGTCAATCACTTTCAAATTGTTCCTTAAAAATAACTCGTCCCTAAATCTCGGTCGAGTTCGTTAACGGCCAAGATCGAACCACGGGGGTGGAAATGGGTGGGCTTTTTCGAAAAAAACAAAATATCGCTAAAACTTTCTTATTAAGTAAAATATCGAATTCGTTTAAATTTCCTACTATTCTTTGGATAAAAGCCTAAAACTTATGTAAGTAAAGGTTTTTGATATTACCAACCATTGGCCCATGGAGTGGATAAAATAGTGTTTTGAAGACAAAAAAATCATACCTCCCTTAATAGGCACAGTTTCGAATCGGTTCAAAATGGTCGTTAATACTCTAACCATTATCTAAAACTTTTGTCTGAAACAATTTTTGATATGTCCAACCCTTACGGCAAGGGATGATAAAATGTTGCTGTAATTGTAAGAAAATGGAGCTTGTCGTATGCTAAACGTGTGATAATTTTTTTCATATGCAACCATTGTCGTATTGAATAAATTTCAAGTTTTTCTTAACTTTAAGATGGACATCTTTTTTATTCCCTACTTAGCACCGGTGAAATCTACCTCTGCCTTCCAGTGGGCCGAATGGGATCTTCTTTCTTGAAGTCTCTACTATGTGTTCAAATTGACTGTCAGTTCACTTATTTATATTTCTCCTTTTTATTCTTTCTCCATAAAGTATTGTCATTCCATTGCGAAATCATCAAATACTTACTTTCACAGAGGAGAATAACTATAATATCTTGGTGTATTACATAGGAGTAGAAAGTGGTGGAATGAACGATTGGGTGAGGCTATGTAATGAGCTTGACAGTATTTTCTTTGAGACCATAAAGTAGTAGAAAGAAACGGATCGTGTTTTTCAGTCTTGTCGGCGGTAGTTCTTTGATATCGCACACCCTAGCATTGGTTATGGACATTTCATTTGGTGCATAGTGAATAGGAAGTAAATAGACGCCTTACATCCAACAGTACCAGTCAGTAAAATCTTAGTACATAAATGCTATTAAGTTTATTAAATCTTGATAACTCATACGACACTGTCTGAAAAAAACATTTTCGAAACGTGGCAAACAAAATTTCGATTATATATATATATATATATATATATATATATATATATATATATATATATATATGTAATGAATTCAGTATGGATGGAGTATTGTTGCTTTTTAAGTACAAAAAGGATAATTCACGTAAACTAGAAATATTCTGAGTGACTTTCTAAGAAAATATTATAATAATAATTCTTATATTTCCTACAAATTTTCATCGGAAAAAACACCAGTGCCGGAACGAATAAGGTCAATAATATTGTATGTTTCCAGTAAATGAAACAAACTGTTTTTAAACAGTAAATTCCGGTTATGTTTTGTTTTAACACCTGGGTTAATAAGAAAAAATTCTTCTAAACATTTGAGCACATTAGAAATTTTTAATTACCCTCAAAAATAAAGACCACCTGGTTCTGCAAAAAAAGATACTCACTTAATCACGGATGTCATAAACTTGCTGAACAGTCAACAGAGTTATTACGCTTCCTATCATTGCTATCAGCAACGCTATTCTCTTCAACAGAAAATGAGTAGCCATTATCCAGAAATTGTTTTAATTTGCGTTTATTGCATTACATGATTTCTGAATCATGATTAAAATTTATCTGTACACCTTTAAAAACTGTAATTCAGAATTTCTTACAATACTGGTAACCCTAAAAAAATGTAAAGTATCTGCAATTACTTAAACGTAACTAATATTATATTCCCGATTTATAATACGAGTATATGTTACTTTTATTTATGTATTATTTACATTTCGGTTTTTAGAACAAATCCACAAAAAGACAGTCTCGCTTGTATTAAATTGATGTAAATGTTTTTAAATAACAAGTAGAGGATCTATAGGATAATGAAATACACTATAAAATAAGTTACAATTTATTATTTCAGTTGATACTATCAGTTATGATTAATGGTGCTACTTAGTGAATCAGTGAATCATGTAGAAAACATTATTATAATTGGATAAAAAATTTAATTGACGTAGCTTATTTGGAAGGAGTTTAAAAATTACTTTTAAAAAAAAGTGTTAAGCCATTTTTGATTTCCTGACAACATTGATTATTTTTAACTAACTTCGATAAAAAAGGATGCTCTCAATTGAGATCCGTAATTTTTTAAAGTTGTTTATGGCTTATTTTTTACTAACCGCACCGATCTCGAGTATTCGATTTTATTTTGTAGAGGAAGTTCGTTTGGCATTATGGTAAGTTTTTCCAGATTATTTTATTTATTCTATTGTGCACAGAAGTATTGTAACACGCGTCTACTGTATTATGTAAATTCTTAAAACATTAAAAATATATAGGCATATAATTTAATTATACTTATAACTTAACACATGAAATACAATCGGTGTAGAATAAAACAAAAATCTGGTGTCGATAAAGAATCAATTTGCAAAATAGCAACGTGGCAGGAAAACTAGATGAAAAACTCAAGGAATTATTTTTGGAAGAATTATTCCACTAAAAAACATTTCTTCAATAGAAATTTCTCAATCAGTATTTAAATGGACGATACAGCAATCGTCTGCCCGGTATTTCTGAAGCCTTATCAATATTTTTCAACCCATCTTGAAATTTTAAATTTTATTTGTAAGTTTTTTACTGTTTGGCCTCCGGGAATCACCATTAGGTGTTACTTCAGAGGATGAATGAGGATGATATATATGAGTGTAAGTGAAGTGTATGTACTGTCTCAGGTCGACCATTTCTGAGATGTGTGGTTAATTGAAACCCAACCACCAAAGAACACCGGTATCCAATATCTAGTTTTCAAATCCGTATAAAAGTTTACTTTACTAGGATTTGAACGTTGGCACTCTCGACTTCGAAATCGGCTGATTTGCGAAGACGCGTTCACCACTAGACCAACCTGGTGGGTTTTATTCGTAAGTTAAGAGCTTGTAACATCGCCTTTTCAAGCATCGCACTCTACGGGTTTTTTCAGCTTCCCTGAACTTTTTCTTAAGTAAGCTGATTTTTATGTGTGTACAGATTAGGAATCATGAGAATTCTACTATTCATAAACAATTTACTCCAATTTCTATAAGTTTTAATCTGTAAATTACCTTACTTTCTTCCTTTTAAGCTTAAATATAAATTTACAGAATTTTTACCTAAGAATAATAAAGTATGACAACTGAAGTAAAAAAAAATGTATGTATAACTTATAACAATGGAAAGTTTCCGGTCATGAAATCTAACTTAAAATAGAAAAGATGCTGGCCCGTAGATTATTTACAAGGTGGATCTCAAAAAACCATTACAAATAAAGTGTTTATTAGATATACCTTACAAAAATGTGTTTACTTCTAGCTCCTAAACTTTGTATCATCAACATTAACGTAAGAAGAGGATATATTATCAGTTGCGTTATGTTATTCTTGTTTATGTCGTCGTACTATTGAATTTGATATAAGTATTCTATTTGGCACGTTTAAGTGGGAAATTTACGCTACATGCAATAAATTCAACGTTATAAGTGTTGCACAGTGTTTTAGTGACTGACATATGTCATGGTTTGTATGGTCCCTTCTCCTCTTAGCTATTTTAATTAAGAAAGTAAATTTTTTCAGTTAACTCCTGTACACTTGACATTTTTTCACCGTTGGAGGGAAAACCTTTTATAGGCATCATGTAGTCTCGAACTCCATGTTAGTGTGGGACTCTTCTTTGCGAGTCTACCCACTAAAATTCTTTCTCTCTACAACATGGGATGCCGGGCCCACCTTACGGTATCATTATAGCACCCCATGTGTCTTATGTGTCTCCCGCACCTGCCAAGGGTCTCCCTCGACCTGCCCCAAGGGAGATTCAGAGAGAATTATTCACCCTTGGGCTTTTTCCACCAATATTGTTCGGATGATCTTAGCCAACATCGTGGAAACCGCGTGGCACGATCTTTCGGTCTGCAGCATAGTCCCAGTGATGTTCTCTGGGGTAAGTACGCCGAATTCTCTCCTGCATGCTTCCCTATGCTGCAGAAACCGATCGCAATGAACACCATGTGTTCTGCGGTATCCTCCTACCCGCAGTAATCACATTCAACAGAGGGTCTCAGCGGTCCGCGCTCATAAGAATTCCTTAAAACAGACGTGACCAGTAAGGAACTGGATCAACTCGTTTCTCGGGTTTTCGGCACAACCATCTCTGAAGGTCCAGGATCAGTCTGTAGGTCATCTGCCTTTCGTAGACTGATCCCATTTCTTCTACCACCTACGGACGAGCGATGCTTCCGCATCCGTCTTACCCGTTCTTCTATGCATCTGCTCCCTCTTCCGAACGAACAGAGGGGTGCACGTCCTGCCACTATGCCGGCGGCTTAGCCTACTATGGTCCTATACCCGCGTTTATATTTGAAATTATACATTCAAAACTCCTTTTTCACCATTTCATCATTAGGTGTGAAGAAGAATGAAAAAAATGCTTTTAAGCGTACGTTGATCAACAGAAAGGTAATTTTCTGCATTTACCATAACTACGTAAGTAGATTTGAAGAAGCTATTTGTAAAATATCTGTTTGTAAAAATAAAGTCGATGTAAATAATTTGAGACCAATAGGCCTCATTTTCTTGAATACCCGGGTGAGAATACTTACCCTCATAAGACTGACGTCAGGTTATATAATATATCATTGCCCTGTAATAGTTCATTAATATACAATTACAATGAAAATCAATAATAAAATATCTTTAGATCGTCTACGTGCACAATTTAATTTTTAAAGATTTTCCCAGAATTTTTTTCTTTCCATTTACAACAATTTCCAGGGAATCAAGTTATCTGGAAAAACTTTTCCGCAAAGTAGAAAAAAACAAAAGAAATCGGTCAATTTGGTGATTAGTAAGGCATGAGATTTCGGATCGAATTACAAACTATCTTCTTTTACTGAACTGCATTAAAACACAAGTTATGTAAATAACTGATTCCTTGATGAAAACTTGGATAACTTATCTAGGTTTAAAGGTTGCCTATCACCTCTACATACACGACCATATTGCATTGGCTTTGTAACAGTGAGATCAAATTTCTCCACTTTTTTTAAATTTATTTTATTTTGGAGATCATAGTTCTTGAGTATTAATTTAACGCTCGATCATTTAAGTTGGAAAATTCTGTGCCAGTCCAGTGTTATAGAATTACCAACGTTATGATATAAAATTTATCATTTCATTTATTAATACCCTTTCAAGCTAATTAAGTTAATTATTAATTAATTTATATCTTTAATATAGTGACGATGTTTTGTGTTTATTTTAATTTGAGGTATTGTAATTTTTCTAAATTAATTATTAATTTGTGTGCTTTTTTTAGGATTATTAATTCTAAAATAAGATGGTAATATTTTTTGTGCTTTGAACCTTTTTTCTTTCACTAATGACCCATATCTCACAGGATCTTTTTGTAGTAAAATATGATCGTTTAATTTTTATAAAATTTATGTTAAAATAATAATTTTTTTTTTGTTAATATCTGAAAGTGAAAACTATATGCCCTCATAGTTTGTTGCTTAAAATGTTGTTCTTTCAAATGAATTCCTTTTCTAAATCAATACACTAAATGGTTTTTCGATCCTTTGAGAATACGTTTTCGTTAACTTTTCTTTTTTTAACAAAAGCCTTTTCTTTATCTGTCTTAACGAGATCTGTGATAAGAAGTTCGAAAAACGTAGACAACGTATTTCTTATGATTCAATCTATTTTTTTATTTTTTATTATCTTTTCTGCAGGCCTTTTACATGCTATAGGTTTAATTTTAAATAGCCTGAAGTTTAAATTTTTAAGGATGTATTTGTATATTACAAACTTTTTGATTTTACCGAACTTTTGTTTTCAATAATTTTCCATTTTATTATTTCTAGTGATATTTTTATGATGTTTTTTTTTTGGTAAGCTACAAAAAATATTACGGGAAAATTTTCATTAATTTCAACTCTTTAGAAATATTGCATCTCCTTAATATATTTCATTTAGGCAAACAGATTTTTTTTTAAATTTATAGAAATATTTCGACTCTAAATACACAGCGGATCGCAGAGAATTTCAATTGATTTTACATTTGAAATTTACGATACATATGTAAATGGTCTTTGCATAGTACGTGGTATACTACCAAAAAACTCAACAAATCTATCGACAGTGAACTCAATCACTTGTGCCAACTTCCACAAGAGAAATTCAGGATGTTTTTAGCAGGTAAAACAGAACTAGTAGGATATTAAACGTTAACAACACAATCTTACTATGAGAAAGCTCAATATACAGTTGTGTAACAGGTGCAAAAAATAAACTGACATACTACCCCAGTATATCTTATATACATTACCTTCCTCCTAGCGTAGTCGAGTAAAAACGTTTTCCGCGGTAGGTAATTTAGATTTCTAGTTAAAGGTTTTGATGATTTCTCCTACAAAAGTTGTTAATGATTTGTTATGGAATCCTTTTTCCTCGATGCATTCTGAACGGATAAACGACCGACAAATGACTTTTTTACTTCCTTGTACGAAATAAAGGAAGTATTGTGATCGCAAAAATTTCGGTTTTCAGATTTCAACGGAAATATCCATTTTGACCGTTCCTGAATCCATTTTGACTAGTTTCGGCGTGACGTCTGTACGTAACTATATATGTACGTACTTACGTATGTATCTCGCATAATTAAAAAACGATTAGCCGTAGGATGTTGAAATTTTGGATTTAGAATTGTTGTAACATCTACTTGTGCACCTTCCCTTTTTATTGCAATCGACTGTACCAAAAGTGTCCAAAAAATTCCAAAATCCAAAAAAGTCTCCAAAAAGTCGGCTTTGGACTTTTTCTTCATTGCAGTAATAAGCCCTCATTTAAAGCTTTTCAACGATATATCAGAAGTGGTACTTATTTTTATCGGTTCCGGGGTTATAGCCAAATAAAATTTTAATTAATGAAATATTTGGATATTATAAGGAGAAGGCACATCGGTTCGAATCAGACTCCCTCTTTTTTTTTACCCTTTTTTGTTAATTTAAATATATAGGTTTATTAATAATAATTAACCTCTGATTGTAATATTATTTTTATTATAAATAATAATTCAATAATAACAACAACAAAAATTATGAAAAAACATCAGAAGTTGTTAATGAAATAAAATTTTATGAAATTTTCATTTTAAAAAAAATATGTACATGTAATTTATATAGGCGTACAAGGAAATCATGTGTAGTCCACATCAGATTTTTACAGTAACAATGCGGTGAAATCAATTTTAAATATTTTTGTTAAAATTATATCAATGATTTGTCGGTTCGATGTTATAATACGAGTAAATTTATCCCAAAAGTTTCATTTAAATCGTTTGAAATTTAAAAACTAACACATAGAAGTAAATTAAGATCATCTTGATAATTTCTTCGTCAATAATTTGATCCAATAATGAGTAGTTTCACTGTTCTTCATTAAAAATTTCTATAAATCCGGATCAAGTTTGAACTTTTTTGAAATGCTAAAATAAAATTTTCATGCACAAACTTAATGCGGTTAAAAAAATAATAATAAAGACAAAATCCCCATTTTTTTTTTATCCCTCTAGTGTAATGTACTAACGACCTTTTGTGGGTTATATTAATTTGTGTTTTTATAACTTTTAATTTTTGCAAGTTGTTTTGTTTATTTGTTAACTTGTTAAGAATACCGAAGTAAATGTTGTTAACTAATTTTATAATCTTTTGTTTTAATTAGCGTAGGTGGAATTTGCTCTTTGAAGTTGGTTCATAATTTCTTTTTACTACTTCATCTTATTTATTCTTTACGAGGTGAAAAGTTTTCAGTTAGCACGAAAGTTTTTAGTCCGAAAAGTATGACGGGGAATGGAAACAAATAGGTGTGAGTCGTCGGTTGTGGCATCGAGTTCTATTGTTTTGCAGTTGTAGAAATAGTATGCTATGTGTAATGCTATGATGTAGTCTACCGTATGCCGACTTTGAATTGTAAAGTGCTAATCGAGTCATAAAGTGCGGTTTAATCTTTTTTTCGAACTAGACATGGCCTACTACACTTGCTATTGTACTGTTCCCACTCATAAATATTCATAAGTTATTGCTGTGTGGAGTATCCATCGGTGGTAGTACTATTGCAAGTAGTATACTACGTTGTACATATAATAATTTACCCTCGCCTCCTTTCTACCCTCATTCTATTAACAACAAACTTCGTCACTTATTCCCTTCTCCGTTAACTTCATCTTTACCTCTTACTTACAACTTATTCTTTTCTATGTATTTTCTTATGTTTCCTTCTTCTGTTCGTACTTTTACCTTCTTACTCGCTTTACTTTCTCTGTGAATTACAACACCTGTCTTATTTTTATGTTAATAATTACGGTTATTATTTAAATTAGCTTTAAACGTTCTTCATAACTACTGTTAGTAAATCTATGAATACAACCGGATGTTTATATTAATGAAAATATCAAATTAACTAGTTGTACTAAAACCTGCTCGTTATACTTGTTACTGTTACTCTTGTAACTGTTATATTGTACTTTTTATACTGTTACTCTTGTTATTGTTCTATTTTATAAAATTCTGTTAATAATTTTAACCGTTTCATCAGGAAAACAGTTATTTAGTTGGATTAAATGAACGTATCTTCTATTTACTCTCACTGGGAGAGGATCTGGTCGAACAGTGTAAAGCTACTAAAACTTCTAAACATATTTTTACTACGGAGAGAGGTGTTATTTTAGGAAACCGGTTTCTATTCTTGAATATCACTTGGGCTTATAGAGAAATCATTTTTTGTTCTGATTTTCTCGCTTTCAGAACAGTAAAATACTTAAAATATCCAATTTTTTATGAACAATTCTCTTCAAGCTTTTTCTCTTTTGGTTTGGTCTCTTTATCGGTAGATCCGTTCATTTCTATCTTTTTTTTTCGTTGCCCTTCATTCCATTGTTTTCCGGTTATTTCCTAAGGGAGGTTTTAACCGCGGACAAGGCTGTATTAGTGACTTAATTCGGCCTCCGTTTCTTTCTTATATGTATACATAACGGTAATATCCGTTTCCGCTGGGATATAGGGTAAGGAAAACTTGTGGTTGGTAAAAAACAATAACTTTAAAAAAATATTTACCGATTCGTTCAGGTTGTACAGAGGAACTGCAGTACGAATCTAATAGTACCACCCAAAAGATAGCTTCAAAATCTCTTCCAGATGAGAAACTTTACAAAGGGTAAAAAGTTTTCTGAGATAAACTGATTTTTTTTTATATTTCCGTTGTTCATAAACGTCATTTTATTGTTTTAGTCAATCCAGTTTTGGTTTTTTCTTTCATAGCAAGACGGTAAAGGCACTAGTATTGATAGTTCGTGAAGATCTGCAAGACTAGTATTGTTTATGCTTCTTAAAAGTTCGCTAGAATTACATGATTGTTTAATCTAATATTTGCATGATTCTCTTGAAATTCACGGATTACTTTAAGATCATTTGCATTACTTTCCCGGTGCTATATAACATCTGTCTGTGTTTCATTTCCAATCAAAATACATTACAAAAACATACGTGTTGAACATAACTTGGCTTTACATCAGAAGAACAATTTAACTTAAAGTCATAAAATTTGGTGATTTTTGAACTACGATTATAGATTATATGTGAATTTAAAAAAAAAATTGGTTTAGGAGATTGGAAGACAATGAAACAATATAACATTCAAAGCTGTTGAACTCTATGAAAATTTTACGCATACCTGAATTTTTTCTTTATAAATATAATTACATCGGAAATGTAATTGAAAAGATAATACTAACGCAGATTTAAATATAAATATCGTAAAAACCTAAAAAATCGAATTTTATTACTTTTGTTGCCTTATTAATATTTTAACCTATCGAATTGAAATGTTTTATTCCTGTTTCCCAAATTCCATGTTTTCGGAGTGGTGATATACTACTATCAGAGTAATAAAATCTTCTGAAACTATATCAGAAAATTAGTAGTTACAATCACGATATTTTAATGTCTTTGCAAATTCATTGACAACATTAATTATTTTTCCCTTTTTTGTAATTAAAGATTTATCCGTTATTCTAACCGTCTTTCTTTCTTTCTTTCAACAAGCAATCTGTTGTGTTTTATTTTTAAAAAATCTATTCTTTCTCAGTACTAAAAGTAAATAAATTTTAAATTGAAAATCTTTAGCGATTTATTTTAAAAACAACAAAGGTAAATTAATTACTTGTTGCGACTAACGATATTTCACATACAGTACAGTACTTTTAACGTTTTAAAGTTCTGTTGTTAAATATAATATTTTCTATGGAACTGTGATATAGTTTTAAAAGTATAAAAAAGAGAACAAGTGTTTAAAGCACATGAACTTCCTTTTGAGAGAAATATTGGTGACAAAGTTATAGTCTACGTAGGTGGTTGTTGACCGTAGCCTATACTGGATGACTGGATATGTGGTGATGGCGTCCCGTACGTGGAGGGTGGGTCTACTTTACGGTCACTGAATTATTCGCAGTGCGGGGAGAAAACTGAATCCAGGGGATTTTCAGCTAAACAAGTTAACGAATTGAATCGCATTCGTTTTCATTACAAATGCACGCACGCGCGTGCGCAAACACACACACCTAGAGAAGAAACCGCGCGCACGTCCACGCACGCACGCACGCATACAGATATCTGTCTGTAATTTAAAAATTAAATATTCTCTCTTTTTTATCTATTACTGATTTTTTTTTCTGAAAGGATTAAATTACGGATTAAATAGATTTAAATGAGTTCACTTTATACGAATAATACAAATTACTATTATTTACATAACATTTTACGTAAAAAATAGAAGTTCGTTTTAGTTAACAATTCACTTATTCATGTGCGTATGAGTTATTTTAAATTAAGTTTATATAATTACAAGTTTTGTAGGTCTGGTTGGAAATTGCAATAATCAGAGACCAGCTGTTCTATAATGCTTCTAGATTTAATTAATTTGCTTAATGTATGTTAGTTTTTAATGGATTATCGGTTAAAATTGATTTTTTTGTTCGTTTACTACACTTCCTCAGAAATGATTGGCCTGAAAAGATAGTAAATTGAAGAATAAATTGAATTAATCTGCTCAGTTCAGTTTTAATCTGTCGTTGGAACGGTTTACAGTTCTGGTTGGATACATACGAACCAGCATATTTATAGCGTATCACATACGCTATAAATTTTCGGTGATGAACAAAGTTCTTTTATAATCCTTTACCTCTTCTCGGATGGTGGTGTATGTTTAAGCTAACCAGTCATAATCGTCGATCAGTAATGTACTCCCATCTGGTTACTCCGATTTATCGAGGAATTATGTTTGTAATGGCTGCTCGCTACCTGCAGGCCTTAATCTTTCGTGTGGACAATGTCTCATTCTGCTGTTCTTCTGAGGATAGGTACTCCTTTTTCAAAATCCGGGATTTGCGTACGCATCCTTGATGTATTCTGCCTGAAAAATGGCCCGTATTCTATATTTAATCCCATGTTTGTTCATTACACCTGACTTATGAAATTTCAATCGGTTACACAAAACCATCTTAATCCCTTTAAAATTAAAATAATAATTAACTTCCTTCTTTCTTTTAATTTTAATAAAATTTAAAAATAATAATTTTTACCTTTATGAAATTTTGTATTTTTGAACAATATTTTTAAAATAATTTTAACTTAATTTTGTACTTCATTAAATTGCATCCTTTATTCATGCTTAAAATACTAATTATTATTAGTATAATTAGGCCTAATAAGAAGTATATATTGATTATGTTTAATTTAAGGTTGATATTGAAAACAAATAATAAATATATAACTAGTTTTCCATAAAAACTTGTAATCTTGAAATCTTAATCCCTCATAACAAATTTTTAGCTATTCGCCAATTAGTCTCATTCACTCTCAGACCGCCCATTTTTGACGCGGTTTCGTTATTGTAGCCCCGATAAGCAAAATTAATTGATTTATAAGTATGATACTTATACAACCGACGTGTTTTCGTGTGAAATTTAAGCAGTTGGTACTTTTTGTTTTTGTCGATTATTTTTCTGTAAGCAAATGAAATTATTATTAATGAACGTGTAATCAATATAAAAACTTTGTTTTCTAATGGTAAGTAAGGACTCGTTTCGAGCATTATTATAGTAAAATTCTGTGTTCTCATCTATAAGTTATTACAGAAAATTTAAGTGCGTTGATGCATCACTACTTTGCTTATCCTTGGACTGGAGTCCAGTTAACTGTAATCTTATCGATGTAAACTGTCCCGAAAAGTGTTAGCCAAAGTTAAGACAACTAATTCAAGACACCGTTCAAGAAACCGTTCATATCGAATCCTATCTAGTTTCATTTTCCCTCTTTACGCTTTTTTTTTTTTTTTTTTTTAATCTGTTTCTTAACAACGAGTTGAGGTATTGTAATGCAATTTGGTTTACATGTAGCTAAAAGAGCATTTAATACAAAATAATAAACAAATTTGAAAATTATGCAGTTCAACAATTTTGTGATTGTCTTCTCTTCTTTCTTTACTAATTGAATAAAAATAGTTATTAATAATTTCTATTCTATTAGTAAATGAAAACAGCCCCAAAATTCTCTGATTGCATCATTTTTGCAATCACTTTAAACATTTCCGCCATATTCTGAACTATTTATCAACTGATTTTAAAAATCATGAGGTATCATTTGGTTCAAAATAAATGGCTTAACATTTCATATTATTCGATAAAATCAATATTTACAGAGCTATGAATGATTAAAAAATTTTAATGTCTCAGTTTTAGAATTTTCATAAAATTAAGTTTGGCCAGCACCTCCTGGGTCATTATTTTTATCCTACTGCGAAATACAGTTACCGAAAATGGTCTAAAATTAGTTTTGTAATGGTTGAGGAAGGGGTTTGCAAATTTTTTAAATTATAATGCTTTATGAATGATAGAATAATTTCTAAATTTTGAAATATTTTTGATATGAAGATCTCCTCTTGGTTAAGATAACAAATCTTTTTGTGCACCATAGAACAACTGAAAAATAAATAAATTTCAAATTTTTTGTGCATTAAAAAGGAAAAAAACAATAGAATTAGTGATTCTCCTGTACTAATGAGTGTTTTTTGTGCATTCGAGTACGCTCATTTTAATTACGGTCAGCGGTTTTTTGCGCTAGGATTCAAAATGAAAATACTAATATACGTATTGAATCAAGTTTTTTCATACTTTTGTTATAACACTCCGACTAAATCACTAGTATATTTCAAATAACTCACTTTCTGTAATACAATTAAAAAAGCACTATGATTATTTTTAAATCTTAGCTGCTGATTATTTTAACCATAGCTGCTAGTAATCTAGCAGTTTTTTGTTATGAAAAAAAAAAGTTAAATTTTGTATATATATTGCTCATATTACAGGGAGAAAAATAAAAATAATAAATATTGATTTTTGTTTAGCGTTCCAAATGACAGAGAAAGTTCTTTTCTAATATTTTTTGTTAATATTTAAACTGATGTCAAGATGTACGATTTTACGGTACAATTGTTTTCGTAAATAATTTATTTCTTCTTGCTGCTGATAAAATTTAGCAAACAGATTGGTTTTAGTTTTGTAAAAAATATAAATAAATAAAAATAATTTAATTTTGATGATCGGTTGACAGACGTTGACGTAGCAAACTCACCGTATTTGTGACTTGAGACAGTATCAGTTTTGTGTCACACCCACCTCAAAAAGAATTTTCTTTTAAATATTTCTTGTTACCAATGATACGGACAGTTAAAATGAACTTAACTATCCTTTAAAGATTAATTCAGTACGAATAACTATGTGAATTAATAGTGTAAGAAGTTGTATAACGAAGCGCAAAAAGATATTTGATGTACCCTATGTGGAAGTGATTTCTAAAGTTAATTAATTTGTTAGCGGCGTTTAATTAGGTTACAGAACTGAGATAGTTAAAGCGTGTAGAATAATTGCACATTAGAAGGAAGGTTGGAGGATAGTGTAATCACAAGTTCTAAGAACATTAATAGCAAAAGAAATAACGCTTAATAGCATAAGAAAATTTAAAAAAGAACGTGAAATATTAAGAGGCAAACGATCGAGTAGCCTGAATATCAATACTTTTCAGGGCTCTTCAGTTCATAATAAATGTAATGCAAACATCTGTTGTAGTCTTATCTTTTTGTTTTTCTTTACGACTGTTATAATGTTATAACAGAGAGGGAGAGAGTATTGCCATTGGTAAAAAAAATCCCCCACTGGGGTTTTTAAATTTCTCGTTGTTTTCAGATAAGTCCAAAAATGTTAAATCTTTGATAAAAATTTCATGTATGTATGTATCTGTTTCTACTGATCTCTGTTTGGCTTTCTATTTCAAAATGGTTTATTGCTATAATCATAAAATTTGTTATAGTAGCTTGAGTTTTAGAAAGACTGATTCATTACTTTTTAAATTCATCGTGAAAGTGATGAAAGAGATTAGTGTTTTAAAAATATTGAATTTTGAAATTTTACTCGTACGTTTTTTTTTTAATTTAGGAAAAAAAACTAGTTTCAAACTAGTTTTCATGAAATTGAAAATTTTCTTGAAATAAAATTGTTATATCTTCTTTTGTAAAAAATTAATTTTTATTAATTGTTTAATTTTTTATTGTTTCAACCTATACTATTGATTTTTCATTTTTATTTAATCGGGCTTGGAAGAAGAATAACACACGGACGGTGAAACGATCTATGATGGTTTTGACAGATCCGTCAGTTTGATTTGTGGAAAGGTTATCAAATCTTATCAGAGCGTTATGGGGTAAATAAGAGTATATTATTCGTAAACGTTAGTATTCTTAAAGGATTTAAAAATGTTTACTGTCTATCGATTTGAACTTTTTCTATTCGTTGATAATGTGAAAAACAGTTTTCATCAGAGTCTTTAAAAAATATATATATTTTTGTGTTGTATAATGTTGTCTTTTGAGTTTTTTACTTTATTTCCATTGTATATTTATCATGGAAGTGATTACTTAAGGAGAGGGATGCATATTTTGTACAGATTTAACAAGATAATTCTAGAACATTTTTTTTTCTATACTGGGTAAATTCAGCAACATCGTTACTTTTTACTTCCTTTTATAGTAAAGGAAGTATTGTTATCGCGAAAAATTTCGGTTTTCATATTTCAACGGAAATATCCATTTTGACTAGTTTCGGCCTGACGTCTGTACGTACGTATGTATCTCGTACAACTCAAAAACGAATAGCCAAAATCCAAAAACATTTGAAATTTGCGCTTTTTCTTAACTGCAATAATAAGCCCTCATTGAGAGCTTTTCAACGATATATCATAAGTAGTACTTATTTTCATTGGTTCCAGAGTTATAGCCAAATAACATTTTAATTAATGAAATATTTGGATCTTAAAAGGGGAAGGCACATCGGTTCGAATCAGATTTCATCTCCTTTTTTTAAGCCTTTTTTTAAATTTAAATTTATTGATTTATTAATAATTATTAACCTACGATTGTAAAAAAAAATTTAATAAGTAATAAATTCAATAATAACAGTAAAAAAAATATATATATGAAAAATATCAGAAGTTATTAATGAAATAAAATTTTATGAACTTTTCATTTTAAAGAAATGTGTATATGTAGTTTAATAAGCAAACAAGGAAGTCATGTGGTATCCACATTAGATTTTTTATATTGTTTTGAAAGTAAAAGAACATATTAGACATTTATTTTTGAATAATTATATTAAAATGAAAATTGGGTTATAATTACGTCTTGTAGATCGTGTTTTGATTCCTGTTAGGTTGGTATTATTGGATTAGTAGTATTTTGAAAGCAGAATGGAATTTTACCGATAAACGTAAGGTAATAAAAAAAAGCTGTTTATTCATTTATTTCCACCCATTCAGTCAGTAAATCCTGTTACCTGAAACCAAAATGGCCGTAAAAATTGTGTTTTCTCTGTTCTGTATAAGCATTCTATAAAAAAAATCTTTCTCACTCGCTCTCTCAGTCGGTTAATGTAATATTTTGTTTCCAGAATGTGTTCTATTAACATTGATAATTCTAGAATGTTAGACGCAAAATTAAAATATAATTAGAATATAGATCTTCCAGCGATCCGCCTTCATTTTGTATGATATTTATCTAACAAGATAAATTTGTTCACAGGTCCACAGTCATATTTTTAAATTAATTAAATGATCTTTGATTTTATTATTTTTAACTTATAATTATATTTTTTTTATTATGTGGTATTTTATATAAATTATTTTTTTAAGTACTAGAAATATTTTAAAATATTGTATTAAAGGATAACCTTTTTTTATTTTCATTATACTACTGAAAATGTATGTTTGTGTATTTATTTTAAATAATTATTTAAAATCTTTTAATAAATAAATGTTTAAATAGAAAGGTCCTTACTATCAAGATTGAACAAGGATTTAGGTGAAGAATAATGTTTGGTATGGATTGGACTTATTAGACACGAACGGGAAAAGGGATAGATACGTGAAACAAGTACGAATAAAGGCAGGATACGCCAACGAAGTAGAGTAGAGGTTTATTAGGGTGAAAAAAATAAATAAAATGAGATTGGATTTTTTGAGGAAAGAAAAAGGGTTCAAAAGTAACTCAACTGGAAAAGTATGCTTTGAAAATCGCTGATATATCCAAATAATTTCTGTTGACAGGAGAATTTTATTTACTATAATAATAGCACAAATAATCACTTCAGTTCTTATTAGGCAGCTGCCGTTAAGTTTATAGCAAGCAGAGAACAGTTTCATATACTCTCAGCAACTCGAGAAGTCTTCCACCGCGTTTACGCAGATTTTAAATAGTCAAGCATCCACCATATTTTGTTTAATACGGTTTTTTATCAGGCAGGAATTGCGAGTGTAAAGGATTTTGACCGATACAAGTTTTTGGAAATCCGAAATTTGTTCGTTGTATTTTCTTGTAAAATCACTTCAGACTAACCAGCATGTTCTACTTTAGAGAACATGGTACTTTAGAGAAGTATTCAGAAAACGATAACTCTTTTGGCGCTTCATCCATTCTCTAATCTACACTGTCGCATAATGTATGTCTACATTATGCGAGTATATAATGTAGACATTATGCACTCGTATAATGTCTACACTGAATGACTCGGACAAATAAAAACGAGAATGCGGTATTCCCGATGGTTTACGCATTTCTAAAGAAACGCGTAAACCAATTAATAATAATTTCGTTCAATTAATTAATAGTAATTTCGTTTGAAACGCGTAAACCATCGGATAGTCTAGGTGAAATACATTTTACTGATAATGCATGGTTCCATCTTATTTATACGTAAAAAAAAGTGAAATTACAGAATTTGATAAACTCAAAAACGTATTACATTTACGTATCCGCATACGTATCTGGTCGATTGGTTGACTTCCATTAATTTTCGTAATGAAAACATAAAATTCTAGTTCAAAGCAATAGTCAGCATGGATTTTAACAGTAATCGAGATAAAGACATGCATAGGATTACAACATTCAAATGGAAATGAAAAGCCCATTTTGAAAATATTTGACCGGTTGTATTTTTATGCCACATGTATTATTATTATTATTATTATTATTATTAAAATTAAGTATGCACATTAAAATCTATGTATACATTTTTTTCATTACCATTGTTTAAATAATAATTTAAGATCAATATGATTTTTTTTATGTTTTAACCGTGTGTGTGGTGGGGGGGGGGGGGTTGAACGATTCATATCATGGCTATATTTTCTTATTGATAAGTTTGAGTAGATCGTAGTGGTCGTCTCAAACGGAGAGCATCAGAGCATCGAAGTTGTAGACCGTACTTTATATTAATTTATAGTAAATTCTTGGTTGCTTCATGGACTGTAACAGCGAAATTATTTTAGGTTTCAGTTCTTGTATCGTTTAATTTTGTAAATATCAATAATTTTTTTAACATTTTTCCTAACATCGGTTTTATTTTTCATTCATTTTTATAACAATAAAAGTATTATATAAGAAACTTCCTTTATAAATATTACTTGACAAAGAAAACTGTTTAAATACACCAAAGAGAGCACTAGCTCTTTTTACATTGACATCAGTGTGATAGGCTTTTATAGAGAGGTACAGTCGCTATTATCATTAAATTCTTTTCTAATCATTATTATATACAGATTAGCGCAGCGTTTCTCAACCTTTCAGTATCTGCGACCCAATTTTCAATCATAGTTTTCATCGCGCCCCTCTCTCTTACAATAATATATAAAATAATAATATATTTTGAGTATTTTGACGCTAAAGCTACACTACGATCTTAATTACAAACCTTAAAAATTATCTAGATTAAGTAAATTTATTGATATTTGGCAACACCGATCTGGTGTTTTGCGTTTGCAAAACCAGAATCAATGCCTCTCTATTGCTCTCTGTCTTAAGTCCACCATATCGGACATTCTCGCGGCTTCGCCAGAAGTTCCGATTTGTCTCCAGCATTCTGAAATGTTAGAGCGACCCTGCGCAAACGTGTATAAATGCTGCATCTCGTTCAATTCCAGCCAGTCTCAGTCGAGTCGATCCTTCTATCGCTATCGAATCTGTCTTGAATATGTATGTTGTAATTTACGTGTTAATTGCAATTTTCGGAATTAAATATTCACGGCAGTAGATTTGTACAGATTCATGGATAAATTTTAGTACTGAAGTAAATGAAGAAGAAAGGCCCCTTTGCGTCATTTGCTCAAAACATTTGTCAGCAGACAGCATGAAACCTTATAATGTTAAAAGACATTTGGAAACGCTTCACAGTGAGTATGTTAACAAATTATAATTAAAATCATCTGAAAGACAAACATTTTTAAAAAAACTTTGTGACTCAAAAAACTTTACCTGCCTCTTACAAAGTTTCATATAAAAAGCCAGGTGAAAAAAGCCTCACACAAATGGTGAAGAGCTTTTGCCAGCTGCAATTGAGATTGTAGAACCTATGTTTGGAGGTAATTTTGCCTGAAAATCATTTAGCCATGTAGACAAAGAGTTTTAAAAAGTATTTTCTTGCTGACAACAGCTTGGTAGCAATTTACGAGTGGGTTAGGGACCTATCTCAAAATATTCCCCAAGGGCTCTCGACTGCCGAAGAGAAAATCTTCATAGACTTCACGGCAAGTGGCGAAATCAAGAGACAGTTTAGCAATGAATCATTCTTTGAATTTTGAGCAGGGGTGGATGATGAGTTTTCTGCACTGAAAACAATAGCATTTCGTATACTGTTACCATTTTCAACATCCTACTTTGCGAAACCGGATTTTCTGCGGTGGTTACTTTAAAGACAAACTTAGATCTCAGCTAAAGGTAGAAAAAGAACTCAGAGTGTTTATTTCTAATATTAAACCTTCCTTCGGAAAAACATTTCTGTGCAAGACAGACCTAAGGAAGTCACTATTTATTAAACTTTTTTAATTTAATATTGATAAATTAATTATTAAATACATTGTGCGGTACTGACACATTTATATGATATGTCAGTGTAAATGTGTATTTTATTTATTATGTTAAAATGTATTTTGTTTTGCCATCCTCTCAGTAAATTAATATTTTTTTAATAATATTTTATTTTAGATATGCTGGCGACCCCCATTTAGTGTTATCACGCCCCACACGTTGAGAAACACTGGATTAGCGACAAAATAATAATAATTAAATCTCTTTTTGTTATTAAAATTATATTTATACGAGAAATGACATGTTTGCTATTTTTATATTTTATTTAATTTATGATTTATAAATTGTAAATTAAACGAAATTATTCAATGTAACTTATTCATTTTTTTAAAGTTACACGAAGTGTTATAAGGATTCCTTTTTTAAATATAATTTTTTTTATATTTATTTTAAAAACAGAATAAATCAAATACACAAATCTTATAAATAGTAAACGGTTCTGAAAATAATAATAAATATCGTGTAATAATTAATTAAATTAAAAAATGAGTGCGTAGCATTCAAAGACATAACTCTAAAAATTCTGCTGTTGTCTATTACGAGAAGGTTTTAGAGTAGTTGTGACGTTTAATTAATATAAATAAGTTAGTTCTCCAAACATACGGTTAAATAGTTGCTAATTATTCTGATGATTGTTTTACAATCAGAAAAGCTATTTATATTTGTATATTTTCATTTTCGAGCGACCTTTTAATTTATTTTATTTCAATAATTTATGAATAAAACACATTATATGTATTAAATATATTTGAATTATTTTCAGATTATTTTAAATAAATAATTATTTTTTAAACTGAACTTTAATGAATATTTTTTTACACGATATTGTTAAGGAATCTGTTCGTTCCAGTTCTGTCTCTGTGTAGTTGCAATATAAAGAAGACAACCGATGGAAATAAATGTATGACATATTACCAGTGTTATTACTAGTCATATTACAAAATTTAATAAACTACATAAAAACAAATGCAGCAGTACTTTTCAGTCGGTTAGCATAACTGTAGTAAGTAAACAATCGCTCACCCTTATAACAGTATTGCTACATTTTCTCCTTCTAATCATAGATGGAATATGACCAGTTTTCACACACACACACACACACACTTATACACACGTACATTTCACTCTCCGATTAGGCAACTTACGCCGTATTACTGCTACCATTCATTGTGATGTTGTAATCAAAAATGAATATTTAGCATGTGAAATCACCAAGTGTAACTGGGATTTGAACCCAAGCCATCTGGATGAAACGCTACCACTCCAGTCATGTCTCTCTCTATCTTCAATTTTTTGTTCTTGGAAAAATGGTATATACAGTATGCTATTTTAGTTTCTTCAAATCTTGTTACACATTGTTTCATTTACTTGAGTGAAAACAATTGTTTGATTCTTGTTTCAAGGAATTCTGTTCTGCTGTTTAGAATATACAGGTATACAGGGCACAAACGCAAATCCATTACCATCATCTTGTAATAGGATAAAAAAGCAAACAAAATATTGTTTCTCGAGTGATTGGAATTTTTTATACACTTTGTCAGAAGGTTAACGTGATAGTAATGTCTAATTTACAGAAATGAATTTTGAACGTGAGTAATATAAATAATAGAAGTGTGACGTGGCTAACTCGCCTTTCTTTGGAATGAACTGAACAGTTTTTAAAGTGTATTAATTATTACGTAAGTTACATAAAACAATTATAATTAAAAAAATAAGTAATAAATGTAAACTTGAATAATTACTGATCATGTACCCTGTATTTTATAATTTTATTATGGGTAAATTATACTAATTTTCAGCTGTCTAGATAGGTCTATTAATTAATTAATGTGTTTGTTAATACAAGCATCAAAAAATTAATTTCTTTCAAAAGAAAATAATTAATTTTCCCCTTTTTTTAAATTGTATGAATCTCTTGAAGATAAGTGCCTCAAGTGCTCCACCCATTCCTGTCGGTTTCCATGACGATAGAATGATTTCCATTCTAAAAAAAAGTAACTCTACAGATTGTGTAACAACTGCCAGAACTTCTGTAGCGTTTGGTTTAAATAATTCAGAGCCTTGTCGCAAGCTTTTAGAACCTTAATGAAATTCCGTGAACGGAGCTGTTTTAGAGTAGTGGGGGTGTATAACCTTTTGGAGTAGGGGTTAGTTTAGGTTACACCCATTCAGCTCTTATTTCTCCCTGGCCGGTGTCTGCAGACTGCTGCAATGTGGCTCTATCTACCAGTTAATCGTTGAACTTCTAAGTAATATTACACAGATACGTTTTTGGTTGTAGCTAAGTAGAGCACACATAGTTTTACTTTTCCATTTCTTCTTGCATTTTTTAAGACAGAAATGAAAAAGTTTTAAAGATAGTAATACATTTATAGTTTTCATAATTATTTTAAATAGAATTAATCACATTTATTTTTTTTGTTTTTTTTTTTAATATACGTATTGATTTATTTTGTATCGTTTTGTCATATTAAAACGATTGCGTACTTTCAGCAGACGAAAATAACCATTCATTTTCTACATACGTTGAATATTTGCGTACATAAACGGAATCGCTGAAGGATTTATATTTAAATTTTTGCCACTGATCTTTAGCTGCCAGAGTTCAGTGTGTTTCTTAATTTTGGATCACCTTTGTAAAATTACAATGGATTAATAATTGATTCATACGTGTGAACAACAAGAGCTTTTCTTATTCGTAATTTATGTTTACAGCAAAGCTATCACGGTTTCGGAAAATTTTTCCAAAAATTTTAGTACTTTACAAAAATTAAAATTATTTGTTTTATACACCTTTGGGATTATTCAAATTAATTAACAGAACAATTTTATGAAGTGTTGGAGTGCTCTCCACCTTTAACCGGAGGGTTCCGGATTCAAAAAAGGAGGGATTGATTTTTTGTGCGCAAAAGATTTTCATTCTGTATTCTGGCGTACAAGATTAAAATTTGTATGAAAAATTAAACCATGTAAAATAAATTCACCATGCTATTGAACATGTGTTATTTATTGTTGTCTTTAAATTAAAATATTTTATCAATTTTCAGCAATGAATTCTCACTTTTTGCCGATTGCACGGTTTCCTTTGTAGTAGTTTATTTAACCATTTCTGCTTCATATAAAATAATAATATTTACGTATTTGAGTAATTAAACTTTATTATATTAGAGCTTTCAAGATCCATGAAGCAGCTTTATTTAAAACAGAAGTAATGTTATCTACTTTGTTGAGACTTATTAAAATTTACAGTATCGAATCTGAATATTCTAATTTTCTTTTAAGATCCTTTGTTTCAGTTATATTTCTGTTTTCGCATCAAGAAAGACGACGAACAGTTTACCAACCTATCTAACAATATCCTTTTGAAAGTGATAAACAAGGCTTTGTCTTCTTGCATACTTTAAATATTGATGTAAGGACACTACAAGTCAAATATTTTTTAGACTTAATTCATTTCATTTTCTTGACTCCGTGGCGTAGTTGGTAGCGTCTCGACCTTTCATCCGAAGGTCCCGGGTTCGAATCCTGGTCAGGCATGGCATTTTCACACACACACTACAAATCATTCGTCTCATCCTCTGAAGCAAACGGTGGTCCTGGAGGTTAAACAAAAAAAAAATTAGAAACAATATTTGTATCGCTCACCCAACACACCCACATACACACACTTTATCTTGTGTAACTTTTCATCCACCTTCAGAGAAAGGAATGGCTGCAAAACTTCTTACCCCAATGAAAACTATGCCACGTCAATATTTGGAGAAAAAAAAATTGTCACAATATTTTTGTCCAATTCCACTTAAATTCGGGTTTCTTAAGTTTTAATATATTTATAAAATCTTGATAGTAATGCTAATATAGTGGAGAAAGCTTACTTAGTCATGTACTCAGGTACCATCAGGTATTGAGGTTACTGAGCTCTACGTTCTGTCTAATTCTGGACCTTTTGATTCAATAGCTACCACTCTACACTTCTACTTACTTTTCTCCTAACCACTCTTCCCATCTCGTCCTGGGCCCTTCCACGTTTCTCTTTTCATCAACATTACATTCTCGAACACCAATAGATTTCTGAGATGTGCATTTCCTTAGCGTGTTTCTTACTTATATTCTTTTCAAATATTCAAATTGAATATTCAAATATTTTTATATTCAAATTGAATACGGATATGCGTTGAAATGTTTGTTGATTTCAGAACAGTCATTTTTCTTTCAAGTTCAAGAGGCCCTTCGACAAATTATAATTCATCCCTCCTTAAGAAGCCGCACTTTTTTCTTCGTTTGTATTGACATCCTATCAGTAGCTCTCATATGATTAAAGTTTCTGATCTTACAAAATGAGCTAACCCTCAACAGATTTCTCAGTATCTGCTTCTTCAGAAGCAAGCGACTGTTTTATCTTATACTCGCTTACTTTTATCTTTTTCTTTTCCAAGTGCCCAGGTTTTGTATTAAATTCTGTTTGAATTTGTTATAACCACTATGCCATCCGCATACACCAGTTCTGAATTTTATTCTCGTTTTAATCTGCTATTTTTCATATAAATTTCAGTCACCTACAGGTGGAAGTTCTAATTTTCTGAATAAAAATCTTGTCCTAATTCAAATAGCGTGATTGGGAATATTAGAACTTATTCTTTCCAGCCTACGTCAAATCTATTCAGTTAATTTTTTGTCACTAAAAAAAAAAAAACATGCGTAAAAGTATGTAACGTAAACATTGGTCTATTTTAAAATTAAATTATTTTAAAACTCCCAAAATTAAAGATTGTACAATTTAAATTATGTTCTAATTTTTGCGTCTAAAAAATAGAGGTGAGTTTAAAATTTTTGACATACCGGTAATCCTTTTTCTGTTTTCCAGCCTGAAGATTTGCAATTTCATTGCAGCCTGGAAGATCTGGATTTGCAAGAAACTTCACATGATGTTTAATATATTCGTATTTGGCTTCCTAATGCTTATTTAATACCAAAGTTTTAAAAAATACTTGTTTGCATTTTATATATATTCTTTTTTGTCCAGCACTATTTCATATTATTACAGCAGATTTCCTTCCACCTTTTATAACTTGTATATTATCTGTAAAGTTCTTTTCTTTCAAATTATCTCATACAACTGCAATACATACACTCTCCTACATATAATCAGTATATATTTCCTCTCTTTCTCAATCTTTTCTGTTTCCTAAAAAAAGTTTGTTTTTCATACTGAGATTTAAATTAAAAATATAAAGGAAATTAAAAACAAACATTTTAAATATATTTTACTGGCTAAAAATTAGTTTTGTGTTTATTAATAAAACATTTTGTCTGTAAAGTTTTAGTATTTCATTTTCTTTCTTTGTTTTTTTTTTTTTTAATCTATCCGTAGTCGCCTGTAAAACAAGTTATTTTATGAAAATCATACAAAGCTACTATATTTTGAAATTAATTTATTTTTCTGTTTTGTTTAGCAGAGTCTTCCATATTATTTTATTTTGTAACATAAGTTTTATCGCCAAACTTATTTATTGAAAACTTTTTCTTTAACAGAACTTTTTTTCTTTTCCGTATTTTATATATATATAAAACCTACGTATAATTTTTTTTCTAGCAGTGGAAAAAAACTTGACATTGTTATGAGAATACAAAAGTGTCAAAAAATATTGTTTTTCAGAATGAAATTATTACTTATAAAAACAATAATGGGAAGGAAAATAACTTTCCTTCTATATTTTCATTACTTCGAACATTTCAGTCGCTCGACAGTAGTAGCCTATATTATATTCTTCTAGACAATTATTAAATTTATTTTAAATAACAGTGTATTATCTTATATTGTTAAATCAAAGTAAGTGTTTTTAATCTTACTTCGCGTTCATGTACAAATTCAGCCTTATATGGTACAAGGAAAAAATTGTTACACCTACATTAAAAATATCTACAGGAGCATCTTAAGCAAGTTACTTCTTTACCCCAAAATAATATGTGCTTCTCTAAAAGAGGCTCATCATTTTATGTTTTCAGGAGTAAATAACAGTTTGCCTTTCTTCTCCGAGAGATTCACATACTATATCTGTCAAAAAAAAATCTTTTATTTCTTCAGCTGAATGTCTCAAAAATGGTTCTGCTATTTTCATAAAATTTAAGTATTTTTATTTTTACATAGTATTGTATATATTTTAGCACCTCTGCTGCCAGTTTTCATAAAATAATAAAATTATTTTCCTAAATTATTATTTTTTGAAATAATCCCATTTTTTGTTAGAATCCCATTATCGACTGCCAGTTTTACTCTGTTACCCCCAAAGGAGTCATCATGTTACTCTAGAACGGCTAGACAGACATCAGAAAATTTAGTTTAATCACGTAAGATTATGTGACGGAATGTGTTTGTGAGGAACAAACCACGTAATTTCTTTCATTTGAATAATAGATATATGTTTTTTTTATATTATTCCTTAACAGTTATGAATTGCATGAAAGATAGTTATAAAAATTTGAAAAAAATAACCTTGTGTTTATACATAATTTGTTAGTAGTAATAATAATAATGAAAAGATAAACAAAAATAATCTTAAAAAACACTTAATAAAACATTACATAATTGACAATCTCCATAATCTTTTTAATCAGATTTAGGGAACTTCTTCTTTTTCCTGTTTAGCCTCCGGTAACTACCGTTTAGATAATTCTTCAGAGGATGAATGAGGATGATATGTATGAGTGTAAATGAAGTGTTAGTCTTGTACATTCTCAATTCGACCAAGATTTAGGGAACTGGAAAAATTCCTCCCGACTCATGGAAAACTGATCCATCCCCTTCACAAAAAGGGCGATAAACAAAATGTGAATAATTGTAGAGGAATTTCTCTATTACCGGTTGCGTATAAAATCTTCTTTAGAATATTATTAACTAAAATTGAAGAATGACTGGATAAAAATCTAGCAGAGTACCAAAGAGGTTTTAGAAAAGGACCATCATTTTCAAAGCAGATCTTCAATTTAAAATCAGTAATTTGACATAGAAATTCATCATATAAAAATATCGTGATTTTGTACATAAATTTTAAGAAAGCTTTCATACCGTAGATGGAACCTTAATAATATAATTCAAGACTGGAATTTGTGAGCAATTAAAATATCTAATCAAAGAAACTTCAAACCGGAACATTTCTTAAAATAAAATTTACAGGAAAATTTTCTAAGCCTTTCAAAATTACGAATGTCTTTACGCTTGCAATTACCTAAACTTAAATTTAAAACTGGAAGAGTTAAAAAATAGAAAGAAAAAAAAAGTCTGAAAATTCTAGGCCCATTTTATGAAAACGGCAATTATAGACTGATACAACGAAGAAATTTAATAACAACAATGAAAAAACGAAGATTATTTTTCTTTGGACATCTTTTTAGAATGACCATTAATCGTCTTAAGAAACAAATATTTAATTATTTTTACAAAAAGAAAACAGTAATTAATCAGATATTTTTTTTATCTGATTAATTAAAAAAACGGTACTCAAGAATGGTCGAAAGAAAGAAGAAAACAGCAAGCTCAAAGAACGAAAGACTATTGGGCAAAGAGAAAACTGTAAAAAAAAGTGAAGAACATGGTCTTTTAGACCATTTTGAACATGGTCTTTTAGAGGCCAAAATCGAAAATAAAAAAAAAAAACATTATACAGATTCATCGAGAAAAGTTGTAGCAGTTAGAAAAAAAATCGTAACTCAGAAACTAGTAGAGATAATCAAATGAGTGTTTTTTTTTTTTTAAATTCACTTATTCAAAAAGTTTTTTTTACATACCTTGGAATCTTTCAATATGAGCTGCCTTGAATTTTTCAGTATGAGGTCATTCTACAAACATCCAGCTGATAATCGATTTCTGTCCAGATCCACTGGATCATCGCAGGCGTAACTGTGGCAATAGCAGCGGTGATCCGTTGTTTTAAATGTTGTACATCCCTGATTTTTTTTACTGTTGATAATTTTTTTAATGTATTCCCATAGAAAAATATCTAGGGGTGTCAAATCTGGACTTCTCGGAGGCCAAAGCATAGGACCGGCCCTACCAATCCAACGATTAGGAATATTCCATTGAGAGCGCGTCGAACAGCTATGCTAAAGCGTGATGGCGCTGAAAAATTATACCAAGGTTCCTTTCTTCTTCAGTTTGATATTTTAGGGCTTCTAAAAACAACTTTGGGGTATATGCTCAATTGCTTCGTCACTCGTTTTAGGCCATCCGGGGGCTCCTTCACTTCCACGTTTCCAAATTCCTTAAACTGCTCGTACCACTATCTTAGACTGTTTGCATGAGGGGGCTCATAGCCATAAATACGCTGGAAAGTCCGTTGAACAGTTATAACTGATTTATATTCCGCTAACAACAAGACGCACTATGCTTTTTGTTGAGCTGTCGTCATTGCATTGACTGATAGTGGGGCAGAAGCGTTGTACGCATCGGCTCATGGTCATGACCGGTTTAAAAAACTTATGATATCCCGATTATTTTGCAATTCCAATTAATACTTTATCTTAATTACGTAGGGAAAATATGATTTTTTTTATTGCTACAACCTTTTACGTTGACCCTACATATGAAAATTAATAAATTATATGAATTTAAAGTAAATTTAATTGGAGACATTAAAAAAGTTCTTTTAATTGAATTAATAAATATATAGTTTGAACGTGGATTTATAACTTAAATTTTGGTTAGATGGATTTTATACCGATGCAATGTTGCTTTTTTGATACAACTTGATTATTAAAAAACAATCTGTCTAAATGAATTTCTGTGTGACGGAGGATACATAACAACATACATCCGTAACGTACATCCCCAGAAAAGGTTCAGAATCGCCCAAAATTATATATATGTATTTTTTTTTAATTGCCATTTTTTAATCTTCAATGTTCCGATTCTGAGATCTCAGGACTGTAAATATTTGGGTTTTCATCTTGACCGACCACTTATTTGGGCGAAACATATAAAATCTACGCGGAAACAGTTAGATCTTAAGTTCAAAAACATGTACTGGCTGATAGGACGTAGATCTCGGCTTTCAGTAAAAAGTAAATTATTGATTTATAAATCAATTTTGAAGCCTGTTTGGATTTACGGGCTTGAATTTTGGGATACGGCATGCAATTGAATGCCAACAAACAAAAACACAGTGAGAAATGCTAAACACCCTGGTACATAAGCAGTACCTTCATGTATAATGATCTTAAGTTGCAAATCGTTCGACAGGAAATCTCTCTGATCAGCCTACGATATCAAAATCGTTTGGATCGGCACCCGATTATTTGGCGGTCAATTTATTGGATAACACGATCAGTGATTTTTCAAGATTTTTAAGAACAGTATTCTTGGTTTGCCTTATCGTTTCAATTGGGTGACTTTGTACGGAGTGCTCTTCTATTTCATTTCTTTCATTTCGTTGTTATCGTTAAGTACCAGCCGTTGGGTCTGTAACTGCTTAATGTTAGTTCAAATAGATCTTATTTACTTATTGTTTAATTATCTTGTTCAACAGGTTGTAAAGTTGGTGTGTTGTTATAATAATCAAAAAAAAATTGCCATGTTTCAAAAAACGGTTTTTTGTATTGCTCTTTCGGTTTTTATAATATAGAAAAAAATAGATGCAAATACATAAGCTATCCAGATTAATAAATATTTAATAATATTTCGTAGACGTCAGTAAACTTCCATTAATAGTATTTTAATAAATAAAAGGGTAACATACATAAAACGTCTGCTACTGTAATTTTGTAATTATTTTGTTAGTGTACGAACTAGCGTGAGCGTGCGTACGCATCTATTATTTTGTTTTTAAGTAATATAATGACAAAAAATATTTAAATTTATAAATACTTGTTAGTTTTGCATTTTGATGAGGTCTTATAAATGTCTATTGGGTACAGTAAACCAAAAGTAGGCTTTTTAGAGCAGCGGTTCACAGTCTTGACAACTGTGTAACCTCCTCTTTATGTAACTTTCATTACTCGAGTTGTACCTTATTCCTTTTAATTGGCTCATAAATCTTATAAATAACATTTTAGAATTGAAATGACTCAATTTTGTTCATGAAAGGAAGCTATGTAGGTTTGTCGCACCAAAAGTTCTATTTAAAAACTGCACCGTAGGGATTAACTTTAAATTTTGCTATTTTCATCTTTTTATTTAATTTTTTTTTAACTGTTGTTTCTTTGTAATGGCGTTTTTACGTCGTAAGAGTTTTCTTTCCGGAGGTTTAATACACCCTAGAGTGTCGTTCTACTTTTAAGTCCATTATATTGTTGGGATTACATTCCGTGTGTCGGGTATTTTTCGTTGTAGGGTGCTGGGCAGTTACACGTTCTTCTTTTTGTTGCAAATATAATGTTTTTTTGTTGATAATGTGGTGAACAATTATTAAACCATTGTAGGTTATAATCTAATAAAAATTTTAAAAATTATGTCGCTATTTTGTTATATATGGTATATTTCATCTGATTCAGTCGGTTATGTTTAAATTCCTGATAGCATGATTAGTACTTAATTCGTGAATAAGCATACAATTAAGAGATAATTTTAGAGGTTCTGAATTCGAAAGCAGTCAGGTGTGACAATTTTTTAAGTGAAAAAAAGGTAATCTCGATGTTAATTATTAAGCAAAATATATTTTTTTACAAACCGATTAGATAAACAATTTTTAAAATTTTATCGGTTTTTTTTTTTGTTTTTAGGCATCGCATTAGAACTTCTGAACAAATTTTAGCAAAAATTCTGGGATTATCCATCTAGATTTATATTAACACTGCTTGAAATATATATATATATATATATTTACAAAACTCATGTAAAACAATAACTTACAATAACACTGTATTAATGAATATCTGAAATGATTTCATCTCTCTCTTTTTCTCTTTAGTCTCTGGAACCACCGTAAGCTATTACTTCAGAGGATGAATGCGGATGATATGAATATAAATGAAATGTAGTCTTGTACAGTCTCAGGTCGACCATTCCTGAGATGTGTGGTTAATTTAAACCCAACCACCAAAGAACACCGGTATCCACGATCTAATATTATATCTTCTCAATCTCAATATTAAATAAATATAATAGTAAAATGTGAGATTAAATTATATCTTTCACAGTCGTAAATCAAAATTAATTTAAGTACGATAAAGTACTACGTCGAAGATGAAGACTGTGTAACCATGTCTCATCGATGAAAATCATACGTACGAGTATTGATAAGTTATTAATTAAATTTTAAACAATTTTTTCTTTTCTGTAGCTATTCTTGTACAACATGTTTTATGTAAGTTATTTACAGTCTTTATTTCTACTAATAAAAGTAAAAATTAACCCATTTTCACTGTACTTACGAGTAAGTCGTTCTTGAAACCACGTAGCGTTTTTAATTTTCTATAAAAAAAGAGTTCTCTGAAAAATTGTTCTCATAAATTTTTTCATATATCGGTTTGTTCCAAGAAGTAAATAATTTAAATTTTACTATTCTTTTGTTAATAAAGGAGTATAAACGCAATTCACATTCAATGAAATATTTAATTCCAAATAACATTTTTTTAAGTGTATGTATAGTCCAGCAAAAATAAAATATCACAAGGACTGAAGCTACACAACATAAAATAAATTAGTAGGGATCACGGAGCTTATTGTGCAACTGTAATAAATAACATTACATGAACTGTATATTTCATTACTTCCCCTATAATATCCATTTCTTTCTAAATATTTCCTCTCTTTTGTTGTCGGGATCTCAAGGGTAATTTCGTTAAAAGAATCGTTGGATTATTAAGTGAAGTAAAAAGTATTATTATGATTAGATTCACCACAATTACTGCTTCACTACACATTATTTTTTAATATATTTGTGGTTTTTTTCTAAAGTTTTGAAGTTAGAATTTTTTTCACGTGTTATGTTTATTGTTAAAGAAGTGTAAATTATTGAAAATGTAGCTACTTGAAAAATGATAAAGATTTCGGACGATACCGCTACATCTGATAATATTATTAATTTTATTAGTAAACGAGTTTATATTTTATATATAACATGTTTGTTTATATAATAATGTCGTTACGAAACTTTTTTTCGTAAATACAATAAAGACTTTTATATGATATTGCTGATATTTTCTCTCTGCTGTAATATAATTTTGAATTCTCTTAAGTGTACCGAAGCAAAAGTATATAAATTTACTTTATAATACGGTATGTAGTAATTTTCCCCGAATCCCTTATTAGGTTAAGTAAAATGTATGGGGTGTATAATCAGCATTTTGTGTCAAAAGGATAGTTTTGGTTAAAGGTATAACAGTACCTGATTTTAGACGATGCGGTCTGTATTCAGATGGCTTAGATATTATCTGGTGAAATACTGCAGTAACGGATTAGAATGGCTCTGGAGTTTTGTAATCCAATCAGAAGTGTCCACTAGGGGTTGGTTGTTAAAGCAGTATTGATTGCAAAGGAAAGGGTTTTCGGTAACGATTCTCGAGTTTGTATGGGTGATAGGAAATGATACCGGGATGATTTAAAAGTAGTTTACTATACGAGTATTGTTAGTAACCGCTGTTGATTCGTCCATATACTGGATTTCTCTCTTGTTTTACTTCTTTTGTTTGTCTGTTGAACAGAAAATTATATTTTCTGTCCTTTTGTAGCTAGAAAAATTATTCTGCTGGAAAAATTATTCTCCCTCTACTTTGATTTATATAATGATAATCGGATGACAATTCTGCCTTCTTCTATAAAGCCATTTAATTACTTTTTTTTTATTTCTTTTGAACTTCTCTCCCTTACTAGTTTCAAAGTAAAATAAATTTATTTTGTGTAATATGGCTTCAATAAATTCTTATTCATTTTTACCATTTTATTTTTTTTCAGATATTATATTAGACAAAGCCCTCTCGTCCTACGAGATTTTTCATATTTCTCGTTGTGAGAAATTGCCGTAGGTAAAAAATTCTAAATCTTGTTTAAAAGTTTTGTAAGTATTTGGATCAATTATTTTGCTTAATTACCTTAGAAATGCTTTAACCACAATCGTGGAATTTTATTTGGTTCATTGCGTATTAGAGAGATCTATTTATTATATTAAAAACAAAGAAGGGATGTAGGATGTGGTAATACTGATCTAATAATATATCTCCAAAGGTGTTGGTACTCATGAAAATTTTATTCGAATATTAATGGTTTTTTCTAATAAGATGATTTTTTTACTTTTCTACTTTATTTATAAATGAATATAAGGAAAAGTATTGTATTATTCATAAAAACACTAAAGAGACATTTAATGGCATGAAAATCTGTGATATTCATTTTGATTGCGAAACAATTATAATCGGCAAATTAAAGTACAAATTTTTTAGTTTTAATATAAAATATTTTTCCCATAAATTACCTGCTTAAAATCTAAAGAAACTATTTTCATAAGGTTTGAAGCATCAAATATTAAACAGTAAATTACTCGTCGGCTGATGTGTTGCTTCTCTGAATTAAAAAAAAATAATTAAATGTCGGTTTCAAAAAGATTTTTAAAAGAAGTATTTCTGTTACTTATTCACGTATAGATTGCCATTTTAAATTTGTTTTCATCTTAAAATTAATGAACCAATTTACTCAGATAATGTAATTACATAACCTTGTAATAATACTAACCAGTTAGTCTGTGATTCTATCGCTTTAATTACAGAGAGGCTAATAAGGTTGCAGTGATTTACCCAAAATAGCGATGTGATACTCTGAGTTTATTAACACTGATAGACAAAAAAAAAATGTTTATGTTTTTCTAAGTGTGATAACATTTCTTGAATTATTTTTTTGCGTACATTACAGATCTTTAAATACAATTTTTCTATCACTCTTACTTTTAAATAAATTACCCTTCAAAAAAATTTAAGGGAAAATGTAGTTAAATCTGTAAAATTTATAATTTTGCATGGCCATACCAGAATGATTTCGTAGAATGATGCTCTTCTTTTGTAAGTAGTCTCAGGCACATCCCGAATAATTGACCAACACTAATCGACTAGGGTATTATTATTCCATTTCGCTTTACAGCGGGACATCACCGAAATGTCTTGGTGGAAACGTTCAACGTGTTCGTCACTTACGTCTCCGAGGTTATCCGGGGAAAAATCCAGATGTGAGAGGAGGCAATGCATTTTCCAAGACATATTATATCCCATGGCTCTGTATGAAATAAGAAGTTGATTAACAATATCGTGTTAATTGACGGGTTTTTGTTTGCCGAGAAGATTTTTGCAAACGTCTTTAAATGAAGCCCACGCTGCACTTTCTAAATTATTTAACATTGAGTTAAATACATCTGACCAAATCTCTTATTTGAGGACCAGCAAATATTCCTTGTTTAATTTTTCCTTCACTTACATTGGGAATTTTTGCCTGATGTACAAAAATCCGGGACTATCCTTCTTCATTTCTTTTACAAAATTTGTTATTAGTCCTAACTTAATTTTGGAGGGAGTAAAAATATTTTTTGGGTTTACTAAGGGCTCATGAATAATATTTTTCTCATTATGAGTTAAGTTGTCTCGTTTCTTTCACTCTTTGGTAACATCATGTTTATCCCTAGCTCGGCTGTCCCACTCGCAAAGAAAATTACTAGTACAGCCTAACCGCATGCCTAAAAAAATTGCTATAACTTTCAAATCACCACATATGTTCCAGTATGATGTATGTTTTTTAAATTTATTTTTTCAAGAACGTCTTTCATCACATCGTATGTCTCTTTCAAATTAATACGATAAGCGATTAGTGTCGAAGGATATTTGTTACAGTTGTGTAGTAGAACCACTTTTAAACTATACTTGGACGAATCTATGAAAAGGCGCCAGTCCTCAGGTTTATGAACTTGTCCTAAGTGCAACATAAGTTCATCAATATTTTTGCAATAAACCAAATTATTTTCACAATAAAGAACTGAGAAAGTTCTTTTTGTCGGCTTCAAAAGCCCGAAATTTTTGTATTTTTTGAAGTAAATTCCAACCTTGCAGTCTCGATTCTAACAGTTTTTTGATAAATTTAAACCCCTACCAATTCATTTAATTCACCTTGTAACGTAAGATGTGGCTTATTAGAAGATAATTCATAATCGAAATCATTGTTTTCTTCTTCAGTACTACCTGATTCTTCATCGCTGCTTTCGAGACATACACAGGTGGCTCAGGAACTGGAATAACTTCACTGCGAGGTACAGGCCTGATTGTAGATTGCAATGAAGGATATTTTACAGTATGTTTAGATTTTTAGAAATTCCAGACACACTTGTTAAATAAAAGTAACAATCGGTTATATGATCCTTTGGTTCACGCCAAACCATAGATACACCAAAGCAAAGCCTTCCGTGAACCTTTCAGGCATCCTCTTAACAATTAGTGCATACTATATGCGGAGCCCACGTCTTATCCTGATCACCAATTTTACACTGAAAATACAAATGATATGTTTTTTAATTAAAGGTATAATGTTTTATCTATTTGATTTTACGGTAAACTCACCACATACATAACAAAAGGCATCCACATCATTTACACAATTTCGAGGCATTATGACACTGAACTGTTAACAAACTTAAGACAACAATAAGACTAAACAAAATTAATTCATTCCTAAATCCAGTGCTTAATACAAACAACAAAGCTGTGTTTTAGCTACATGTTATGACCAGCACAGACATGATTAATCTTGTCCATGAAGCCTCACTCTTCAGTATTAGATATGATATCATATGTGACTGATATGATTTAATTCTTTGTCTAATATTGTTTATTTATACCTTACAAATTATGTTAACTAAGTTAAACAATAAAAAATGAGGGAACAAAACACAATATAGGAACTTAAAATGCTAACTATACGTTGAAAAATGAAAAAATCGTTTAATTAAAATTTTGTAATATTTCAAAAATGGTAGGTGATAGTAATATTCTGAGGTATATTCGTTTTTAGCATCAAAAACAGACTAAAATCATGTATCGCATGTTAGGAAACAAAAATTATGATTATCAGTGTAATTATAATAAATTAGTATTAACATAATAATCACCTCGTACATAGAAAATCTCTTAAAATAAACTGAATAACCCACAAAAGATCCTTAGTTTGATTATAACATTATTTCCTGTAAACCTAAATGTTTTAATGTTGTTTAGTAAGTAATATTCGTAAGCTGTTACGTGACCTGCTACCTTTTCTATTGCTTTTACGTTTTCAAACGTGCAGTTATGTTTAGAAACCAATTATTATTTATGATTATTATTATTATTAATTATAGAGTAATTAAGTTATTAATTAAGATTATTGAACTTAAAATTAATTATAATCCACAGCTAGTATACTCCATTTAAATATTGTATGTAACTACAATGTTAATATATTCATATTAACCACAGGTATTCGCGTATAATATTCGTTTACCAAGTTGTATTAACATACAAATATTTTAATTTAACAAATTTAATAGTATTAAATTGTGTGCAGTAATGATTATTACATATTCTAACACACACTATATATGTAAATTACTACTAGACTTTGCATTACGTTTACTGTTAAGTAGAGAAACATTTTGTATTACAAAAAACAAAATCATTACTATATTAGTCACTCACTTGTCAAATATTTTTATTAATACGTAGTGGCGTTCGTAATATCGCGGTTCAATCTGAAATTTATTTTTAACAGTTTAAAAAGTAGATTTATTACTCAGAATTTTTTTAGGAGAATGAGTTATTCTGGATATACGTTGTCGCCGAATGGCTTCGACGGCACGTGGCACTTACTAACCTTATGGTAGCCCTGAAAAGGGCTGTTTTTGTCGTCGATTGGCTTCGACAGCTCGTAATTCATAATCTTGTGGTGGCCCTGAAGAGGGCCGTTTTTTTGAGAAGAACTCTTGGGTCCTGAAGTTGGTCTCAGTCGAAGTCGGGGAGTTGCGGCTCGTCCATTGAAGTCAGATCGGGCTTTCCCTTAGCGGCAGTTGGGTCCCTACTACAGCGTGGCAGTAGTGGCCCCCAGAGCCCCGTAGTGTCGAGTCACCGACGGTCGTCCTTCGCTGACGCGGCCGAGGCGGTTCTTCTTGAGCGATTCCACGCTGGGCCGTCTCCTGCTGCTGGTCCGCCGGCCAGGGCGATTGAAGCTCGGCGAGCTGGAGCTGGAGGGGGAAGGTAGCGTCCACGTCCAGCGGCTCCCCCGGCGGGCCGGCCAGGCCTGCTGCTCCGGCGGAGATATTGGCATCCGCCGGGAGATCCCACGTTGAGGCAGCCAGGGAACTTCTGTCTTCTTCCATTTTCTTCTTCTTCTTGGCTTTTTCCAGGTGGTGGTCGACGATGAATTAAAAATTCTCGTGCACGCTCTTTTATTGGAGCCTGAGCCCGCAGCGCCGCTATGGTGGGTGAACTGCGCCGTCATCTGCGCGGCGGTTGTGATGTTTGCATCAGCGCGTCCGTATACTGTGCGCCAGCTCACATCTGAGTTGCTATACCGTGTTCGCCCGCCGATATTAAATTAGGCATGTTTGTGGTAACAACATGTATTTTTAATATATAGTTGAATTTCAGTTTACGAAATTAATTGGAATCACGCCGATCTGAACACGCTTTTTTTCTTTTAATACCAACAATTACAAACAAGTAAGCAGCTATTTTAAACAGTTATTGGAACTAGTTTCAAAATAAGATTACGCTGAAAAACCGTTAAGAAAAAATTTAAATACGTAATAAACAGGGATTAATAGTTGGGAAATTTATTTTCTCAATAATTGTGGAAAAACCACATTGTTGAACAACGGGAGGAGCAAACCCCTTTTTGAATCTTAAATTTATTTAAAAAAACTTTTGTAAAGTTTACAGTCATAAACAATTATACTTTTTATTAAAATTTTTTCTCGACCGAGAATTTCTGTAGATGGATTTAAGGTTTATACTATCTTTATCTTTCATAAGTTTTATCTATCCAACCTTATACATTAAGTACGAGTAGTAATCGACTATTTGAATCAGAAGTTCCAAAGGTAAGGTTGCAATGATTTACCCAAAATAGCGATGTAATACACTGATTTTATCTATTAATAATATAGTAAGTTAGTAGATTAACATAATAATCACCTTATGCATAGAAATAATTTTAAAATAAACTGAATAACCCACAAAAACCCCTTAGTTTGATTATAACTATATTTCCTGTAAACCTAAATGTTTTAATGTTGACGATTTAACTGTTTTAATGTCGATTTTTGAGTGTTATCTTGTTTCCAAATTACTATAATAGACCCAATTAGAATTATCGATGGTGATAATGAAAGATGAACGTTGTTACGGCTGAAAAATGTCAAGCCTGACCAGGAGTTAAATCAGAACTCCCGCATGAAAGGTAGAAACGCTATCAATTTGATTCGAAATAAGCGGAAATCCGAATTATTGTAATGGGAAAGATTAAAAATGTACAGTTTATGTACGAGGCATATTCAAGTTAGGGCCTTTTGGTCATTAAAAAACGTGAGAAAAGGTATTTACGTACAATTTTTGTTTACTACATATCTACTTCACTTTTCCACACAATTGCCATTCAGTTCTAAGCACTTTTCGTAGCGCTGCACCAGATTCTTTAACCCATCTGCGTAGAAGTTCGACGCCTGGGAATTGAACCAGTTGACAACGGCAGTTTTGAGTTCCTCGTCTTTTTCAAACCGTTGTTCACCAAGCCACTTTTTCAAAAGCAAGAAGAGGAATTAGTCGCTAGTTGCAAGGTCGGGACTATATGGAGGGTGGTCCCAACGAAAATCTTGAATCTTCTTCTTGGTTAAGGCAGCGGTGAGAGGACACGCGTTGTCGTGAAGAATGATTACACCGGACAACAGTTTCCCGCGTCGTGGACTTTGGATCTCGCATCTCAGTTTGTCATCTCTTTCTTTTTCCTGTTTAGCCTCCGGTAACTACCGTTTAGATAATACTTCAGAGGATGAATGAGGATGATATGTATGAGTGTGAATGAAGTGTAGTCTTGTACATTCTCAGTTCGACCATACCTGAGATGTGTGGTTAATTGAAACTCAACCACCAAAGAACACCGGTATCCACGATCTAGTATTCAAATCCGTGTAAAAATAGCTGGCTTTACTAGGACTTGAACGCTGGAACTCTCGACTTCCAAATCAGCTGTTTTGGGAAGACGCGTTCACCACTAGACCAACCCGGTAAGTTAGTTTTGTCATCTCAGTTTTGCAGTACATGTCAGCTGTAACTGTTAATCCACGTTCTATGAAATCAACCAAAATGACGCCCTTTTCGTCCCAAAAAACGGTAAATAACATTTTTTTTTCCCAAAAAACGGTAAATAAAAGATACGGAGGTTGCTTAATTTTTTCGGTTTTGGGGAATATGAATGGCGCCACTGCACTGACTGTTTCGATTCTGCATTGGTGTAGGATATCCACGTCTCGTCGCCCGTAACAATGTGGGAAAGCAAATCATGTCCATCTTGTCGATAGCGGTCCAAAAACGCTCGTCCACTGCACTTTCTTTGCACATTGTGTTGGTCGGTGAGAATAATCGGTATCCACCTTGCACTCAGTTTGTGATATCCGAGCTTTTCTGTGACAATCGTGTAGATAGAGGTGCGTCCAATATGCGTAAATTCATGAGCCAGAGATTGATTGATCGTCAATCGCCGATCATATCGCAGTTTTGGGTTCACTTGTTCAACGATTTCGTCGGTCTGAATACTAGGCCTACCATTCCGCTCTTCGTCATGCACATTTGTGCGGCCATTTTTAAAGTCTGGACACCATTGTTTAACCTTACATTCCCTCATTACTGTAGGCCCATACACTAGGCACAATTCCCGATGAATTTCAGTAGCTGAATATCCTTTTGCACACAAAAGTCGAATCACAGCGCGCACTTCACAACTGGTGGGAGAAACGATTGTCGCGGAAATTGAGGTCTGCATTCACCGGCAGGCAAACGACTATTGTATCAAAACAACGACTGTAGTGGCTTCGTAAATAGCTGATAGATAGCCATGCATGCGTGAAACTGTGTTCAGACCCGCTAATATATAATTATAAGCCGACGTGCCTTACTTTATGAATACGCTTCGTATTATAATATATATATATATATATATATATATATGTATAATTTTATAGTGATATATTTATTGTTGTATAGTACATTTCTCATTCAAATTGTATTTTAAATTCAACAAACCGAAAAGAAGCTTGTACTCTTATGTGTTTCATAGAATATTTCTGTCACAGATCGATCTCATGTTCTTTTATGATGCAATAAATCTAATAGAATTATTAACTTACTTCAATATTTCTTTTCAGTCAGAAAACCCGCACAAACTATAGATTGTAAAAGGTGACAGGTAGCATCAGTTACGCTTGTTAATTAGCGTTTGAATTTTTATTTTAGGACAATCGATGAGGGAAATATTGTAATAGAGTAGAACGAATGTAATTGTAATTTTTATAAGTATTTGTCCTATTTTATTACTACATACATAAATTAGAAATCCCTTTACACCCCTCCTTTGTATTAACTCGTTTCTTTCTTGTTTTATGACACTAAATTACCACCCTATATGTGTGAATTTAATCTAGAACGAAAAATTGTGTTTCAAGGAAGAGTGTTAATGTTATGGACAGTAAGCTGGATGCCCTTGATGTGGGCTCTCCACTTCTTGAAGTAGTTGTATTTCACATACAAGATGTTACATCAGACTCTCACTTGCTTAACAAATGAAAATAGTTAAACTTAAAAGAAAGGTTAATTATCTGGAAATCAGGTTGTTTTGTTATACAAATTTTGAACTATTTTATTTTAGTTTATTGAAACCCGTGAAAAGCAAGCAAGTATTTTTAGAATATTTGTTTTTCTATTATGAATAAAATTATTTTTTAAATATTTTACAAAAAAATAAATAGTTATTTATAAATTTTATATGTTGTTTATACATGGAAACAGTCTACTGTTTTTTTTGTTCTATGCGAAAAAAAGTAGTATTTTTTCTTTTCTATTTCAAGACATTTTATAGGAGTTTTATTTGAAGATAAAAACGGCATCGCCTTATAATGGGAAGCGAGCATTTTATACGCCGCTAAACGCCTTTAGCGACAGCTCTGGCAATATTTCACAAGTAAAGCCCGTATGTCTTGCCTAGAAGCCGCTTGGAAAACAGTAGCAAAGTTAAATAATAAATCAGGAATATCAACCCTTACCGCTGGAATAAATTAGATTTACACACAGCACAGTCTGGTCCTCGTTGTAGTATAGTGAACTGCTCCGTAGCCTAGCTAGCCTCTATATGTGTATGTATGTGTGTACGTGTATTTATACACGTGCATATATATATATATTTGTGTCTGTGTAGAACGTTGCTATTCGCCGGAATGCTTTTACTACTACCGTTGTATCCACAAAAGCAAACAAACAATGCCGGGCTGGCCGCTTCAAAACAAAGATAACGTTCGTCCAGCAGTCATACTCACAGTCGGTTTGAGTTGATTTAGCTAAGTACCCCATATACGTATATCTGTATTGGCTTATCTTCCGTTCTGATCTCAATACAACAGTAACATTGCCTTGATAAAAAGTCGTAAAATGTAATATTGAATTTAAAGATAAAATTGGTTTTCTTTCTTTAGAAAAAAAATATTTATTTATCGTTTGTTTTCTAAAGTAAATCATTTTCTTTTTAAGAAAAATTTGATTAATCTCGGTAAAACACATTACTGAGTTTATAATTTATTACTTAAATGGTTGTTTTTAAACCACATAAGCAATATATTTACTCGCTGTAGAGAAAATTTAATTCAAATATCTGACTGGTATCTCAGGAATTTTATGTTTTTTTTTTATTTCTTTTAGTTGTGCTTATTATAAGATAACCTTGATTTGTTAGTTTATGCTATATTTCCTATTCTTACTTATAGCTTTGACATACGTAAACATCTATATTATCAAGTCGAGAGTTGCTTTCTCTAATAGTAATGATAGCCATTACGTACCAATTCCTGCGGGAATAGAATTAAGATGTTACTTATATTACTAACCTACATGTTTTTTGGCTTGCTATGTTGATATTCAACGGTGTATTTATTTTACACTTTACTTTCCATAATAAGCCTGGCGTGAAGTGTGTTATTCTTGGAATTAACTATGGTAACTTCGAAATAATTAATGCCTTATACGCCTTCAATCATTCTGTTACGGTATTTATATAATTAAAATTGGTCTCTTCGTTTAGAACTGCCGTATTGAAATCAAGTTGCGCCAATGCCCTCGTTTAATCATATTTCTGTATTTGGTTATTGTGTTACTTTAACTGTGTGAAGAATTTTATGAAATATCACTGAATTCTGTAAAGGAATTATATAAAGTATTCGTTTGGTTTAATTATAGTCCAGAATTTATAGATATGAATACTAACTACATATTTTCCCATTTAAACTTCTCTGAGTAGTTAGGGTTTCTCTTACAAGTTTTTCCGTCGGACGTATCAATATGCTATAAAATTTCTGTTGATGGGGAAAATTGTTGCTACAGGAAACTTGAGCCTATTCTTGATTTACCCAAATTTGTGGGGAAAAATAAGTGCATTGCACTAATATTTATGCATGTCAACGTAAAATTTGAGCAGTAACGTTTGTTCCAATCTTTAGTAGTAACACCCCGATTTTTTGAAATCATTGAGCAGGTTGAGACGGATCACTACTGCTTTAGAAGATCTTGAACCTCTCATCTATATGGGGTTGTTACTCTAGTGCTTCAGATTCTCTTTGATTTCATTTTCCTTTCTTACTACTCATCCCTTTTTGTGATCCTTGATTTTTCTTTTGTCTTGAATGATTCTTTTCTACTTTCGGTTCGGTAGGTGTTGTTTTCCAGTCTCTACTAAAATTAAAAAAATGGAATGAAATAAATAAAGATTCCATTTTTTTTTTTTTAGTAGAAAAACATGCATAATAGGCAATTATAAATCTAGTTACAAAACTTTATTTTATCATTCTGGTAACAGGCTATTGTTCATAAGATTGTATCATGTACTGTAACAGTCAAAATGCATGGGTTTTACATGTTCTTCAAATATACGAGTAATTCAAATTAGATATAATTTTAACTGGATATGAACGCAGGATCCTGCAGTATCATTGATCAGTAGAATAGTACAGCTGATCGGTAGTGATTCTCTACTCTCACCCTAATAATGAGCTAATTTTATTAACTTTTTTAAAGGCAAAGTTTAATTTTGGTAGGAGATAAAAATGTAAAAATAAAAGAGATAAATGATAAAAATTCAATAGTTCTTGTTTAGTCTATATTCAGTATCTGGATTTCTTGAGTTAACCTATTTCCGGTGTACTAATAAGAAATAAATACATCTGCCCAGTATGACTGTTAAACAAAGTGCTGTTCAGTCTTTTGTACTTTTATTATAAACTTGTTTCATTAATAGAAGTACATAATACTCAAGAAAATTCTTTACTAAACATGTTCAGTTTGATTATACGTGCAGCTGCAGCTCATAAACACGAAAGAAATAATATTTTGTACCTTTAACATCTGCTGTAATAGGTACGAGGTTTTATTTTTTTTTAAATTAAAAATAAATATTTAAGATCGTTGTGATCAGTATAAACTCTATTCTAAATTAGGAGAAAAAACACGTCCTTTTATTTATACCTTGTTTAATTTAGCCTTTCAGTTTTTGCCTTCTTATTTTTTTTCTCCGTAAAATTGAAGGTTTCTAAGACTGACCAGTTACAACTTTTTGTTTCTTAGTTTTGCAGTTTTGATCTCATGACAAATCAAACATGATTTTAAAAAACCTTTTGCAATAAACATTAACTTTTATTTTTTGATGCAAACTATTTGAACAGTTAAGGGCTGCTTGTGGATTCCGTCTCTTGTATTTTACATATATAGAAATTCGAGAAGAAGTTTGCTTTTGTTATAGATCTACATATAAATTTCAAACTTTCGCTAATAAATCTAATAGATACTTTTTGTGCTCTTTTTTTAATTACCTTACCGATATAGAAAGAATCAACAACTTTATTAAAATTATAGGGAACCGATGTCACTGAATGGATTAAGTTTAATAAAATAACAAATATTAGATATGTCCAGCGTTTAAACAAGAAATAGTTGATTCGGTGCATCAATCTGAAGAAGAGTGTAGGTTAGGCCAGATTGCCAACTAGACTTAGAAGTATGGACGAAATAAAAAAAGATTTTCGTAGATATCGGATTAGGTGAATTGAAATTAAAAGTTGGAGATCGTGGTGTGTAACAGTGTCTTCGGGTAAGTCAAGACTTGTTACAGTGCCGTACAAATAAAAATAAGTAAGACTTATCTTCTCCTGTAATAGTAGTCTTTTATCTTTATGATTCAGGGGTTGAATCAGATGTGCTATTTTCCATACTTTAGAAAAAAAATAATTTGTCATCATCATCACTATCAAAAAAATGTAATTGTAATTAAGTTTCAGCCTGTGTTATTAAGGCAGTAAATAAACAAAATAGTTACGTTATTAGAACATAACCAGCTTTATTGGTTATATTATATTATATTATATATATTATATTGGTTATATTATTTATTGGTTTATATATATATATATATATATATATTGTTACTACATATATGTCTAATTTAATATCGGCGGGCGAACACGATAGCAACGATGTAAACTGGCGTACAGTATATGGACGCGCTGATACAGCATCATTCCCACCGCGCAGTTCTCCCACCATAGCGCCGCTGCAGTCCCACCACTCTCGGGCCCCAATAAAAGATCGTGCACGAAAGCGCATTTTCAATTCATCGTCGACCACCACCTGGACCAAGAAGAAGAAGATGGAAGAAGACAGAAGTTCCCTGGCCGGCTCAACGTGAGACCTTCCGGCGGATGCCAATATCCCCGCCAGAGCAGCAGGCCTAGCCGTCCCCCCAATTATTATTAAACAGAAATTTCTTAAATTTATTTAATATTTTATTTAAAGTAAATTTAATTCTATTATTTCTTTAATGTTATTCATTCGGTTGATTGAAATCATTCAGTTCAAACCTATCTCACACAGATTTGAATATTAGATCTTGGATACCGGTGTTCTTTGGTGATTGGATTTCAATTAACCACACATCTCAGGAATGGTCGACCTGAGACTGTACAAAACTGTACTTCATTTATCCTCATTTATCCTCTGAAGTAATACCTTACGGTGGTTCGAGAGGCTAAACAGAAAAAGAAAAAAGAAAGAAGCTCACACATTGATAGAGACTCACAGTTCATCAATTCATTAGAGTTTGTTCTTCAACCGGCAAATCTCCAGATATATATATCTTTTTTTTTGAGGTGAAATATATCTAAAAACTTTCTTAGTTATGCCAAGAAGCATGAACTACTTTGACCACGAACTTTGATCGAGTAGTTTTTTTGTTTATCCCGAACAAATAAAAATAAATTTAATTTAATATTATTAGATATATTTATATACATACATTCTTTTTATTAGTACTGAAATTATTTTTTGTCAGTTTTCACAAGTATTCTTATTTATTTAATTTATTGTCATCAATATCTCTTTTGTATATCCATTTGTTTATTTTCGTTTTTATATTTGTATTTAATTTTAACGAGGTCTTTGCACTTATTGATCTTTTAACTATCAAAAATTCATCTAGTTTTAATTTTTTTTCTAACTATTCTTGAAGCTATTTTCTCTTTGCGATTTGATTATATTTTATTCGTGTCTTGCGTTTGAGAAAAACTGCTTTTTTTCACCTGTTAACAAAGCCTTCTCGATTAGTTCGCCCAATGGTCAGATTCGTTAGTTGGTCCCAATGGTCATATTCGTAAGGGCTGTTGGCAGGTAGATAATAACTTCATGTCCATTAGTTGACTTGACCTCGCTACGGTCGGGAATTTCTTTAACGTAATGCGATAGTGGAGTAAACTTTCTCACCTCTCACTTCTGAGTTTCACCTCTTTTTAGCGTAGGAACTTGTAAGAGATATTTTTTCTGAAAGCTCTCCTCAGTTGTCGAATAAAATTTTTCATTTTGCAGATGACTGATAAATTCCATCAAATGACCTGTGAAAAATCCCAGAATATTATTTTCAAAACACTGAAGAAGCGTTTGAATCAAAAAGACCAATTAAATTTCTATCGGCATCTTATTTTAGAATACTGATTGGCGGAAGTCTCTTTCAAATCTTGATTGGTGCAAGTCTCTCATTTCTCCAATCTTTTTAAGTGTGGGATACGGAGATTTGGAATTTTCTTAAACTGGGACTTCTTAAGTCGACATTTTTCCCATATCTCTGTGTATAATTTTCGTTATTACATGTCATTTCAGTTATTGCATTTTTTTAATATCAAAAACATTCAAATTTAAACATGTTCAGAATTATCTCAATGTATAGAATTTATTTTATTTTTGTTTGTTATTAATCCATTTAGTTTTTTGTTTTATTTTTTTAATAAAAAGAGTTTATCTAATGAAATATTACTCATCATTTTTTTTTTTGAAAAATATTGAAAAAAAACTTGGATTCAGCTTTGTTAAAAAGTTTTTTAATTGTTTCTTTGCGCTAGAGTGATTTCATTAGTTAAATTACTGAGATATGTAATTTATCCTACATTTAACAGTGAAATGTAACAGCATCATTTTGTTTCCACGTAAAAGTTACGTTATTTATTTTTATCTGAGTTTTTCAGTCAACGTGTTTTTATATTGTATTTTTTATGTTATCAGTTTTAATTGCTATATTTGATTAAAACTTACAATTTTATTTTTCTGTTACGTTTATTTTTACTCTACTGAATCTGTATGTGTTCAAAGGCGTTTTTACGGGATGATTCCCTTCAAACCCTTGGTCTTAAGTGAAAGAGTTAGAAATGTGTATAAAAATTTTAGTTAGATATAATCTTTGCTCACCGTCGAATTTTTTCATAACTCCGTTGAGTTTCATACAGAATGTAAAGTACTTTATCTCGATTTGTTTTGTTTATCTTTTTGGCTATTTCTTCCCACAAAATCGGTCGAATTCATTTTACGATACTTGCAGCATGAACATTGATTGGAAATCTTTACTTAAATTATTAAAGTTTTGACTTAATTCAAAATACTTACAGTAGTAGATCCTGTTCCGCTTTAACTGATAGTTATTGATGATAATGACACAAATTAAAAAAAAAAAACCAGTTCTAAACAACGTACCTGAATATCTTTTTTTTAGTTTTAAACGAGAATTCTGTCTTCCATTTGGAAAATTCTTTTGTACTTTGTTTTATTGAAAATAAATTTTAGATAAATGCTTAGGTAACAGTAAAGCATGTATGTATACAATCAAATTTTGTATAAATATAATTTTGTCAAGATATAAGATCTTTTTTTTCTTCTAAGAATTCCTTTCAATGAAATAAAAGAACAAGTAGTTGTGGATTGTCAGGTAATCGGTAAAATATGAATAAAATCAGAAAAGTACAAAAATAAAATGATTATGTACTAATTACTTTCGAATGGAATTATTAGGGCATGGAGCCCTTCCGTCACCAAAGAATACTCTGTCCTCTTATCTTCAGCGGCCGAAGGATTTCCAGTAAACTTAAATCGTATTTCCTCATACCATACAGTTCTGGGAATGAACAAGGTTGTTTACCTGTCATCAAGTGGCAGTAATTTTTGTCGCTGCATGTTACAATTATGCACTTCAATAAAACCGTTGATCAATAATGTGTCACTCCTAGTTGGATTAAATTATCTCAACTTCCCAATTATTTTTAATGAGATGGGCGCCTTCGTCTGGAAAAGGTCTTAATCATTCCACTGGTTGGACTCATTTATCTCATACTGCGGTTTCTTCACAGGTATTCATTATTTTTTTCTATCCCTATTTTTCCCTTATATTTTGTTTCCTCTTTCCACATTCTGAGTTCCGTGTGTGGTGTATTCCCTATTAGGTTCATTATGTGGAAAATGGTAGCTGTAAAGCCGATTTGTTTTGTAGTGGAATCTGGTGAGAAGGAGCTGTTGCCTTTGAACTCCTTGAGATACTTATTTCCTGGTTGATGGCTGTAATTCTGATGTTTGTCGTCATATTTCCACGTAAAATAAAAATACAATTGACTGCCTTTAAGAGCATAGTTCTAAAATCGGGTCCTACATAAGAAAAAATATTAATTTTCTTTCAACCTCATGATTTCGTAACATCTCGAAGGTATCGTGGATAAGCATCTTGTTACCCAGTGCAAATTGTGAGTGACATAAATGTCAACGTCCTAAAACATGTTTTATAAAATCTGGTTACTGTAGATCACCGAAGATATACATTTATATAAATTTTACGTATTACTTTATCTAAAATCTATTATTACTAAATTCTTAGTCCAAAAATTGGTATTTATATTGGCGTATATTTTACTTTACATCTACGGAGCAGTTTTATCTGCAATCATGAATCATTCTGATGCCTTGTGAATTGTAAGGATTATTTTTAATATATTTTTGGAAAAAAAATATAATTAGTTTTTCCTATAATTATAATTTTATTAATGTCATTCTTCTTTTCGATTTTTATTTTTATTTTACTCTAAATAAGGTGTTATTAGATTAAAAATATTTTCGCCTCTTATCACTGTGATCGAGGATAACACATTTGCACCCCTAAAAATAGTACGTGTAGTACATTAATATATAGTTTGTGTGAACTTTTTCTTGTTTAAGAAATTTATGTTTTTTTTTTGTTTTTTTTTTTAATAAAAGTAAATAAAGTTTGTAAAGATAAAAGTAATTTTCCACCTTAATCTTTCTGGGAAAGATTAAATTTTAGATTTTGTACAAATGGTAGGAAAGTTGAGGTAACATTACTGCCTTTTTTTGTAGTTTGAGTTTAGAGAAAAAAATTAATTTAAAATCTAATAACAATAAAGTGTTAAAAATTCCTACTGTTTTGTTAAAAGTAAATACGTACGAGTGTTTGTCAACTGTTTTAATCTATGTTCTCTATAGTTAATCGTAATTCGTTTTTATTTTATATTAAACAAATACAAATAATATAATGTTTTATAAAGTACAGATTGTTTTATAAAGTTTTACAAATTTTATAAAGTAAGCAATTTTTATAAAATAAGTTTGTCCAAATCATTCGATCGTTTTAGTGGGGTATGAACGTATTTCAATTTTAAATTAATTTTATTATTTTTACCTTAAGTTTCTACGTAGTCGTATTATTTATGGAACACGGTAGAGTAATACTTAAGTTACTTTATTTGCATTAAGTAATACGACTTTAATAAAAATGTTTGACTTTTCAATGAAATATTTTATTGGAAAAATTGATTTTTAGGTACTTATTTCTATCTGTTCTATTTATTTAATATCATAATATAGTTTATTTTATTGTTACTCTTCTTTTTTCTCTTAACAGTAATTGATTTTTTTTACTTTTGTTATTTTTTATTTATTTTTTTATTACATTAACTTTGATTCTTATAATTATCCTGCTTACTTCTGTATTAACAAGTAATTTTTAGGATACGTTATTTAAAGATCATAGTCATAAATTTTGTTTGGTACGCTAAATGTTCCCTTTTTTATTAACAAAACAGATAATAAAAATAAATGATCTTGTAGGCTATAAAAAAATCAACAGTAATTTTATTTTATTTATCGATTACGATTCTATTAACATAGACAATTCCATTTCATTAGAAATTTTATGTTCAAAAAATTGAAGAAATATCTAGAGAAAATATTCTTTGACGTCTTTTTAACCTAAATTTAAGCCCAAAAGAAACTTACTAAAAAGGAATTGTAAAGGTGATCCTATTACCTGCCTAAAAATTGTCCTCACTCAAAATTAAAGGACAAAGAAAAAAACCAAGGATTAATAAACCAGGTTTATTATTTTTAACCTTGTTTTCACTCATTTTCACCAATTTATATTTTTTAACTATTATCTACTTCATGTCGAAATGGTTGTTATTAAAAAAACTGTGGGTTTAAAAAACAAAAATTGGAGGACGGCAATTCCAATTAAAATAATATTCACTTCTTTAACCACAAATTATTTTATTGGAATTATTGTTTTAAAATTATTGTCTTTCTTTTTTTAACAAATTTTAGCAATAAAATGAAATTAAGAAACAGAAAAGTGATTAGGAAATAGAATAAAAGCATAGCATAATTTTTTTTGTGATGTGATATTAAGTTTAAAACGTATCCACAAAGATACATGTAGTGTAATTGGTACTCGTTCGTGTAGCATTCAAACGGAAATCGGTTATAAAATCATAACATAATTTTAAACAATAGATTCTAATGTTAAATAACGATTTAATAGTGCTATTACATATTTACACATATTTAATTCATGAAGTTAAGCGACAATTGACATGCAAAAAATTTACATAATTCATCTTGACGTCAATTGAAACTAAGGTAAATTTACTATTCTTTAATCATTAAAACGATGGACGTATTATATTGGTATTATTTGTTTTGTTATTGAAGGATTGGATTATTACAATCTTACAATAAAGTTGTATACTTAACTGGCGTTGGTGGAGTATTTTTCCACTATTCATATATAGTGGAAAAATGATTCATGAAAAAAGATTTAAAAAATTAAAAAATCGATAATTTAAAAAGTTCTTTTAAAAAATATGCAATAAATAAACGATTCGATTTTTTTAAAGGGAAAAAATTGAGTGCAATTTTTTTTTTTAATAGTAAGACAACCATGTACTGAGCTTAGTATAAAGCGGGGTTGTGTTTGCAAACGTTTTACCACAAAGAACCCATTTTTGAAGTCCAATTGATTTCAAAGAAAATAATTACCCTACCCTCTGAAGATACTGACCCCCCAAAAATTCACCCAACAAATTGCTCCGTATACACAGTCTCTGTATCCAATTTCATCAAAATCGGTTTATCCGGACAAAAGTTATTAAACTTCAAACACGCCAACAGACATACATACGTACGTATGAACATTACTCCTCACTTTTATTTTGTTTTAGGGGTCCTGGGTCATGAAACGTAGAGAAATACAAAAAAAAAAAAAATCATATCACATTTTGTGACTGATTACCATAATTTCCTTCTTGCAGCATAGCTCTGGAGTTATGATGCCAGAAAGTAAATTTACTTAAGTCTTAACACGATTTTTTCCTTTTTTTCTATTCGGTACCTATCGAACAACTTCCGTGAAAGGAATTTTCAAGAAATCCATTTAAATTTATTTTATATTCCTCTTTAAATTTATTGATTTATATCATGACTAATAAATAGTGTTTTAATGATTTTTTAAAAATATTTTCAAAACTATTTTTGATAAATTATATAATTTTAATTTATATTAGTATTTTTTATTCATAGTGGTAGTATTCATAAATAAATTTAATTAAAAAAATGATATTTTAATAAACTGTACTGGAACCACCTGATATCCTTTGTTTTCAAACCGCTATTCAGTCTCACTAGTGTAACTGAAATGTACCGTTTGTTGGTTCTTTGATGAAATGTTTTGATGTTTTTTTTTTTTGTGCAGCCAAACAACCATTTTGTCCGATAGATATTGGAGCCATGCTTAAATAAAAAATTTAATTATGATTTTTCTAGTAAGAGTGTTGCTAAAAAAATACCCTGAATCAGTAAATGACATTACACAATAATTTCGAAAGGAAATGTAGAGTCCATATTAAACATTTTAAAAAAGGTTTTTGCCAATTTTTTTTTTTAATTATTCTTTTCTTCATGAGAATGTTTTTTTTCATATTTTCAGTTAAATTGATGTAATTATTTTAGTATTATAATAAATTCATACTGCAAGTGTCAGGATGGTGTAAAGATTATCCTTTTACCTTTACAAGATGAAAAGATCGACTGTCGATATTTAACCATACCATTTTTAATTTGAACGCTATTATTACATCGTTTTATCGTCTCGTTTTCATTTTTAGTTTGGAACAGACTCGGGTCGACCACTCCGTAGACGACGTGTGGTTAATTGAAACCCAACCACAAAAAAACCGGTATTTATAGATTAGCATTTAGATATGTACAGAAACAACTGCCTCTACAAACTTGAACCTTAAAACTCTCGACTTCAAAAAACAGCTGATTTTGCGTTGAGTTTAACCATTAGACCAGTGTTTCTCAACGTGGGGGTTGCTATATGCTTTTCTTACTCTGTAAAAACATTGAGAATGGCTTTTTTTATCCTGGAAAGATATTATTAATTCATTTTGCAATTCCAATATCTGGTTTAACACCTTTTCCCGCGGTAACCGATTACCATCTGACTTCTGTATGGAAAATAAGAAGGTTTTTTCTTTTTGCCCGTTTCATCGCATAGTTTAGCAAACGCCCTATTCTGAAACGGTTGACTTTTAATAAAATTAACCATTTTTACAGCCTTACAAAGAATTTGTTTGGGATTTTCCGGCCCTAATTTTTTGTGGCAAGAGCATGCCTGCGAAGGAAGCAGTGCGTTCATACCGCCCGTGATATAAGATAATTTTTTTCAAAAATTCAATATTCTTTCCTGCTATCGCCTTTTCACTATCACTACATACTGCAATATATTTTGTCCAATCTATGTTATAATTTTTAGTAGCTTCATAAAAAACATCAAAAACACATTGTCTTTTTGCATTAACAGGTATTGACTTGCAGAACAACATATTTTCTTTGATTGGTATATCCCTATCGCATTCATATCTCAAATAAACATAAGAACTGAGAAATGTTAGTCACATCTGTTGATCCATCAAATTGGGTACTAAAAAATTCCCTTCAACTTACTTGCTAAATTATCTGATCGCGAACATCGGCAGCCATATCATCGATTCGCCTTGATACTGTGTTGTTAGAAAGCGGAATTACTTTCAGTTTTTTTTTTTTTTTTTTTGCTTCTTCCACGTCTATTAAAACACACTGACCACATCAATTGTAGCAGGCAATATGAGGTTTTCTGCGATTGTTTGGGGTTTGGGTATTTTAGCGCTACTCTTAATGCTACGAGATAAGGTGCTTCAAGAGTACTTTTATCAGTACGGCTTGATTTACAAATAGAAGATAAAATAGATTTCTAAAAGTATATAAATATCTTTCGAAAAATTCCGAGGGTTTGCTTTTATGATCCGGATGTTTAGTTTCAAGTGTCGAATTAATTTTGAACTTGTCTTTTTGCAAATCGATTCACTGAATGTAGATGGCTCACTTCGTTTTTTCACAAATTTATCCATTTTGCATAAAAATTTAATTGAAAATACTAAAACAGTTACACCGTTTGACGGCGCACTAAAAAATTTAAAACTAAGTTTATTATTTTCAGTGAAACTACGCTTTTAACCAAAAGCTTTAACTTAAGGCACCAGACGAAATACACACACTTCACATTCGAAACTAAACTGATTTTCTGCAGTTACTTACGTCTCTTCAATACTGTTGAGAGCAGACGTGTTCAAATGTATCATGTGCGTGTTCGAATATGATGCTCTCACAGCGAATATTATGCAAGCAGACCAAATGACACGTACACACCAAATTGAAACTTGTAAATTGCTCAAGTTTGTACACTTCACACATGCATGTTCATACCGGTCGCTATCAACACAGCTAAATAGTTTTAACTTGGTTTTATTGGGTTGCGGTTGGAAGGGGTTGCGAAATATTCATTATTTTTTTTTTTTTACTTTTTGGAAGTCGTGAAAAAGGTTGACAATCACTGAACTAGGCTAACCCGGTGGGTTATAAAAAGTAAATACTTAACTAAATTAGATAGATGACGAACAAAAGTTCAAGGATAATTACAAAGTGTCATAATATGCAGTAATATTTACAATGAAATTATGTAACATCAATTAATATCAAGTTAACTCTTTAGCGTTAGGTATAATATTTAGGTAGAATATCTTGTTCATTTCTATGGTTGTTGTTTACAATTTTAAAGGATTTGTTGGTTTTCAGTTAGGCTTGAAATCACAAATCTATTATCAAGGAACTATAGTAATTTTAATCTTGCTATAACATTGGTCTATGTGCTTATATATTTTTGTGGAACGTTTCCTGACCAACACGATCGTATTTTCAGATCATCGCGTAGAATACCTCCCACTGATATTTCTGGCTCTGTTTCCTCGACAGAATTCCTTTTATCATTTACCGTTCAATATTTTCAGCGTTTAGCATAATAATCTAACCCACCATTTAGCATAATAATTTATATCTTTAGTAGGTGTCAGGACCTTTAAAAAATTACCTAGTCCCTTCCTCAATATATTCATTAATGTTTCACCATACAGTTTTTAAGCAACATTAATGTGTTGATGCCGGTTTTAAGAAGATTTTTAAACTGACACACACATTCACGTTACCCAAACAAATAGTTCTTGCTACTACCGAACATTAACAAGAACTTGAAGTCAACCATACTGTAATGTGATGAACCCTCTCAATTTATGAAACAATAATTTTCTGCTCACTATTACTATTTCAGGTACCCGTAATTTTGATACTCTTTAGACTTCTTCATAATAAATGTAGTCTATAGTATTACATTGTATCTTTTAAGTGTATGTTTGTATATATACACACACAAAGTAATATATTGTTACCTATGATCAGCCGTTCTAAAAACTAACAGATTACTTTTACGCTATTTTTATGTGATCAGCTATTGTTGCTAGCATATTTTGGTCCTTGAAGTTTTGATAACAGGGATGAGTTGAAAATGGCTTATTACAAGGCATTGATTTTTATTATCTACGCTTGATAATAATTCGTTACAAAGTACATGAAATAATTGAAAACAATACGAGATATTTCACGTATTATTATTCGTTATATGTCTTGAACCGTTGCCCTGCCGTTCCTTAAATAATGTTTAATCATAAAATATTATTTATGTACTTGTCAGACCGCTACTGCATATTATTATTTCAGTTACCGTCTTTTGGTACAAGTTTACGAGGCATTTGATGCGATGTTCATACTATAGCATAATAATAGAACGGTTTAGTGTGCGTGAATGAATGTGTGCGTAAGCGCGCGAGAGAACATTTTGATGGGTGAATTAGTTTATAGTATGGATCCTGTCTCATAATGTCATAGTAAATCGAAGGAGTTGTGATATAGTTGGTATTCCAGTGACAGCATACCTCTACTGTCAGTTTGCTTTACGTACCCTTACTACAGAATGATGTACGGTACAGCTAGCCTGTTTATACGCTTGATTCGCCGATTTGATTGTTCTCAGCTAGAATGCGTACCTCGTCTCGCACCATTCTACGTTCCATATCCCCCTACCAGTTCGGTTATATAATAATGTATTTTTTTAAACTTTAACCTTTACGTTAATTTCGTAAATTTATTTTATCTGCGTTGAATTTAATGAAAATGTTAATTTTCATTAATTTCAGCGCAGATAAAGATTAAATTTTCATTAAATTTAATCTTTATGTTCCGGTTTAAATTGTATTTAATATCCTTGTATATTTTTGCTCTTTTAGCACATCTAGGTTAAGTTATTGCTATCACTTTCTATGATTATGAAAAAGTAGCTTATAGTTTTGTTGTTATTCCATTGTTTTCTATGGAATTTCAGTTGACACTAAATCTCACAAAAAAAAAACCCCTTAATATACCATAACCATCAGTTCGAATCCTCTGAATTCATGTGTATTAAATCAAAAGTAACATTTTGATATTCTTACTAATAATTTAGACCGGTTCATTATTTTATTCAAAAATTCCCAAATTAATCTTGATTAAAAATAATTGTTTTTTTTTTTGTCTTCAGTCATTTGACTGGTTTGATGCAGCTCTCCAAGATTCCCTATCTAGTGCTAGTCGTTTCATTTCAGTATACCCTCTACATCCTACATCCCTAACAATTTGTTTTACATATTCCAAACGTGGCCTACCTACACAATGTTTTCCTTCTACCTGTCCATCCAATATTAAAGCGACTATTCCAGGATGCCTTAGTATGTGGCCTATAAGTCTGTCTCTTCTTTTAACTATATTTTTCCAAATGCTTCTTTCTTCATCTATTTGCCGCAATACCTCTTCATTTGTCACTTTATCCACCCATCTGATTTTTAACATTCTCCTATAGCACCACATTTCAAAAGCTTCTAATCTTTTCTTCTCAGATACTCCGATTGTCCAAGTTTCAATTCCATATAAAGCGACACTCCGAACATACACTTCAAAAATCTTTTCCTGAAAATAAATTATTATCATAAAAATAAACATACTAGTTGATTGAGAAATCAATGGATTTTATTGTTGAACTAATATTCCTAACAGTATATAGGTATAATTTGTTTAATCGTTTTCTTAAAATTAAATGCGCATTGCATTTAGATCTTAAGTCGGATTAGAAGTACCAGGTTTATCCGATAGCTACTTCAATCATCGCCCTCATTATTGAGCCGCCGGATAAGAAACAGAATACCCGGATAGGTCCGAAGTAAACCACCTTCAAACAGATAGCAAAACTTACGCACCGGCCACACAGGTCTCCACGCGTTGAGTATGATTTAAGAAGGGCTTGACCTGTATTTATAGACCCAAATCAAGAAAGAAGAGATCAAGAATAAGGAAAAGCATTAACAACATCGAAGATGATATTCGTACAAAGGAATTACTGCAAAAAACAAACAGTTCTATCTAAAGAATAATTTTAAAGCTCTTGTAACGTTATTTTCTCTCCACTATTCCTTTTCTGATACTTTTTCGTTTCTTCCCCTCCCAAACGTTTGCAAGTTTTCACCTAGAAATAACTCAAAATAGCTGTTTTATACCGGCCATTTTAAACATTCTCTATATTAACATATTTTAATGGTTATATTAAAAATATAACCATTATTGCTTATAATTATATATATAAATTATAAATATTATCTAACCAAACTTAACTTTAACGCTCGCTTCGCTTGCTAACCTCGACTAATTAACGGTAATGTTTTTACTATTTAAATAATAAATAATTACTGAATTTATTATTTAAATACAAAATATTACTGTTAATTAATCAAAATTAGTGAGCGTAGGTTAAGTTTGGTTAGATTATATTTATAAAAAACTAATATATCGGGTTCTTTTATTTCTCCAACTGGTTATTGTTAATATCAATATTTCCTGCTGTTTTCAGTTATTTTCGGGTGAAAAACTTGCAAACTTTGGATGGGAAGAAAAAGTACCCCTTCTTCTTTATCCTTGTTTTTCTTTCCCGTTTTCGGTTCTATGAATGAAAGTCGTGTCTTGAAAATCTATGCAGAGTATCTCAAAACTTATAAAGCTTCTTTAATATGATTTGGTTGGGAACTGCCTATGTACCGATCTGAGATCTTCATTCTTGTCGGCGGCTGCTCCGTAAACCCTACCGGCTGTAATACTTTTCGGCTAAAATTTCTTAAAATATCAATTGGTATATAAGTAGTGCAAAAAAGATATCAAAATGTATCTCTCGGCAGGAAGGATGTGTAAAACCCACCGGGTTGGTCTAGTGGTGAACTCTTCGTCGCAAACAAGCTGATTTCGAAGTCGAGAGTTCTAAGGTTTAAATCCTAGTAAAGGTAGTTAATTTTTTATGGTTTGAATACTAGATTGTAGTTACCGGTGGTCTTTGGTGGTTGTGTTTCAATTAACCACACATTTCAGGAACGGTAGACCTGAGACTGTACAAGACTACACTTCATTTACATATCTTCTGAAGTAATACCTTATGGTGGTTCCGGAGGCTAAAAAGAAAAAAGAAAGCAAGGATATGTAGAGAAATTTTTTTTTATTTTAAAAACTTTTAAAAAAGCTTATTTTATAAAATTAATTAATTTAACAAATAATATTTGTTAAAAACGAATATTTTTTTTTATTAATTTATTTAGTATTTTCTGGGATTAACTTTCGGACAATTTTATATAAAAATAAAATACATTGTGTAAATTTTTTTATAAAATGTTTGTATTTATACATATTTTTTCTTTACATTCCAGGTATGTCAGGCGTAAAGCTCTCTACAATTAATTAAAAGGTAACAAGTTATGTTCAAGTTTTATCTTATTACTTATTATTTGCATTGATAAATTTACGAAAGTAATTTTTGAATGAGCGAGCTCTCAACATTTTTAAAGTTAAGGAAAAATCTTTGTTGATTTTTATTATTTTCTTTAATTAAATTAGATGACTGGTATAATTTTATAGAAATACGATATTTCACGTCTAAATCGGAAGGACAGTAGTAAAGGAATAAAAAGATTAACCTAGTATTTCATATATTATTAAAAGAGGTTAAAATGAATACGCTTTACAGAAAAATATATTTGACATCCACGACTGTAAACATTCTCAGCTGAAATGTGTAATCCTGTTTTGTGATTGAAATGGAAAATTTAGATTCATTTTTTTTATTAACATTTATACATAACCTTTTCAAACTTCTTTTATCACGTGTGCGTATACAAACTTACTGTTCATAGATATTGATCTATATTTATTGGGTAAATATTTGTTGCATGGAATAAGAAAACCAGTGTTACTGTTTAATTTTTTGTATGAGTGTTTCATAATCATGGTCCACTTATTGTTTTTTTTATTTTTGTATAGAAGTCTTAAGTTATAAACGTACCTTCTCGATTATATAAATAAAATAAGAATTATAAATTGTCAGCCAAAGCCAACTACACTGACTACCAAAAGAATAAATAAAATACAAGCTACACGAAGTAGTTGTGATTTAATACGCGCATATTCTTAGCGAGCTTCTACAAATATTAAAACTTTTCATTAATAATAATTTTAGAAATTACTATTGAAGGTGTATATGATTTTTACACCCACGATAAGTAAAAGGCAGTATGCAAATACGAGGAGTGTGAGAAACGTAACGAGATTGGTAACACTGCGAGCAATCTGGCAACGCTGTGTCTACCGGTCTGTGCCAGATCGGTTTGTTCATCCCTTCCACATGCTTAGTACGAGTTTCAACTCCGTTCAACCAACAAATTATTTTTGACAGCGCCATCAGTGAAGTTGTGTTTTTGTTGCGTGTTACAAAAATGGAGCATCGGAATTTAGAGCAACATTGTGCAATCAAGTTTTGTGTTAAAACTTGGGGAATCCGCGAGTGTGACCTTTGAAAAGTCGGAACAGACCTATGGGGAACATTGCTTATCAAGAGCACAAGTTTTCCGCTGGCACAAATCATTTTTGGAAGGCCGAGACACGTTGAAGATCAACCTCGCTCAGGGAGACCTTCAACTTCAGAATCTGACGAAACCGTTGAGCGTATTAGGGTTCTTGTGAGATCAGACCGTCGTTTAACAATAAGGATGATGAGTGAACAGTTAAATTTAAACACTTTCACCGTACATCAAATTTTGACAGACGATTTGGACATGCAAAAGGATTGTGCTAAATTGATGTCGAAAAACCTTACAAAGGAACAGAAGGACAATCGAAGAAACGTGTGCGTTGAACTTCTTTAGAGAATTGACAATGACCAAGAATTCTTCAATCGTGTGATCACAGGTGATAAACCCTGGATATGTGAGTACGATTCTGAAACAAAGCGGCAAAGCGAAGAGTGGCACACTCCGTCATCTCCTCGACCGAAAAAATGTCGAATGAGCAAATCAAAGATCAAAACCATGCTGATTTTCTTTTTTGACAGTAGGGGTATTGTGCATAAAGAATTTGTTCCTCCAGGACAAACTGTCAACCAAGTGTTTTACAAAGGTGTCCTTGAAAGGCTAAGGAAGAGAGTGATTCGCGTGAGACCAGACATTGCAGACAAGTGGATGCTTCATCATGACAATCCTCCTTGTCACACGGCCATTTCCATCACGGAGTTTTTTACCTCAAAACGCATTCCTACGGTCCTCAACCCCCCTTTTCACCTGATTTGAGTCCTTGTGACTTTTTCCTTTTTCCAAAATTGAAACATGTCTTAAAATGACGTCATTTTGGACCTCTGGAGAACATTCAAAAGACCGACTTTTCTTTTTCGACGCCCTCACATTTCGCAGTCAGAAACGCATTGATTTTCAGAGTACAATGCACTTCATATTTTCGATTAACCAGCTGACCCTACGCACAAGCATGAAGTTTCAATTCACTCATCCCTAAGGTATACGCGTTTAAGCAGTGATTCACTGCATAAACGCGTACACTACATACTCACTGTGTTAACCTTAAATTGAGGTTATGTTGGCTATTGTCGTTCTTGAATTGAGCGTAACCTAAGAACGACTTGACCTGGTATATATACACGAGTATAATGAAACCCCAATTTAACTGAATGGTGTTTTCGTACTTCTAATACTTCAAAACTTAAAGGAAATTCATTTTCATCCCCGCTCATACCATAATAATAGCGTACTTTCTTCGAAAATTTATGAAGAATAATTGAAACACAATAAATTATAAATAGTTTATAAATTTTTGTTTATTTTAATATATATAACATTTAAGTCTATTTTTCCCTGCTTCCGTAGGATGGCTGTAAAATATGTATTTTATGAATATTAATCCTAATACACCGTTTTTAATTTTTTTCCGTGTATGGATTCAGTTCAACTGCTTTTAACTGTTGCTCTTAATAGACGGGGGCACAAATGAGCTAACGACACTGTCGGCATGGCCTCTCTTGGTATTGCTTCGGTGGTATGCGGGGGAGTCTTGGCGGCGGTCTGCGAAAGATGGTGAATGTCACGCGGGACTCCGTGATGGCGCTGTGGGGGGGTAGGCGTTAATTCTCCTCTCCCGGACAGACCGAAGCGGAGTCAGATAGAAACTCATTTTGAGTATTAAGCGGGGTTCTTAAGGGAGCTAGGTGTAAATTTCGATGTACAAACTTTAGTGGGAAATTTTATTGTTGTAGTTGTTAGTACGGATCTGAGACATTCAGAAAGTGGCTCTTTAATAGTTGATCTAGGCGCTGGGTCTTCTTTCCGCGGTTAGGTTTCCTAGCTTAGTTCTTGAGGGCGACCTGGTAGCTGCAGGTGTCCGTTGTCTTCATTCTGAAGTCATAAACACGTAAAAGTCATCTCGGGGTGAATTTTTACCGATGTAGATGTCCCTCGGGGCATCTCTGCGGGGCCTAGACTGAAAGCTGTGTGGCACAATCAGTTTGAGGGCGAGAAGATGTCCTCCGTTAAAGCCACAACTGGCTAGGAACGGAAGGGGTGGTGTAGCGACCGGACACGCTACGAGGTGGGATCTTCTCCCCTCGTGGGGGAATCGAGATGTTGCTCTTAATAGATCCTTAACAAACAATATACAAAGATGGATACTTGGTCAGTTAAAAATAAATACTTGTTTAGTACCTGTACATGAACCAAGGTCCTACACAATCACAGAATAGTTCATTTTTTGTAGTGGTAACCAGTAGCGTAAAATGAATGAAATTTTTAACATTTTAGGAATTTTTATATATCTATTAAAATACAATTAGATTGTCTTGATTTAAAAAAATCTACGTAAATCATTTATCATTTTTATAATGGGGTAACTCTTTTCTATTAGTATGAATATTCGTTGATTATTAAATTTATTATGAATTTAATGTTAAAGAAATGTAACATTATATGCGGCATTTTCTTTTATGGTTTTTAATTTGGTAAAAAATAAATGAACGGATGGTTAGGGGCCCGATAGAGAAAGAGAAGGAATGATCTGGTGGGGGTTGTGGTCGGTAAGTCGAGGGAGGAGGTATACCGCCTCTGTCGTCTGCTTGGTCGTCGTGGCTGCCACAGCATGTGCTACATGGTTGCCACATCTGGTCGTTGTGTACCATATATACAGTCCGTTTCTGTTCTGTTTTTGCTTGTTTGGTATTCTGTTAAGGGGTGGGGGAAAAGTTTCGAATATTGTAAATTCAATTCTGGCTGTATTCACAGCCAAAACAGGCGCTAATAACTGTTGTAATAATGCGTGTTTTGCTGGGTTTGTGAACACTACTATCAGAGTATTCCAGTTCTCTCGCTCTTCATTATATTAACATTTTTATATGGGGAAAATTTTGCTGCAGATATCATCCAAAAAAATGTTTGTTGTTTGATATTGTGGTGCTTTCTTCTTTTTTACTGGAAAATTTTATCGTAAACTCGTTTGAAGTGTTTTCAATTCATATTTTATAATTCACTGTACCGTCCTTTTTTATAGATACGGTTGTTATCTATATAGGGCGATATAAAATTGAATTTATATTTATGTATTGAATACGGTACTCTTTACGTCTAATATCAGATTACCTTTTTTAGTTGTATAATTATTGTTTTTCATACGAAAGTGAAACGATATAATCCATCTGGATTTTATAAATATTAATTTCTTGCTTTACACCACTTTTCGTAGTCTTTTTTAATGACTGTGATTAATGTATAACAATTGAGGTGCCAATGATTCCAATCAAGAGTTACTTTCTCAGAAAATAATGATATTCTCGACACAGTCGGTCCCTGTAATGAACAGAATTCATTTTTTCCGATTTGAATATCATCTGACCTGTCGGGTGGTTTTGTGCATCCTAATGTACTACATGATACAGTGAGAAGAAAATTAGAAATAATACATTCCTCAGTTTCACTATTAAGTATGGTGCAGGATCCTTGTTTCTTGAAAACGGGTATACCATTTCTATAATTGGTTCATATCTTTTGTCGGATTAGCTAAAATCTTGCTTTTATAGTACCTAATTACTTTTCATTAAACTTCTCTTGGATTTGTTTCGGAATTCCCTCCAAAAAAAACATTTAATTTTTTAACCTGTGAGCCAAAAATCGATGTATTTTTAATATCCAATAAGAATTAGGTGGGAATATGCATGTTTAAAAATAGCAGGGATTATTAACAATAACCAGGTTGAAAAAATAATGCACTAACATGCTGTTTTATACCGGTCATTTTAAACATTCTCCATAATAACATATTTTAAAAACTAACCAAATATAACCTACGCTCGCTAACCTCGACTAATTAACGATATTTTTTTTTATTATTTAAATAATAAATAATTGCAATAATTACAGAATTATTATTTAAATACTCACAAAACATTACTGTTTATTAGTCAAAATTAACGAACCCACCGGGTTGGTCTAGTGGTGAACGCGTCTTCCCAAATCAGCTGATTTGGAAGTCGGGAGTTCCAGCGTTTAAGTCCTAGTAAAGTTATTTTTACACGGATTTGAATACTAGATCGTAGATACCTGTGTTCTTTGGTGGTGGTTGGGTTTCAGTTAATCACACATCTCAGGAATGGTCGAACTGAGAATGTACAAGACTACACTTCATTTACATTCATACATATCATCCTCATTCATCCTCTGAAGTATTATCTGAACGGTAATAACGGCTTTAATTTATAAAATAAATAAATATAAATGAATATTTCGGGTTGTTGGGTTATTTCTCCAACTGGTTTTTGTTAATATCAATAGTTCTTGCTGTTTACAGGTATTTCCAGTTGAAAAACTTGCAAACTTTTGAGAGTCAAGAAACAAAAAGTACCAATTTTTATTTTTGATTTTGAAACATGCAAATTCCCACGTAATTCTTATTGGATATTTAGACTACATCGATTTTTGGCCGATTGGTTAAAAAATTAAGTGTTTTTTGGGGGAATTCCAAAAAAGACCCCGTCTCTTAATTAATAATCTCGTTAATTACTAGTTGTTTTCCAACGAAAACTCTTTCATAAAGTGACAGTTTCTTTATTTCAGTTGTGTTTTTGTCCTTTTTTGTACTACATTTTTCGAACTCGGACATGAACTCTTTTTTGCTTACTTTATTTCATAAGGTTTTCAAATTTTATCTGGAAAGTCCTAATTTCGAATCTCGATCATGTTTGGAATTTTTCGCACAAGTACAAAATGCAATTCTTATCAACAAAAATAAATTACGACAGCTGTAAATTGGAGTAATCTTTGGAACATGAATAAAACAGTTTTACGAAATTTGGTTACAAACCAAAATACTAGTAAATTGTTTAATTTTATTTTTTAATTAAATTGGTCTTACATCTCCTCATCCTCTTTGTTGCTCTCCATTTCACTAAATCTGTTTCTAATTTCTACTCGATATTGTACCATTTTATTTGGATCCTGTGTGAGGTCCATATCCATTGTATATTGACTAGATACGTTCTACTTTCCTATTGCACGAAGCCATTCTCTGCCTCAGTTTAACTAGGATGAGGTACGGTGCCTACTTCTGCTCCTCTCGATGCCCTGATAACGGTCACAGGGCTTTTGTCCCGCTGTCCATGATTAATTTAGTGCTTTGTTTTACCGTCTGGAGAACTCCGTGATTGTTTACGGATGTTCTTTTGAGGGAAGAAAGTTCTTATTATCCTTAGATCTTTCGCAGCAGTAAACAATGCCAATCTCAGTCCATTTTCATTTGCCCCCTTGCGTAGGATTTTAACGTATGTATGTTCGAGTAAATAGTAAAAAATATCCTTTTATTTCTTCATCTATTTCTTCAGTCGGGACATGATTGAAGCTAATAATTGATGTGTTCCTGAATCTCCTTCTTAACTGACATAACAAACCCTCTCGCTTACTGCTTCAACAGACTGTTAACATAGCAGTTTCTCATTCCCGCTCCCGTATCACACTTGTGTTCTTCATTATACACGATGGAGAAGTCTGCAGTAAACAGTCGCTCATTTGGCGATCGTATTTCTTTGAGAGCCACTACATCCATACTGTAAGTGTTCTGTTCCATTTCTTGTGCCTTTGCAGCTCCAGAAGCATACAACTTTCTAATATTTCAGGTTCCGAATTTCATTTTATTTTTTGACATAAACTTTTATGTTTTTTTTATAACCGTTCTCCTATCTAATTTCGAGGCTTGTTGTCCGGATCTCTGAACAAACAATTTATTACGATTTAGGGATGTCATCCCTAAGATGGAAGGATAGGAGCCTGATCAGAGAGAGTTGTATATGAAGCAAAAAGCAGCTGTGAAAATAAATGTGTATCTCACAAATAGGTTAGAATTAGGCAGGAGGGTGAGGCAAGGCTGTTTATCACCAACACTGTTCACCCTTTACGTTGAGGAAATGTTGAAAGAAATATTGAATTGCCAAAAAGGAATAAGCATAGGTGGAAGAAATATAAATTGTGTCAGATTTTCTGACGATCTGCTGATTGTAGCTGAAAACACTCAGACATTATAAGGAATGATAAAAGCACTGGAAGTAGAGATGAAGGAATATGGAATGAAAATAAACGTAGGAAAACAAAAGTTATGAAGGTGAATGAGAGGGAAGATATGGATGTTGTAACAGAAGAAGGAAAAATTACATTTAATTCTCTTAAAATTGTATCAACAAGTAAAAAGATGTAAATATCTCGTGAGTGTAATAACTGAAGAGTGGAAACTAAAAGAAGAGATTAAGACGAGAAATTCAAATGGCAAAGGAAGCCATTTTTAGAAAGAAAACCCTACTCTGCAGCAACAAGGATCTGAATTTGAAGAAAAGATCGGTAAAATGTTGTGTTTGGATTATACTTTGGTACGGTAGTGAATCATGGGCACTGGGGGAAAAGGAAAAGATAAGACCGAGTATTTTGAGATGTGGGTCTAGAGGTGGATGGAAAAGATAAAATGGGTGGACAGAGTAAGTAACATTGAAGTATTATGAAGAATGAATGAAAATAGAATAATATTGGCGACTATCAGAAGGAGGAAATGAAACTGGATCGGGCACATAATTAGGGGAAAATAAATAATAAATACAATTCTTGAAGGCTCCGTTGAAGGTAAAAAAAAAGAGGAAGGACGAGGCTGAGATAAAAATTACATAAAGAACAGTGAAGGTTACGATGAGACGAAAAGAAAAGCATGGGACAGAAACAGATGGAGACAACAATAATGCTAGGGACTTGCCAGCAAGCAGAATACCACATGATGATGAGCCCTAAGATCAACTGCCAGCTTGGAGGACCAATTTCGAGTTGTTTGGTTTTCGCCTTCTTTACCCTTGCCGAGCCCACACAAAAAGCGTTTCTCGTCCTGCACTGCGAGTGCCAGCCCAACTCTTGGCATCACCTGCACTTCCACACCATTGGTCTTCCATTACTTTGCAGTGAAGGTGTCTCTACAAGGTGTTGCCCATTCGCAGGACTAAATTAGTCGTAGAAATGTGTAAAATTTTAATATATTGTTTTATCTTATTTATGTGAGGGAAATTCTACATAGTTGCTTAATAATACCACTTTATGTCCTAAACCAATTCAGTTCTACAAAGGTTAATACTTATAATAAAAATATGATTAATTGGTACTGGAAATTGATGCTTTTTTATATTATGTAATTATTAGCGTTACTAATGTTATGTAGCTGAAGTAAATAGAACTTAGCATAATTTTCTCTGGAGTAAATTTTTTACAAACGTTTTATACAAAAAATTTTTTTTTCTTTTGAACATTACCCCTAAAAATTATAAACTAAACCAGTTATAAACTAAAACCAGTGTAAACTTAGATACATGCTTTAAATAAGCATTTTAATTTGCAAATGTCGACGTTAGTTAAATTGCTCTGATTTAAAAAAAAAAACAAATCAGATAAATAAATTGTAATGGTTATTTTTATGAAAATTTATTATGACTTCATATTTTGTCTTTGATAATTATAATTAAAGCACAGTATTGTTTTTGTTACAGCTAAAAATATCAAAGCGTTAATTTATCTCATTTTGTAAGTAATTTGAGAAGTTGAAAATATATACTAGATTCTGTCAAACATATTTTAGTTCAGAGTTTAATTATTGAAGGACGAATATAAATTTAATATTCTGTGATCGCTGGTGACTTAATGTTATGCGCTGATGTGAAATATGTTATACGTGGGAGGTATGTTGTGTGCGCTCATATAGAGCATTGTCGTTAGCGGATAAATTTATTTCTCAGCTGGAGGTGTTATATAGAAGTAGTGTATGTATGTTTGTCGGTTTTGAATTTAAGAGACAGCAGCTGAGATCGGTGTTATAGTAGTAGTATTAATATTATACCGAATGCGAGCGGCGCTGGTGTTGTGTTTTGCTGCTCTCGTATCGCTCAACACGCTTGTCTGCAGTCGCTGTCTTCATATAGTGAGCGCGCTGTGCTAAATTTAAACCACGTTCCACCAGCTTCAGCTTTTCCTTCCCATACCACCCCTTTCTTGCCCCTACCAGTCATACCGCAGCCAGGTCCAAATCAAGCTGTTATTCTCGCCTAATTGAACATGGCTCTATAAATTTACTCGTTATTACCATTCAATGAGGTGACGCGATAAATGATTTTGTCGTGCAATGCGTACTGAAATTATATCCGTTAACTGTAATTGGAAATTTTGATTTAAATTTAATTATAATCGTTCTTCTTTTGATAAAATTTATCATTCTATTTATTCTTAGGCAATTTATTTCGATTGTATACGTCATCTTTTTCGAGTAGGCGGCAATATTATATATTAAAAAAAAAATAGATTTTCTTATAACAGTCGCTTATTTAATTAAATAAAAAGTTTCTTCTTCATATTTACTTTTTTGTGGGGGGCGTAGGTGGAGAAGGTTGCACGGAAATATTTACAGCCGGATGCTCTTTTTATTAATGCGGACCCACACTTGAATCTGTAGCACGTACCTTTTTCATAATACATGTTACAGATACGAGATATTTCATCAAGCCGCCGCCCTCCACAAGTTAGATAATCAGTGCTAACCTTTAACATTGACGTATCGCTAACATCCTCAATTTTCTGTTTAATATGTTCTACTCTTTATTTTAATTTACAATTTTTATCCTCTACAGTTCAGTCCACAGATTAATTACCCTAAGTACCTTAATATGTAAATCTTATCTTCACTTTTTTTTTGTGAAAATCTGCTTTAGATGTTTTATTTCCTCCCGAATTCTTCTTACGTATCCTTCATATCATTTGGTATTTTTCTGTAATACTACATTCCACAAAATATTTTTTTTTTATTGTGCCAATATTGTGATGCCGTAAAGCAATTCACTCTGCAAAAATGGTTTTTAAGAATATCTTTCAGATTCCTATATTTTTGTGCTTTGTAATAGTATATTACGTTTTAACCGTAAAACAGACTTTAGTTTTTTTCGCTTTCGTTATTTTATCCTTCTGCTGTAATTTTTCCATCTAAACAACAAAATTTTGCAAATTGTGGTATGCTGTGGTTTTTTGTATTATATTTATATTTCTCTCTGTAATATTTCATTATCTTTTTTTACGTACAGATTAAATATTTTTCCATGGCAGTGAATTCGAAACTGTCATTAGTTCATATAATATAAACCTATTTTCAATAGACAATAACAAAAATAGCATTTCCTGCGAATGTTAATATTTTTTCCCCAGTAGACTGTTATGTCTGACACAAATTTGTCTTTTAATTCTTCCTTTATTGTTTATTTCGTGTATAAATTCAAAATAGACGGGGATAAGTTATATCCATTTACTTTATATATACCATATACTTTTTTATTCTCGTTTTTTTTTTTTTTTACTCTTTTACCTGATTCTTTTTTGATAAACTGTTTACAAGTATTTCATCTCATTTTTTTTTAACCAATTAACATTATGTCCTATTCTATATTATTAAATGCTATGAAGGTAGTTTGTTTTTCTTCATTTTCCCATCTAAAATTTAATTTCAGGCCTACAATTTGATTTTCGTATCGTATTTCTTCTTCATGTCACTCCCAAAAAACATTAATCCATTGTAAATAATAACAGTCTATTATGTGCATTTTTCCCCCTCACCACTGGGCCGGACCTGCGATCAAGGGATCACTTTTCGGGGCTGCGTTGATCGCAGCCCCGGAAAGTGTCCATATACTCTAACAGGCCTTCCCGTCTGGCGGTAGTATCTCCGTAATGGCAGGTCGGTTTGCCGATTGGATCTTCACTATATGCCTGCCTCTAACCCTTAGGGCGAGGTAACCAGGACCACACCCCAGAAGTCGGGACTCGGTCTTGACGCCAATGCCTCAATCTGGGATACTCCGAAGAGGACATCCCCACCGGGACTCGGTCTTTTTCAACGCAGAGATTCAGGAGTCCCCATACCCCATCACTACCGCCCATCCATGCAAGCACAGACGAACGGTAGCTCCGCAGGGGGCTGTCCTTTATCCTCACGTTTCCCTCAGTCACCACAGTCAACCACTCCGCGGCCCACACTAAATCATGAGTCATCACTCACGTATCGGCAGTTATCTTCATGCACCTCATGAGTGACGATAGACACATTCCCGGCCTCCAATACGGTGCCCACTGCTTCCACAATGAAGGCACTTCCTAGGTTCACCACAAAAACCACCGACTAGGCGGCCCAAAAAACCAAAAAATTGTAAAACGTCAACAAATGGATTACGAGTTACTTGGCTACCTAGTAAATGGACTCTAGCAACCGTAAGCTAATATTGTTCTAAGAGAATAAATACACACCCAACACTCAAGAACCATCAAAATAAGTCCAAACTCTTCCAAAAACACCAATAAGTGTCCAAAATAAAAAAACAAAGCAGAAAAAAGTGTAATTCAAAGCAAAAAGTATAAATAAAAAAGTGGTAAACAAACATGATGACATCCAATAAATAAGCCTTAGTAACCGTGGAATATACAGTTAAATAACACGAAGTACACATAAAACAGTTACAAAAAATCACTAAGTAACTAAATCACTAAGGCAAGGAAACGTCCTGAGAACATAATCAAAAAAGTAAACAAACAACATGACTGTAAGTAAACCGTACCATGGCTACCAGTAGACCGTAGGCCACCAAATGCACACAGTACGGTTGCAAAAACACTAAGCAGCAAAAAAAGTCACAGTTAAAATAACAAAATCAGGAAGGACGAAAATAACCACGAAACGTACAATTATAGTCAATTGTAACGAACAACTCAATAGCTTAGACGGTTAACATGGCGACCAAATAAGCCACAACTAAATAAAACCAAAAATCTAACAAAAAAGCAACGAGAAACGGCAAAACAATGACAGAACGATCTGAGGCAGAACTGTACTGCACAAAATCTCGAGTCAACCCTATTATGAACATTGATTTCACTTACATTCATTAAGTCAGTTAAGTTTTTTCTTAATGTAATTATATAAGTCAAATATTTAAAGTTATCAATATTTCAGCCAAATATATATAACTTGGCGATATGGGTAACACTGTGTTTTACTCTATGTAATTTTACTATTAAAAGGTTGACTGCTTTGAGACCCGATTCTGGGTCTTACGTTGTGTATGCAGTTAGGCTACGAAACGCATTTCGATATCTCAATGTAGTAGTGATTTCCAATCGCTATTTTTCTTCTTTTTTTTCATGTTTCAGAACAAAAATTTATACTGCAATAAAGCAAATTACGTCGATTTCAACGGTATACAAAACTTCTTTGTGCATTGCTATTCAAAAGTGTGCAAATGTAACATTATTGTTGTACAAAAAAAAAAAAACAGCTGATTTTTACAAAATAAATTTAATTTGTAGAATAATCTTATTATTTAGGTTACCAAACAGATTAAGACTCAGATGTGCTATGCACATATCCCTTGACTATTTTTTTTTTATAAATTATTATAAGATCTAAATGATTATAGATAAAAAACTTTTAAACAGTGCACAACAAATTCTTTTTAGTACTTTTAAAAACTGCCATTATTCTATTTTTTTTCATGTCAAAGTACCTTTTGAATTACGTTATTACAAACTGAGAGATAAAATAAAAAGCTGAGTGATAAAAAATTGGATGTAAAGTTTTTTCCACGTGTTTTGTGAACATCACAAACCTACATTCTTGAATTTCATTATGACAAATAGTTTTTTCCTTATTTCATCCTTGTAAACAAAACAGTGTATTGTAATTATAAGCTCCCTATTTATGTCTGGTTGGCTGAATTTTTTATTAATTTTTTTTTAGGAACCAATTTGTGTCTCATTCATTGAACAGTATCGAAATGTTTCACTTTTTCTTTTATTATAATTACATAGAATTTAAGATAGAATGAAATTTTTTAAGGAAAATATAAGACTGAAAAGAAAAGAAATTGGGGAGAAAAATATTGTAGCAGTGTAGAAAATAATAATAATAATAGCAGTGTAAATATTATATTGCTGTTTTGGGTGTGGCGGTAATGAAGATGGCGCACTTATTTATAATTTTAATAATCATTATTTTAGATTATCAATCACTTCTTGATTTGCAAAATTTTGAATTAAAAACGTTTAAAATTACATTTTACATATTCTATTTCAGAATTTCTTACCGTATTCAATCCTAATCTATGACAATAACCGGTCTTATCCTTCACACAGGTTAAATTAAAACGTGAAAAATATACTAAGCTGTGAAAAATACAAAATAAGAGATATCTTTTAATTATTATAATGATTTTAATTATATTTTCATCAGATTGCAGTTAATATTACTAAAAAATCCGATAATCATTAAAAATATGTCGCAATATCTTCCGTTTTTTATTGTAGTAAATGTAATAATGTTTCGTTCCAGATTTCAGTTTTTTCTTATTACAGTACTATTATTAAACGTCAGATTAAAATTTGGGATTAGGAGATTTAATTCCATGTTAAGAAATGCTAATAGGATATATTTAATCTCATCAGGGTCTGTTTCCCATTTTCTATTTTTACATTTATAGTGCAATCTTGTATTCTTTAATTGCCTTTGAGAATTCAGTTACTTCTGAGAATAGTTACCTCTGAGTTGTCGTAATTCTTTTAAAAATAGTCAACAATCTTGTGTCTTTTATAATTATATTTTTCTAGTAACTTTTTTTCTGTACTTGCTAAGATCCCTTTTTAATTAAGATTTTGTCATCATTATTAAAATACTTAATTTTACCTCAATATAGCGAACCACCGTGTGCTCGCATGCGGATGCACCTACATACATACATATTCATGTACCACATTTACTTACTCGTTATCGGCTGCATATTTCATTGATCAGCTTGAAACAGTAGTTCTAAAACCTTTAAGCGCTAATCCCAGGGAAGCATAGTAATTATTAAAAGGGATAATTCCAGAAATTAAGTAGTTTTCATGTAAGATCTCTCGTCGTATACAAAATGATTTATTTTGTAAAATTATATTCTATAAAATGATTTATAAAACATTTTTATAGTCTAAAAAACAAGTTGTTTGTTATACCTATTTTTTTAATTGCACGTAATATGTAGATATCACTAAATAAGCAATATTCCTACTGAGTGGAAAAAATATTTATATTGCCCTGTTTGAAAAATAAAAATGCATTAACCTTATTTACGTAATCAGCCCCAATCTTTCTTATCGCTCTATAAAAATTCAAATACAAAGTGATGCTCATCAGAGTTTTCTTTTTCCTGTGAGTAACGACATTCATTGTATTATTAGTCATACAGTGATGAGCAGTGTTGTCTCATAAGTAAAAAGTCTGGTTTGATTTCTCCACTACTTCTATCATCGACAATAAAAAAAACCTTAGTTATCTTATCAATCAACCGAGTTACGAAGTTGTAATTTATTCTTTTACTTTTCGATCTTATTAACTACTAAATTAAAAACTGATACATTTTCTATTTAAAAATTCTTGCTTTTCATTAATTCCGATGTAATTTGTGTGTTTTATTTGTAATTTAAGTTGAACTTCTCAAATGTTTGTAAAATTTTAATAGTCGTTATTTACATCAGTTTTCGTAGAATTAAATTCTTTATAACGTTAATTAAAAATTTTTATTTGTTTATTGGTAAATTAATAAAGTTATTTATTCGAAATCAAAAAAAGTGTATTTCCCGACAAGACCTTTTCGTGTTTTACCCCGTTTTCTTAAAACCTAAGTAAGATAGAGGTATGGGACCACTTTTATTCAATTTCTTTGATCAAAATTCATAAGAAAGTACCAAATTTACCCGTCGATTTGTACCCCAAGAATTTTAGTATGGTTTAATTTCACAGAGGAAGCAGAAAGCAATGTTAAATATTTTGCGAGCCGAAACTCCCTGACGAACCGTTTTCTGACCTATGTTTATATGAACATTTTTTTTATTTTTGGCTTTAGAATCATCTCCCGAGAGATTGCCGTGGAATTTTGAATCTGTGCACATATATATATATATATATATATATATTATGAAATTAATAACTGCAAAGGAAAATACTGTGCGCACTTATGAGGTGTATGTAAATATATTTTGAGCAGCTATGAAACAAAGATAATTATATATATTATATATCTTAATAATATTGTCATAAATTAAATTTAGACATTAAAAAATAACATTAAAAATAGCCTTTCAGTCAAAAAAAAACTACATTACTATTGAAAAAATTAAATTTTCATTTTAGCAAATACGATATGTACTTATAAATACATATTGTACAAGTTTATATGATTACAGACAGCGTACCTGATAACTAAGTTACATCAAAATAGATTGTACAGAACCAAAGACTACCTAAACGTTTTAATTGAATAGGAAATTAAAAACGTTAGTAGTCATAATCCATCCGTCTATATATTTTATGATCTTCTTGGTGAGATTCCTCGTATAAAAAATGATGTGGAACCTAATTAAGTTTTTTTTCTTCTACATATATTAAGTCAGTAGGAGTATCTAAAAAGTATTAGACAATGGACGTAGACTGTAATATGGATCACGATGGATGAACTTCTACTTTTAGAATCGAATAATAAATTAGAATTGCATCTAATTAGAAAATTATAATAATGAAAATTATCTCTGGTATACGTAAAGAGAAAGCGATATTGATAAAATTGAACTGGCTAGGTCTCAATCTGTCATCCTTTCACACGGTAAGGTAAGCCTTTTAGTAGCTCTGTGACACTTTTACTCGTAATAATACAATCACAAAACAAAATTAAAATATAAACTTAATTGGAACATGGATAACTTATAATTTTCTATCTCTTCAGTTTTATTGGATTTTATATCATGATAAAGAACTTGGAAAAATTCTAATCTGTAAATTTTATCGATCTGGTTCAACAGTTTCTTAGGTTAAATCATAAAAAATTGAATTTTAGTCAGTTTACATGAAGTGTCCGCCTGTATATTGAAAATTTCGACAGTTCTAATGGTCTTTCTTTTAGAATTTTATAAAGAGATGATTTTTGCTATTTTTAGAATACTTATCGGTATATTTCTCTTTTGATTGTAACGTATTCAGGATGTGACTGGAAAAGTTCCTCCTGAGGAAATCGATTATCCAGTTTTCAAAGTTTCTAAATATTAGGAAACTTCTGGATTTCCTCATTTTGCGTCTTAGATACTGTCAAAGTACAGTTCGTTAAAAATTAGGTTTCAGATTTCATATTTTCAAAACAAATATTTATTTCACAAAATGTTATTTTACTGTTCCACAGTCAAACAAAATATTAAGCTTACTATGTAGTTTTTGTTCAATACTTGAAGTATACTTAATTTTGCAAGGATTGTTTTCTATTTTTCCAAAACGAGTATACAACTTCGTCAAAGTTTTCTGTTGAAACTTAGCTCCGATTAAATAAGAATGCATTAGTAATAGTTTTCAGCAAGTTTCGTAATAATTAGATATGCCGTTTGTGCGTGCAAGGAGATAGAAAAAAGACGGACTGAAATCATCGAGTAAAGGATAAAATTTATTCTTATAAGCTTGTAGGTATTCGTTTAGAACTACTGTACATCCTTACCTTCTCAGAGTCGCTAAGATACTAATAAGGATGTATTTTTGCTAGACTTCTGAATAAGGTTTTATGATAATCCTGTGCGCATATGTACATATTTTTATTTGGTTATGGCATGTAACTTCATTACTGCTATCCTGGTTTTCATGAAATTGGTACAAATTAATAGTTTCAGTTATACTTAATTGATAGATAAGATACATGACGAGTTAAACGTATAAAAGCGATAATTGAAAAGAGTCTAACTGTTAATTAGGTGTAAATATTGGAGGAAGGAAGGATAGAGTACGTTAGGTTCGCTGATGACATGACAGTGTTGGCAAAGAGTGAGTACATTATCATGTTGAGAAGAATAAATCAAACCTGCGAGGAGTATGGGATGAAGATAAATACAAAGAAGACAAAAAGCATGATAATTCGCAAATCAACCAAAAGGACAACAATTAGGATTGAGGGAAATAAAGTTGAGCAAGTGGCATCCTTCAAGTACCTGGAGTGCATCATTAAGGAAGATATGACGTGTGATCAGGAAGTTAAAGTACGAATTGCTAGAGCAAAGGAAGCATTCAGCAAAATTCAGAGTGCTATGTAGCAAACTAGATCTGCGACTAAGGAAAAAACTTGCAAAATGTTTTGTGTGGAGTGTTTCCCTTTATGGGGCAGAGACATGGGCTCTCTAGAAGAGAGAAGATTGGAGGCCTTTGAAATGTGGGTTTGGAGGAGGATGGAAAAGATCAGTTGGACGGAGAGAGTTTGGAATGAGGAGGTGCTTCGTAGAGTAGGAGAAGAGAGGGTGATTATTGAAATAATAAAAAGAAGAAAATGCAGTTGGTTGGGACACTGGCAGAGACATGACTGCCTGTTGGTGACGACATTGAGAAGATTTGTAACGGGGAGGAAAGCAAGAGGTGGAGACGAATGAAAATGATAGACAATATAAAAAGGGAAGAAATTTGCTATAAAATTAAACGGATGGCACAGAATCGAGCAGAATGGAGGGCGGCCATGTGAAATCCTGCCTTTGGGCAGAACACTTATTATTATTAAACGTATCAAAATGGCAAACAATAGATCTTGTTTTTATAAAACTAAAAAATCGAAATTGTTTGAAACTCATCGCAAAAAGAAAGAAAAGTTTTAATATATAGAAGGTTTAGTTTTCTTTTACAAACTGTGGTAAAATTTTTATTGTTTTTTAGGTATGTTTTATTATTTATTTTTTTTATAACAGCGGAAGTGTTTAGCAGTCGGAATGTAAGTTTAATTTCAAAATTGTATGTAAACGGTTCATGAGTGACTTAGTTTTTATATTAATTATAATAGGCATCATGGTTATTAAGAACTCACTATCACTAGCTTGTTAATTTCGCTTATTTTTAAATCATTGCATCGATAATTCGAAAAACCGATATGTTTTTTCGGTTGACTGGAGCTGGACGTGGACTATAAGTAATAAGGAATGCGTAATTTTTAAAATAAAATGGAGCAACCATTTAATTAAATGTACTGCAGTTTAAAACTACAAAATATATTTTCTTATAGAGAATTAAACAGTTAGAATAATCGTATATCAAGTAAATTCTAAGCCAACATCCTCAAAAACATCTTATAAGGTATAGTTGTAAATCTGCATATAGATTAAATACATCGTTATATGTTATTCTTGTGGGTAGTAGATTGTATGTATTCATAAAATACGTACGTAATAATTATGCTAGAAAAATACGATATTAAAGAAATCCTCTGGTTTCCAGAAATATTTCGGAGACATTTGTGTCTTCGATCGATATTTATGAATTAAATGACCAGTTACTTCGAACCGAAAGTATGTATTATTTATTAACTATAATAATAATGATTGGTTTATTATCTGTATGAAAATGTAAATTGCAGAATTATTATACTAGCACCACCCTATCAAGGAACAAGTGTTTAGTGAGGATGTCAATAGATGAAAACTTTTCATTTCAGTTGGCTATTTTTACGTTCTATATTATAATTCTGGAAGTTGACTATGGATTTCCTTAAGGAAGATTGAACCGGCTTTTGAGGAACTTTTTTATCTGATGGTAAAACGATTTTTTGCTCCAAATTTTTGATTTGTGTAACCCAAAATCGTTGATTAGTAATGTACTTTTTCCATTCTTTGTAAATATAAACAAATTTCCAAAATGGTCGGGTTAGGAACTCACTTACCTGGAGGAGCCTTGGATTCCCATTAGAGGGTTTAATTGCAAGTATATCCCTATTATCTTGTCCTATTTCGCTTTCCATGTGCAAGTATATCCTTCTTCTTAAAATAATTTTAAATTATTGCATCGGTTATTACATCGCAGTAATTGGTATAAAACCCTACTTTTTTAGATATGGTTTAGAAGCCGACTGGATCCGTGCTAAGGATTTAGGGATGTTTATTATTACTTACTACATCCTTAATATTTTAGTCGGGAGAGTTGTGCCTCTGGACTTCTCGGATTTTCGTTTTTCCTACATAGTAGCTGTTCAAAACGCCACGTCTGGAGTGGAATTCTTAACGGGTATTTCCACAGCTGTACATACATGCATTACAGATCTTTCCTTGCTGTTCTTTTATACGAAATTTAATCTATGCGTTTTTTTTTTTATTCTTTAGACATTTTTATAGAATGACATTGGCAAGCAGTGTTTGCTCATCAAAATGAAAATGAATTCTAGAAACTATAGATATCAAAGAACTCATTTATGAATATTATTTTTTTATAACTTCAGTAATTAGTTTTATAAGAAAAAACATTGAATCCGATTGATACAGAATTTTAATTGTTTCTTATTTGTACTGCAAAGAAAATATACGGAATATTACCGATAATGATTAGATTCAAGTCGTTTTTCGTTTCAGATGAATTGAGTAAATTAAAGTTTGTTTTATTTCAGATTTAACGCAAGAAGACCCAACCGATATTAACTAAACTTACATTGCGTACCGTGATTCAAGTAATTTTTATCCTATTGGAATCCTTAAGTACGTATTTCTTAGGGAATATATTGTTCATAAATGTACTTAACAGGAATGTACTATCATAAATATACACCCAAAATTTAAATACCTTAAAATATTTGTTAGGGGCCTGCGTCTACCTCTTTTTATGATGTACTGTACCGAAAATAAACAGTTATATTAGATAAATAAGCAAATGTTAAAAATCATAAAATTCGCACAAAAAAAAAGTAATGAATATTTTTGAAAAAAAGGAGTTTCTAACAGTCTCATTGCTTTTTTTTGTGATTTATGTATAATCGAATTTATTTTATCCAAATATATTAATAGATAATAATAAAGTACAATTAAAAACAATCTTCAGTACATTTTTTAAAAATTCTAAAGGAGGAGAGGCATTTCAGCACAATTTACCAAGTATCATTGAATTTTATTTACTTCTGAACTACTATTTTATAAATTGAATTTTACTTTTATTATAATAAAATAACATATTTAAATTTAAATATTAACAGTTTACGTAGGAAATATTTTTAGTATTGTAATTAAAGATTTCCCGCCGGTAATTTTTTCGGTTCTTTTAACGAACGAACAGTTAGTTATTGAATTCAATATGTTTGTGTATGAACACTTTTTGTTTCGGATTCGGATTAAGAATCGTTAGAAGATTACAAAAATACATGCATAGCTGCGATCGCATCGGGTTCACTTCAAAATGGCCGCTAAGATTAAAATTTTGTAATTATTACGGTATAAGCTATCAAGTTGGTTCAAACGCACTAATATAAGGTTTACTAAAACGCATAAAATATATAAATATCAATTTTTTTATTCAAGTGTAAGACTCCAAGATGTCGAAAAAACTAACTTTTTAGTAATTAAAAAAAGAATATGCCATAAAACCGCCAAAACACAAGATAAATTATATTAATTTAGCGTATGTAGTGTAAGTAGAAGTTAGAAATAATAACTTTGTTGAAATGAATTAATAATTGAGAGAACAGTAATAACAATATTAGAATGTTCGTTTTTAAGTCGTGCTAGATTTTTTATTGATAATTGATTTTTCTTTTCTTAAATATGTTCGTGAAATTAGCAGAAAAATAATGTTAAATAATTGCATGCTAGAAAAAAATTAGCGTTTTAAATAAAGAAGAGTATATATATTTTAAGATCTTCAAATAAGTTTTTTATAATTAAATAATATTTTTTTAAATTATATATTGTTATTTTATATAATACAGTCAGATAGTTTTATAAACTATTCTTGTAGTTCGTAATTGTTTCATCTGTCTTAATAAATTAAATTGATCAGTTATTTTAATAAGGTGGTTAATAAATGCTGCATTCAATATTTTTTAAGCTAAGATACTTATTGTACTATAAAATATAGTTAAAAATTTGTAAATTACAATATTTTTGTTTATTCGAAAAAAAATAATACGTTTTATTCAACAAAAATTTTGCACAGATGGACCTCTGCTAAACAGTCAGGATCCTAAGTAGAAATACATAAATTCTTGTCTTTATATAATAATACAGATTAAATATTATTTAACCTAATCACATAAGACTAATTGAATATAAATGCAGCTTTCAAAACCTTTCTGTTCTACATTTACGTGATTTATTCTTGACTAACTAAAACAAATTCGTGTACAATTACGCATTTCAAAATAATTGTATCGAATCAGTTACAGTTCTATGCAGTTATTTCTCATATAACCTAGGTTTGTATTACGTTACCCCTAATGGCAAATTAGATTTCTTTTTCATTACAGAATTATTTTTATTTAACATCAATTTATTTTTCTGATATTACTTACTCATTAATTATTTTATTTATTAAAGCAAGCGATTAATATTACACTAATCGATCAATCTATAAATTATTCCGATCGTAATTAATATTTATGCTAAATTAAAATAATTTTCAGTTTAAACTATAAATGTGTAAAGTTTGTTTAAAAATTGTTTTCAAATTTAACGTTTTAATCTTATGTATTTAATAACGTGCATTAAACCTTAATGTTTTTTTTATTTTATTTATTACTAATCATTATCATTTGGTTAAGCAATCAAAATATCTATACTCTTTTTTTAATTTATTTTTAAAAAGAAAATTAATCAAAACTAAAAAAAAATTGTAAACTCCACTTGAATATATATATATATATATATATATATATATATATATATCAGTTGCTGATCTCTTAATAATGTTGATTTATTAAACTAAAAATATTGGATTTGATTTTTTTTAAATCTAGATTATTTTAACAGAAAAAATTACTTTCAATTTCTCTCCCGATAATCTTAAATAAAATAACTATAATTAGTTGTAGACAATAATAATCCTTTTTTTATGTATTCTTTCATTTTATGATTCTATTTACCCCCTCTTATTACTTATAATACACTAAAGATTAATAAACATTTTATTAAAAAAAAAAATTGTTTTATTGACAAAGAATTTGGTTATATTCGTTGTAGTTTACCTACAAATAAATAACATAATTAAAAAACAAAACTACAAACGTATCTACTCAAGATGTCATAAAAAATATAATAATAATTACTATTATTACTATTCAATAAGATAATATAATATTTAATGTTTTTATTTTGCATTAATAAGCTCATTAAATATGTAACGTGAGCTGAGTATCATAAGCTATTACTAGAGAAGTTATTTCAATTCATATTATCATAAATCAATATTATATTTATCTGAAATTTCGAATAAATATATAAATAGCAAATAGTATTTAAATAAAATAATACATTGTTGAACAATGTCATAAATAAATAAAATTGAATGTCTTAAATAAAATTTAATTTGATATGTAATCAAAATAAATTTTAATTTATTATAGACAATTAATATAGTCAGAATATTAAAATTGTTTGATTATTTTTCTTAGCTTGATTTTTTACTAGAATTAATTTTATGAAATTGATTTTGATTCAGTAACTTGTTATTGTTTAATTTTACGATAAGGATAGTGTGAATTTATTAATGTAAATAGCTTATAAAGGAATTAAAAAATCATGTATTTCATATTGTTAAGATATTTTTTGTATCGGAAGTTGCACTTAACCGAAAAAATGTTTGAAATTTTATTATTAATAAATTTGAATCGGTTTATTTTTTAATTTATAGTATGTTTTATGTAATTATAAAACTTTTTCATCTACTTAATCCATCGATAAATTAACTTACAAGTATAACGTAGCTACGATTTATTTTGTTTTAATATAGAGAAATGCATTTTTGATCATTTTTTAAAATTGTATTAATTTGTAACTTATAAATTAAGAGACTACCTTTCTTTTTAAGTTAATTACTTTTATTGATTCAATTAAAAAAAATAAATAAAATTATAAGAAAAATAAATACATTTAATATTATTTTGTTGTAAATAATTTATAAATTAAAACAAACAGCAGATATTCAAACTACATATCTAAACATTTAGAAACTAGTTTTTTTCTTAAAGAGGTAATTGTTAAAAAAAATGTACATCGTAGAGATATTAGTATTTATTTTAGAATTAATTATTAGTATTTAATTAATCAGCGGTAGTCATAAAAAATAGATTTTATTATAAATTACTTTTTTTGTTTAATAATGCTCGAGAAAGAATTAGGTTATTAAAAATATTATTTTCATTAATATAATTTTTTTAAATATGTAGTGTTTATTATTTTTTTAATATATATTAATTTAGATAATTGAAGATTTAATTTTTTAACTAGAAAAAATCATCGAGCGGAACAAATACATACATAAATTTTCATTTATAAGTTTCTGTGTTTGAGTCCTGATCAGGTTTGACATTTTTCATGAGTTACAAAATTCATCTCATCATAAATAAGTAGTTAGTTAGCTTTAATTCGGCATCAACCTGTATTATTCAAAAGATAATTAAAACTTGTTACGTGATAGTTTTTTCCAGGATATTTTTTTTTTTTTTAATTTGCTTTAGTGTGATAATTGCGTGATATAAATCAAACAGTTATATTTTTAAACCGGATTTAAAATTATATTTTCTTAAAAATTTTCGGGTTTTTTTTTAAAGGAAGATCTTTTTTTATATTAAATTTTATACGTTAATAAGACTTAACACGATTTGTAGTAATTACTATTATTATTTTAGAAATTTATAACAGTTAATTAAGTACTGATTTTTCTTATTAACAATTTTTACTTACTTTTAATTTTAAACAATCATGAAATACTTTTAATTTTTTTTTTATCATTTAAACTAGTAATATTTAATATATTTCTGCTTTATTATGAATTTTTAAAAAATATCCTTATAGATTTCATGTTGAATTATTATTAATATTTGTAAAGCATTATAAAATTCTTACATTTTTACTTGTAGATAAACACTTGTGAAAACAATGGATGGTTTTTACTATTATTAATTTGGTATAATGTCCTTGTCGTTGAATAAATTGTGTTGTTCTATCTATTCACAATATAACTGCACTTGTCGGACGACGCTATTCCTTTCGACACTCACTCGATGGGGTTTTCCGGGGTTGAATCGCAGAAGTCGATGGGTGTTGTCGGTCGCCGGCTGTAGCGAGTTGATTTTCTAATCGACGGCATCAGAATCGGTTTGGCCCGGGCGTTGTTGCCCGCGAAGCTCCATACTTCTTTACATTCCATATGTTTTTACAATCACTATGGGAAGTAAGGAAGCACGGAACTCGCGCTCAGGCACTCATCGAAGTCGTAAACGTTGTTAGATGAAAGCCGCGACGTTATGTTCGCCTTCCATCCGGGTCGACCGGCAGCAGATGTTATGTATGCCCTAGTATACATCGTCTTCGTTTTCGACCTCATCCTGCACTAAAGTCACCCTCCTCCTTGAGACTGAACCCTCATAGCCTAGGTAACAACTCGACTATCTCGGATGCTAAAAATGGACCACTCTCTTCCCATTGGTCTGCTCTCGTTTGCCCTTCCCCGCTGGCTCCCCTTAGCATCCCGTCCAAATTTGTCATTTCTTAAAATAGTCAGCTGCCGGAGCGCAGCAACCCTATACCCGTTTCAGGCTATCTCTTTCTGTTCATAATCCTCACTCGACTCACCGTCTCGACTACTGTTCGAATCATTTAATAATTAAAATAATTACAAACTGATACTTGAATTTGTAATTAAAATTAAAAAAAAGTGTGGATGAATTGTAATTAGTGGTTTTTTTTTTTAATAGAACTTAGTAACAAATTTTAGATATAAAAATATACTTAATGAACGAGTAGGATTTAATGTGTGAAAGAAAAAAAAAAGAAAACTGAATTCTGATTGCGGAAATAGATATATGAGCATTATGAATACAAATAATATTTTAAGGTTTTTTTTATAAAAAAAAAATTGGCAAGTACCCAGGGGCAATAGATACAGATGATATTTACTTGCGAAAAAAATGTAGATAGTATTTTTTGCTTTAGGTACCGTGTCTTTGGCAAATAAAGTTACTGTCTTTCAGATTCAATTAAAATTTGATATACATATGGTAAATTAATCAACGTTACCTACAGTTCTTTGTCCATTATTAGTATCTTTGTATTATCAATATTTCTGTCTTTTGTATGATTTTGAACTGAATACCAGGTGAAAGATTCGTTGGTTTTATTTAACCGAGCGAACAAAGCGAGCGATAGTCTACAAAATAGCTTAGCCTAAAGACTTAAATTCGTGAATAACAAACACATTTTTACATAAAATTAATGAGGAACGCTTAAAAAATACTAGTGGAAATTCAACACGATATACCCACTTCATTACCTGTGTACATTATATGCTGTACACCTCATATATTAATTCATCGGTCTTTTATTACTTTTGTTCTGTGTAATTCTTTTTAATGAATATCCAATGCCAATTTAAATGTAAATAGAGTTACTACTTAAAAATTTTCATATTTACAGATTTATAAATAATTTTCATACTTATCATTGTTTTAATATTTTCGTGATTATTTTAACTAAATGATAGATTACATTCATTATACGAGGTGCAACAATACACTAATGAGACTGAAAAAAACTTTTACTTACGTTTTTAGTTGCCTACTCAAAGTAGTTCCCTTCTGCTTGCACACACTTAATCTAACGCTTCTGCCACTGTTGGTAACATATCTGGAATTCTTGATGTGGAATGTTGTCTAAGACTTTCGCCACAGTATTTTAGATATTTTCTATTGTTTGAAAATAGTATCCCTTGACCACCAGTTTGATTCTTGGGAATAAAAAAAGTCTCTCGGGGCGAGATTTGATGAATAAGGTGACTGTGGTAGTACTGAAATGCGTTTGAAGTTAAAAACTTCTGTACAAAGAATGCAACATAAGATGTCACTTTATCGTGATGAAGATATTGCAGATATAATTCGTACAAATGTTTGAACGACACGAGAACTCATTTTCCAAGTCTTTGTAGAAATATTGATTGAAATATTTGTCCAGGAGGCATCCACTCTTTATCGACAATGCCTTTGTTATCGAGAAAGCACACATGCATGTATTTCACTTCTGACTTCGAGATGCGAGCTTTTTTTGGTCTGGATGATCCCTTTGAATCCCATTGTGAACTTTGACGTTTTGTCTCTGGATCGTACTGGAAGAACCAACTCTCATCACCAATGATAACACGATTGAATAACGTTGGGTTGATTTGTACTTGTTCCAACAGGCAGCTACCACATTTTTCCGAGATGGGAGACCAAAGCACGTGTTCACTTGTTACACCACTATTCAAGACAGAGGTTGTACGGATGTGTCGCTTGGACTATTAGTTGCGAGAAAATAAAGGTCAGAGATGGAGTGTCTATGCAGCGTTGCCACATTTTGCTCAATAAAATCAGTCTCATTATTTTATTACTGCACCTCGAAACTCTTTGTAAATATTTTTCATGAATAAGATTGTTACAGATGCCTATGAATGGAGATTTATTTTTTCAGTTAATTTTTATATTCTTCTTGATGAATTTTAAAATTTCTCTGTTTTTTGGAACGGAAAAACTACGTGCACCGTTCTTAATTTTTGTTTTTTCTTTAATTTTCTTACACCTAGGCGACCATTCATCACGGTTGCGAAGAAAACATTTTGTGTTATTTAATGAAAACCTTAGAATTACATAGGTACGAAAAAAGCATAACACTAATATACGACTCTCTACCTAGGTATAGTCGAATAAAAATTAGTAATGATATGGATAAAACGAGTAATGATACAGGTTTACTTATCCTTTAAATAATTTCTTAGAAGAATTTCTGATGATCCAATTGTATAATTTTTTCGACTTAAAAAATTTTTAGTTTTTTCGATGTTTAAAAAAAAAATATTGTAGAACATATTATTAAAGTATTAAAAGACATATTATAATTCTATTTTGTGCATGTATGGTGGGCGATATTTTATTTTATATCTCAGGAAAAAACCCATCTCCTATTCCCCTATTTTCTTTTTAAATAATTTTTTACTATCTCAACATATCGATTAGAGATTTTTTATTAGTCCTGATCAGTTATAGTTATCAAAATGGACACAATTTTCAAACATTGTCTGAGGGCTAGGGAAAAAATGTATTATCACCACTAAAAATATGTACATACATATTCGCACGAGCGCACACAAATATATATTTCTCATTTTTTTACCGTTTCAATCTACTTACTTGATCTTTTTATGGTTTGTTTCTAAATGAGGTTTTGTGAAGGTGGGAACTAAACTACTTTGTAGAGGTTACATTTTTAATCTTTTACAAATTAAATTTTTGTGTAGACAGATCAAAATATTGTAATTTAAGGTATTTTAAAACGCTTCTTTACGTGTTTGTTTTTTTTTTTTTTTTTTTTTTACTGGTTTAACAACATTTTAGAAATTTAACAAAATAATTTGTGTAAAAAAAATTATATAAATAGATTTGAAAATGATTAAAATCGACCATTAGGATATTTTTTCTTTCTTTCATTTAATTTTCTACTTTCTTGAGTTTTAATCATTATAAAAGAGTAGGAAAAGTGCAACAAATCGTGTCATCTTAATTTATTCAGTTGCTAGTAATTCAAAAAAAATTTATTTTAAATTATTATTTTTCAGATTTTTTTAATCTAATTTCTCCCTGTTGACTGGAGACGATTATATATAATGCCTTGATTCCCTCATAAACGGTACATTAATTTATTGCTTATGATGGTATCTGAGTAATTTGTACGGCTGTGAGAAATTCTAAAGCAAATCAAGTATACGTGTAGCACTAGTGTGTTGCTTTCTCTGACAGTAATAATATTCGTAATACATTCGTACTTGTGATGAGTTCAAATCCTAGTAAAGGCATTTACTTTTATACGGATTTGAATACTAGATCGTCGATACCGGTGTTCTTTGGTGGTTGGATTTCAATTAACCATACTTCTCAGGAATGTTCGACCTGAGACTGTACAAGACTACACTTCATTTACATTCATACATATCATCCTTTGAAGTAATACCTTACGGTGGTCCGGAGGCTAAAACATAAGAAAAACGTACTTGTGATGAATTAAGTACAGGTGTCATACATATAGGATCGAATACAACCTGTTTTCGGTGGGCTATTTTGATAATGACAAACAATAATATAAATGGAATTTATGAAGTTGACGGGAAACCATTTCACTTCCACAGTAAATCTGGAGTGTGATATTTGTTCATTTTGAGAACAGTTGTGTCCTTTTTGGGAATGAGTAGTTATACAAATCACGTCGCCCATACTTTTACGGTTATGGTATTTAATAAAGAAACATTTTAATTTATTAAATTTTATTAATTTATTAGACATTCACACTTTAATTTATTAAATTCGATCTTCAAATACGTTCATTTTTTTACATTTTTCAGCTCTTAGTTCTTGACTGTAGGTTATTTTATCATTTAATGAAGAATACTCTTCAATTTTTTAAATAAATATCCCATACACTTGCGGTTAATGATTTTTTAATTGTTAGTATCAGCCGTTTATATTCTGCACAAGTGTAAGTTATTAAGCTGGTCCTTACTAACGCTAAGTCGTAGTACAGTTTATATTTCTATGATGTAATTTTAAATTTAGCGTCTGCGAACATGAACATCCTAAGAATGTATTTCCTGCTTTACACAGAAATTCAGAACTTATGAAAAAAGTATTCCTAAAAAATTATCCTTTAGAATGTGTAAAGGAATGTGTAAAGAGAAAAAAAAACCTTACGAATAATCTTATAAAGATTGTTAAAAAATATAAAGGATTAATAAATAATTCTATTAAAATAAATAACAATAATAAAATGTGACTACTTAATTTAAATTGATCTTGTAAATCATGAATAGAAATACTAATAAAAATAAAATTATCCCTAAAATTAAGTTAAGCTTGACACAGATTTCCTTTTCTACCGAAACCACTTGAGGTATTTTTTTTCTTTAATTATTTAGCAATATGTAAATTATTACTACTCAATGTTTTAGTTTTTAATTCAATAATAAAAAATATATTAAGAAAAAATTAATAATTTTAAAATCGAAATACAGTCAATTCATACATAATCCATTACGCGTCGATCCTGTAATGATAGTCATTAATGCACGAGTTCGAAGTAAGTTACGATACCAGCCTTGGCGAGTGTCGTGCATTAATGGCCATTATAGAGAGTTGCATACCGTATTTTTTCTACGGCTGATAAAATATTGGGATTATTGATTTAAATCAATGATAGAGTACATTACTTACGGAGTATTGTTTTTAATTTTTCAAAAGATACATTAAACAGTACATTTCTTTGGCAATAGGTTATTAGTCATAAGTTCTACTTTTTTTTAATATCCATTAGTGCTAAGGACATTTCTTCCTTAGAATCCAACATATTAGCAAAAGGATAAACATTGTAATATAGAAACTTAGCTACCTATTGATTTACTTCTAAATTAACCTCTGCTTGCTAACTGCTAAATCAGATTAAAATCAAAGTAAAAAAAAAAACCAGCTGATACATTAAACAATACCCGTTTTTAATTGTCAGTGTTTGAAAAGAGTAGACCTTTGATCGGTTGAATCATGTATCATAATGAATATCTATTTCATAATGATACAGATTCATCTATTTCATTTTGATACCGGATCCAGCCGCGTAGTTCAAACGTTATAATACAGCCGTAGAAAAATATATTTTTTGTATCCTACTTTAAAGTTTTTTCATAATTCCAAATAATATTAAATTTATTTGATTGAAATGTTTACTTATTTCACCATTTTCTTGCTCTTTTTTCTTTCTTCCAATTACGCACTTTTGATCATACATGTTGCATTTATGTGTTCAACTGAAGAATTAATTGTAACCTTTATCTTTTAGAGAACGTAATCTTCTATATTACCTTTAAACAATAAAAGGAAAATACTGTTTTTAATTTAAACTTTACAAATCAATAGATGCTACGCAACTATTTTGGACAGTTTTTAATACCGCAGTATCATTTATAAATAGTACTACTGGGACGCCTTTTAATAAATATATCGCAATCTAGTCTAGAAAGATTTTTCTAAGGCTTCTTTGGGATAAGTTTGAAGAGTTTCAGAGAAGATTTTTATGACCAGATGCCCTTCCACCTAAAACATGCCCACAAGTGGATGCAAGCAGCCGTTCATGTTGTAAAAATGTATTGATCCAAATCCATTTACTTATTATTTCCGATTTTACTTACCTTCGGTTGTTTAATATATTGCCAAGGACACTAGGTAAAAGATTTTCAGATAAAATAGTTTTATACAAAAAAAGTGCATAGCAAATATAATAGAATTAATTTATTTTTAGTAATAAGTTATTTTATTTTTCTACATAAATTGTATTAATAATTAAAAATGTATATATTACCATCATGTGAGTTCGAGAAGGCTTAAGTATTACGAAACTTTTTTTGTAGTACTTAAAAAGTAAAATTACAAAGGATGAGTAAAGTGAGAAAGTTCGTAATTAGTTTATATATATATATATATATATATAAACACACACACACACACGAGTATATAAGACTTTGATTTTTATTCATATTTTAAAACTAAATTATTTGCCTAATATTTCTTTTTGCATTATTATCTTATTTAAACAAAGTAACAGAAATACTCAAAAATGTTCCCTTAAATAACAAATTTATAAGTACACAGGGTGTATAATAGAGAAAGATGTTAGTTACTTTATACATCTTAGATGAATTAAAAAAATAGAAACCTGTTTTTTTTTATCGTTTGTTATAACATTTTTCCCCGAATTTTTTTTCCCCGAATCTCGAATATTACTTTTGTTTCTTTTCTGTGACGGTTTTCGTAAAAAATAGTCACGAAATGAACTGTAGGTTATTGTTAAGGTAAACAAACAGAACTTTCCCTCTAAGCACTTTCTTTTGGGAGAAAACTTTGTTCATTGTTTTCATAGTAGGAATTCGAGTCCGACAAACTGATACAGATTAATGTTGCCACTCAGTAAGTTATTCCAATTAGATCCGAAGCAAACCAAAATTAAGATGCACCCCCTTAGAAGATATAGTCTTCCGACGGTAGCTTTAACGAACAGACGAATAAAACTGAGTTTGATGAAACGTCATATATATATATATATATATATATATATCAAAATAAGATCATCATCATGAGAACGTCATCATGTTCATCAATAATTAAAAGAAGCTGGACCTTTTTATTTCTAAATTATTTAATAAGCTATCATTTTTTCTTCGTTAAGATTTAACTATCTTGTGAATTTGAATTTTAAGAATATCTATTAATTTTGATAGAGTGCTAATCTTTTCTGATGTTGAATCAAAGATCACAAAATTTATTTAGAAGCGATGTGGTAACCACTATACCATTAATTTACCCAATTAATCTTATTCATCTAATTTCGTTCGAGAATGAGTTTTTGACCCGTTCGATTTTTTATTATAACAAACGATTGTTGAAATGATAAATTAGTTTGAAATATTCGTAAAAAGTACTTTATTAAAATAAATTTTTCTTTAACAAAATTTATTAGCTGTACCACTATAGGGGAAATATTTTAATACTTTTTTCATCGATTAAGTATATCGAATTTGAATTAAAATTTTCAATTCCATCCAATTTTATTGTAAATTTTTACCAATTAAACATTTGTTCAAAAAGAGAATTGCGAGGTAAATAAATAAACCAACTTCGCAAAAAAATTTCAACGATTATGAACGAAGTTCGTAGTGGTATTACTGCTAGATCTAAAATATATTGTGAAAAAAATTTCAAGTTTACTCCTGTAAATATAATTGAAAATTAAGTTTTAATTCGATAGGTTTCAAATAATTTCTTTTTTTCAAAGATTGGTAATATTATTTCAGATTTGAAATATTTTTATAAACTAAAACCTTGCAGAATTACGTTTTCAGAAACTTAAACTCTTTTAACATATTTTATTTTGTCACGTAAAAAAATTAATAAATTCCAATAATGCTAAAAAAAATAAATTTGGAGTAGCGTAATTTTATAGATAGCAAAACTTTCCAAACATATTTGTTTTAAATTCTTACGTCCGATACAATTGAAACATTTTTTGAATATTCGCGACCATTATTATACTTGTTTTCTGTTTTCTTGTTGCTGCGATAATCTGTCGAGTAGTCTGTTTTTTCTTACTTTTAACCGTTCAGATTTTGAATGCCGGTATATTTTTAACTTTAAAAGGATATTTTAATTATTTTATATGCATTCATATAAACTAACTTTTTTAACTATAGAAATTTGAAACAGGGTTCATGAAAGTTGTTTCTGATCTTTCAATTAAAATAATATTTAACAATACCGGTAATGTTTTAACAAACAAAATAGAAGTACGTACTTAATTTATGGTAAGAAAAAGACGAATCTTTTTTAATAATAAAGGAATAGAAGACAGATAATGAAGTAAGAAAGAAACTGATACAAAACAAAACAGATGTTTCAAAGATATTTCTGTTTTTCTTTTTATATTTTAATATAAGATCTTTGTTCTGTAACCTTTATGTATTTGTTTTATTGTTCTTTCTTAATTTATTGGTTATTTCTTCGTGTATTTTATGCCGGTTATACGTTTATTTATGTATACAGATTATTCTGATCTGAACATTACTAACAGCCCACATAATCAACGAATATTACAAATGTTTTGTGGTAGTATTTACTTACTGTTATTTTTGCTGGTCTTCAATCTTCTTTCTCTTCATTCCTTTTCGTTTTTTTTTTGCCAGTGGTTTAGCTTCAATAACCTCTCTTACATCATATTTTTTGAATTATTTCCTTATAGAAATATATATTATTTCCTTATATGAACATTTCCTTATAGAACCAAAGTCCCTAATCCTAGATGCCCCAGTATGTATATATATATATATATATATATATATATATTTTTGTCTTCAGTCATTTGACTGGTTTGATGCAGCTCTCCAAGATTCCCTATCTAGTGCTAGTCGTTTCACTTCTGTATACCCTCTACATCCTACATCCCTAACAATTTGTTTTACATATTCCAAACGTGACCTGCCTACACAATTTTTTCCTTCTACCTGTCCTTCCAATATTAAAGCGACTATTCCAGGATGCCTTAGTATGTGGCCTATAAGTCTGTCTCTTCTTTTAACTATATTTTTCCAAATGCTTCTTTCTTCATCTATTTGCCGCAATACCTCTTCATTTGTCACTTTATCCACCCATCTGAATTTTAAAAGCTTCTAATCTTTTCTTCTCAGATACTCCGATCGTCCAAGTTTCACTTCCATATAAAGCGACGCTCCGAACATATACTTTCAAAAATCTTTTCCTGACATTTAAATTAATTTTTGATGTAAACAAATTATATTTCTTACTGAAGGCTCGTTTCGCTAGTGCTATTCGGCATTTTATATCGCTCCTGCTTCGTCTATCTTTAGTAATTCTACTTCCCAAATAACAAAATTCTTCTACCTCCATAATCTTTTCTCCTCCTATTTTCACATTCAGTGGTCCATCTTTGTTATTTCTACTACATTTCATTACTTTTGTTTTGTTCTTGTTTATTTTCTATATATAATATAATAAATTGAATATATATTATATATTTTTGAGTGTGTGTGTTCATGATCCATTGACCTTGTCCTTCTTTGTGAATGAATATGTCGTAATATTGTCTCTTCTCCAGTTTGTCTTAAAGATTCCTCATTTCATACTCGATCCACCTTGTATGTTCACTATTATATAATCACTATTTCTATTTGATCTAGCTGCTTTTTTATTATCCACAATTCGCTTCCATAAACCGCTACACTCCATACAAATATTTTTAAAATTTCTCTTTTATTTTTAGATCTGTCTTGATACTGTCAAACGTCTTCCCTGCGTAAGCTATAAAAGCTTTCCTTACCTGAGCTACTGTACTTTGTATTTCTTCTTTACTTCACAATTGTTTTTTAATTTTACAACCTAAACAACAGAAATCGTTAACTTCTGTTCTGTTGTTGTAATATCTAGCTCCTATTCTCCTGTCTGTCACGTTTATTCTTGTGTTGTCTACTTAAAATTGAATTTTTCGTTTAATTCATCCCATTCTTTACTTTTTTAAATTTCTTTTTAGTTTCAACCGAAATAAAATTATCATAAACTAATATTTCAATTTTTCATTCCTAGGCTGTTTCTCTGCAAAATATTTCTTTCAGCTCTTTTATAACTTTTCCATTTAGAATTTAAAAACTAAAGAGAAAATCATTAATTTACTTCTTTCTTTAGTGTTGCGTATATTTCCTCATTTTCTACTTTTCTTACTACACCTTTCTGACTTAAGTACAAATTTATAAATAACCCTTTTTCTCTTCATATTTCTGTTCTACTTTCCTTAAAATCTTAAAACGTTATTCTATTTTTACCAAATATTTTTTCAAGATCTAAAAATCAAGTCATTTATATAGCTGTTTTCTTCTAATCCAAGAGTTGTGTGATAGTGGTCTTTGGCCAGTTTCTTTATTTTTCAAAAACTATATCATCAGTTAATCAGTTGTATTATAATCAGGAAATAAATGATATACCTTATAAGTACAATGTATAACTACACATACATTTATACATTATAACTATAATGTATATAGTTGCGTTGTGAATTAATGACTGTAATCTGTTATCAGGAAGCTAATAGTCCGTCAAAATTCCGAATTTTTCCTTTGAAACTTGTTTCAATTTCTTTTTTCTAATATTGTTGCTAATATACATTTAAAAAAAAATTAAACAAAGAAACTATTTCCATCAGAGAAGAACGAAAATAGAGATTTTAATTAAAATAAAAATTATATAGATATAAGTAAAAAATTAAAAGGAAATTATTTTATTAACTTTTAAAAATTTAAACTTTTTTTATAGAATTTATAAATTCTTGAATAATAAATCTGAAATTGGGTTATGAAAAAACCACCTACCCCTAAAAGTGATGAATTTCGTAACCTTCTTTTATTTTTGTAACTTTGTCGTTTTCAAATTAATTTTTTTTATGATTGAGAACAAATTCGTAACAGTTTGAGTTTTTATATAGAATTTTAGATTTGTTTTTACATTATCAATTTGAAATTTTTCATATCATTTTGTCCATTTGAGGCATTATTAGGGTGGGAATAGATTTCACTCTGTTTCACAGGAGAGTTTATTAGAGTACACAGAAATTTGCGCTTGCCTTCCTGTGTAGGGGGTAGATAGTCGACCCCGCCGGACCATTTGTATTATAAACACTAAAAATTCTTTAATTCTATTTTTCGGGCACCATCCTCTTGTTAGGTTCTAATTACGGAAGGTCCTGGACGAGAAATCTACAGATATTACAAGTTACAGATTCACTTACTGCTCAAAAAAAAAAGAATTGCGAATATTACGTACGGCTCCAAAAACACCAAAGCTGCGAAAGATATCTTTTAGAACACTACTAGTATCACCAATTATCTACATTAGGGAGATAATTTTTTATTTAAAATATTTTTATAAGTTAATTTTTTTAAGTGATCAAAATATATTTTTTATTTGATGTATTTCTAATTACAATGAAATAAAATTTTACCTTAACTTTCTAAATATCTGAAAAATCAAATTAAAATATTTATTTTTCTTTAAATAAAAATATAATTAAACTAAAAGGATAAAAACAATTTTTCACTTTTTCGGCGGATACGGCTTAAATTCTAAATTCTTTGTTTTATTTGTAATATGTTGTAAGATTATTATCATGTTTGAAAATTATTTAATAGAGTATGATAAATGTGTTTACTAGTATAAATTCCTGAATTTTGTGGATGTTTGAGGAAGAGCAGTAGTATCTGGGTGAGGTCTAATCGATGCAAATCCATCTCGATTGACTAGTAAAAATTAATACGCAAAATAGTTTATAGAACATTATTTCGTTGTGGATAGTCTATTTTAGTAGGTAAATATTTTTTATTGAATGTTTTTTTTTGGCTATATATTGTACAGCCTACAAATGAATTTTTTTTAAATTTATTTTAATTTAATAAATAATTTATAATGAATTTTTAATTTATTTTAATATTAAAAAAGAGAATCATATTGAAAATCCTAATAAAATTTTAAAGCTTAATTAGGTGTTGAATTTTTTTGTTGACTCTGTTATTATTATTATTATCTAAATGTATATTTTATCGATGAATTATATTTTTGTTTCAGTTTGTACTATACTAGTGTTTTTTGTGTGTGTGTGCGTGTGTATTTTGTACTTAACAAAAAGAAAACCTGTAATATGAGTTGAAAGTTAAAAAAAATAACACAAAAAGATAAGGGTCAAAAGAAGCTTGAAACTTTTTACTAAAAAGATGAATACGAGTATACTTCGGTAAAGAATTCTCATTTCATAGAAGGATATAAAAACTAGTAACATTTTTGTTGCATAAAAACTACACACATCGCCTAAATTTATATAAAAACTGAGAAACCTATCGACTTTTTAATAGTAATAATAATAATAGTGGTTGTTATTTGTTATAACTAGATACAAAATTTATTTGATATTTATACAATGTTTCTTCGTATATTTATTTATTTATTGGTTATTTACAACTAAGCTCTTCTGACTTGATTTATATTTTAGAAATCCTACGGGTTTTCCTTTTTCAATAGAATAGGTGTTAAGAAATGGATTTGGAATTTTTAAATTTATTACATTTCTTTCTTTAAAAAAACCACAGTAAAAAAGTTATTAGAGAGAAAAATCATACAATGAAGATATTCATTGTCAAATCACTCAATTTTCCCGATTATACATTTCTATTCGACAAGTTTTTAAAAACATTTTTCACATTTTTAGGCAAATTATTAAATTGTATTACATTTTATAAATATTAGTTAAAAAAATGAGACCATAGTTAATTATGTTATGATACTCCTTTTAGTATATTAGAAAGGACCGGGTGGCCTACAGTTTAATTCCATTAGGTACATCAGCCGGTAAGCTTATTATACAGCCATCAGATAGGAAACGGAGGAATTCCCAGTACAGTACACGGGCATCCCGTCCTCACAGATCACATCAAGGATAGCTGTAAATGTCCCAGAATCTTCAGTAAGACATAAAAGAATCGAACCTACATCCATACAATGTAAAACAAAAAACGAATCGAGGTAATGGAAATGGGTGGACGATAAAACAAGAATAAAACACGTAATCGCAGCACGAGACAAACGACAGGGAGGAAAGCTCAAGGCCATCTCCAGACAGGTGGCAGTTGTTCGTGGGAGTAGCGCATTACCGATTAGTAATTTTTCATCGACCGATTTGCATATACTCTGTAACAAAATTTGCTTTTCCTCAAGAATTAAATCGCCACCCGCGAAAGAGTACAAATTTGTTAATGAACAAAAAAGTCCTTTCCCAAATTACGTGACGAGAGGAAGAATTCATCTAAACTACAAATCATTCTTGCGGATTCCACTAGAGGATTATATTTTGATAATTCTGTTTACGTCTAATTGTTAGGAGATAATTGAGACTATGATACATTTTTAAAGACGATTGATTTCACAAATAGTTTCCTAGGCGTTTTAAAAATGCAAAAAATAATATAATAGGAAATATACCAGTGAAAGATTTATTTTTTTAATTTTCATAATCACCAACCTTAAAAATTTGATTTTATACATTTTTTCCTGTTTCAACCTGCCGATGCCGATGTGAAAATGTTTAAATTATTTTATCCTTAATGATGCTTCCATATCCGGCAGGAACAGTATATTTTAATCTCAGAGTTATTGGGAAATTCATCTCCCAACATTAGAGAAACAAATTCTAATTACTTTTTACTATTCCGAGCATTAATCGTCATAAATTTTAATTATTTTTTTTTCTGTAAGGGAATCAAGAAATAGAAACAATTTTATTAAAATATTATTTTTTAGGGGATAATAAACCTCCTACACCACTAACAAAAGAAATTAAATATTTTGTTAAACTTGTTACTAGTTGAAGTGTTCAAGCTACAGTCAAATTATTGTAGTCAGGGTAGGTATAAATTCAATCTTTCTCAGAGATATTTTTTAAGTGTTTTAAAAATTAATTTTTCTTTGTAAGAGCGTTACAAAAAATTGTTCTGTTTTGAGGTGCTTTTAATTGTGACAATTGAGCTCAATGGTTATTCCTCATACCCTAATTGTTTAGAAAACCTAACAAGCGTTCCTTTGTAAGATTCTATTTTTTTATTTCCATTTACGGAGATGTTTTTCTTTTAAGGTAAGACCATACTATAAACATCTGAATGATAGAACAAGTTAACTCTCTCATATCTGTATTGTTCTCTAAAATGATATATGCGAAATTGATGCTAAGTTTAGTTACCGAATAGGCAGTTTTTTTAACTATTACGTTAGCAGATTGATTTTATAATAATAATGTTATAGCTATTTAAGAAATTATTATAGTATTTTTTAGAATTTTTTTAATATTTTATAAAATTAATTAACAAAATAAGTAAAGCTGAAATACGAGTATAATAAGCTTTATGTATGGGAGAAGAGTTAAATTGATCTTAAGTTTTCTGTTGATTTAAAACGGTATTTAACGTCACCAGTCACGGGAAGGGGTTGTGCTCTTCACAAATGGTGGGAAAGATCCTACAGTATTTGCCAAGGTTTTTTTTTTCTATAATATGATTTGATTTGATGAATCTCATCTGCTTAACTTAGTTCATTTTCTTTTCTTTTAAAATACTATAGTGTATTTTATAGAGGTAAAACTGTAAACAACTTCATTGTGAGGTATGAATAACTTGCATGCGATATTAACTTCAAAGCAGAAATGTATAAACATCATTTGATGAAACAGGCTGTCACAAAGAGATAAATAGTAAGATGAAGAGAAATTTCAACAAAGAAATAAGTAATTCTTAACGTTGGATTCAGTTCCACGGAATTATCTTACAAAGGTTCAATTTTTTCTACAGATTTTTTTTCTTCTAAAAGTGTATGTGTAACGCTGCTATGTACCGTTATATAATAGAATAAACTTTCTTTTTAAATATTTACTTTATGGTTATTTTTATCGTAAAAAATTTCAAAACCGGTAAAAAGTTTAGTACCCACACAATATATGTACAGTTAAAGCCTGGATCTGTTTTTCTTTTTCTTTTTTTTGAAATATGGCTAAATTAAATTGTAATATTCTGCTGGTGTACTGTTATTGGGAGGGGGCATGGAACACATGTAAAATAGCACTATGTTTGGTCGGGGGTGTTCGGGATGAAGTGAATATAAGAGGTGGGAGGAATTGTGACTGGGAGAATGTCGGGAGGGTAACAGAGAGAAGTTTATGTGCAGCATGTGCGACGGAAGTAGCACCTCCACCCCTCCCTACAAATCCATCTATATGCACCCGCACAAGCACACATTTACACAAAATTTGTTGTACGTGTATAGAGCTAGCTTCTCTCCTTTATCGTATTCTTGTTTGCTTTGCTTCCCGCGCGCTCTCTTACGGCTGCTTCCATATGTACTTACCTAATGCAATACAGAAAATTTATTTATTTAAATTTACGTTCTGGTACTGACAGATGTTTTCAAAATATGCAAACACTCACGTATGTGAACACTGTACATGCACACGAACCCGGGTTACGCTTGTGTTTGTGTGCGTGTGAGTTTTTTGCAGTAGCATTTATTTAGTTGTAATATGTTTGTTTATTTATCTTTAAAGTGTTTGGCAAATTTAAAAATCGGTACATTCAATGATATTCAAGTAGTAAAAGTTATTGTAACTTAACAAACTTTGAATAATTTAAAAATGCATTTTTTAGAAAAAGAGATTTACGTTATTTTCAGTAGTATGTATTATTTAAAATATTCAAACGAGTTGTATTTTTAAATATACCTTACGGAAACTCGCGTAATTCTCTTTATTATTCACTCTCGCCTTCATTTAACCCTACCCCTAGTTTTTTTATTTAAGTAGAACTGGTTTTACGAGATTTTTTTCTATCTCAGGAAGAGTTACTCTTCCTGACCAGCTTACTAAAGATATAAACAAAATTTTATACTTTTTTTACAAATACAAATGTTTCGTTTCGCAAGTGTTTACCTTTAAAGTTGCATAACTTCAGATTTTTAATGGAACTCTTGTATTAACCCACTAATAACAATATTTAAATCATACAATCTTAATCATATTTCGGTTTAAAATTACAGCAGTTATTTTATTAATAAATTACAAATTATAGACAAAAATCTTGGTGAGTACTTTCCCGCAAAAAAGAAAACATATATTCTTATTGAGCAACGAAACTGCTTTACAAAACAGAAAAAAGCTGTAGAATTCTACAGCTTGTAGAAAACAGAAAGCTGTAGAATCAAATTTCGTTTGAAATGTGATTCTAAAGAAGAATACCGAGGTCCATACGAGAAAATGTTCCTACCAGTTGGCGGGGGGGGGGGGGAGGGTGAGTCTAGTTGAACGGATTAAAATTGATTTGGGTACTTTTATATACTAAAAATGTCGGGGATGAGCCATGCTGGTTTTTTAGGAACCCTGCACATATTCTCAACTGTCTCTTTTTAATTTCTGTTCTTAACGAAATTTTTTCTTTTGTGTATATATATAGTGTCTTTCTTTCTCCTGTTTAGCCTCCGGGAATTACCGTTAAGGTATTACTTCAGAGGATGAACGATGATGATATGTATGAGTGTAAATGAAGTGTAGCCTTGTACAGTCTCAGTTCGACCATTCCTGAGATGTATAGTTAATTGAAACTTAACCACCAAAGAACACCGGTATCCACGATCCAGTATTCAAATTCGTATAAAAGTAAAACTGCCTTTACTTGGACTTAAACTCTGGAACTCTCGACTTCCAAATCAGCCGATTTGGGATGCGCGTTCACCACTTGACCAGCCCGGTGGGTTATATATGTATATTAAACCTCATAAAATTAGTTTATCAGTAATGTGTTCTTCTAATCTGGTTAAACAATTCACCGATTTTCCTAAAGATTGTAGGAGATATTTATAGTTGACTGATCTAGCAGACCATTTTATTTTATAGCTTTTTTTTCGAGCATAAATATTTCTCACTACCTACCCCTTTTCTTTATTCTCCTAGATCTCTTCTTCCTCATTTTGTGTATTTATTTTGACCTTACTGTGAATATCAAGACCTTGTATAACCAGTGTGCTCTTCTTATGTGATGTGGTGGGAGGGGGCTGCATTTGAACTGATCGAAGGTCTTAATTTCATGGCTATTAATTTCACAAAAAGTCTTAAACTGGTAAACGTGGGCCTCCTTATCTCTCCTAATATTTATATATATATATATATATATATACACGAGAGTAGGTTGATAATGTTTTAAATTTAAAGGGTTTTAGACGAATAGTAAGAAAATAAAGGATGTAGCAAATTGTCATTAGAAGAACTAAGTTGTGAATGATATTTTTTGGCAGTAAAAGTAAATGTAAAAAATAAAAATCGTTAAGGAAAAATTAGCATTAGGGTTCCAAGTTAAAGAGTAAACTCCATCTCTTAGTACATGATTGTTTCTTAACACCTGGATCAATCTCATGTAATTTCATCCTGAGAATTGAATTTTGTGATTTAAAGATAAAATGACTACAACGTAAGTCATATTTATAATAAATAATTTATAATTAATAAACTGGTTCTCGTAGATCACGGAAGTTAAAAGATGATGGAGGCAGTTTCGCTCTATAACTTGGCAATTATTATTTGATGTTACTTAATAGATATATTAACAAATATTAAAAAATTGTAAAATGAATATCATAATTTTAGGATGTAAAGAACACAGTGAATTTAAAAGTTTATGAAAGAAAATTTTTACCTTACACTACTTTTAATGTTTTTTTTTTCAATTTCGGAATTTATTTGTTTTCTATTTTATTATTATTAAAATTAACCATTATCAATTTTACAAAGTTTAATGCTCTTTATTTATATTTCATTCGCATTTATCAATGATCCTGATTAATATTCCTTGAATTAATTCATACAATCAAAACGCAATCCGTTTAACTAGAAACACTAAGGTGCATTATTACTAGACCTACATCTAGATAGGTAGGCTATAAGCTACAGCACATTTATGTAAATTGTTCACCAAAGCTAAGTAATTTCGGTAACAAAGCTTCTATTTTGTATTATAATGATATTGCATCGCATTTCGTATGAGACAAGCTTATTGATGTGACAGATATTTAAACAATGAGCTTTTACAATTTGAAAATTAATTAATAATTTAAATATTTAATAAATAGTTTAAAACAGAATTAATTAAAAATAATGTGTTAATTGTTATCGTAATTATAACATAAATGCAAATAGTAACCCGAATTTAAAGAAATATTTAAATGGGTGTGCAGACAGCGCGCTGGTTTTAGTTGTGCAATGTGCAAGGAATGTATGACGTGTGCTTTTCATACGGTAGGCGTTAGAAGAAAATATATTTGGTGGGAGTGACTGCTTTTTTTCATTCGCCCGCCGCTTCTTCACGCGATACGCTTCTGGAGGTTGCTTACCCACTATAAGTTTCAAGTGAAAAAAAAAAAAACAATTTACTTGTAAGATATTCTGGAGTAGATAAAAATTATATTATTATTTATTTATTTTTTTAACAACGAATTAAGGAAACTACAAGTAATCTCCGGATTATGAAGAATTCTTTAAACATTATCTTATACCATGACAAGTCTGAATAATTTTCTCCTATAAAAAAAAACATCATAAATATGATTTAATGTATAATCTAGTTAATTATTAAACGATTACTTCTATCATTGATATTACTGAATTTTAAATACTCTCCAAGAATATGCTTTTTAAAAATTTGTGCATTTGGGAAAATGAATAATTCATTTTAAATTAATTTTAGTTTTATTTAACGTTTTTTACCATTTTAACCTTGAATAGTAACTAAATAATTTGAGGGTTTTCTCATTGATACACCAATTTGAATTAAGGCTAATCTAAATGTAAAAATTACTTTTTTGGTCATGTTTTTTTCATTTGAATAGTTGACAGGAAAATCTTTAATTATAGATAATATACTAAATTATCAAAACAAAAAAAAAATTGCTCAGTTCTGCACAAGACCCATGTTTCTTTTCCGATGCCCTCACTAGTTCGCAGTCGCAAACGCACTACATAACGTTCGATTAATGAGGGGATCTTACACATTAGCATCAGGTTTAACTACCCATTGTGACTCGTACATAAGCACCTGCGAAAAATACAGCACTATATAGTCAACATAACCTCAAATTGAGATTATGATGTCTGTTGTCGACCTTAAATTGAGCGTTACTGAAGAACGACTGGACCAATCTTCATCAAATTTTTACATGCACAACATCAGATGCACTACTACAGCATATCTAAATTTCAATGAAATTGATTCAGTAGTTTTGGAGAGAGCTTCAAGCTAAAAAAAATATACATGTAAGTCTATATTTATATGTATGTATTTGTACATATAAGGAAACCACATTTTAAGTGAATGGTATTTTCGTACTCTTCGTTCTTCTTAACGTAAAGAAAATTAATTTTCACGTCCCGATCTCACCGTGCAACCGAAAGTAATACAGTAAGTTTTTTAGAAAAGTCGGTAAAAATGTATGTTCTTAAAAAATCTTTAATAAAACCTTTTTCCCACGTTCTTATTGAATAAAAATAAAAATATTTCCTTTTCACGAAAAGTAATAACATTTGAGATTCCATTAAAAACAATCGATTTAACTTAATATTTAATATTATTATTGTTACTGTTAATATTATTATTATTGTTATTAGAAGGCATTTGTGGAAAGGGTTGCTTCTCTATATCTTAGGAATGGAATTTAATTAAATGGCTCTGTGCGTTGTGGTCTTCAATATAATCATGTTTTCTCTTGCAGCTAGTCAATTCTACACTTGTTGGTTAACTTAGTATAGCGTCTCCCTAACAAAGCTATGGTATGGTATACGAATTTACCTATTAAGTTACTTATGTTTACAAACATATAATATCATTTACTCAAATTAACTCTTTACGTAAATTTTGTTTTATTTGCATTATTTTACACACTTGTTAGCTGTTTTTTTATGTTTTGAATTTGGGACTGACAAAGGCGCAATCTTTTTATGTTGCATTTCAATAATTTTATTTTATTGTGTTTTAGTAGAAACACTAATTAGGTTTGTTTTCTACTAGGACTAAATTGCTACAAAATTTAATTAATATAACTATCATCCCCGTCGCGGCCAATTTTTTTTAATTTATGTTTTTTAGTGCAGCCAGTCGCGTCGTACATACAGTAACAGCTGCAGTGACTATGTTGGTTGAACCATCGCGCCGAATATCTTCGCACTCCTTAAAAAATTAAAATTAAAAAAAAAAGGGGGTTTAGATATATATCTGAAGAATATTTGCAAGCCAAAATGTAGTAAATATCTCGTTTTGTATAATTGGAAATATCTCGTATTATAGTTTAGTTTAGAGTACGGGGAAATTCACAATTATTGTTCAAAAATATCCCTTTCGGCACGCCGGAAGGCAAAGGTAGATTTCACCGGTGCTAAATAGGGAATGAAAAAGATTTCCACCTTAAAGTTAAGAAAATCATCAAATTTACTCAATACAGTAGTTGTATGTAAAAAAATTTTCACATGTTTAGCATACGACAAGCCCCTTATTCTTACAATTCCAGCAAAATTTTGGTCATCCCTTGCTGTAAGGGTTGGTCATATCAAAAATTGTTTCAGACAAAGGTTTTAGGTAATGTTTAGTGGACTATCGACCACTTTAAACCGATTCGATACTGTGCCTATTAAGAGGTATGATTTTTTTTTGTCTTCGAAACCCCATTTTTTCCACTCCCTGGGCCAGTGGCTGGTGATATCAAAAAACTTTACTTAGATAAGTTTTAGGTCCTTATCCAAAGAATAGTAGGAACTTTAAACGAATACGATATAATACTTAATAAGAAAGTTATAGCGATATTTTGTTTTTTCGAAAAAGCCCCCTGCCCATTTCCTCCTCGCCCTTGGTCTGATTTTACCCATTAACGAACTCGACCTAGATTTTGGTTCGTTATATTTTACGTATCAATTTGAAAGTGATTGGCGTAAAATTACGGCAGTTATCGTGTCCACAAGAAAGTGAAATATATATATAATTGTATGTATACACTTTTGAACTGACGGTGGTTTTGGGGTCTGGGGGATGTGAAATGCGAAGATATGTCGAAATTTTCGGAAGTCGAATCATCATGGTACCCTTTACAATAGGTAAGCTCTTATGAAATATACCTTATGGTTAATCTACCTTATGAGTCTATCTTATGGTTCACCTTTCTCACCCCTTTCAAGGCCGAATTTCAGAAAATGTATAAATTAGTTTTTAGATATTAACATGAAGATTACACATACCAAAAATCAAGTTGATATTTTCATTTGTAACCGATAAATTGAAAAAATAGCCGGTTTAAAAAAAAAATTAATTCTATAATAACCCTTTAAACACAGAATTTCAAAAAATATCTTCTCAGTGCACACTTACACCGTGTGAAAGACATGTATACAAATATTCATCAATTTATCTTCGGTAGTTTTTACTGGGCGATGATGAATCAGTCAGTCAGGACAAGTTGCTTTATAGGTACAGATAAATTAATCGGATGTTTTACATTATTTTGTGAAAGATAGGATATTTTTCATCAACTGACGCTTCAGTCGTTAGTTTAATTGTTTAGCTATTAGATAAGAAATAAGATCCTCAGATATGCCAATAAATAGTCTCCTTTTACCATATAATATTAATACTGCGTCGGCTTTACAGTCCCGGCATCCTCATAGTGAATCTTACAAGAGATCTAAAATTGGGAATAAAAGATCAACGATAAGAAAACGTTATTTCCTCACAGGGAACCGCAGTACTAGACAAAAACACCATCTGAAGATATAACTCGTCCCCCTTCCAGGCAGTAGACGCTAATGCCGCTCACGATTCCTAAATCAGCCGTTTCTTTATTCACGGCAGAGAATCGGAATGCGATCAATGATTTTCGGTTTAAATGTATGCTGCAACAATAATTGTTTTTTGATCAGAAATTACGTCATGTTTAACTATCCATTTGAGGTAACCGAGTATAAACCGTTCGATCAGACCTCGACTAGAAGTTTTTAAATAAACAAAGCTTCCCTTTTATTTCCGCTTTGTTTTTGAAAAAAATTAACTAAGATAAATAATGCTAAATCTTTTGCGTTTATTTGTAATTATATTTCCACTTTTATTTTTAAACTAGTTTTTATATAACTACCATCGAAGAGTATATATGTTAAGAAGATGAAACTACGGTTTCGAAATGCGTCAAGTTAATTAAAACGTAAAATCTCATGTTATGTTAATATATAAGCGAATTTTTTTTATTAAAAGAAAAAGAAGAGACCTTTTTCTTCAAGTGATTTTTTTATTTTTTTAATCTAAATATGAAAGAGGTTTTGTTAATACAATAATTTTTTAAATACGCCTTAGTAGAACGCTAGTATTAAGCGTTTTTAATCCTTAAAAAGTTCTCTGACGGGCACTTCCCAAAAGTTTTATAATATTAAAATCTTTGAATAATATTTCAGTCATTATTCTTAATGAATGTTTTTTTTTTTTATTTATAATAATATTGTAAATAATAAAGACGTTTTATCTATATATCTAAAAAAAAGGCCTATTATTATTATTTTAAATTTAATCTATATAGAAAAATATGTAACAGATTAGTCGATCGTTTATTTTATTGTAGGCATTTCTTTGCAAGGTTTAAACTTAAAAATCGATTCTTTAACATACGTTTTTGAATTGTTCTTGTTATATAACTGCTTACTTGTTTTATTTTACTAAATTTAAAAATGTATATAGGTATTTCTTTATTTATAATATAGATATATACACACACACGCAGAAACACATACATGCACGTAAAGGGGTTATTTTACTGTTTAGTATAAACAGACAATTCGGTTAACGGTTATATTTATTTATTTTCAAACCATTATCTTATTTTATTCCGATGGAATGTTGTAGATTCTATCCAGATACGTGGTTAAGATGAAAGCAAACAATTTGATCTCCCATTTAAGGTTGTTCAAGCTGAAATGAAGACCCTTTTATCGGTTGACCGTCGGAACGTGTTTGGAATATTGTGTCACGCGGTTCAGTTCCATGGTGATTTCTCTTTATTGCAAGTTAAAGTCAACTTTGACCATTCACTAGATCTCCTTCATTTCCGGGGCTATACCTGCTGAATTTACGTTTATTCGGTTTGTGAAACCATACCTCCCGACCCTCCCGCCAATCAAATCTTCTCTTCTTATTCGCTTTCTCACCTTTAATTAAATTTGAAACGTCAAGAGTAGTTTACCCTTTCGTATTGAATAAAATCTCGGTAGTTGTAAACCCATATCAAAACTAAGATAAATACAGTTTTTTTTTAATTTTTCATAAATTTCGATAGATATACTGTGTCGTTTGTCGGTCAGCTACTTGAGTAATTTAGTGAATAATTACTGTTTTCAATTATCTATTTATTCTCTGCTAATCTATTGATTTATAAATTTTATTTTGTTAAATTCATCATCATGAATTATTAGTTTTATGTAAAATATCTTTGTTTCCCTTACAAATTCGACCGGTTTGTGTTTTTTTAATATATACTCAACTTCTACTCACGACCAAATGTACCAATTTCGTCGATTTTTTTTCGTTACTTGCTAATTTTTGATTTTATTAGAGTTACAATACACAGCCTGCAGTTGTTGCAAAATTAAGTGTTTTCTCAACAAAATTAAAAAAAAAGAAATGAATTACATACTTTTAGGTAAAATGATAATACATATTTCCGTGTTCCGTAGCCTTAATTCACTCTTAGTAATAACTATTAATATTTCATTCTCTTCATTCGTTTTCATCTATTTGTTTTTTTTTTTTTTTTTTTTTTTTTTTTGCTTGTGCGTGGGATATAGAAATGGAATTTTGTATCGTAAGAAAAAAGCTATGTCTAACCGGGATTCGAACTCTGGACCTCCGGATCGGATGAAAGGCCGAGACGCTACCACTCGCGGCACGGAGGCCGGCATTCATCGACATTCAGGTCTTTAATTTTTCCAATTTCTTGTTAACCGCTTTAATTATAAAGGCAGTGTTATTTTGTAAGATTTGATATGTTTTAAATAAAAATAAAACTAATTTAAAACAATTATACACATGCATTCAATTCTTAAAATTATAAACATTTTAATCGGCGCCAAATGAAAACAAATAATAAAAATTACTGAGTTAACTCTTAAATTGATAATTAGTCACGACTTCAAAAAGTTAAAATTTAAGGGAGAATTAGAAAGTGTTCTTCTTTCTATACTTCTTAGTTCATTCTTTGAATTCGGTTTTTATTTTTATTATTTTTTTAATTTTATTTTTTACTTACTGCATTTCATCTTTATTACAAAATGCCAATTTCCGTGGAAGAGCGGTAGCATACTTAATCCTAATAATTCGGAGGCCCCGGTTTGAATCTCGGTCAGGCATGACATTTTTCATACGTTACAAATTCGAGCTTATTTGGTGAATTAATTCATTAAGCCAAAAAATGAGCTGACTACAGCTTTTTTAATGTACTCTTGTAGCTGTTTTAGAGTATTGCTTTTTAATAAACTTGTTTTAGTGTGTTAGTACTTAAGTACTTGTTTAGTATTTTACCTTTAACAAGATTGTTTTTCATTAAACTTTAATAATTTTCCTTACGATGAAAATACAGTTATTAAACATAGATACGGTGCATATGATATATTATTGCATGAATACGTTACGTTGTGTATATGTTTGTCATATTAATCATCATTAAACATAAAAAATATACTTATTACTTTACTATAACAGTGCACGTTATTTGTAATAGAACTATTTAAAAATAAATTTTTGTAATAATCACTACATTCAAAAATGTAATAAATTATACATAACAAATATTAACTGATTCATGGTGTTCTATTAAAATAACAACAAATGTCATGTAATAAATAATTAAGTTAGAAATGATTATTTATTGAAAGATATCATCAAAAGATTATGTATAGCAGTCTGTTTGCCATTAGATGCCTGAAACTGCTGGCCGAAAGAATGATGGATGTGAATAAGGAAATGTATGTGTGCTTTATAGACTGGGAGGAAGCTTTTGATAGTGTGGACTGGAAGAAGCTAATGGGAATTTTAAAGAGTGTTGGCGTGGATTAGAAAGGTAAAAAGTTGATAAATGATCTGCATGTGTAGGCAGAAAATAGTTGTCAGGGTAGAAAACGAAGGAATATACAACTAAGTATTGGCAGAGATGTAAGGATGATGTATGTCACCAGCTGTTTTTAATGCTTATGCGGAGAAATTGGTACAAAAGGTCTTGGAATAGTAAAGCGATGTTGTAGTAGGAGGAGAAAGAATGAAATCAAACGAGTATGCTGATGATCAAGCTGTATTAGCCGAGTCAGAGGAAGAGCTACAAAAAATGGTGAAAAAAATTGCAAGCGCTAGTGAACAATTTGGAATGAAAATTAATGTAAATAAATCTAAAGTTATGAGAATTGGCAAGGTAGAAGGTAAAGTTCAATATATATTAAATGGAGAAGAAATAGAACAGGTGAAGTCGTTTAGGTAAAACTAGCAATTTAATAAAATGGGATGGAAACTGTACAGAGAAAATAAGAAGCAGATTTGCGATGGGAAAAGGAGCATTTAAGAAAGTGAAAAGATTATTAACTGCAAAGAAAATACCAGTTTACCAAATGTGTGGAGCACGGTCTTGTGCGGGTGTGTGACATGGACAATAAAAAGAAAGAAAGAAAAAATTATTTGGAAAGTTTTGAGAAGTTGTGACTATGGAGGAGATCAGAGAAAATAACATGGAGTGACAAATTAAAAAATGAGGATTTTGAAAACAATGAAGAAGAGACATCATAGATAGAACATATTTTGAGAAAAGACTGTGTATAGCTTAGGATACTTGAAAGGAAAATAGAAGAAAAACGAGGAAAGGGTAGAGGAAAGATAGGAATGGACATAAGAAAGGAAAATAGTTATTGGCAATTGAAAAAAGAAACTCAGGATCGAGAAAAGTGAAAAAAACTGTCCACTTGAAACCTGTCGCAAGACATCTCCATCAAGAAGTATCTGTTTGTTTGTCACGGGTAGATTTTGTGCTATTGACGTCAGATTCAAACAATTTTATTTCTCCAAACAATCGGCAAAGCAATCGGGTTTGCCATGTACGTCAGCTACACATTAATCTTTTTGTAAAAACTTTTTTCGCTCAGTTCTGCGCATCTCAAGAGTATTCGGTACATCAGATATCTGTGATATTAGTGAGAGAAAAGGAAAGACAAATCCAATACAGTAGAGGAATTTAAGTCTAAACAATAGAGTAAAGTAATTTAAGTCTAAATTCCTCTACTCTATTGGATTTTTTCCTATTCTGTTGATGTTAGTTAAAATTATAATTACGCATTACAATTATTTACTCGTTCCTCTGTATATGAATCTATTTTCCTTAAATTTTTATATATTATATTTTACGATCAGTACCATTCTTCTAAGCCACTTAATTGTTAGAATATTAAACGAGTAAAATATACAAACATATGGTCGAGTTTCAGTTTTTAGTTGTTATACAGTATGTTTGACTTAGACTGATTTATATCTGTTCTATGCCACTGAATATGCAAATAGTGCATATTTCATACAATATAAAAACTGTATTTCTTAAGATAAATTTATTTTTATGGATTTTTATCATTTTACTGTTGTTTTAAAGACATTTTAAAGATTTTTGATCAGTTAACGTCTAGTTTTATGCAATGAAATAAAAATAAGGCTTTATTTGTATTTGCAGTACTTTTAACACTACTGATTTTCTGACATTACATTGAACTTGAATCCCGCGAGGACTTGCGTGTTTTCTCTTCTAGAAAACTGATTCACTTCGTTCAGTGAATTAACTGCTTTTTGCATTTCTCTCCAAGTCAGTTATAGACTTTCAACAAATGAATACATTTTTCTGAAGGAACAGATTGTAGATATTTAATTGGATTAACAAAAAAAAAATATTACTAAGATATTGAAATGGTGTTTTGAAATATTCTAGCATTTGGATCCAATAAGAGTACACAGTTTTAGATAATACAGCTCTGATTTAATAATAAATTGCAATGTTTTTCATTTTATTTAAAAATATTCTAAAGTTTTTAATGGAATTAAGGTTAGCATTTTATTTCTTTTACCAGATCTGTAATTACTTTTATATTAGTTTTAAGCCTATATAAACAGAAATGAAATTTTAAATGTATTATGTCCTGTTTGAATTTCTGCTCTATAGTTTCATGATTTTCTATTCTTAAATCTTTATGTTTTGTACATACGATTTCAGCCAATTTACAAATTTAATCGTTCTTTTACACAATTTGGCTGCTCAGAAACTTATTTTAACAAATCTTTAAAATTTTAAAAAATTTACCCCTCCCTGTAGAAATGTTTTTTTTTATGCTTTAGGTGAATTATAATCTAAAAAATTCACGAAAATATTTATATATAATTTTCAAATACGATTTTATTTTGTGAAATTTTGACGAACGATTTCTCCAATTTGGTTTTCCGAATTTTTCTTGCATTAATAAAAAAACTTTAATCAAAATAAAAATTAAAATTCTGTAAAACATGCAGCTATTTGAAAAGCCTTTATATTTTGAAAAATGTTTTTAAATTTTCAACGGTTAAAATGCTAACTTTAATTATTAAGAGAGAAAATCGTCACTATCCTTCTAAGATAATTTATCTCATAATCCATAAGCCCATCAGGGTCTTTGAATGGTTTAGACGACTATTCTTATTAATTATTTTAATAATACACAATTCGTATAAAAATATATAATACCTATAAAATATTATAAATATCTTTATAGTACAAATATTTACATTTAAATATTTTTCTGCGGAACTAGTTCACCACTCTTTGCTTTCGTAAATACAATACCACTTGAAAATAGCTTATTAAATATATTTATATAATTGACAACAGATAACCCCGTTTTTATCATTTTTAACACTGCAAAAAAACTGAAGCAGAAAATGGAAAACATTGAGATTTGGACGAGGCACTGATGTTGGAATTCAACCCACGATACTTGGACTTATTTTTTATAATTTCCTTCAGCTCATATAGGACGTAACTGAATGAATTAATTGGTACCTTTTAAAAAATTATCCTTTCCGATGTTTTTATTTTTCAAAGTTTTGACGTCCTTAATATGGCTAAAAATACTTAACTATTCATTCAAAAATGTTGAGGGATGTGCTAAATTATGAGTTTCAACTTAATTTAATACTTAAAACTAATTTTACTTAATTTAAAGTTAATTTCTACTTTTTCAAAAGTGATCAAGGTTACTTTTTCAAAAGTAGAAATTAACTTTAAATTAACTAAAATTAGTTTTACTTTGTACTTTTTCAAAAGTAGAAATTAATGAAATTCTTTCTGTGCGCGTTTTTATAGATAATTTAAAATAAACATTGGAGATAACGGTTCAATTTTTTTTAAATTAAATAAATGCATTTCAACTCCTAAAATTATGAACCTATTTTATTTTTAATTATTCTGTTTTAATCTATTGAATTAAAACTTACCTATTTTTCCTAAATAATAGTTTTTTTGAGTGAGAATACATTCAACTTTTATGTCAGAATTACCCGCAATTTTTTATATATTTTCTTTTAAGGAATACTTTATCTAATTGCCCAAAATAATGTAATTATAATTATTTTTTTTTAACTAAATTTTATTGTCTTGAAACAAAAATACTTTCCATAGATTTCTTTAAAAGATGGTTTAAAAAAAAGAAATCATTAGATACAAAAGCAAATAAGTTCGCGAGAGTAAAAGTAAATTTCAGCTCAAATTTATGTCTTGGAAAAGGTTAAATTTTAAGCTCTGTCGTAAAATTTATTTTTAATTTTGTCTGTTAAATTAATATCCCAATAATAATGTTAAATTTTTATGATTAATCATATACATCCTATATCATTGATTCCAGTCAACAAATAAAAAATTCAAGAAAACCATTTCTTGTCGCGGGCATTAATATCATTAGTATATTTTTAACGGTTCAGATCTTTTATGTTGGTACAGATATAGCCGTGAAATGGCACGGGTAGTGAGTGTATCTAATGAGATGTTTGTATTTTGAGCAGCGATGGGGACACGTCGCTGTTCTAAGAATAAATGTCTGCTGGAACTGTTCTTACACATACTCAGCACACAAATACATACAACACACTTCATCTCTCCTTCTGTTAACCCGCATATGTGTGTGGATATGCGTGAGTGTATTTGAATGTAATTTGTATATTTAAGATTGTTAAAAAAGAATATTCTACAGTATATCTTTTCATAAATAGTCAGCCGCTACTACAAAAACTATAATTTATTTTGTTATTTTTGTGAAATTACTTAATTTTTTTACAGGAAAATATCTGGTTTATTTCATGCTTAAATAATTTTAGGTAACATATACAGTTTATAAATTAAAAGTTTGAAAATTACTTGAAATAATAAAAACAAAATTTGACTTAAAAAGTAAGAAATATCGTAAATTTAATACGCAGAAAAAATATTTGTAACTGTATTCTCTAAGGTGTTCTGTTTACTTATTTGTTCGGAATTTAAGACAAAAATATGCTTTATTATAAACTTGTTTCAGATATTTTTACACGTAATATATAAAATTAATCGATTTCGCCTACTAGTTTCATAATGGATGAATTCAATTTAAAACATTGCCTCCCTGTTCTCTATTCAAGAGGATACGACTTGTGGACTCCTGTTATTGGACACAAAAACAAATACTTGACTTTCTTCAGGTAGACGTGGTTATCCTAATCAGTGGGCACTCAAAGTGGTAATTTTTTAAGTTAAATTATTTCTATAATTATCCGTTGACAGTAAATAGATATTCGTATTAAATAGGATTAACAAATCGTACTTCAACTGATAATCATATCCAGAGCTAAGTTCAGGGTTTTTCAAGAAATACCCAACAGAAATCAGAGTTAACGAATAAATCCATAGACTGGACCACCCCTACCAAACCATTTAAATGATCAAAATCAACAGAGCATCAGCGAGGAGGGAAGAGATCAGCGACCCCATCCCGGAGAGGGAGTGCAAAACGATGTAGAAGGTTAATTTAGAGCTGCTTCGACTCCTCCTCTAGGGAGGAGGAATCTATTTCCACCTACTGTTATTCGGTCGATTAGGTATATAAATCCAAGGTAGGAACAACACATTATTCACGAATGATTCTACAATGACGTTTCAAATATATATGATACATCGAGTTTATTTACAATCTCAGGATTCCTTAAGCAAAACTCTCATGTGTAATCCTAGATTTACATCGCGTGTGAAAGTACCGGCTTAAACTATAAATCGTTCAACCAAAGCCTCATTGAAGGTTTGAGAATCATCGGTCAGTGAAAGCGGCTGTGTAAGTTACTGGTATTTTTGTCGCGCAAGGGTTTGAGTTGTAAGAAAGAATAGATCTTATTAGGGAATAGACATATAAAAGTAATTTCGAAAATAAAGAATGTAAATTTTAGAATTTCCTGAAATGTACTGAATTCAAGGAAAAAGGTTTTATAACTTTAACCAGTTTTTTGTTGTTTTCAGTTGTTTTTCTTTTAATTAGTCAGTACAAGCGATGAAAACATTGAATCAAAAACATCAAAGTTACATTCTTAAAAGTAGATAGTAATAAAAATAAGAATTTCTAAACTGGTTTAGTATTTTATATCTTCTTATCTGACGTTTATTAATGTACTTAATGATAAATAAACGTTATTAGAATCCTAAATTCTCCATGCAGGATTCTGACTGAGAAAAATAATTAATTTTCTTCAGAAATCATGAAGTTTAATCAGAATGAATAGTGTAGTTTACAAAATTTGTACGTGATAAGAGTCCATTTTAAAAATATTTAAAGATTTGGAGGATTTATTCTGAAACATTTTGTTATTGAAAAATATCTCGTCAGAAGAGTTGATCATTCTTAACGTTTCATGCATTGTAAATGCACAATGGGATCAATTAATTGAAATCTTTTGCATTGGAAAACCCAGAACTGCATTTATGAAAATCAGTCCAGGTTGTAAACCATGACTTTAATGTAGCTACAATTTAAGTTTTGTCAATTATTATATCCTTAATAGTTTTTTATACGATATAAAATTATAGATTACAACAGAAGCAGCCAGTAAGAAACTAGAAACCCTTGAGATAGTTACACTGTCCTAATGTCTGAGAATCTTGTGACGGAATCTGGGTTTTTGGTAGAGCACGAAAGATTCGTTATACCGTTAGTAAGTTAAAGAAGAAAATTGAGTATATTTACCACATCGTGTGCCATCACATCAGATATGATCTCTTATACGTAACTATGAATGATAATATCAACAATCTGAAAACCCGGAAGAAGGCGGATATCGCGTCTTAAAAATGTACGGTCGTGGTGGAAAGCTACAACTGTAGAGCTGTTTCGAGGAGCAGTAAATAAAATTAAGATCCTTGTGAATTGCCAATTTCTGGAAATGGATAAGCATAAGTTACGGATTGCGTTTCCAATCCGTAATTTCTTCTCGGTCTGCATTTGCTGTAAGAATAACCCGACTACACAAGTTGAAGGTCAATATGTGTCAGATGATAGTATGTTTGTTTATGTTTATTACTTCAGAAGGGATAGACTAATTTTCATCAAGCGATTTAAATCAATCATGTAAATGACAATATCCATATAATTATTTCAGATTAACAACATGGGGGAAAAGTAGACGCCAAAAGCGTTTGTCCAAAAGGCTTTAAAATAAATTAAGACATTAGTTGACACTCAAAAAGGATATCAAATAAAATTTGATCAGAATATTTAAGATATGTATATCTTATAGAATTCCGTAACAATACTATGCGTGAAGAATAGTTATATAAGTTAAAAAACAAATTTATTAGAAATAAATATGAAGATATTAACAAAAATTGCTGAAATTCTCTTTATTTTTATATAGATTATGATTTTTTGTTTTAATAACATTTATTTTTATACAATTATAAAAATAGTTAGTATTCAATCGATAATTTAGAATCGAATGAAACTGAATCGGTGATCAGTGCAGAGTCATTACAGAAACTCTGTATTTTGCTATTATTTCTAAAAAAAAAAAATCTTTATCAATTCTTCTTCAAAGTTTGTATTTTTACATTCAGTGTCAAATTTAAAACAAGAATCTCCCAACAACTTACTAACAATCTATAAGTTTCAGTATATAAGTTTATCTTTAACCCTATCTGCCACCGAACTAAAAAAATTCTAAATTTAAAGAACAATAACAGAGCATTTATTCATGTTTATTATTATTTACTACGTTTTTGTATCGGTTTTATTTCATTTTGTAATTTTATTTTAAATTTTGTTTTATGGTATTTATATTTAAAATAAAGGGGAAAGGCCTACAAAAATAAACTATTAACTTTTCTGGTGTGACTTATAAAAAACAATTTTAACAGTATACTCGATTCATTTTAAGAGCTTTTTTCAAACTTATTAAACACCCCCAAGGCAACCGATCCTCGTCATTTTAAGAGCTATCCTGTTGTAAACAAATGCGTGGAGTTGTAATAGACCTGTTACGTAAGTTACGCATACAAATCTCAAATGTTTTGATGTTCTATGTCTGATTTATGATTGATGTTTTCATTTGGCGCCGACTGAGTCGAGTTATTTACAAATTATTACATGCCAACTATATTTGAAGTTTTATCGCTGTTGACAAAATCAATGTACATGAAAAATTATTATAAAAATACTCGTGAGGACTAAAAAATTAGTCATCGGTACATTACTGCTCTAACACAATCGCTCACGGTACAGTAAACTACAAACAGTTTGGATAGCTCTTACGCTGAATACAATATAGTAGCAACTGGTTTTTTATCTTTTTTTACTTTTGCGTATTAAAATAACCAATTGTTATAGATTCATGCATTTTTTAAGATCTAACAATAATAATAAAAAAGTGTGTGGATATATATAAATAAGATACAGCTGCATGTTTACTCGTTCTGTTGTTTAATGTTGAAATATAATATAATAGTAGTAGTATGGTATTCCCGAGTACATAGAAAAACCTTGATTTCGTTTTTATGTTCAATCAGAAGGAATAATGCGAATAGCCTACGTAGTGTAGCTCATCCGCATTGGATATCTGCATTAGAAAATCAGTTATAAATCAAAATGTGAAATAGTCAACCGGTGACCTCGTAAATGTTGACCTCACTCGATTATTTTTTGTCACTGAACGTTATAAATCACAATTTAAAAATGCGTTGCTGTAACACTCTTCATTTTTCTTTTATAATTTATTAACATTTTTCTTTTTAATCAATTTGTATACATGAAGTAGTTCGTTTTTAAATGCTTACGAAATATAATTAATTATTGTGATAAAATAATTTTATTTTTTTTTAAATTTATTTAAGGGTAATTATTCTATTTCTGTATCTTAAATAGTAGAAGTAATGATAAACATATTGCGGATCTTGAATTCGATTTAGGGTTCGGAATTATCGATTTTTTCATTTTATAATTTCATTATGTAAATTAAAAATCTTACTATAATTCCTTCAAAATTTTCGATAGATATTTCACTTGGATATTGATCGTTCATTTCCAGCATTACAGAACCGGTAAATACCCACAGAAAAAATGATTCGCCCCAAATATTCAAAAGACGTGTTTGAATAACTTTTATTTATACCGAGGAGGGAACTCGTGAAAATTTAATTAAAAAAAAATCGCTAAAATTAGTTGTGAGAGAATAATCACGAAATATTATGACGTTTTGCCTTTGTTACCGATCACAAAATGTCAGCCAGTTTTAGTTGCTTTATTTTTGCAGTTTTAATACGGTTTTTAAAAGTACCCTGACTGAATAAATTTTTAAAAAACGCCTAGATTTTATTTATTGGGATTGAAGTTTATCAGTGTTAAAAAACTTCTTTTTTTTAATGTCAATAAAAAAACAGTTGACGGTATTGAACAGTTAATTGTAACAAGAACTTGTTAAAATTAACTGTTCAGATGTAATAATATTTTAATTTTTATGCATATTAATTTTTGGGGTTACAGGAATTCGCAAAATCTAGTCGTATTCCCCATCCTATATCCGAAAATTCACTTTCTACATTTGGGTGAACGGATTTTTCACATATAAGTAGTTTCCCCATCATACTTTATTTATATATTACCAAAAAGAGGTGGAATTAAGTACAATCGGTGTATTGACTTAATTACTGTACACTTTGTCATTAGGCATCTTTTAAACAAAGAATTTTTTTCAAAAATTATCTCAAGACAAACATTCCATTTCTTTATATTATAGATTAAGCTAAAACTTTTAAGAAGTATATTTCTCAACAGCGAGAAAGAACGTTAATTAATTAAGCACATGTAAGTTCATTTCGAAGAATTTTTATGAGTTTTCTAGTTATTTTAAACAAATAGCAGTTTTAGAGTGTGAAGTGAGTTATTCAGTAAATAAGAGTTGCTTTTTATTTTTCCGGTAGTAACTGTACTTTATACAATACTTTAGTATATTAGTATATACTATACTTTATAACAGAAGGAGAAATACTACTTTATTAAAATATAACCTCTCCCACCCGGAATTTTTTTTTTAATTTATTTTTTTTATTTTTTGTTTCTAAGTCGAAAAATACTCAAAAGCTTGATTGCGAAATTCTGTATATATTTTTTGCACATGTCTGCGGTATATTTTTATTGATATTTCAAGTGCAGTTAAACCTGCAATCATGAAATTAATATTGTAACTTAATTATTGTGGAGATAAATTTATTTTTTTAAATATCGAGTGTACTTTAGTCATTGTGGTTCAATTAACCACATGTCTCAAGAATGGTCGGTCTGAGTCTGTACAAGGCTACATCTCATTTGCATATCATCCTTATCTGATTGGGTCTCGCTGGGGGTTGCTTGTTATTGATTAGTTGAACAGTTTTCAATGTACACATTAGAAAAAAATCTGATGTCGACACCAATTGACTTCCTTGTACGGCTATTAAATTACATATACACATTTTTAAAAGTACATAAAATTTTATTTCACTAATAACTTCTGATTTTTTTTCATATATATTTTTTTATTGTTATTATTGAATTATTATTTATTGTAATTTTTTTACGATAGTGGTTAATAATTATTCATAAATCAATATATTTAAACTAAAAAAAAAATAATATAAACGAAAAAGAAGGAAATGAAGTCGGATTCGAACCGATGTACTTTTCCCTTGTAAGATGATATAATATTTCATTAATTAAAATTTTATGAAAATAAGTACCACTTATGATGTATTGTTGAAAACTCAATGAGGGCTTATTACTACAGTTAAGAAAAAGCCCAAAATCCAAATGTTTTTGAATTTTGGGCTTTTTGGATGCTTTTGTTCAGTCGATTGCAATCAAAAGGGGAGTGCACAACTAGATGTTACAACAGTCCTGAATCAAAAATTTCAACATCGTACTGATGTCACGCCGAAAGTAGTCAAAATGGATTCAGGAATGGTCAAAATGGGTATTTCCGTTGAAAATCTGAAAATCGAAATTTTTCTCGATCACAATACTTTCTTTACTTTGTGCAAGGAAGTAAAAAACATATAGGTTAAAGACTTGAAATATGTATTATGTAAAATCTTGCAACGAACAGAATTAAACTATTAAGAATAAGAGATTAAGATCAAGAAATTAAGATTAATATTGGAAACGATTTCATTGATAAAAGCGCTACATCAAAAAAGATTGACTTTATCATTCTAACTTTTAGCTCATAACCTACAGACCTGAAATGTTTTTATTATTTTTATCAAAATAGGGACAGTGTTCAAGCCCTATCAGAGGAGTAGAGATATTATACCTACTAAAAAAAATCTGTTATAAAAAAATAATCTATTATAAAAAAAGAAAAGAAACCTTGAACGCTGGGATAATTGTCGTGTGCTTTTATTCTAATTTCTATAAAATTAAATGGAAATTTATATTTTGTTGCTTGGTGGCACAACCCAAAGTTTGCAATGTATTTGATTCGAACACAATCGTTCTTGAAATTGGCGTAACCATTCTAAAAACAATCTCATCTCAGACTTACTGGGAAAAGTGAGCGAATTGGTTTCCTGTTGCCTTCTTCAGTGAGCCGAATATACTACTATAAATCAGCATGCTGAAGATATGGAAATGGTAATACGGTTGGCGAACTTGTTACCTCTGATTTTAAATAAGTGACAGCCAAAAGACTGATTTGATAGTATAAAGCAAAAATATGTGGGCCTTTCCGTCGTAAAACAAGGTTTTCTGTAGTTTTTACCTAGGAAGAAAAACTGTTTATTGTAGTTAGGTATTTGCCATGACGCGTTTGCATTTTGCGACTACGACTATCAACCCCTTAATCATTTACTTTTGTCGAATATATATGTTTTTTGGGCGAAAAGTAGGAGCATGTTCCAGACACTTTCATTCTATTCTAATCCATTCCAATTCCATTCTATTTAATTATAATTTTTTTTTAAATTCAGTTAGTTATTGCAGATGTTTATCTGAATTAATTAACACGTATATCTGTTTGAAATATTAATTTTTGTTTTATAGATTAGTGATATTTAATTTAAAAAACATAAGTATAAATAAAATAAAAAATTTAAGTGAATTATATTGTGTATAAAGATTTTTATTACTGTTAGAAACGCACATGCTAATAATACAAGTCATCCCTATGAAAATTATTTAAGTCTTTATATTTTAATGAATGAAAGGCTGTAGATTAGCAATACAGTCATAGTAGAGACGGTCCAGACAGGAAATGATGAGGACTAACTATCATGTTGCCTTCACTGTTTTGTTACAAACAGTGGAGTCAATGGAAGAAGTGGTCTATTATATAGATGATGTGGCAACAATGTTCGGTTCATTATGCACAACACAAACAGATACAATCAGTAACACAAATACAAACACTCATTGAGTGACCGAGAGCGTATTGTAACTGTATGATTGTGACTCATAGCAATTAATTTGTTTCGTTGTACATTATGTACAGCCGAGTTCGTAACTAGGAGTACTAGCTTATTTACGTTCACTACTTGTAGTATCCTCCTGGTAATATTGTAACTAATGATCTTTATCGTAATGCATATTAATATTTTTAGAGTAATGTAAAATACATCAAATTATTATTATTATTCTTTTCTAATTTTTATAGTTAAAATTATTTTTTTGTTTGATATCGTCGCTTCGTTGTTATAACGTTAAAAAAGTAACAGATAATTAGGTGAGATGATACTTATTTCCATCTTAACGCTGTAGAAATCAGGAACTTTATTATGAAGAAAAACTCTGTAGAAAAAATAGGATATTTGAAAAGGTCGATAAAACGATGGTTCTTTGAAATAAATTTGAACAATATGATAATATTTTTATCTGCTTTATAATAATATTATAAATATTAAGTGTAAAGAAATACTTTATTCTATATTTTACAAAGGATTAGATAGCCTGGTTTAATTCGACCTAAATTTCAGTCGCTAGAATCCTCGTAGACTATAGGTATTACGCCAAAAATGATTCAGTGATTCTCTATATTAACACACATTCTTGGAGTGTATCTAGGATCAATCCATCTTTTAATGTAAACCCAAAGTGAGAAGAAAGGATTATGGGTGGATGGTGAGAAAAAGCAGTCTACTACGGAAGGATTTTTTTTTAATTTGACTAATTTTATTCTCCATTGCTTTTGCTTATATATTAATCGAAATGAATTTACTTCATCTTATATCCTCAAGCAGTTAACGGTTTTATAGATTCTGATCGTTAGCTTTTCCAACTATTATTATCCGCTACACACCCTTCTATAAATTAACTAAATTTTGACGCCTGCCTGTCTAGTTAAGTTTCTTAGTAAAATTCTATCGTAAATATGTGTTAATATTTATTGGATTTCATCAATTCATCTTATTTTCAGTATTCCTAGTTCTTTTTTATTTTTATTTTGTCCATGTTTCGGTCGACCTCCGTTATCCTCCCCACAGTCTGTCGAGACCCAACGATTTATATTACATTAATTGCTGCACGTATAAAGATTTAATTAACAAAATTTATAACTCAAGTTCATGTTCGTACTTGTATGCTTTAAGTTTAATAATATCCCCAGCAACAAATTAGTGCAATTATGATTATTACTTTAGACTTTAGCAAGCTTTTTCTTACTAGTCTGATCGGTCATCGTATCGCGGGTACTTATAGGATTGTTTGATATTTATTTTAAAAATATCTTCTGTACATCGTAGTTATTCAAACAGTCTTATACTGTTATTGTCATCGTTGTAGTAATTACAATCAGGCATCGTTATAGCTCTTCCTGCGAATATGTTTGAATTGTTTATTTTATCAAGCGATAAAATAAATTGTGTTCGTTGTTTTCAACGTTCTGGTATTTTACCGGAACAAAAACTATGTAATTAGGGGCACGAAATGGCGTTAAATATTTCAAATGACCGAGAACGGTGGTGGTGCAAGAAAATGCTAGTGCAATTTTCTGCTAGAAATACGCACAAAATAAATGAAGGGAGGATAACAGAGCACAGCCTGTTTCCTTACCGCTGTCGTTAATTCGTTCAATTTTTTAGGGGAGGAGTGCTCATCAGATTTTACTTTTTTATTTTCCTATAGTACACTGATAATCTAGAAGAAAAACAAATAAAAAATAGCAAAAGTAAAATTTTCATTTAGTTCAGATCCCTTTGAGACACAGCTAACACCCAAAATCTCCCCACCCCGCATCCATTTTTTTTCAAAAGCTATAACATCAAGTTTCATGATTTTATTTAAGTAGTTTCTGAAATATAAATAAAGTAGGCATCACACAGTAGCCTTCCGTACCTACATAAACTTGTAGTTAAGTTTTCAGTATATTCTTTGGTTTCAGAGTATCACAACATTGAGAAGTACAAAAATAATCCGTTTATATTTTTATATTTTTTACTACTAATAATCTCTTGTTTTTATATCAAACTATAGAAACAGGAAAAGTAACAATTTTGTTCGTGACCTTTTACTAACTGTATTTGTAAAATAAAATTTTGCCGATTTTGAAATAAAGATTTTAATTTTGTCTTTGAAAAGTAGGAGATTAAGGATCTTTTTTTATATTTTAGATTTAGAAGTAGAGTGATAATAATGAACGATAATAATAATCGCAAGTATATGTATATATTACACAAGGAGTGGCACGAGGTTATCAGATATGCCACGCTTTTGTGGACTCCGCCTTCTATTGTATGTGGTCTACCGCCTGTGACGATGGTTACCTCCAATTATTAGCCTCTATTTAGTCCTTATATCGGAAATTAACCACTTCATTACAAAGCTTCACTATTCATCCATTCTACACGTAAATTTCTGCTTCATTTCGCCCTTTGTATTATTATTATTATTCATATTCTGACTTTTATTCTATTGCTTCACAATACTCATTACCATTTCTCATACCCATTTTTATTATCAGAATAACCGTTATAATAATATTTTTTCTTTTTTATAAGGTGATAATTTTTTAATTGATTTTCCTATATATATGTTTACCATCTCTGAATCAAATTATATCGGGTTTATAAGTTATGTGTCTATGAGTGTATATCACAGAATTTGTATTAAAAGTTCAAGAATAATTAACTGTTAGATATGAAAAAGATGTTTGGTATAAAACTGAAAGACAGATTCTTACTAAATTTTGAGAAATGTATTTCCAGAAAAAATTATTTAGTAACCAGTATTCATAGAATTTTGAGTACAGCAAGGAGGTGATAGTGAATGTTATCTCAACAAATTTTATTATTGGAATAAAAAATCTAAGAATAGTATTGAAAAAAACTTTTTTGCTTAGTTTATTTCCTTTCAAATTATCGGCTGCCATTTAAAAAAAATAACTATATTAATTATAGTTATTTTTTTTTTATTAATTAAAATTGTATAAAAATATATATATAAGATTAGATACGTACATAAACATACAAACGGATTTTTCTGAGCTATTGTAAGGAAATTAATGCTCAAAAGAAGTTTCTTTTTCCTTCGAATGTCTGTAATTTTCAAAAAAGATTAATTTCTTACTGTTCTTATTTTAGAAGTGGGAAAATTATGTTACACGAAGTAGTATTGCGAGTAACATCTCTTGTAAATTTTTTCCTGTGGTAGGCTACGTATATATAGATTGACAGGATGATTAACGGTTAATTTAAAATATTCTTGATTTATTAACTGTTAAATGTTGGCATCAGAAATTATTTACCATTTATCAATATATTATTTTTACTTTGTAATAATGTAGTTTTTAAATTACTAGTCGATCGTGATGCGCTTAAGATTTTAACACTCCATCCAGATATTCTACGGTTTGTTTTTTTATTTATATATATATATATATATATATATATATATATATATATATATATATAAATATTGTAATATAGTATATATTATGAATATACATGCCTGGTTCTTAAAATTTGTAAGAAGGAAACAGACTTATATCAAAGTAAGTTTTTTTTTCAGTTTAAAATTAATCCTTTAGTTTTTGGTGTGCAGTGGTATATAAATCAATGTAATTTACTATTAAATATTAAGTTCTGGTTTTAGAATTTCGAAGGCATAGCAATAAATGAGGATGTGATCAAAACTACTTAAAAAGGAAATCCTCTGACGTTTTATAACTTCAAAGAAAGACAAAGAAGGTTAAAAGTATGTTGTCCATTAAATTGGACGGTTGATCATAAAAAAAAATTACATTATACATTTTTTTTAAAATTATACTTTGTTATAATTTTTTTTTAAATCCGAATCATTTAATATTTTACGTAGGATGTACCATGAAAATAGAACCTGCTAAAAAATTCAGTAACCTAGTCTATAAAAGTGCTTCGAGGTGTATAAGTCAGATGGAAGTGAAACCTGGTTATTTAAATTAGATGATATTTTATTCAATATTATTAAGGATAAGTATCACGTGCTAGCTATATCAAAATACATTTTAAGGCCGCCTCTGTTAAAGTACTGAGCTTATTTATTTCATTTTCTTAATGTTTGAACTCGTAACATTTAGTATAGTTTTATAATGCACTAAAGAAGAATATAACGACAAAAAATGTCTCCTGGATCGAATGTCCAACCTTGAACCATTTTAAGCAGGAATAACTATTCTGAATATGAGCTAAAGAGTCTATAAAACTCATAAGTTGTTTGAAACAACTCTGTATTATACTTTTATTACCTACCGCACAGAAAAGCGGTTGAGATTTTTGTAATTGATTTTATTATATTTTTACTATTTTCAAAGCTTAAAATTATATCGTTTTGCAACAGAATATGACAAAACTTTTTTATTTTTAGTTTATATTTGAAACTTTTATTGCTATAATAGTCTAATTATCTTAAAAATTGTTTTAGGCAGAAATATCTGTAGAAAAATATTGTGACGCTAAATAAATTTTTGAATTTTATATTAGGCTTTTGCCTGAATTTTAAAATATATTCACTTATTTTTCGTGTTTGGCGGAAACCAAAAATATCCATTCAGTTTGGTTTTTACTTCCATTTGAAAAAAGTAAACATCTTTCACTTCTGGGAAAGTGAATGTTGTTTACTTTTGTCTATATTCCGTTTTTGTCAAATATTATTATATGTCTGTTTTTTAACTTTTCGTAAAAATAATTTATGTTGAAATAGATTACGTAAATACTTTAAATAGAACAATGTAACCGGTTAAAGGTTCTTATGTTAGAGCACTTTGCTTGGTTTGTGGTATTTGAATGATATCTATTCTCTTTAGACGTTCGCAGAAAATAAGATGAGATCATTAATGTTGTAGTGCATATCCACTGTGCTGTAATGAACAAGCATAGTTTACCCAGTTATACTGAATCTATTCAATTTTTTTTATAGGCAGATTTTAATTATTTATTTGCATATATGTACTGTCTTTGAAAAAAAAACAACAAATGTCAAATAGTACAATAATTTTTAAGTTTTTTAAAAAATTTTTATAAAAATTATAATATTCTACAAAAACTAGTGAAATTAGATTCAACTGGCTGTCATTTTCTCCTTAAATTATAATATAATTTTTCCGCTCCTTTCTCACAACAACAAAAAGGTTTCCTAGTTCGTACAATAAATTATAAAAACATTATTTTCTAATTCACAGTTCTTTAAAATCAAATGTATTTGTGGTCACTAATTTATTATAAATTTTAATTACCAGTATATCTTTACTGCTTGCCTTTAACGAACAGTAAAGAAAATATTTTCTGCGGAACCTGGAAAATTAGGTAGGTAATAAAGAATTTAATATTCATTGAAATTAGCCTGCAATATTTTGCTCTGACGATTACAATTTTAAATTTGGTTTTATTTTATCATTAAAATGTTGAAAATAGAATATTGAAAAATTATTTTTGTATTTATTTATTTTTTTTTATATTTTATCCCTTCATAATCTAAATAATATGATTGAACCAAAAAAATTTCAAATATTTATTTCATAGTTTTCCAGCTGTTATAGTAAATTGCAGAGCTAATGATATGAGTAAAAGTTGAATGAAGTCCCCAGATTTTTTTTATTTTTCAATATTTTGAGGCCTCCAAAAAAAACTATTACAGAATTTTGTAGTACGCATACGTGTGTTGGTCTGTATTTATATATTTTTTTAAGGAACTTTTTATAAAATTTGTTATAATAATATAATAGCTTTTGTATCAAGACGATTTATTTATGAAAAAAAAAAATGATTAGAGGATGGGAAGGTATAAAATAAATAGCAATTCGTGGAGAAATTTGACCTATTTGGCCGGGTGATAGTCTATTTGCCTTTCATTTAGAAGGATCTGAGCTCGAATTTTAGTTAGACTTGGCGTGTTTTAGACCCTAAAAAATCTATTTCTTAAAAAAAAGAACAAAAAAGAGTGCGGTAACTGTAATTGGATAGTAGCCAGTATTTACTTCGTGAATAAAAATAAATAAATTTGAACGTAACATAGAATATTTTTTGAAAATATTTTATAAAACCTCTCACCACTAAAAATGAAACTTTATAACAATTTTTTTAAACTTTTAATTGTTAACCATATCGACTTGACTTTTTAAATTTATTTTTCTCTAATTGAGCTAGCTGTCTTATGGATTGGAACAGTTTTTAAATCTTATTAAAGAATTTATGATAAATCCCACCACTACTAATGAGAGAATAAGTAATTAATTTCCTAAATAACGTTCTCTATATATAAAATAATTAATTATATAATATTAATAATATAATAATTAATCATACAAGTCTTTTGATTGTTTCTACCTATCCAGTCTTTTTATTTTACTAAATTAGGCGGTAGCCCGTAGAAATAACTTTCATCCTTTATGACAAAAGTAAAGGGTACATTTTAAAATTTTTTAAAAATTAAATATTTGGTGATGTTCCAAAATATAATTTGAGGTATTTTTAATTTCATTTTTTGATCCCGCTTAAGAAACAAATATCTTGTCACAAGATTAAGTTTATGGTAATCTCACCACTTTTTAAGAAATAATACACTCTTTTATTAATATTTTTTTTTAATACGAAACTAAGTAAATTTTTAACAATTAATAAAACTTGTAGCAAAGCAGTAATCAATCAATTTTTATCTGTACGAAAATCCGGGAAAGATTAATATTATCGTTACAACGTTTTTTTTTATCTATTAGAGTTTTTTTTTAAAGCATTGGACTTCTCTGTTACCTTACTACAACTACTTAGTTCTGATTATTACTATTTTTATCCTCTACGGAGCAGTTGTATGTTTTTCGATCAGAAACTTTGTTTTTTTCCCCTTTAATTTTTAAACTATTATATAGGTTTCTAGAAATGATTTGTTATTGATCTCCCTATTAAAGGTTTTCAGCTATTTAAACATCTGAGAATGTCTGTGGTTTTGATTAATTTTTCACTGACTGAATTTTGATGAGAGCTTCTGTGCAAAAATAGCGAATGGCTGCTCTTTTGCCACCATCGTTCATCGTTAGAAAACATTCTTACACGTTTGCGCTAATGAAGCCAATTTGTTTTAGCTTTTTTGAAATTTTTAATTTGTTTTTTGTAATTTGTAGCCAGGTAATTGTTTAATTATTGTAATTTTTATTTTTTTACTAAGGAATAAACGTTGTAAAAAACTTTAATGTTGCATACAGCCTAATTAATATTGGTGTTGGGTCATAATAACCGATTAGTACGCCTATTAAATTAAATATATTTAACTAAAGCTAATAGTATATAACAATACATGATAAGTATCAAAAACTGAAAATAAGTAAAACTTTTAAATTCAAATTTATTAATCAATTCTTCCTAAAAATGTATTTTTTTTTTAATTTTATAAATTAAAATTTTTTTATTATAATTGTTTTAATGATTTTTATTACCATAATATTGAAAATTTACGGATAGAAATACATGTACAAATTAAGAAAGAAAAAGTAAATCAATTATAAATATAAAGAGTTACGGAATAAAAGAAGCTTTTTACTTATTATTTTTATAATACTTTTATAAATTAAAATAAAATAATTCATTAATGTATACACTGATTAATAATGAAAAGTTTCTAAAAAACTCTCTTTTTTTATTACGTTTCTTTTATTTAAAAATTTCCCTGATTTACACTATTTCTTTATCATTTTATTGCACGTAAGCGTTAATTAAAATATTTAATTAGTTTTACTAGATCTAAGTAGCATTGTTAAGTTGTAGTATAGGAAGGTTAATGTTGTAGCGGCCGATTTCTTTCCTATTCGTTAATATAATATTATAAGATTATGATATGATGTGATTTGATTTTATTATAATAGGATAAGTATCATACAGCAATCTTAATTTAGTAATCCTAATTATGCTTTGTCTTTGTAATTGTTAAAGGAGGTTTGCAAAGTTAGAGAATGGTTAATTTAAGTCTGCTATACTAGTATGGCGTTGTACAGGGAAAATTTACATGGAATGTTGTGGGTGGAGCACGGAAAACTAGTATGTATTGTTACAACGTGCATGAGTGGAACATTTTAGTAATTTGCGTAACATCTTCAATAAAGCTTTAGGAGAGAGAATTCTTTCCTGTTGTCATGTTGTGGCAACCATCACTTATTACAATCAGTGAATGTTTGAAAAAAGCAAATACAGTGACTATTTTACGACTATATTGACTACATTATATTCGTACATTCCTACTCTTATGAAACTTTTCCTGACGTAACGACTTAATTTGAGTACTTGTTAAAATTACATCGTACTACGTAGTATTAAGATGAATTATAATATGTATTATATATATATATATATATATATATATATATATGTGTATGTAGAGGCCACTGTGTATACTTAACATATTTTTCTTTTAAAAATCAACCACCAAACAAAACTTTGCAAATAATATGAACCACGTATCTTCTCAAGGCGAGTTATCAGGCAAGTATTATTTTTACTTTAATTTCCTAAATTATCCGGTAATACCCTGGTTTTGAAATAAATAAATAAAATTAGAAAATAATATTATAATTTGGAAAAGCAGGATAAATCCTTTTCCAAGTCCAAGGTTGCTTCAGTGCAACAAATATTAAAACTTTTTTTTGTAATATTCGTAAACCTTCTTGCACAGAAAAAAGATTTGGTGAATGTAACTTCGGGTATATTGAAAACATATTATTTATAAAGAAAAGTACGTCCAGCATGATCAATTACCCGAGGTAATAACGTTTGGATATGAAAACTGTATGCAGCAAACTTATAAAAACACCGGCTGTGTTGCAATCCCACCGGTAACAAAATGTAGAAAAGTCGAAAACATATTTTATTTGAAAAAAATTGTCTTTACAGTAGACTTCCGATATTACTACACATAATAAATCGCAGGGACTGAGTTTAGACAAAGCCGTAGTTGATAAAAGAAACAGAGACTTCCTTAGGAGGCAATAATGTAGATTTATTGGGTATCTTGAAACTTTTATAAAACAAAATGCTAATTTTTTTTTAATTGCTCTATTTCAATTCGATGTCTTCATCAATATCAACAATTCTCTCACTCATAATCTGTCTTCTCTTTCAATTTCGCGAATCATAAAGCTCTACTTTTGTCAATTGTTGTAAGGGATTAGAAGGTCCTGATTCAGCCGATAGGCAATTAAGTCAGTATGTCTGGCTACCGGTTAGAAACAGTGCTGGTTCAGCTCTCCTCATCAAGGATGCATTTCTCAACAGGTCTTGATATCTTCGTATAAATCTATCGTACTAGGGTTTTGCCTTACCGCACAAAATCCAAAAAGAGGAAAAAGGGTTCAAAGATAAGAAAAATAGGTGGGAAGTTAAAGAGAACGACGAAGTACCCGCGCAGGAATCTCACAGTACGAGACAAACGACCCCACTTAGAGAAATGCTCAAGGCTCCCTCCAGGCAGTAAACGGATGTAGCATATTACATAAAAATCTACGTTGACTAATTTAAATAATTTCTGTAATAAAAATTGCTTTTCCTCTAAGAAGAGTTCTAGGATAGCTTCGGGATTGCTGTGAACATCCTCGTTCCATCACACTGTCCTGTAATCGTGTCTTTTATATAGAAGTACCGTAGTAAAATATAGAATGTTCAACTTGACTGCCTCTGAAGATGAAAAAGATAATTGAAGTCATACGTGTAATAATAATTTTATACTTATTGAGAGAAGGTTTATACTGTATTTTAAACATTACAATTTTTTAATTAAAAATAATTATTTTTAAGAACAATAAATAGCAAAATTTATTAATTTTAAAAACGCATTAAAGAGAACGTAGAAGTTGTGTTAAAATGTTTATTTCTATTAAAGTTTATTGGCGTGAAATATGCATTGATTAATAAATGTTATATATTTTTTCTATAATTTCTGTAAGTTAATTTAGTAATATTTTACTTAATTAAAAATAATACAGAAGTTAATTTTTCTTTTATGCTTGGATAAATATTACATTTTCATCTCTGTTTACATTCATTTTAATATTCATTTAAATTAATGGAAGTAATGTTTGTATGTACAAACATACAGGTTTTAGAGAGAGAATACAGTAGATAAATGACAGTTTGAAGCAAGAAATATAAATAGATATGAAAGGTAACATTATTCATTATGCTTCATTAAATTTCAGTGCTTTCATTTATATAAAATTACTCAAAAAAAAAAAAAAATTGGATTTTGTGTTCTGAAAATTGTAATAACTTAATTTATCCTAATTTTTTAATTTTCCTGAATATTATAATTTTCTCTAAAAAAAACCGTATCGATCGAAAAATAACACCCGGATTTGCCATTTTGAGATGTCTCTAATATATGTATATTTATAAAAAGCCGTAAAAAATACTTGTATGTTGATGTGTCTTGTTTTTATCAAATGATCGTTTTGATTAAAAACCATAAATTGCTGATAAGATGGATGAGAGCTAAATAAGGGAGTTTTATTTTTATTAGATTTTCTAAAAATGACAATCGGAAAGGGGTGGAGAAAATTTTACGATATGAATTTTAAATTTAATCCAAAAAATATGAGGCCAAAACATTTTTCTCAAAATACATTCTCTCGCCTGATTGTTAAACATGTAAATGAAGGTAACTGCTACTACCTGTCAAAAATATATTTTTTTTTTTTAAGTTTATTACTCTTTTACTTTTTTAAGGACCTAAATAAAAAACTAAATTATTGATTACAAGATCTTTGTATATTACTATATATGCATGCTAGTATGTTGGCCTCTATTTGGCTACAAGTATTTTTCTTACAAATGAAATTTGTATTGTCTTGAATTGATTACATCAGTTTTAAGTTTGAAAAACAATAATGAGAAGTGAGAAAAGTACAAAGGGGGTACACATTTCCTTAATAGTTTTGTTCATTTTTTTCTTCTGTTAGAAAAAATATCGGAAATAATACTGAAAAAAATCATTATTTTTTTCTATAAAATATCTTCATCTAAATCAATTTATTCTTATGAAGTTTACTAAATGTTTCAAACTGTTGAATTTTTTCAATTGAAACTGTTGGAATAGTTTTTAACCTTCATCACAGAAGTACAGGATATGTTTGTTTTTTTTTTTCAATTAAAAAAAAAAACTTTTTTTACAATCCAAAATATTATTAATTGAAGTATTTTTTAAAATGTTTTATAATAAATTTTCCCCTACTGAGTGGAAACCATAGTATTATGTAATCATTGGGATTTTTTTAGAAAGATTTACATATATTTATAAATATTTGTTGCTTTGCACTGTCATCCGTAATTTTTTTTTTTTAGTTTTACGGATATCAATTAATATCAATTTTATCGTCATTAGTCCGTTGAAAATTTGTAGCGTATGAAAAATGTCATGCCTGACCGGAATTCCCGGAAAAATCCGGGACCTCCAGATGAAAGACCTAGACGCTACTACCCCGCCAGTTATTTTTATGCCTGTGACAGGGTGCACCAGTAAGAATTGCTTTCTTTGATAGGATTGATGCTCTTTATATTAGCCAGTCTTTGACGACAGATTGAACTGCACCTTGATGCAGTTCATATTCAAGAATATGAACTACACTTTGGTGGGTTTGGTTTACCGTTGCATAACAGATAGTAAATTTGACTAAGTGAAGAAAGCAAAGAAAAAACACTTAAATTCTAATTTTTTCCATTAAGCCTGATATGAGATGCTTGTTAATCTTGAGAGTACCTACGTTGTTTCAGCGTGACATGCGATTCATATTCGGTCACCTAGTAACAATCGTTATGGCAGGCAATATACGAGCGCATTCATGATGTGTCACATGACATGTTTTAAGATTTATTTGTGTTCATTTAATATAATTTTGAAAATACATTTTAAACTGTGTTCGATGCCGGAGAAGTATATCATAACTTTAAAAATTCTTATTTCGTTCATTTTTTTATAAATTAATCGACAGTTTATTTGTATATACTTAAATTACAGTTCTACAAGATTTCTTTATGTAATTTTTTTAAAGCCTACCTATTTTTTTTTCTTAGATGATACTTGGTCTCTACCGAATTTAGGCATGCCTAAAAATAATGTAGATAATCGTACGTTGGTGACGCAGCGGCGCGTGTGTTTCGCGGTACTATGCCAAGAAATGGTCACGCAAGTCAACCTCCAAACCTTCTTTTTAAAGTTTAAACTAAGCGAAGATTTCTCCTCTTCTTTTAGCAACTACACATCCGCATCAGATACTCTACTACACTTACACATTGCAATTTTCCAATGATATAATTACTTTATTTGTTGTTTTGTTTATTTAATGGTTCATTTTAGATACAAGTGTTTTTTTTTCTTAACTTAAATTTGATCACAAAATGTTATGTTTTTATTTATATGTATGACGTATGATTCAATAATATTTTAAGTATTTAAAAATAGTTTAAATTTTAACTGTTATTATAGCCTATTTGTGGGAAACTTTCCAATTTTTTAATTGCATAGAATATTTTTCGCAGCTTCAAAGAAGTCGTTACGTTGTGTCACACCTTTTTACTTGACTTTTATTCTTATTTTCGTTTTTTATTATTGTAAATTTATCAGTTTTTATTACCCTTGTTAAACTTTAATCAAGTATAATGTATTTTTCATAATATAAATAAAAATTAAGTACAAATAAATCATTTTTAATGTAATAAATTCCAAATTAAATTAAATAGCACGTAGCTACTGAAATTTTAGTGTAATAGTTGTACCATGAATTTAATCTCGCAGTACTTTTGTAAATGCTTATTTATTTTGTTTTTTTACGTTATACGCTGGTGGGAATTCCGACGTATTAGAAATATATACGAATAGGCGGAAAGGAAAGGCCCAAATTCAATCAAAAAAAAATTGTCTTCGAAAGGGGCTTCAATTTTGAACTCCTTAATTCATGTGCTCTGTAGTAATTTAAAAAAATCAAATGTGGACACCACATGACTTCCTTGTACGACTATTAAATTACATATACACATTTACTAAAAATGAAAAATACATAAAAAGTCTTGTTTCACTAATAACTTCTGATTTTTTTTCATATTTTTTTTATTATTATTATTATTGAATAATTATTTATTGTAATTTTTTTTACAATCACGGGTTAATAATTAACAATTAATATATTTAATTTAAAAAAAGGTTAAAAAATAAATTTAAAAAAAAAACCAATTAAAAAAATTAAAAAGGAGATGAAGTCAGATTCGGTTTTTTAGGGATGTACCTTCCCTTTATGTAGATCCAAATATTTAATTAATTAAAATTTCATTTGGCTATAACTCTGGAACCAACGAAAATAATTACTACTTATGATACATCTTTGAAAAGCTCTCAATGAAGCCTTATTATTGCAGTTAAGGAAAAGTCCAAAATCCAATTTTTTTTTATTTTGGGCACTTTTGGTTCAGCTGATTGCAATGAAAAGGGGAGGTACACAACTAGATGTTACAACAGTTCTAAATCCAAAATTTCAACATCCTATGGATAATCGTTTTTGAGTTATGCGAGATACAAACGTACAGAGGTCACGCTTAAATTAGTCAAAATGGATTCAGGGATGGTCAAAATGCATTTTCTGTTGAAATCTGGAAACCGAAATTTTTTCGTGATCACAATACGTCCTTTACTTCGTACAAAGAAGTAAAAAAATTATGCATACATAAAGGTTTCGTAAAAATATTATGCTTTGATGCTTATCAGAAATTTCACAAAATATATAACTTGTTTGAAACAATCATGAAAATGTTAACAAAAATGATTAAAATAAATTGTTAAATAATCTCATAAATCAATGTATAAGAGAATTAATATGAAGTTTTTTTTTAATCGTTGCAAACATTTTAGAAAAGTGATTGGAGATTGGTTCAGGAAACAAAACAAAAAGAGAAAAAAACACTTTTTAAATTATGAGTAGTTCAGTATTATTTTAATGGAACAATATACACAACCAGTAAATATAGTCTGATTCTACATTTAAAAAATAAGTGCCATCAGTAAGGTTTTATGCCGCACGTAGATATCAACAAGAAAGTTAAGTAATTTAATACCCCACTTATTACTCGTACAGCAATTCTCTGCTGAATTGAAGCAGTATAAATATCTCAGTTTTTTCACAGCAGTTAATTTGTTTTACGTAATGATGTTTATTGCACATCCAGTCAATTTGATGAACAAGGTGAAGACGTTATTTGTAGGACTCAGTATAATCTGAATTTCGGTGTGTTTGGCATGCTGACATGCGACATTGTATTCAGCTCAATGAAGAAGTCAGTGGGAAACCACTTCATTCTTTTTTGTGTAAGCCTGGCAAAGATCTTGTTATTTTGATTATTCGTAAGCTACTGTAGGAAGTGATCAGTGACTCATGTCAGATCCCCTGCAATCACATTATGATTACGCCTCTTATATGTATACCACGTTATTGAAAAACATTATTAATATCCAACAGATTTTTTAAACGATCCTTTATTAAATATAAATAATAATGGTATTAATAAATATAAATAAAATCAAACCCGCACCTAGATAATGAATGGAATATTACAATATCCACAGTTATCGATCTAAATTCAATATCGACTATTGCAGTCATTCAGTTCGTAAGTACTGAAAAGAAAATATCTAAGAGAACATTCAACATACAAGAGAATATCTAAACATAATTCTTAAAAAAACAGGTTGCAAAAAATAAATTGAATAAAAATAAAAATATGATAAATTATTTATGTCGGCGTAGAATCGGATTAAGCAGAGAATTATAATGATTTTTTGGTTTGCAATTTTTAAGTGGAAATGCCTGTAAATGCTGGTAGATAAAACTAGAAACCCTGTATTGCTAAATACAGTGAAGTATGTGAATAGTTGTTTGTATAGCTTAAACGTAAGGCCCGACCTAGAGTAATATGTTTAATCCTAGCAATAAGATTAGGCACAAAGTACAAACTTACTTGAAAGTTACCGAGTGACGAGAGAGATTTTGGTTTAAGTTGATTTAACGGAAGTACTTACATTGTACAGAATATAAGAGACTTAAACTGACTTCTTATAAAATTAAGCAAGTACATTGGATACAGGATTTAATTCTGAGACACACACACACACACACACATATATATATATATATATATATATATGTGTGTGTATTGTATATATTATTACGAGTATTATATAAATATATATATATATATATATATATATATATATATATATATATATATATATTAGAATTAAATCATTAATTCAAAAATAAATTAAATCATAATAATTTTGATATTATTCGTATCATATTATGTTATAATCTTTAAGGAGATTAGCACAATTAAATTAGGAAAACTTTCCTTTTCTTAGTTTTTCCATATGTTTTAGCTTTTTGGTAACCAAGGATTATCTCGGTTACAATTGATCGCTCTCTCTCTCACATCATTGATATGAAGCAAACAAATTTCAAACGAAAAATCTTGAATACTATAAATAAAACGAAGTATTAGAAATAAATTAAAAGTATTTTTTGATTGCTTGTATATCCCATCATTGAGGTGAATCGTAACTGTTTTGAATTTTACGTAATTTAGAATATGAACAATTTCGTTAAAATGAAAATTATATTTTATTTTATCAGATCTTAGGAAAAAAAGTTACAATTTTTATTTTATACGTATTCATAACAAAACACTAAAAATATATAATCGATCAAGCCAATATAAGTTACATACAAATTAACAGAAACTGAAAATACTTTAAATGTGCTTTACTTTCATCTGTACTGTTCCTTAGCGTTCATAAAGTTAAATTTATTTGGTTATAAAGTTTTAGTAGAACCAAACAGGTTGTAGATGATCTCATAGGAAACTCAAATTACTCCCAAAATTTATAATCATTTCTAGAATAACAAGAATCCTATGCCAGGCTTTTAGGGTAATTTGGGTTGGTTTATTGTTGTTTTATTTAGTGTATCGAATATAAATATTCCCTTGCATGTTAATATGCCAAGTAATCCCATTTTGCCGAATCTCAAAGCGGAATGATAGCATTTTTGTATATCATCCAGAATCTTCTGGGAGGTTGGTTTTCCGGTTTAGGCTTGGCATTTTTTTTTCATGCACTACACATGTCATATCATATTCTTCCCACGCGTGACAATACTCGAGCTTGTGTGGTTAAATTATAAAAAAAGTTTCCTTTTTTTTAATTGAGAAATTCACATAATACATTGCCTACGCTCATTAAGGAAACAGTAAATTATACGATACATGTTGTATACACACATATACGTATATATACGAGGGCTATCCAGAAAGTAACTTACGTTTTGAAATAAAAAACCAACGAAATAAAAAAAGAGAAATTTTATTACATATATTTACAAGGGACAATCTTAAACATTTTTCTACATAGTCGCCATTTAAATTGAGATACTTATCATAACGATGCACAAGCTTTTCAATCCCTTTTCTGTAGAAATCTGCCACCTTAGATTTTTGGCACCCATCTTGTGATAACCAAGCTTCCCCGATACAATTTCATACAATAAACTTAGTGAAATTTGGGAGGAAATGCAGCAAGAGTTTCGTAATCGTAATGCGGCGATTTTCAGGAACTTTATCGTTGATTTTCATGTCAGTTCATCAGTCACAAGGCTAGGTCGACCACTACGGTCCTCATCATGAACATTGGTGCTGCCATCTTTAAACAGAATGCACCACTGACTCACTCCACCTTCACTCATTATACTATCTCCGTACACCTCACAAAGTTTCCGATGAATTTCAATTGGTTTGAGGTTTTTTGCCGGTAAAAACTTAATCACTGAACGCACCTCACAACTCGTGGGATTTTCTATTGAAGCGCACATTTCAATAATTCTCAACGAACAAAGTAGAAAAATCACGGTCCACACGCTACCACTACTTGATGCGTACTTAGTGTAGAAACGTTTTGACGCCAAGATGGCGGCTCTATTTCCACCCATCTCCACGCTAGGCACAAACGTAAGTTACTTTCTGGACCGCCTTCGTATTTATGCGAGTATATATTTATCTTATTTTATTAATGAACATTTAAAAAGTAAAATTCAACAGATAAATTTCAATGTTCTATAGAATAAATAAAAACATATTGCTTTAATTTAAACTCTTTATTGCACATTTTAACTGACTTCAAAAAAATAGTAAAGTTGTGTATTCGACGGGTATTCATTTTTTACTTTTGTTTAAACCTTTCTTTTACCAAAAACAACGATGTAAGTGATAGAAGTTCTTGTAGTGGTACAACAGTAAGTTTCTTCCAAGTATCTTTCTTGTGACTTTGTCGCATTTAAAGCATGCGTGATATAAAAAGCACCAGTAAAAATTGCCTTTTAAAAAATAATCCTCACTACACAGCCCTTTATTTTATTTCCAGGATGAATATATTGAAGATGACACTTTTAGGACCAAGCATCACCACTTATGGGCTTGGTATAAATATGCTAATTTGTAAAGGTATAACGGTATACTCCACTTAATGAAATAGACAACTGGAAACCAGTTCATCTCTCACTTTCTCTAGTAAGCATGACTTGGGTTGTTTTTTATTCTTTAGAATGTCTATTTGGGTTTTCGGGAAAGATTTATGACTCGTGCCGGAACTATTTTGCTTATGGCATTTAGGTTTTTGAAATGAAAAGTTACATAGTTTATTTAAACAAACGGAAAACATCGTTTGTTTTTTTGCCGTTATCACTGCTTGCTACTGGATTGTTATAGCGTAATGATTTATATCGAAAAGGATTTTCATATTAAACTTCGAGAAAATTGATTTCAAACTGTCTCGTTTATCTAAAAAAATTAAAATTAAAAGACTAACGATTTAATATGAATTTTACTTCACATTTTATACGCATATACGTATCTAAAGTTAAGATTTTATATGAATTTTACTTCACATTTTATATGCATATACGTATCTAAAGTTAAGATAAACTAATACATATTTCCGAAATCCAGCGTAGCTTACGCTCGGTAATATTCTCTGTACATCATTTCTTGGCATATTTTTACGGTTTTTTTTTTAAGCTGCATAAATTGAAAATAAAATAAAATTTTTTCTTTGTATTTTAAACCCGTAACATAAAGTTAAATAAAATGTAAAAAAATGTACCTACATCAAAAAACGCATTAAAAACCTTTATTTTTTCTTTAAATCTCAACCACCAAATAAAAATTCAGAAGGATTGTATTTATTTTGTAGCCGGTTTTCTTGTTCAGTTTAGTATTGTTGCTAGCAATAGTGCTAAATATTACTTGAAGGTCTAATCATCAGTAAAAATGTATATATCATGTTGCTTCGGCTCTTAAAAAGATTACTATGATTCTTAATGGTTTGATCTACCATGTAATTTGTGTATCATAAAACGCCTATAACTCTTGGAGTGATTTTTCTTTAAAATATTATCAAAAGATTTCTCATTAGCACTCTACTATTTATGGGGTTGTCAGTATTATTTTTGAGATATACAGAAACTTTATCGAAGTTTTAAGTTTAAAAGCTTCGACTGTCTTTTGTTTTAAATCACCTGAATGATTTTACACAACTCAATTATTTCATATTTTGTGATAATCTTTTAATTTCAGAATATTTGCTATTTTTAGATCTTTAACAAAAACTTTGAGAACTGTTGAACTGACAAATAGAAAATTCGACTTATTTATTATTTTGTAATAAGGAAATGAGACAAATAATTAAGCTTTTAATTCTGCGATTCATTGGGAATACCTGCATCTATCTTTCAGTTTATCGCGTAGAAAATAGCTGTCAATGATCCGTAGAAATCTATTAACATAAGTAAAATGACATCGAGGTTGACTTAAGAAGTATCGTAAATAGTTTTCGTTATCTATACAGATAAAGGGATACGCATATATACATACCTAACACTTAGGGTGAGACTGATAGGAGGGAGTGTGCACGTGTGAGAGAGAGAAAGAAAACCGATTGACGATCGGCGGTTTGACTAGGTCTACTACATGCCGGGTCGCAACTAGGACAAAGTGGTCTTTCATTCACATCTTCCGCCGTGTCCTGAATCTCCCTAACCCTCTCTCACTCACATAGTCATCGTATTTCCCCTCCTTTAATCCCGATTCACACGCTCAAATATATTCTGATGGCAGAGTAGTAATAATTTATTTATTTACAAACACCCACTAGGCAGTTTTACTGCACGTGACAATGGATAAGTTGGTTGACCGACCGGTTGTCTTTACAATCTTTTAAATATATTTAACTGTTTATTATGCGACCAGAATCATTTTAATTCATACTTAAACTTATGAAACGAACATATATGTGAAAATTCAAAATAAAAATATAATCGGCAATGATTTTATTAAACCCTTCCTTTTTTTTCATGGAGCTTTAAATCACCCCAACCTCAAGAGATAAAAATTGGAATTATTATTACGATTTGTCTTTGCTTTATTTATTTTCATAACTAAACAAAAAGTAAAATAGTCTGGTATACCAGTAAAACATAGCAAAAAATTAATACAGATTTTTTTATCTATTCTTGTTCTAAGGTACAAAAAAAAGGTGATAAAGTTTCCAATGGCTGCTTTAAATTACATTTATACAAAAGTAATTCTTAAAAAGGTCCTTCAAAAATTTACCCTTTACCCTGAATGATAAAAATACTGGAAACTATTTCCATTCAGATAACATCCATTTTTATGAAGAAAAAAATATTAAAAAATGTTGAGAGATTGATTCAGTAAAAGGTTTAAAAAAATGTATACATTACTTATTTTTATTACTGCGGATTATTTAATACACGTAGTAATTTTTACGGTTACGATTTCGGGCATGGATTTGCACGCATTTTAATAAGGAAGAGGATATGAATGAGACGATGGATGAAATATTCCAGACCCTTATGGGTAATTGAAGTCTGCATAATAATTAGCACCCTGGCTTCTAGATCATCTAGTTAGTCAACCAAATGGTATTGAGGTATTATCACCTAAATCTATATCGATTGAAAACTGTTCCTACCCTAATAATGCCTAATATAGAAAATAATAATAATCACTTACTAGGTAGAGCTTATGAATATACTGCACTGTATTATTTATAATAGTAAATTGTTTCTCGATAGAAGGGTACATTAACCTTTTGCTTTGTAATACCTGTCTTAGTCTTTCTTATTCAACAACGCATTAACGCACCTGAGGTACAAAAGGCAATAGGTAAGGTGTCTTTCTTTGAGAGTAATGATCTTTATTATACATCCAATATCTGAGGTGAACAAAGTGGATGTGTTACTTGTAGAACTGAACATGAACTGCATTTCGATAGACTTGGCATATTGATGTGCAATTATATTAGATTCAGTAAAGAAGGGAATGGAAAAACTTTTGTCTCCTGACTTTTGTTTAATTTGCCTGACATGAGATCATTTTTATCCTGAGAATTGTCGTCCCAGTTTGAGGACTGACTTATTCCTCATGTCAGATAACCTATGATCTTTTTGGTTGTGGAATGTAACTTAAATTAGATAAATAAATACATAATATAATAATAATATCTCATTTTTAACATTCAAAAGTTGAAAAAAAAATTAATATAACTTTTAAGGGCTTGAAATGTATAAAAAAAAATGTTTCAATTTTGTTATTTTAAATGATACTATTATTTCCTGCTTAGGTCAAAGACCAACCGTGAATAAGCGTTTCACATAAAGTCCGATTTCTTTCCGAATACCACCTCTCAATAATTCTTCATTTCTCAACCCATTTTTTTTTTTTTTAGAAATATAACAGAATTAATACATTATCAGATATGTATGTATTTTATTGAAAATTGGATAATCCGTTTCTGAAATATAAAGTGAGTGCGTGCTGATACACGTACACATAAAAAAATTATTTTGTAAGCATTTTGTTTAAGTAAATTCACGGTTGACACTTTCCAAATTCTTAAATCCCTGAACTACAATTATTTTTTGGGGAAGTTTAAATTTTAAATGATCATTATGCTTTAATTAGGGCTATAATTTAATATACCCTTAATTAAGCATTATAATAAGTAAGAAAGTAAAAAAAGCAAACACTTTTTGAATAATGCACTTCTGTTTAATACAACTGTGGAAATTATCTTCATATCTTTAAACTCTCTCTGTGGTAACACAGCTATACATTTAAAGCAAATCGCTTCAAAATCAGTTAGTTATAACTTCATAAAAAGTTTTTCTTTTTAGGTACGATAACAAAAAGGGATAATCTTATAATTCCTGTACTTTCTAATACCGAATATTTTTTATCTCTTAAAATATGCTGCACAAAAAGGGAATTTCTAATGTCGGAAACCTTTCTTTGATATTTTATATTTATCAGTTATTATCCAAAATCAGTTAAATTCTAAAATTTAATCTGCTTTAAAGTAAGTGTGAAAAAAGTGTTAAAAGTAAAGAGTTCCTCTTTTTAAATATTTTTATGAAAATTACACGCACTGATATCAACTTTTAATTTCACAAATTAATAAATGTACATATTTTATCATAATAATTATAATTTTTTTCTTCAGTAATTTATTTTAAAAATTCTGCATCCAAAGAAGAGTTATAAAAAGTTGTTTGAAACAAATTTTCAAATGACTAAAATTATTATTCGGCTGTTGAAGAAGAACCGAATAACTTCGAACGATTTAACAGTTATAATCATGGAGTTTGATAATGTAACTTGTGAAATTTTTGTATTATGGGTACTGATTTTATCATATTTGTTGAAAAAACGGTGGAGGGTAGGAAGATATTGAGGGAGATAATAAATAATAATTTTGAAGGATTGGACATTTTAGAATTTTTTTTCTACATGAATTTTAGCTAATAAAAATATAATATTAAAAAATACTATTAAAAATTAAAAAATCCGTTTCATGAAAACTTCTAACCATTCTTAAAAATTTGATTTTTTTACACTCGTTATTCTAATTTTGTATTGTTTTAACCTTTCACTTAAAATTATTCTTATAATTTTTCTTTAAATTAAGCATTATAAAACAATTTTTTTTTATTGTGTTGAAAATATCTCTACGTAATTTAATACGAACAAAAAAAAACCCAACAAAAAATTTATTATTTTTTTCTTGGTGCTTTTTCCCACACATTTTTTACGTGTTGCTATTTATAAATTGTCGTAAATAATAATATAATTTTCTGTTCACCAATTTTAGGATATCACAATATTAGTTACTATCTTTCCCGTAATTAGGCTGTTTACAGATATATTCAGTGGTTTGCCTAGATTATTGTGCTTAATATTGAAATAGTAACCGCAGCAACCGTAACTACCAAGACCACTAAATAGAATGGTTAATTTTCCTGTTTGTAAATTAATATTACAATCAATTACACTAGCTGCAAAGCAGAGTTATAAAACTTCATGTCTAATTATTATGTAAGAAATTGATTTTTAAAATTATCTATTTTTAATGCAATTTTTGTTATGCGTAATCAGTATTCTAGGATAGAAAAACGAGGTTTGTTATAGTTATTTCATAACAAACCTCATTTCATTTTAATATAATAATAGAACGCTCAGGACTGTACAAAAAAAATTCTACAACTAATTATACATTTCGACAGTTAAACAGTCATCATGAATACTATAAAAGAGATATTAAACATGAATAATAATTTTAACAAATTTATTCAGATCAGAATACTAGTACACTTTATTACATTTACACTTTTTTCAATTATATCAGGAATGGATAGATGAGCTACTCATAATATAACAAAAGGAATTGTTACAGAATTGAGGCTAGAAGATCACGGAAAATCGTGGATAAACCTTTTACGTAAATTTACGTAAAAACGAGTAACGTAACTAAGTATATAAGTTATCAATAAAATAGAGACGTGGTTATGTTACATAAAAATAACAATTATATAAAATAATAGTGATGCGACTACGTGATGTATAATACGTAATAATTACCAGATAAATGACAAACAATTAAATAATATCAATATAAAAACAGAACATTCAAATAAAAAAATTAAAAAAGCAAAACAAAACAGAAAACTAAAAAAATATTACTACCAACTGGAGACACAATCAATTTGATCCGTCCAACCGGAGGAAAAAAATTTGTTTTCACTACAGTTTATATTACTCTCCGTTATTCTATGCTCCGCTTATTTATTTTTACAGTCTTCCGTATTTTTGAATTTCGTTATTTTCCGTAATGCTTCCTCATTTTTTATAATCTATCCCTCTCCTTTTAAACCACCCACATTTATAAATTAATAATTACGATTTTTTTTTTACAATCAAAATACGCATTTAGTTAGAGTTTTAATTTATTTAATAAGTTTTTGTGCTTTCTGTTAGTTATTTTATTTAATATTCTAAAATATTACAAGTTCTGCCCAAAATAATTCTAAAATTAAATGTACAAAAACGTTTTTAAAAGTATAAAGAACCATTAAAATTCCAATTAAAAATGGTTTTATTTGATAAAATGGGTTCATATTTTTTTAACTAAAATAAATCCTGATCAAGTAAATCAAAAAATAATCTCCCTCAAAATGGAAACACCAACTACAATGGAATTTTTTTAAATTTAAAGTATATGCAAAAAAAAGTAATTTTTCGTTAGTAATGGTTTAATTTTTTTTGTTTTTTTTTGACAATGTACAAACAAAACATTTACACGTTAATTGTGTAAATACATAAATCAAAATATTTTTTTCTTAATAATGTACAGTCAGTATAAATTAATTAAAATTTCTTTATATATACGCTTCAGAATTATTATGTTAGTTTGTGATTATTATAATCCATCCTATCCAATACGCGATTTGTAATTACATGGGGTATACTCGTATGTATGTATATGTGCAAATGTCATAGCTTTGCAAGCTAAAGGGTAACCTCGTGATACAGTATAATTTCACATATAGAATGTTTAACGGAGCAGTGAAAGAAAAAATTGAATTAAAACGTAAAATAATTTTGCTGGATTTAAAAAAGGTAGTATTCCTTACTTCGTAATCTGGTAATATTAACCATTTTCAGCGGTTAAATATTAAAATGTGTGGTATGTTTCCCTCGATTTGATTAAAGAAAAATTAATATCCTTTTTCGAACCCGTTGATAGATTTGTAGGTTATAATTTAGTTATAGATACGTAATATATTATTCAGATCATGTGACTTTATCAGCGTCTGTTAACCTATACGTACGTATGTTTTGTACGCTTGCGCATATAAAACATTCAAAATATTAGTTAATGACTACAACTAGGTTATAAATACCGTCTAGAGAGAGAATCAGTAGTTCGTGATGAAGATCCCGGTTGGCGCCTCTCCAGCTGTGTTCGCCTCGGCTGGTTGTGATCCATCGAAGAGTCACACATACTCAATAATACACACACACATATTTACTACATGTGGTGTATGGTGGGATTGCTGACCCCCTCAGTTTGACTCTTCTTCCTCCTCTACAGCCCCTCCCTAAAACATATTAACAAACAAGGTCTGTCTCAGCGTCTCCATACTGTGTTTGAGCAGTTCTTTTTCTTTTTGTTCTTTTTTTACTATGGTCTATCGCATTAAAATTTAGCTTGTGTTATTATTCCTCTATATTAATTTATCTATTTCTCTTTCGTATTACGTGTAAAAATATTTTGTTTAATTTTTCAATCAAAAGGGTAACATACTCATTCGAATCTCATTTACTTATGGGTGTCGTTACTTACGCATGTTTGATACGGGTAAGAAGAAGTTTACAAAAACAAAAGAAAATTTTAAGGCTGATTGAAATATTTTTATTCACCCTGTTATGCAGAGTTTTCCTCGTCGCTAAAAAAAATAATTTAAATTTACTTGATTAACTCATATACTGTTTTTAAAATAAATGAAGTATCCATAAGGTATTGAAAAATATTTAAAAATTTGTTTTTAGCGAAGAGAAAAAAGGAACTTGGGGTTACTAAGCAAGGGGGTAGCTAATTAGCAAGGTAAAAAATATTGTTCTTCTAGCTATCGTAACAAAAGGTGCCTTTTAAAAAACATTTAAGAGAAAAATAATTACTTTCCGCATGAATTACTGGTCACTTTGTTTTCACTATTTTTTGTAATGAGGTAATTACGTAAAAAAGTGTGAATTTAAATTTACTTAATACTATTTGTGAAATATAATGCATTAAGTTTAAGAAGTAAAAAAAATTAAAATGGTCCTAATTAAACTTTTTTTTTTTTTTTTTTTAGTTTTTTATTTAATTAAAAAAATAGGTATAAACATATACACACGAGGGTTAATCATTTAGAGGCAAATGACTATAAAAATTTATTTATTCAATGACAATGAAACGAACGCTACTTTTCAACATAATCCCCGGCAACATTTAGGCACTTCTCCCATCTTCCTGTAATTTTCTAGTTTTATGTTTTTACGTTTTGTTTTGACACATTTTATGTTTGAACAGGCTCAGTTATTAGGAAACATCAGGAAGAATGTGGTTTCCGGTTTCTTTCACCGAGTCAAATTATTATTGCAGTACGGAAACTCCATCGAATTGAAGGTGGTGACACATTTACTTAGAGAACTCCACAACAATTGGCTGTGTTGATTGAACTGGTTTAATTAATCTGTCTAAATAATGTCTCCTATAAAATTGTTTTGTACATGTCACACCCGTAAACGAAGTTGGAAAAGATAATGTAAACTAACAAAATTTTTTTTTAATTAACCGATTCTTCCGACTTTATATATCTGGTAAAGATTGTGTTTGTGGCTTGTATAAATTATCCGATTAAATTCCTTAACTAATTAGATATCATTTGTATTAAAACTTATTTTATTACTGAACATAGAAAATTATTAATTTTTTTATAATTCACCTGCATATATAACAGTTGACAAACTTATTTGTTCCCTAAGTTGTTTGTAATGTAAATAAGAGATGTTTCCAAAGTCAACAATTGGACAATCGTTTCTTATATTTCTCCTCTCCCTCTATTCTTTGACATTTATGTTTCTTTATTATTATTTTTCAAATCAGTATTTGTTTTATTTATTTATTTCGAAGGATGTCGGTAGTCACATTCATAAAAATTCATTCATTTCTTCTATGTTTTTGTTGATGTGTTTAGTTTTCTTAATAGGCTATGTAGCGTTTTTTGTTTTGTTTTTTTTATTTGACTTTTTTATGATTATCTTTAACAATAAATAATTATAATCTTTCAGTAAAAATTCCCCCCTCACCCACCGGGTTGGTCTAGTGGTGAACGCGTCTTCCCAAATCAGCTGATTTGGAAATCGAGAGTTCCAGCGTTTAAGTCCTAGTAAACGCAGTTACTTTTATACGAATTTGAATACTAGATCGTGGATACCGGTGTTCTTTGGTGGTTGGATTTCAATTAACCTCACATCTCAGGAATGGTCGAACTGAGACTATACAACACCACTTCATTTACACTCATACATATCATCCTCATTCATCCTCTGAAGTAACACCTGAACGGTAATTCCCGGAGGCCAAACAGGAAAAAGAAAGTAAAAATTCCCGATAGAAGAATAAAATATGTATTGCAATCATAGAAGTATTCAGTATAGGCTTTTTGATTGATTGCATCTTTTTAGCTTCTTTGAATCTACAGTGTACTTCAATCAATTTCACCAAGATATTTATTCGCATATTAAAAATTATTAAATATATGATCTTGGTAATACAAAAACGGGAGAAAGTTACCTCATTTAAATTAAATTTGGAAATTCCCTAGTATTTATGATAGTTTGAGTTCATTCTAAGATTATATATAGTTTATTGATTTTATATCGTTTTCACTTACTAATGTAGTGATTTTCATTAATTAAAGATTTTATGTGTTTTTTTCCACGCATGTTTGTTTGTTTGTACCTCTGCAGTTCCAAAACGGCTGCATCGGCTTTCATTAAACAATTCAATTTAACCGCGCATAATATGACCATTTAGAAAAAAAACAATGACTGCTATAGACAATTTATTACAAATCTAAAAATAAAACAAATCAAGTTCAGTGTCAAATGAAAGCACGTGAAAAGAAGATAACAAAAAAAATTGTTAGTGGAACCACTGTCTTTTATCTGACTAACTTTTTTGGATTCTGCTGAAAATACAGAGATCTCCTTGCTTATTAGTGATAGTAAATTTTTAAACATTTTTTTGTTCTTATATTGTTATATAATTAATATTTCTGTTACTAATAAAGTAATTTGAAATATGAATCATCAAACCTGAAGAACAGAATAAGTAATAATAATCACGATTTTAGAAATCGTTCTGTTTTTTATTCCTTTTCTTTCAGTAGATTTAATATATATCAACTCTTTAATAAGGAATAGAAATAAAAAGTTTTTTTTAACGGTTATTGAAATAAAATGGAAAATAATATTACGATTAAAAACCGTTTACTAAAGGTTTACCTAAAATTGAATTTTTTTTACAGATGATTAATTCACCTCATAATCTTGAAGCTTATGCTTTGGAATATGGAATGTAGCGTATGAAAAATGCCACGTCTAACCAAAATTAGAACTCGGAACCTATCTTTCCTCACAAGTCGATACTCCGCCATCTACGGTCATTTCGATTGTTAAAACAATTATTAGTAGACACTGTTGAAAAGTTTTATTTTAAAAAAGTGTATAAATAAATGAAAAAAGAAGATATAATATTAAAGACTATTTAAGAAAAACAATAAAACGAGTAATTTTAATGGGTTTTTTGTACGAGTAACAAATTAAAAGTAAAAGAATACAAACAGCTTTTGTCGTTTTAGACAAGGCCCAATGTAAAGCATAAACTTAGCTTATCTAAACCTCTTCACCTCAGATTCAGATTGCCCACCGTGACTTAATGCATGCCTCTTATTTTTGTGGCGCACATTAATTTGGTAAATAAGAGTTATCTCAAGAAAAATAAAGGTAGCTTGAACCTTAGAACAATCAAAGAGATAAGATAGTCGATTTCTCTGGTCTTCTATATTTATAATAAGTCAGAAATTACTGCGTTATTCCATTCTCAGGCTTTCTTTGGTTTTCACTACGAATCCTGAATTGCAGTGATTGTTTTTACAAATCAGTTTATAAATATATGCACTTTCAACTAGTTTAGTTTTATTTTTAGCTTTTCGATGCCCAATTTCTTAGAATTAGCCATAATAAAGTTATCATCGCAACTGGAGGGTTTTTATCTAAAGTTAGATTTTTGTTTTGCTAGGTTTTATTTTTTCCAAACCGGCAAAATAAAAAAATGTTTGAATTTGAAACTTGTCAATTATGGTATCAAATAAAAGTAATTAAAAACAAGATTACAGGATTTTGTAGCAATGTTAGGTTTACAAGCAGGTAATTAAACAAATTTTTAATTACTTTTGCCTAACTGAACGTGAAAAATACTAACCGAACGTTTGTTCATTAATAGATATTGTAGCTAAAAATTGTCTTGATTGCGAGGTTTTTCCATATTTTAATTTTTTATTAATTTTTGTGTATTATACGTTTAACAAAACTTGTTAACTATAAAATTTGGCAGCATAGTCACAAAATCTTTCCTAATGAATTTAATCCAGTCACGGGTTAAAAAGGAATCACATCATTCCCTTACCCAATTTTCGAAAGTTCATTAACATTAGTGCCTCCATACAGGAGTACAAGAGTTACCGAAATGAATTTCTTGATATGTTTTCACTCGTTTTAGGGATGTTAAGCAAAAGAGACGTCAAAAACTACATAATCATACATGTATACATGTATGTATGTGTAGATGTCTATGTTTTTTTTTTTTACATTTTTGAACTCAAAAGAATTAAAAATGTCGAGAAATGGAAAAAATCAACTACACAAAATGTTTAACCATTTTTGTTCGACTTTTAAAATGTCAGATTAAATAAAATTTTATTCAAAATTGTTATTTCTTTTTTAATTCTGAAAATTAAAAAAGATTAGATTTTACTGATAACATAATGAAACTTTTATTTACTGTATTGTTATAATAATTTAACGAATTTTGTCTGACATTTAATAAATTTTCTAGTAAAAAAAAAAAAAAAAAATACATTTAGTAATGTCAGATAATTTTATGTTAAAATTCAGCATTTATGAGCAATTTATAAAAGAACACACAAACAAACGTACATAGATATACGATATAAAGGGAGTAGATTGCTGGGAAGAGATTCAGTCCTAGGAGTGCTATATGATGAAGACATGAAATGGAACTTTCCTCAACATTTTATCTCCCACAAGTATAATTTGTTCCTCGACTCGTACCACACAGTTATGAACAGCGTGCCCTTAGAGGCGTCTAAACTTAATCTTTGCAGTTTGAAGATTTATTACGAATTATATAAAATAATTTGTATTCACGCGAGTATTTTCTGCAATATAATATTTAAAAAAGCATCAATTAAAAAAAAAATGTGTGTATACCATATGGTAACTTTTTTCGCTTAATAAGACTAATAAAAACGAATTAGATTAAAACGACCGGCATCATTTCCTCCGTATTTTTCTCTCTAAAACTTTTTTTTATTATCATTCTAGCTTTTCTAAAATTGTTACAGTTAATAAAAAAGTATCAGAATGATAATAACCGGATTTACTAAAAAAGTTAATTTGCAATTATATAAAATAATTACGGATAATTAATTTTAAAAAAGTAACGTTTAATAATTTAAAATGAATCATAAAAAAAGGGGTAAGGTGAAAAGTAATTGTGAAATTAACATTAATTTTTGTTTCTGATACAAAATGAGTTACTCACGACAGACGAATATCTTTGTTATTAAGGTGGCTACGGGTTTATAAGCCAATAAATAAATACTTCTTAAAAATCGATCACAGTTTCTTTTTGTTATAAAATAATCATTTGGTTTTTAATATAATATTTAATAAAAAAATCTTAACTTTAAATTTTATTTTTGAAGTTTAACATTTGTGTGCAGGTATGCGCATACCTTCGTTTTTATAGTCATCAAGTTGACCAGCACGACTGAGTCAGCTGTAATTGAAAGGCACGGGTAGCATTTTTTTTTAATTTACTGTAATTTAGGATTTACTGGTAAAAGTGTTCTTTTGTTTTCAGAAATAAACACTACAGATAATGATTGATGCAGTTAGACGAAAGAAATAAAGGCGTCAAAATTAATATAGACCTCCTGTACCTGCAGAATACACGAATATCAAAGCTAACTGTCAAACCGGCTGTTTGGAATATTAAACTTGTTCACTTAATTAATATCTTTATTCTTTCAATTATAAACACTAATTTTATAGTTACAAGCTAAATTTCGATTGTGAGAATAGAATTTTCTAAAATCACTATTGTTGACCAAATCGTGAAAAAAATTTAGACATGTGTAATCGTATTCGATTCTTCATAAGGAACCGTGTTCATTCCTCTTGAACCAATGTCTCTTTCATCGACCGCATTACGACATAAAACGTTCTAAAACGGCTAAAGCCAGATAGAGTTTTCGTCTTTCATTCTGAAGATATTAGACGTTCAATCCTGATTAAATTTGGCATCACACGCTACAAAATTCATCCATCACCATATATGAATCGTAATCGTTATATCACCACAGTAATTTGTAGATGGATTTAAGGACATATTACTTTATGCCCTTAAATGAATTACTACCAGCTCTTGGCTTTTTTTGGTGGAAAGTACATTCTTTCATCAGATAGGTCCTGGATTTGAATACCAGTGAAGCTTGGCATTTTTCAACCGTTACTAAACGTGGTTATAAAATTGGAGGGTTAACATTCATGTGTAGCTTAAAAAAGTAAGTAATAAATATTATTTTAATAAATGATTTCTTACTATTAGTAGGGTTTGAAAATATGCCTTTTCAAAATATGCTCTTTTTTCTTTTTTTGATGATGAGAAATTCGTTTTGGAAAGAATATTAAAAATACCAACTGTTCAGGTATTTATTATGTAGTATTTGTAAGTATTTCCATAAATTATATCCTATTAATTGGATATAATTTGATTTTTTCCTTTTTTGAATGGTAGATAATTTGTTACCGTATATGCTTCAAAATTGTTCTGCTTTGTATAATGTGGACTGAACTGTTGTTTGAAGTAATAGCTACTACTAACATCAATTCAACTTAATATGTATGTTCTAAGTATAGTATATAAGTTTATTTAAATGACAAAGTTTATTTATTTATCAATAACTTTAATAGCTTGTAGTATAAGGTAACGAACGATTAATGCATACTCTATTCGTTGTATAATCGCAGTGAAAGTGATAGAATCGATTTTACAAGATTACTTCTCTACAGTATAACTTAAAAAGAACAAATACTGCTTCCTCGATTAACTTATTAATAATAAGTAATTAATCTGAAGCAGATTTTAATTAGAAAGAAATCAGATTTTCTGTTGTTTCTATAATTTGTATAGGTTGTTCACTGCACATGTTATAAACATTTTTCTTTTAAATGAACATAAATATTTTACTAATAAAAGTAAATATAATAAATGTGGAGACAGAGTTTTATGTCGGTAAGGTGACCCTTTCTGTGGTTAAACAGGGTGATTTGTGAACACTATTGTATACTCTTTAAGAATGATGTTTTTTCACAACTTCATATTCAACAAAAAAAAAATTGAATGAAGAGACTTCAAGATAAGATATGGTCCTTCTGATAAGGAACTTGCTTCGGAACTTCATTTACACTTGATTTTTTATTTAATTATTTTAACAATTATCGAAAAAGTAATTTTTTAATCTATATACATTAAAGATAACGTCCGTATATGTGTCCGCTATAAACTAAAAAACTACTGAACCGATTTACGCGCGGTTTTTCAAAATGGTTTGCAGTGTCCGGAGAAAGAAAGTTAGGGGTATTTTGAACCGATTACTGTGTTTAGAGAATAGTTTAGATTAAATCCGATAAGTAGTGCTGTTGTTTTGACAATTTGATTTATTTACACTCTGACTTTTATAAACTGAAAGGTTAAATTTTGTGAAGTTCCGTAATGTTTTGTAAGTTAGTTAATGTTCAGTATTAATTGTGATGATTTTACAGACATATCTTTTACCATTAATAAGTTATTTTCCACCGACTACTTTGTTTAGAGAGTGGTTTGAATTAAATCCGATAGGTAGTGCTGTCGTTTTGACAATGGGATTTATTTATCTAGCAATAGCGAAGCATTGTCCGGTCACCTAGTTATATTAGAAAATAGTAAAAAAAAAAACACTTATGTTTTCTGATCGTGGGATCTCTAATCCTGAAGTAGGATTTCGTAAGTACTAAATGGGATTAAAAGTTTTTTTTTCAATTTGACATTAACCCTTGTTTCTTATAGGACCTAAACAAAGATTTTAGTACCTTTTTCTGGGAAATTGAAAATGTTTTAAAATAAATTATCATAATTTTATATGCTGTGGTCTTTTTATCGTACCAGTTTCGAAGTATTTCACTAAAGAATTTACAAGATTTTTCAAAAAAAGAGGTAAGTACAGTTGAACGTACTTACCTCTTTTTTCTTTTTTTGATTATGAGAAATGCGTTTTGGAAAGAATATTAAAAATACCAAGCTAACCGTGTTCAAACCATAAACTGTTCAGACATTACCTTCGCCATGTAGTTCGACAGAGATTTCTAATTAATTTTATAATTAATTTTGTTGTATAATACTATTGTAGAACAAATACATTTTATTTTATTTCTGAAATTAGAACAATTTTAATTTTTCTTCTTTGATAAAGTGGTATCTGCTTCTGCTATTTAGTTTTATTCAAATATTTGTATATCCAGTATTATTTCGATGATTGAAACCATTCTTTTCATAGTTATTTCTTGAAAATCTTTTCAGCCATTGCGAAGTTACAAGAACGTTAGTAAAGATATCACCCGAGTACATTGTCATCATCTTATCAATTAAAACGTGTTTGTTGGTTTTTTTCTAATTGTGTAAAAATTATCTACTGTTGCTAAAAGATTTGTGAGCAAAAATGAAGCATTCCGTAACAATAAATATATTAAAACTTTACCAAAATATTTTTTTTGGCAAATTAAATTTGTCAAAATAATGGTCGTCCCTATTATGCTAAAGTAGTACAGTTTCTATTCGATTTAGACTGGCAGTTATGTTAAATATTAACTTTATAAATACACTGATATCTTTATACATAATTGGGAATGTCCGTGTTTGTATTTGTTTACTTTTTAGTAATACTTAAAACTGAGTCTGCTTGATTGATTTATTTGAATAAATCTTTTATCATTGTTTGTATCTAACTTTGAGGGGTAATCATTATCGGATGAGTAGTGAGCATAAACTGAAAGCGTTTCGTATTTTATAATGTCATTTTTCGTGTAGTAATGTTTTAAGCTAGTGGTGATTAAGTTATGTTCTATAAGAAATAACTGTTAGTATATGCTCCCCGAGAATGAACTTCAGATAATAGTTTGGATTTTTTTAATAAAAATCGGATATACTGTTCTCAAGATAGCGATTTAATAAAAAAATGTATTTTACCACATTTATGTACGCAAGGGAGTTTTCATAGCAAGCGTTATTTATGCATACACTGTATGTGGTAATATAATTAAAATTATGTTCGTAAAGTGCTACGATATTTTATTTTCATTTTTTTTGCATTTCACCATGATTTAGTTAATCCAGTTTGTAACCACTGTCTCAATTTGTGTCTGTTATTTCTTTTGAGCGGGATTAGAACGAATGGCGTAACGCGTTTTAACCGTACTTTTAGAATGACATTATTTTTACCTGTTATAGAAATTTACACGATTGAAGTCTTTATAATCCTGTTTCTTTTTTTGAAACACCAGTAGAACCCATACCTCTTGAAAAAAGATAGTGTTATCTCTTACAATAAATGCTACCCTTGTTTAGTAAAACTTTTTTTTTTTTATTTACACGATTAGGATGCATTCTAGCGAAAAAATCAGTAAAAGGAAATAAAATTTGAAACAATTTTCCTAGAAGATTCACCTTTTACATTTTGAACAGTAAACAGGAATTCAAGCCTTCTTTTAACGTAACTTTTTTATGGTTTACTTCCTTAGGATGGATGTTAAAAAAAACTTTAGCGATGAAAATTGTTGAAGTTTGTGTGTACTTTTTATGCAGATATATAAATTTAAACAGAAATGTTTTTGAAATCTCAAACTGATGTTACCTCTCCCATATTCCGTGGATTGCTTTTTATGATTTACTTGCTGTGGAGAACTTTTACGAAAAAATTATTTCTAGGAGTCAAGAATTATAGCAAATAAATTTGAAACCATTTTTGGTATGAAGCATTACTTAGATATTTGATTAACGGTTCTTTTCAGAATAGTATTTTTTATTCTGAAGAACACCTGATAGTAAAATAGCTCAACTTGTACAGAATGTAATATAGTAGACTAAAAGACCGACTAAATAAAAAATATCTTGTTAGTAGGTGTTTACGAGTGTAATTATTTAATGTTATCCGTTTTCTCGCTTAAATATAATTTCACAAAATTTTGTAGATTATAAAATTTGTTCATTGTTACGGTATATCATATTATATATTTTTTTAATAAATCTTAATAACTTGACTATATTAATGATTTATTAATTATTGTAATTTTAATTTAAAGGTAGACCGTATATACAAATAGTTCAGCTGCTATAACGAGGTACGCTGCTGAGGAACAGCCTGATAAGTCGGTTAACTCAAGTAATAGAAGTTGGAGCTATATGTGTTGTACGGTATATAAATACCAGTGGGTGCGTTATTCCTGGCCGGATCGCATGTCGCTGGCCGGAATAGCTTTGGCCTGCCGGCTAGGAGGGATAAGTCCCTCCTGCTGCAACCATTAGCCTCCTGCAGGAGGAGATGGGGGTTCGATATATTCTCATTATTCCTCTCCCCTTTAGTTTTCCTCTTCTTTTATCTTCTTCCTTTTCCCAATCTATCTGTCTTATAAATTAAATTATAATGTTTACGTACTTTTTTAATATATATTTTTTTAAATCTCTTTTTAATATTTTTAGAAGCTGATTTTACTTAAAATTAGTAATTCTTTAAAAATCTACTTCGGTAGGGAAATTTTTTTTTATCAAGATAATCTGTTAGTGTCTTTATAGATATCATCGGATATACTTTTTAAATTGCTAAATTTATTAAAAAGTCATAAAACAAATTTATTAATCAAAAGAAACTCGATAAATCACGAACCCTGGTTTGAACAATCCAATGTTTCCATTTACTGTTATCTGTTATACAGGTATTCAAGAGGAAAGGAAAATAATTTGGGAACCGGATTTAGAGCTTGAAATAAAGAAAAACGTTCATGTAAATATATAAATATACGTCCGAAAACAAATGTTTGTACTTCAAAACTAAAATAACGTGTTTTCGTCACCGATTTTTTCTTTACGCGTTAGATATCATAAAAACTATAGGAAACAGTTCTGGGACCTATTTTATTCGATTGTTCAGGTCAAAAACCCAAGAAACCACCAAGTTTACCCCTGTATAACGTCTTAAAATTTTCAGTATGACCTCATGTCATTAGGGGAACTGAAATCCGGGCGGCGAAATTTTTCACTAGCCGTAACTGAATAACAAAGCGTTTTCAGAGACATATTTGTATGAGCTTTTTTCTTTATTTCAATCTCTAGAATCAGTTTCCAAATTATTTCTTTTTCCTTCTGAATCAATTTGTATAAAATTTTGGTAGCATTAAAAATATGTTTTCGGTTGAGATACAGTTCTGGGATCTGTTTTATTCGATTTTTCAGGTAAAAAAACATAAGAATCCATCAATTTTAGCCCTTATGTAATGCCTTAAAATTTTCAGTATGGCCTCATTTCATTAGGGGAACTGAAATCTGGGCGACGTAATTTTTTACTAGCCGTAACTGAATGAATAACAAAGCGTTTTCAGAGATATTTGTATGAGCTTTGTCTTTATTTCAAGCTCTATAATCAGTTCCCAAATTATTTATTTCCCTTTCCTCCTGAATCAATCTGTGTAACACTTTGATAGTGTTAAAAAGAGTTTTCAGCTGAAATTTATGAGTTAGTGGCAGTTTCTTTACATTTTGAATAAAAATGTGCATTTTCTTCTGTGCTCGTACATATATTTATGATAAATGTCACCAAGATATTTTATTTTTTTCAATCTTGTGCATTTTTATTTAGTTTCTTTACAATTTTCTCATTTTTAATGTGTTTAAGAATTCCAAAACTTTTCTCCCTTCTCTTCCTCTTTTGCCTTTCACTTTTTCTATGAACCTCTGCTGAAGTAAAGGTTTCACATTCTCTTGTATTATGTGACAATTAAAATTTTGTTTATTTCTTATGTTCTTCAGCTACCTCTACTTTCTCATTCTTCTTTCGTAAATTCTGTGTGAGGCAACCTCCAGTAAAGGTTTGGTTGAGTTATTTATTCATCATTAAGATTCTTCTGTATGTTGCAGAATTCTGAGAAAGGGAAGAACTTTTCCTTTAGGAACCCCGTACTTATTTTTTAGTTTTTGAATCTATGAATCTAAAATAATTTCTGTTGTTCCATGTATTTAATATGATAACGCAAAATCATTGTTCAGTAATGTGCTGCTCCCATTTGGATAAAAATGTCTCAATTTCTCAATGAATTGAAGATGAAATAGACAACTACTACTTAGAATTACTTGGCTTTCCTCTGGGTGCGATCCTTTTGATTTACCTTTCCGCCTATGACTTTTCCGTTACTCTCCTTCTCTTCCAATCACTTTGTAAAATTATATGGACGTTATTAGTTTATATGATATTCTAATATGATGACATTTCTTCTTTAAAGCAGTGTAAAATTATGTTTAATTAGAATCAATTAAAGGCAGTCCCGACACAGTAGCGATATAATAAGCAATAGTGTTAGGTGCATAAATCCACCTGATTGTCAATACAATCAGGAGTTAGCAGTGATAAGAAAAATAAATATAATCAACTTAACTGATAGTTAATGTTAACAAATATGGTAATATTTTATGTATTAGGTGTGAATATTATATGTGTAATTTAATAATATTGGTATAAGTACTAAAAGCATTTTTAGTGAGCTCATGGTCACTGGCCACCAACTGCTAATTATAAGTAGATTACTTATTTACATTATTTTCAAACATAAGTTGAAAGTTCTTAAAATTATTAATATATTTTTTGTTGTTAAGTATATACTATGACAGGAGTAATCTGAAAAATTATTGCACTTAATGTTAAAAAAAAATTAATTATTAATATTTTTGCAAGGTATGTCAGTTATAATTAAATCATGTTTGGGTTAAACTAAACTGTAAATAAAAAATGTTTTAAACCAAGGAAGTTGTATAGTAGTACCTTATATTTGTGTCTGATTCTGATGTGTAATTGTCTATTTACTTTATTATTAACATTGATAACAGTTTGATTATGTTAATTTAAATAATACTCTGTGTTTTTGTTTATATCGTTTTGCCAGCATAACTTCACTGTGAAATTAATTTCTCTATTCTTTATGGAGAAGTACTTATTTTTAATGCTTTTGATGTTATCATCTTAGTACTTTTTGTGAGAATGTGTAAAATATGTTGAAATATAAAATGTTGGTAGTATAGCAGTAGTTGTAATAATTTTATTGTATATTTAATCCAATCAAACCTTGCCATGTTCATGCACAGGATGCTGAGGCGTATAAAATCAGTGGATTCTGTGCATCATCTAGTGAGGAAGGGCCTATAGACTTTGATGTCTGAACTGATGGCAGAACTAATGGTTGATATACATGTTGAATAAAGTTGGGCCTCTTCAACTATTCTAAAATACCAATGCAAGTTATTGAAATAAAGGAGTTTGTGTTACACTGTGCTCGTTGATTAGAAAGTACTTCAACTTAACATCAGTCCATTAAATTCATTCTTGATTTGTTATAAATATAATGATTTATATTTTATAAATAATTGTTTGAAACTTTTGTTTTTAACAATTATCATAAGTTTTTTAGTTTATTTTAGTTTGTAAATTAGCATATCTCATTGTGCTGTTTACAAACATTTTATAAGTTTTCTTTTCTTTTTTTTATAATTATATTTCATTGAATAGAATTTTTAGATGGTTTGATGAAAAAAGAAATCATAAAATTACCCTCAAAACAACAATGAGATTCAGTCCTTAAAATAGTTATAGGATTTCCATTGTACATACATTTACTTATTGATAGAATTAAAAATTATTATTTGTAAGGTTACTCCTACACTAATCTTGAACACACACTTGGGTGAAAATAATAAAAACAATTTAGTTTTTCTACATTTTCTACTTCTGGTATTCCATATATAATCATTTATTGGTATAAAAATTATAAATTAATTGATAAAAACATGACTATTTATTTTTTTTAACCATTTATGTTGAAAATTCTATAATCAAATAGAAATTTTTAAAAAACTATATGCTGTTTCATTTAAGTTATTATTAACTTGTTATTTTATATTTAAACTAACTCCCCATTGCAGATTCACCCACACTATATGATTACTTGCATTTCCCATAGCAGTCAATCTTTTTATTTTATGTTTATTAGTCAAGTAACTGGAGACAGGTGCAGCCTGTCTCACATCATTAACAGTGGCAGTTGGTGGTTGAGCCACAGCCAAGAGCCTTTTTTTAAGAGTACCTCTTAAAAAAATCAGAATTAAAAAAACCCGAAAATGGTTTTTAAATATTTATCTGAAGAATATTTGCAAGCCCGAATCTACTGAATATCTCATTTACTATAGTCGGGATTGGGAAAATTTACAATCAATATTCAAAAATGTTTCTACCTTTCTTCATCCCCTTTCAAGGTAGAATTTCAAAAATATACAAATTGGTTTATTGACATGAAGATTACGCTCACCAAAACTCAGGTTGATTTCTTCATTCGTTAAAGAGAAATTAAAAAAATAATAGGGTTTTGAAAAAATTCAAAAACAATTTTAACCCTTGAAACTCAGAATGAGTTTCAAAAAATCTAGAATGAGTCAAAAAATCTAGAAACTAGTTTTTAGATATTCATAATCAATCAGTTCAAACCCAGCTCAGACAGTGATAGACACTCACACACAGTTCACAATTCATTGAAGTTTTATTTTTTTGAAGATATAATATATCCAAAAACCTTCTCAGTTATGCCAAGAAACATGGGTAAAAATTTAATAGTAGTAGATTGGGTAGTTTTTTTTCAATTATCTCAAACAAACAAAAACCCTCTTCCACTTTATTAATAGTATATATAGATTACTTTATTTAATGTAAATTTAATTATGTTATTATGTAGTATTATTCATTCCATTGTATCAAATCATTCAGTTCCGAACCTGTTCACAGTTCAATAATTCAATGCATTAAGGTTGGTGCTTCAACCAGCAAACCTCTACTACATTATATATATATATTTATTTTTTTTAAATGAAATATATCCAAAAACCTTCTCAGTTATGCCTAGAAGCATGAGTAAAACTTTAGTAGCAATAAATCAGGTAGTTTTTTTGTTTATCCCAAACAACCCCCCCCCCTTTCTTTATATAATAGTATAGAAAAATTGTTGTAGAAATTTTTGGTTTTATAACAGGAAGTATTGAAATGAGGTTGGGCAGAGAAACCATCTCAAAAGAACAAAAAGAGCTTAATTAAAGTAGATTTTTATGCTACATTAATTTTATAATCAAAATTTTATTGTTTCAATATACAGCCAGTCCTAACAGAATAATTTTTAAGGCTGAATACTTTGTTTCAATGGGTTTGGCGTGTTTGTAATTTGGCAGTGCATAGAAAACAGTTTAGTTCAGGATGTTGTAGAAAACAGTTAACTCCTAATATTCCCTTGTCAGCCTGTCATGAAATGCTTGATTTTCTTGAGAATATTGAAGGCATTTTCAAGAACGATGTTGCCTAAAACTGTTTAGTTGTACATGAAAGACATTTAATTTTAAGCTTTGATTTATTACATGTTTATTTTTAAAAAAGTAAATATTACAAAAATCCATTATGAATATATCAGATTCTAAACAACTTATTATTTAAAAAAAATTATGTTACTCTAAGATATTCAAGGAATTAAAGCTGTGTAGTTTTTAAATATAAAAACACTATTTTTTTTTTGTGGTAACTTCTTTAATATATGTTTTCACAGACTTCTTTAATTTGATGTAAAAGAATCATATCCAAATTCTGCACTGCAGTGCTTTATGGTAGCAAAATTAATATAAAAAATAGGATGGAAATATAGGAAAGACCTTTGAAGTGTTGCATTAGACAGAAGTTAGGGTTTAAACTCATTCTTCTTTTCTCCAGATTTGGCTCCTTCGCACTACTATTTGTTTCACAACTTGAAAATTGGCTGGCTGGAAGGTTTTATTCAAATGAGAAGGTGACTGGAGGAATTAGTTGAGAATTAGTAAATTTGATAAAGTATAACATAAAGAGGTCTTAAGACTTATAGAAGAGAGAATAGAAAATTTTATTAGCATTTTATAGAGACTAACTAAAGGTAGAATGGTCATATTTGTACATATATTAAGATATCATATTTGCAAGGGAGTTTTGAAAAGCCCATGCAAGTTCAAGTGTTGGCACCACAAGTGCATATCAAGAGGATTTTTCATTAGTAGCATCTTTTGGAAAAACACACAAAAAGTTTCAATCTATCAGTTAATTTCTCTGTGTTTGGCATCTGTTTGAGTTGAGAAAGTCAAGTGATTTCTAAAAACTGAGTGAAAAAGTGTTTCACATGTTGATTAAACATTACTTTATGAAGGGCAAATTGCCTCAGGAGACTAAAGAAAAACTTGATAAATATAATGGTGAATTTACACCTTCAATTAGAACAGTTGATAAGTAGTTTAAACATTTTCAAAATTGTCACATGAGCACAAATGACGTCAAATGTTCTGGATATGCCCTGTTGAGGTTACTACTCCAGAAATGATTGATAAAATTCATGATATGGTGTTGTATGATAGAAGAGTGAAATTGTTAGTGCTCTGGACACCTCAGCTGAAGAGGTGCTTAATATTTTGCATCAACACTTAAATATGAAAAAGCATACCCACAAGTTCGGTGCTGTGATTGCTCACAGTTAACCAAAATTGAAATCATGTGAGATATTCCATGAGTGGTTTGCAGTTGTTTCAGCAAATCTACTGGATTTTAAGCATCATTTCATCACTAGATCAGTCATGGATCCCCCACTATATGCCTGAGACCAAGGAACAATTAAAATAATGGATTGCCAATGGGGAGTCTGCACCAAAGAAGACAAAAGCCTTTCCTTCAACTGGGAAGATTATGGTGACTGTCTTCTGGGGTTCGCAAGAAATAATCAACACTGACTATTTAGATAAAGGTTCAACAATTACAGGCAAATTCTATGCATTGTTACTGGACCATTTGAAAATTGAGCTGCAAGAAAAACATCCACAATTGACTCACAACAATTTACTTTCCATCATGTAATGCACCTGCTCACTCCTCTACAGTTGTAGCCACAAAATTGATAGAGTTATGGTGTAAACTCATTCTGCATAGTGAATGTATATATATACATTCTACATAGTCACCATTTAAATTGAGGCACTTATAATAACGATGCACAAGCCTTTCAATTCCTTCTCTGTAGAAATCTGCTGTCTTAGATTTTTGGCACCCACCTTGCACAAAACTTGTGATAACCAAGCTTCCCCGTTACAGTTTCATGTAGTAAACTTTGTGAAATTTGGGGGAAATGAACCGAAAGTTCCATAATCGTAATGCGGTGATTTTCACGAATTTTATCGTTGATTTTCATCATCAGTTTATCAGTCACAAGGCTAGGCCAACCACTGCATTCCTCATCATGAACATTACTGCTGCCATTTTTAAACTGAATGCACCACTGTTTCATTCCACCTTTGCTCATCATTCCATCTCCATACACCTCACAAAGTTGCTGATGAATTTCAATTGGTTTGAGGTTTTTTGTCAGTAAAAACCTAATCACTAAATGCACCTCACAACTCATGGGATTTTCTATTGAAGCACACATTTCAATAATTCACAACGAATAAAGTAGAAAAATCACAGTCCACCTGCTACGACAGCTTGATGTGTACTGAATGTACGAGTAGAAGCGTTTTAACGCCAAGATGGCAGCTCTGTCCCCATCTCCATGCTAGGCACAAACGTAAGTTACTTTCTGGACCGCCCTCATACATATATGAAAGCCATATTCAAGATAAACCACTTTTTAAGCAGAATGTGGTGTTTAAGTGAGAGTACCAACAGAGAGAGTAATTTTAATGTTCTTCAAAATGCATCTACAGTTAAAAAAATAATTTCTTAAGCAAGATGACAATGATGATAAATCATATGGAACTGTAAGAGAATACAATTTACAATCATGGACTAATTATTATCATTTCAAATACATATTTTTTATATTTTTTTAGCCACAATTAGTGAGAAGGAATAGTTTGGTTTACTACTTACGAACTAAATCCACACAGAAAAAGTGGTACTAGAATTTGAAACTTTTTTTAATATCACAGCATGATATACTCTTATATCATGACAATACACTGATTTTCAAGTCAATGTTATTTATTGCAGGCCAAATTATGATTAGTAATAGAACCCTTAAGTACATAATAATGTATTTAAGAGGTCTGTTAGAATATAATTTTTCATCCAAAAAAAAAACTGCACGGAACCAATTATTACAATATATTATCATGTTGTATTTAAGATTATTTTATGTTATCTATTTACATTTTCTTTGCTATGAATTTTGAATCTGGCTGTAGAAATATTTTTCTACAGGCTACATAAAGTTTAATCTTGTTTTCAGTGATGCAGTTGCTCCTTCTGAATATCTGAATAAAAATAATTCATTTCCATTCATATATAAATTTATGTTGTTGAGAAATCATTTGAATTATTCTGGTTACAAATGTTATTGAAATGAATGTTTTCTGTGTTTGACCTTACTTAATAAAATATTTTTGCATTGAAAGCTGCACAACATAACAAGATTTTCTTATGTGTTATATTTCCTTATATTTTAGTTTGTAAAATAATTTTTTGTAGTGATCAACTATTAAATGTTTATTATGAAAATATTTTAGTTTTTGTTTAAATGAATTGTTTTTTTTTTTTATTTATTCTCCTTTTTATTCAGTGCGATGTGGGTACTTTTGCTGAAATTGCCGAGAGGATGGATTGTGGATGAAAAGAAAGACGATGGTTACACAGCACTTCATCTCGCTGCCCTTAACAATCATGTTGAAGTCGCAGAACTGTTGGTACATCATGGAAAAGCTGATATGGATTTGCAGAATGTTAATTTGCAAACAGCTTTACATCTTGCTGTTGAGCGTCAGCACACACAGATCGTTAGAGTAAGGTTTTGCATTTTTTTTTACAATTAATTATAAAATCTAAAAAAAATGTTCGTAGAACTGTAAACATAGATAAAATTTATTTTAAAAATAAAATCTTTATATTTATCTAAAAAACTAATAATTTATATTTTGATAAGATTATTTATCATTACTTTCTCATCATTATAGTTCATTTTTTCAATGGAATAAAGAGGCTAATAATACATTTAAAATAATCTTAAGAATTGATTTAAATGTGTTGACAAGACTTAAACTAATAAAAAGTTTTAATTATTATATCTGAATAAAAATAATCCATTTCCATTCATTTATAAATTTATATTGTTGAGAAATCATTTGAATTATTCCAGTTACAAATGTTACTGAAATGAATGTTTTTCATATATGACCTTACTTATATTTGCATCATTAACATTTTTGCATCAAAAACTGTTCATCATTATAAGATTTTCTTATATATTTCCTTACATAACTGTTTATAATAAGATTAGTTACATATAATCTAGAATATATATTACAAAACATATTAATATATGTTTTCCTTGCCTTATTTTTATGTATTTACTGCTTTTAATAAACTTATATTTATGTGTTTTTAAAAGAACAAAAATTATTTTTTACATTATTAATAATATTGTAGTTACAATATTTTGTTTAATGTATTTGGGTGGTACAAAAGTTAAGCACCGAGATGATTGACCTTTCATTAACAGATGCACAAAATAAACTACATTTATGTGGAAGAAAATAGTAGATTTAAATATAAACAAGAATGAGTAGAATGTAAAGTAATTTTTGTAATAAGAATAAAGGTGTCTTTTCTTTGTTATTGTTATTAGCAGTGTAACTACAGTTTTCCAACACCAAACACAAACTTCCTTTTACTTTCTTCTCCTTTCTGACTTTATCTTACTTCTTCAAATAGAATTCTTTATTTTAAAGGTAAACCAAAAACTTTTTAGTACTACAATATTTTTCATTTAAAGAAGAAATTAATCACCATTCTCCTACAGATATTTCCTCAAACACCAGCATCATTTTTAAAACAAATTTTGTTCGGATACAGATTATTTCTTTAGATGTTGAATACAAAAAAAAGCTATCATTATTAAATAAACACTATTACCAAAATCTGAACTCTGTTAGAAATAGACCTCAGTTGTACGAGTAAGACTTTTTTTAAGCAGTAATTATCTGGTTTATCATTAATTAGTAAATGTCAGCAGCATCCAGGATTGTTTAAATCTGATGATCCGTAAGAACTAATTTATTTAACATTACTTCAGTCATGATAATTTATTTTTACTTTCACATTCCTCATTTTCCTCTCTTATTATTTTCTGAGACGTTCCAGGTGCTGAAAAGCCATTACAGTGTAAAAAATGCAATTTGTCATCACTCACCCCTAGGATCTACCTAAGAAACCAGAAAATTAAATTAGGATTTACCTTTAATTTCTTTCCTGACCCTACTGGAGGCAGGGAGTTCATTAAGTGACCTAAATTGATTCAGGAGAGAACTCCCAACAGTCATTTATTGGAGGATGTATGGAATTGGAAGTTCTTTATGTTACATGGAGTTAAAAATGATGTATTATGTATATAGTTACCAATTATATTGTACATCCTGTAAATTTATTAACAAATTTTGTTTTTTAGCTTCTTGTTCGTGAAGGAGCTAACCTGAATATTCCTGACAAGGATGGAGACACTCCTCTTCATGAAGCTCTACGTCATCATACACTTTCACAACTGAGGCAACTGCAAGATGTTCAGGATGTTGGCAAGGTATGATTGTTTATAGATTTTTTGATTATAACTATGGGTTTACATCCCAGAAAAAAATGGGATGCTCCATTAGTCTCTTATAAAACAATGTAACAATTACTATTGCAGATAGAGAAGTGCAGTTTACAGAATTTTACTGCTTAACTCATTAAATTTCTTTGCTTTAAGTTAGCATTAAACTAGCTTGACAGAGATAGAAATTACTGCATACACCCATAAAGTTACCCAATCCAGAAAAAAGTTTAGCATTTTTTTGTGGTATCACAACACAAAGTATCCAAACATTATTATCTGTACTTTCTAGAATATGTACAAAAAACTTTCTGTAAAAGGCTTTAAAACAGTGGTATATTACTTTCAAGGAGACAAGAATCATCTGTGATCTACGTGAAATGGCACCTATTGTGGAAGAGAATGTAGATTGCACTTATTCAGTGGCCAAAGAAATTTCACCATTCTTCATGTGGGCTACAAATATCCTGCCTGTACAATCAAAGTTTTGCAGACAGTTGTAATTATTGATACATTATAATCAATTAATTTGTAATCAATACATGTCATTACAAATTGTGTAATCAATTATACCAGATGACCTGCAGCATTTATGTAGCTTTGCAATGGAGATTCTGTCCAGAAAGCAATGTTTTTTTAAAGCATGTTTATTATTTGGTCAAGACAATGTTTCACTTATGTGGTATGGTAAACCATCATAAATCCCCATGTATGGGGATCAAGAATCCCTGCTGTTTTAGTCTTCAAGCAACTGCTTGAAAGTAAATATTTAGTGTGTTTTAATACACAATTATTGGTCCATTCTGTTTTGCTAGATCTACATGCATTATATAACTAGATATTCAGCCTACTAGGATACTGGAGAGGATGTTCCAACATCATGGCCACCAAAGTTGATTATGCATCACTACTCTTGATTTCTTCTGTTGGATCTATGTAAATTTATAATATCTTCAGTAACAAGATGATGACATATTAAAGGTCAGGATTACTACTTCTGCTGCAACCAGCTCTTCAACAGTTAATGCAACATGAGCAGATTGCTTTTTTTGTGCTATGGGTCGCAAGTGACCATACTGAAATATACTTTACTGATGATAATAAGATAACTTAGTGAGGTGATCAGAAACTGCTTCGCTTTATCTTTTTTTTTTTGTCTTCAGTCAATTGACTGGTTTGATGCAGCTCTCCAAGATTCCCTATCTAGTGCTAGTCGTTTCATTTCAGTATACCCTCTACATCCTACATCCCTAACAATTTGTTTTACATATTCCAAACGTGGCCTGCCTACACAATTTTTTCCTTCTACCTATCCTTCCAATATTAAAGCGACTATTCCAGGATGCCTTAGTATTTGACCTCTAAGTCTGTCTCTTCTTTTAACTATATTTTTCCAAATGCTTCTTTCTTCATCTATTTGTCGCAATACCTCTTCATTTGTCACTTTATCCACCCATCTGATTTTTAACATTCTCCTATAGCACCACATTTCAAAAGCTTCTAATCTTTTCTTCTCAGATACTCTGATTGTCCAAGTTTCACTTCCATATAAAGCGACACTCCAAACATATACTTTCAAAAATCTTTTCCTGACATTTAAATTAATTTTTGATGTAAACTATTATATTTCTTACTGAAGGCTTGTTTCGCTTGTGCTAATCGGCATTTTATATCGCTCCTGCTTCGTCCATCTTTAGTAATTCTATCTCCCAAATAACAAAATTCTTCTACCTCCATAATCTTTTCTCCTCCTATTTTCACATTCAGCGGTCCATCTTTGTTATTTCTACTACATTTCATTACTTTTGTTTTCTTCTTGTTTATTTTCATGCGATAGTTCTTGCGTAGGACTTCGTCTATGCCGTTCATTGTTTCTTCTAAATCCTTTTTATTCTCGGCTAGATACTATATCATCAGCAAATCGTAACATCTTTATCTTTTCACCTTGTACTGTTACTCCGAATCTAAATTGTTCTTTAACATCATTAACTGCTAGATCCATGTAAAGATTAAAAAGTAACGGAGATAGGGAACATCCTTGTCGGTCTCCCTTTCTTATTACGGCTTCTTTCTTATGTTCTTCAATTATTACTGTTGCTGTTTGGTTCCTGTACATGTTAGCAATTGTTCTTCTATCTCTGTATTTGAACCCTAACTTTTTTAAAATGCTGAACATTTTATTCCAGTCTACGTTATCGAATGCCTTTTCTAGGTCTATAAACGCCAAGTATGTTGGTTTGTTTTTCTTTAATCTTCCTTCTACTATTAATCTGAGGCCTAAAATTGCTTCCCTTGTCCCTATACTTTTCCTGAAACCAAATTGGTCTTCTCCTAACACTTCTTCCACTCTCCTCTCAATTCTTCTGTATAGAATTCTAGTTAAGATTTTTGATGCATGACTAGTTAAACTAATTGTTCTGTATTGTTCACATTTATCTGCCCCTGCTTTCTTTGGTATCATGACTATAACACTCGCTTTATCTACATGGTTTATTTTATATATTATATTAAAGGAAATGTTTATGGACATTAGCTACATCCTTATAATATGGAAACTGAAAAAAGACTGTAATATTCAAAATAAAATATTGCCAAAAAAGTGTACTTTCTGTTCCTGTAACTTGAACAATTTTTAATTGTTTATTATTTATATATGATATTAATTTATTATTATTATTATTTTAATTTTATTAGTTAAAATAATTAATATACATGAGTTAAATTGTATCGTATTTTTTTTTTATTTTGCAGCTTCTGATGGGTTTAGGCACCCAAGGTGCAGATAAAAAATCTTCTGCATCCATCGCTTGTTTCCTTGCTGGAAATGGAGCTGATCTGACCATAAAGAATAAAAAGGGACAAACACCACTAGACCTTTGTCCAGATCCGAATTTGTGCAAAGCTTTGGATAAATGCCATAAAAGCAAAGACACGTAAGTTGTAATGTAGAATATTAAAACAGTAGTATAAAAATCATTACGAGTATGCCTGTTATTGCTTATTAATATTTTATTGAATTCTAACTTAGTAAAATCTCACATTATCTAAAATAGGTTCAAATTTTTGAAAAATGTTTTATAAAAACAAAATGTTTAGAAGTGTTTAGAATAGTTGCTGAAAATAAATTATACGATAACTAAGTGAAAATAAATTATTTTCACTCTGTAAAACAATTTAGAGAAATGGACACAAAAAATTTGAGACATATTGTCAGTGTAACATGTAATCCAGAAATTACAAATGTGTAAATTACATTACTTTTTAATGTGTAGAATTGAAAACCATTTTGAAGTAATTGTTTGACCCCTTTTTTCAATAATATTGCAGGTGGTGTTTTTGTAAACTGTACTTTCTCAAAGTATGTAATTAAAAAATTGTATTTGTATTATTATTCAAATATTTATTACAGTTTTTTATCTATTTCAAGGTTGATTTAAAAATAGTGCCATTCCGTGGTACCTCTGAAAGAATGAACTAAAAATATAACTACAAATGCATCTTCTTGAAGCAGAATTTCATGCAGTTAGAAAGTTAGCTTTTATTTTTTTAAAAATGTAATTCATTTTTTCAAGCCCATCAATGAATGTTAATTAAATATTTACTTTTACAACTATATTGATAAATTCTGCTGTAGCAGCTGTGACTATATAGGAAAAATATTAAGTTCAGTAAAAAAAAACCCTTAAAAAATTGGCGTTTTAAGGTTTGGGGCATTAAGCAGATATTTAAAAAAAATTTTAACAAAAAAAATAATAAATAGGTAAAAGGTTGTAAATAATCTGTGAAAAAAGTGTTTTATTCCAATGCTCCAAGTCCAAAAAATCTATTTTTGCCAGCCTGATTTTTGTCTGTATGTTCTACATATGTATACATCCTTAGCCTGTATTTGACCTTATAACTCTAGAACCTGTTTAGTTTTTCAAACTTTTTAGCCAGGTACTACCCTCAGGGGGGGAAATAATATATAAAATTTTTGCCGATTGGAAAAAGGAATGGGGGTACTTTGGTCAAAATGAAATTTTAAATCTTTACTGGAGCACTTTAGCAAAAAGGTTTTCTTTCAGTTGTTGAAATTTTTTTTATCAAGATCACAAATAACCAAAATTTTTATTTAATATCACCTCTCCAAAAAATTACTATATATATTTTTTTTAAATTTTTTAGCTATTTCTTGCTTCAGAAAGAACTTAATGGAAGTTTTTTGCATCTATATTTTCTACATCAATAAGCCTTCAAACCACTATAAAATTTGTTTGCCCATCCTATTCCAATGGTTTATGGAAACAAAAAATATTTTTTTAATTTTTATGAAAATTGTTAAATTATTTATATTTTAAATTCATCTCACAAGCTACCTATTGCATTTAAAATGTAAAAAATCTTAAGTTTTTGACAGCTGTTATTCCATATTTCTTGAAAAAATTAGCCAAAAATTTTCATCCCTTCCTAGAAACTTACAACTTTATTTAGAATTATAGCTGTATCTTTGTATTTTTTTAAAAATCTTCAACCTGAGCATTAGGCTTCCCACTTCTCCCTTGAACATGAACAGCTGTGTATCTTCATTGTAGCCATGACAATATTGCTGTTAATTCTTTTTTGTGATTCAAGACAAATTTCAGCAACATTTAAAGCCTTTCACATTAAAAAATACATTCACAAAGTATATTAGATTTTTAATTCCCAGCCAACATTACTCACTAAAATTGCAGCATTAATTTAGAAAGATCAGATTTTCTTTCTAAAATTAGAAAGAAAATCAGATTCTCGGTTAAAAGAGCTTTTACCTTCTTAATCTACCAGTTTAAACTAGCAATCTAGTCACTCACTTTTACCCGTTACTTTATACTTGTGACTTACCCTTACTTTTGCTGTACATATTTAATAGTTGTATATATTTATTGTCACTTGTTATTTGATTTATAAGATTATTGTATTTATTTTTATTTAATCATTTCAAGAAGGTATAAAAAAGTTTTATATGTATGTTACAGAGATCAGATTGAGCCACCTCGTGTTACCGAAGGTGAAGATACAGTGTCATTTGATGAATGTTTGGTTTGTTCTGATTTAAAGAGAGACACACTTTTCAAACCATGTGGGCATGTTGCTTGTTGCTCTGTTTGTGCTCCACGTGTAAAGAAATGCCTGGTTTGCAGAGATCCTGTTGCTACTCGTATTAAGGTACATATAAATTATACAGAGTGTATCTCAGAGTTCTCCCAGGACTTTCATTATCTAATTCTGCTCAAGAAAGTAATGGAAAAACTCAATAAACATATGAAGTTTCATTTGCAAATTGTAGCTAGTGAAAGATTTTGCTCAGATTTCAGCTTTCCTGATGAAATGAGGTCATACTGAAATTTTCAGGACATTAATTAAGAAGCAGAATTAATGATTTCTTATGGTTTTTTACCTGAAAAATAAAATAAAATAGGTCCCAGAACCGTACTTGCTGTAGGATTTGAGAAATCTGGGGTGAAAGCTAATAAATTAGCTTAGAAACTGCTAATAAATTTGCTATTAAATTATTTTTCTAATAAATTAGCAAAGAAACTGGTAAAAAACCCTGTTTTTTATGCTTGACTTACAATAACTTTGTTAAATGGGTAATAAACACATATTACTTTTAAACAAAACTTGTAGAGAATTTAATTGTGAACAAAATAATGTATGATCAGTTGAATAAAACAAATAAAAGATAGAAAAACTCTAATTTTATATAGAAACAGTACATTACTACATTTGTTAGAAAAGTACTTATTTAATGTAAACAAAAACCATATTTTTGTTTGGTTATGTAAAAAATTTATATAAACAAAATTTACTGTTAAAAGATTAAAAAAACTGCAAATTACACAATTGTAAAATAAAAATAAATAAGTAAAAATTACCTAGCTAATAATTTTTTTTATTAATGACAGAAATACAGTAAATTATTTGAAAAATTATTATTTAAAAGTTGGCAATAAAATAACTACAACTGATCAACTATGCAGTATACTGTATTAGAGTTAAGTCATTCTGTAAGGTACATTAAGTATAATAAACACATATTACTTTTAAACAAAACTTGTAGAGAATTTAATTGTGAACAAAATAATGTATGATCAGTTGAATAAAACAAATAAAAGATAGAAAAACTCTAATTTTATATAGAAACAGTACATTACTACATTTGTTAGAAAAGTACTTATTTAATGTAAACAAAAACCATATTTTTGTTTGGTTATGTAAAAAATTTATATAAACAAAATTTACTGTTAAAAGATTAAAAAAACTGCAAATTACACAATTGTAAAATAAAAATAAATAAGTAAAAATTACCTAGCTAATAATTTTTTTTATTAATGACAGAAATACAGTAAATTATTTGAAAAATTATTATTTAAAAGTTGGCAATAAAATAACTACAACTGATCAACTATGCAGTATACTGTATTAGAGTTAAGTCATTCTGTAAGGTACATTAAGTATATCAGCTACTGTAAACTGTACTGTCATTAGGGAAGGTTTTCTATGAATTTTAGTTTGAACATGATTGGTTTTCCATTCAAGTAATGCTGTACTTATTTATAACAGAGGAATACGCTGATATAACATTAATTTTGGATGTTTGTAATGGTAATGATACAGCTGCTGCAGTAGAATATGAAATACGTTTTCCAAATTGCTGGATTCCAGATTTCAAAACAATTAGCATGACTTTTTGCAATCTTCGGGAAACAGGTTAACTACTTAGTATTCGTGCTAGCTATGAACATTCTACCCAACACTATGCTGTTATTGATGAAATTATTATCAGAGCAGTACAGTGTAGTCCAGGCATCAGTATACAATATCTTTCTAAGCAGATCGGAGTTTCACATTCAGTGATTTGGAGAACACTTAAACAAAACAAGTTTTATCCTTATCATAAACATCCATTTCAACATCTATACCCAGGAGATGGTCTGCTTTGCTTGGAGTTCTGCAACTGGTGGAATACAAACCGACAACTCTACAAGTATGTTTTGTTTACTGATGAATCAAATTTCATTCGAGATAGCATCAACTGCTTACGCAATGAGCTTACATGGGGCAGAAGTAAATCCTCATGAAACAGTGGAAAGCAATTTTCATCACCGATTTAGCATCAGTGTATGGTGCAGTACTTTCTTCAAGAAGAATTGACGCAGCTGCTTGAAGGTGTTCCTTTAGCGCTGAGATTCAAAGAATACTTCCAGCATTATGGCGTGCCTCTCCACTTCTCTTATGCTATTTCCACATAAAATCATTATTTCCCTGAGAAATGGATTGGTCATGGAGGTCAATATTCCTGGCCACCAAGATCACCTGATATAACACCTTTAGATTTTTGCGTCTGGGGATGGATGAAAAATATTGTATACAAAACAAAAATACATTCTCATGAGGAATTAATTGTCTGCATTATGGATACAGCTGAGCAACTTAGACAGCCTTGAAGAACTAAAAAGAGCAACAAAAGCAGTGTAGAAGCGTGCAGAAAATAGCAGGTTCACTTTTGAACATTTATTATAAACTGGTATGTATATTGCACTATATATATTGCTTCTAAATAGTATATATTATAGTAAATTGTTTCTAAATAAAACTCAAATTTTTCTAAGTTTTCATTGTTTTATTCAATTTATCTTACACCATTTTGTTCAGAATTAAATTTTCTACAAATTTTGTTTAAAAGTTTTATCTGTTTATTACCCATTTAACAAAGTTATTGTACATTAAACATAAAAAAACAGGGTTTTATACCCTAATTTAATGGTTTTCACTACATAAAAACTACTGCAGATAAGGTTCTGGGATCTGTTTTATTCAATTTTTCAGGTCAAAAATCATAAGAATTCACTAATTGTGCTCCTTAATTAACGTCTTAAAGATTTCAGTGTGACCTCATTTCACCGGGGTAATCTGAGCAAAACTTTTCACTAGTCATAACTTGCAAATGAAGCATTTTTTAGGACATATGTCAATAAGAACTTTTTCCATTATTTGTACAGGTAGAATAAGTTATAAAAGTCATGGGAGAACTTTGTGATACATTTTGTATATCTATTTTAACATTTTATTAATAGAGTTTTGTTATAGATATTTTAGTACCAATGAAACTCATAAAAATTATAACAGCTTTCAATTAATACTGATTGGTCATCTTAGTTATAAACTGAAATAGGGGATCAGTTCACTGAACACTGATCTGTAAATTGCAAATTCATCCTATGTACTTTTTTATTACATTTTACATATAATCAGTATTTGCAATTTGCTAATGTATTATGTTATTACTAGTTCATTTTAAAAATGACATTTATACTTTTAATGATAATTAAATGATTATTGTTTAAGAAAAATTGTTTAATTAAATACAGTATAGTTCAAAACTATATTAAAACTTTACTTGAAAAAATTATCAAATTAATTTTGCTATTTCTATTTAGAAGTTTTTATTATCTTAACATTGTTACACTAAAATAGATATAACTCAGACTAAGACTATCCCTGACTTACATAGTGATGATGACAAACTGGTTTATAGTTTCATAAGTTATTCCTCTCTTCTTTCTTTATAAATAATGTTGAATTTATAAGAATATTTTATATGAAAGTTTTTTGTGAATCTTTTAATAAGCATCTGAAAGGTTAATTAATTGAATTTATAAAATAATATTATAATCCCTTGATTTAACATGTCTGTGTCTACTATTGAGCTGAACTCAAGCAACCCCAAATTTAGTGTTACTGTTGGAGCTTTAGCCTTACTTAAAAATTAAGTTTCATTTAATTAGTGAATGATATTCTGATATTATTCATTTTCCAATAATGCATTTGAACCTTTCTTAATTTCGCAATAAATCATCTGTTGATAATGTCTGCTCTGCTTGAGATGTATATAAGTTTTTTTTTCACTTACTTTTACAGCATGTTAGTGTTGCAAAAATTACAAGTTTTTTCTGTGGTGAAACATAAGCAATGGAATTAATCTCATTTATATATAAACAGTTTCATTACTGCTTCATTGAATATTTTCTAAATAAAGAACTATATGAAATGATTTCTATTTATTAAATATAATAATACAATTTAGTTAGGAAATTTCAGCAGATGACCTAAGGAAAACCTTTACATTGATCAATTTACCCAGCAATAAATTAAAATCTCAAATCAAATAGTTGAAATAACATCAGTGCAATTATTATATTAATAATTTACATAAAAATATATTTCCTCCACTTAAATCTGCTTCACCACATTTTTTTCATAATTTTTTGATTGATTTCCTGACTACATTGTGAATTGTTTTCCCCTGTTTAGTAGTAGACAATGTCATTACTGTAATAATTGCTTTTTAATAATAATAAATAAATAAATGAAAAATCTAATAAAATGAACTTAATAACTTACCCCTTATCAACAAAATGAAACAAAGCAATGATTAAACAATTCTAATCAAAATTTGTTAAAAATGTGAGAACAATAACCAAAAGAAATTCTACTACTACCAATAGATCACATTGTGCTCACAAAGAACAGTATTGATAAAAATGTGACACTAATGTTTAAAAAAGTAGTATGATCGTCTAGTTCAATCACATAGTCTTTCCTTCTTGCAGTCTGTGTTGAGAATATATGTTACATTTCAGACAATTTTACATTTGCGCACTTTTTGCATAATTGATTTCATCACTAATATAACGATATAAAAAGTATTATGTATATAAATATATGCATGTACCGCTGTAAACATCAACAGAATAAATGCCTCTAATCACTTTCATGCAACCATTAACAGAAGAACACGTACAGTAAATATAATTTTCAAACAGGTCTACTGATGGATTTATTAATTTCTAGTTTTTTACAACATTTTGTTAATGTTCATATATTATACAGTGAGAATTACATAGATAAAATACTGTACTGGCATTGCTATGTTGATGACATCATATTCCTGTACAAAAACACTTAAAAAAATTTCAGACATTGCTATATTCATCAATATTTATTACAATTATATTACTATTACTTCAATGAACAAACAAAGCATAGGTAGAAAATATTATTCAGTTATATACTCTGGCTTCCTGACCTTTTTAAGATGGGCACCATTAACAAAAATGTTGCGAATTACTTCAGTGAAGGAGTCTCCAAAAGTCCATTGGAAGAAAATGTCTTATATTTTGAAAGTCGCTTGTTTAATACTTAATAATTTTAAAATAAAATGTTACTTAAGACTCAAATCATGAAATAACTTCAGTGAAGGAGTCTTCAAAAGTCCTTTGGAAGAAAAATTTCTTATATTTTGAAAATCACTTGTTTAATACTTAATTTTAAAATAAAATGTTACTTAAGACCCAAATCGTGGAATGGTATTACATTATTATGAGGTTCATTCAGTAATTAAAGAGAAATAGTAATAGCAGAAAAACTATTTAACAAATAACTGAAACTGTCTCACATTCAAGTTGACATAGAGAATATAAGCTGTTTAAAAAAAATTTCTATTATTATAACTCATTTGTTTATTTCAAAATATCAGCTCTGCGTAAAACATATATCATGAATGAATAGCACATTGTGATAAGATTATTATTTTGTGAAGGTGTAAAATTGGCTGAAATTCTCTCACAGATGTTAAAACAATATGATAAAATGTGCATTAACCATTCAAATTTTTATAAGTGAATTGATCAGGTTAAATTAGACAAAACAAGTGTCACTGATTTTTATTGTAGCAGAAGACTGGTGGAAGTTTCAATTGACCCTTTGCTGAACTGCATTAATAATCTTATCGCAAAGACAAGTGCATAAAAATTTGGGAAATTTCTGAAATTTGTAGTGTGAGAGTACAAAGATAGTGTTTTGCACTATCTATTCCATTACCCATGATTAGCTGAATTATACAGAATATGTTAAATGTGGCTTCCGATATAGTTGACTAAAAATCACAAAGATATCTGAATTTACATTTGTACAAAACTTAGACAGTAGTATTTAGCAGAAGGTAATGTTTTTATAGATCACATAATAACTTATGATCAAACTTGGATTCATTATTTTGAGTTTGAATCCAATCATCAGAATATGGAATGGAAACATCCAAGTTTTCTCACCAGAAAAAATTTCAAAATCTACATGTAAGTAAGTTAGTGAACTGATGCTAATGATGTTTTGGGACTATAAAGACTCAATTTATTGCAATTATTCAGAACAACGTAACATCAACATTGAGTACAATCGTGAAATCCTAGAAAATAAAGTGAAACCTGCAATAAGGAGGAAACATTGTGGTTCTTTCTCCAAAGGTGCAATTCTTCTGCTCAATAATGCTCTCCAACTGCTCAAATGAATGGGAAGTTAATCTATAGTTGGGTTAGGAACTGTTGCCACATACACCTTAAAGTCCAGTCCTAATTCCATCACATTTTTTTTTTGCTTGGTCCTCTCAAAGAATTTTTATGTTGCACCAAGGTCAGCAACAATGAGTAGATCAAGAATGCCTCAGACACAAAGGTAAACAATCCTTTTCTACTGGAATAAGAAAGCTTACAGAAAGAAAGGACAAGTGTCTAAATGTAGTCAGGGATTTGTTGAAAAGTAGTTTTAGTTTCATTGTTATTGAATGAATAATAATTCTTCTACAGTCATTTGTCTTCTAAATTATTGAATGACCCTCATATAATTTATAATTTGACACAAAAATTTATGTTAATAATTTTCTTATTGTTATATGAAACTGTTATTTTTATTTCTTTTTTTGGATTTATTCTCTCCCAAATATACATAAGGTAATGTAAAGTCATTCTAGTAAAGATGACTGCTTCGAGCCAAAAGAGATAAAAAATACTTATATTCTGAATGTTTATAATTTGTTATAAACAGAAAGGAACCTTGTGATTTTTAAAAGAATTTGAAATTGTTTGTTGCTGGTATCTGGCATCATTGAGCAAGAAATTGAATAAATTGAAATTGAGTGTTTCATCATTTATGATTACATATTCTTAGATTGAATTCATAACTGTCAACAGTTGAATAGGTTTTAAAAGTTAGTGATATCATGGAAAAAATGCAAACAAACTCAATACTGAAAATAATTATTGTGAAAATACTAGTTCCTAATACCACCAGGGTTGCATTGTAAATTTTACATTACCCGAAAGTTTGATTTTGTATTATACCAGACCGTAAGAATATGGTCTGCAGCCACAGGGGCTGGCTACATGATAATGTTATGAAAAATCCACATCCATTTCAGTGTTTACATTGATAAGAAGCAACATTTATCTTTTTCATGACAAATGTTTAACTTTATTTCATGAACGGGTATCCAAAAGCAAGGACCATTTTCATGACATGATTTTTATAATTTAGGTTATATTTTTTATCAGCTCATAATTTGTTAATAACATATCAATAAAAATAAAAATTAAGGGATGGTTAGGAATTAAACCAAATGATTTTAATACGTACAAAAGCAATGTTCATAATACATGAACATTCATTTCAGAATTGTCACATACCATTTCTAGAAGTGATAATAACTTTCATTAAGAAATACATTAAATTAAGCATTTCAATACTTCTGACACCAGTGCACTCCTGACTGCCACTAATATACTTCTGTTCCTGAACTGTGTTCATCAATAATTATATAACTCAGGAAGTAAAAAGTTTGAAAATAAATGAATTAGAATAATTTTGTTAAATAATTAGAAGATTGACTGTAGTAAAGTAGAGACCTTCAGAAGAAAAGATTACTCCAAGATCAAAAAAAAATTAAGCCAGAATGGTTTATAAAATCTTTGTGTTTCCTGCATTTATACCTACTAAATACATATATTGCTTATCATATTACTTCAGAAAATTGTTTAGTTTATTAATTGTAATAAACATTGGTTTGATTAGTGCAGGTCTACATTTAGATCTCTTTAAACAGGTTGATGGGCTAAAATAAGAGTGGTAATTGTTAAGTGTAGAATGCTATAGCAGACATATCTATAGTACATATAGATAAGAATTTTGGTTTGAACAGTATTTTAATGATTTAATTGAGTAATCAGCTGATTTTTTTTGTAATTATTCATATTAAATTAAAATTGCTAAATGGTTATTCAAAAATTTAACAAAACTAAATTCTTTTAGGTAAAAAACCTGTGCATTATTAAATGTAATTTATTTATTAGAATAAAAAAAAATCATTTACTTTATGTAGTATTTATTTGTTAATTTATTTAATGATTTTTGTATTATTCTTGTTTTACAGATAGAAGAGTGTGTTGTGTGTTCAAATAAAAAAGCTGGTATGTTATTTAAACCTTGTGGTCATATGATTGCTTGTGAAAGTTGTGCTTCTCTTATGAAGAAATGTGTACAGTGCAGAGCACAAATTGATCGGATGGTTCCATATTCATTTTGTTGTGGAGGAGTTTTATCTGGTAGGTAGTGATATTTTTCATAGCATTGTATAAAATTAATAGCAAAATATTTTAATTAATAAAAATCCTACCAAAATATTTTCAGTAATATATTAAGTAGCCTACTTAAAATATTTAACGTTACTGGTAACTTACTAAATGATTAGCTATAATGGAATATCTTATCTTCAATAATTTTCTTCATTTTAATGAGGAAGGTTAAACCTGATCAGGCATTTTTAGCTGCATCACCCCAGCTACATATTCATACATGTTATGTATTGAGAAAATCTATCATGTATTGAGAAATTTTATCTGAATCCTTTTATGGAAAAGAGCCTTTACTTAAAGGGATGACTAACCTTTTATTAATTCTATCTCAGACTGAAAGTAACTTTTTAATATTCTTTGAACCATTCTATTTATCTGGGATCTAACTTCTGTATGATTAATTTATTTTCTAACTTTTATCAACTGATTATTATTTGTTCTGTCAGCAATAACAGTTTTCATTTATGTTGGTTTATCTATATATAACTAAAACTTTTTTCCCTATTTCCTTTCAGCTAATGATTAATCCTCTCTCATTATTAATTTTACATTAGTGCTTTGTTTTTTTAAAAATATCTATTAATGTGTTAATAGACATTTTTGTTTATTTAAAAAAATGTACATCCTCTAAATTGAGTTTGCATTAAAATTGCAGTTGTGTATTATCATAAATGATTAAAGATTCATAAAAATTATCAAACATAAAAATAAATTTTTAAATTTTATTTACTTCCTATATTATATTCAATAGTACATTATTTTACTGCCCTGTTTTTTATAAATGGATTTGCAAATGAATTACCTCATCAGTCACCTTGTACTTTTTGATTGAATACACTAAAAAAGGTTCATTTTACACACATTTATATTATTAATATATTACTTATATATTTTGAGAGAAAAAGAGCAATTTTTAATGATTTTTTTTCCTTTTTTTAAGTGGTTATCTACCCATTGAACCATACTTGCATTGCTAAGATTGGATTTTATTTTCCATTCTCCCGCACATATGTATTTAGCTATTTTTTCAATGTTTTTATTGTATTTTGATTTTATATTGGGCTTTCCCATTAAAATTATGAAGTTCTAGGATTCATACATTTAATAATAATAATAATATTCATACATTTAAAATACGTATGCGTTTATAATAACTATTTTATTATTATTAATAATTCAACTACTACCTAAAAACTTGTATTGTAAAGGATGAAATAAGTTTGCATCAATCTTAATACGTTCAGAAACATTTAGTTCAGTCTAAATTTTTCTCCCATTTTTAAGTAATGTTGAAAGTTGAAATGCTGGATACATTTTGTATAAGTTACTTATAAAAAGTAATAACCATAAAGATAATTTAGTATGCAGTATGTAATTATTTTATCAGATTAAAATCAATTTTAAATAGTAATATTGAAAAGGCTCTGCATATATATATATTTTTTTTTATCTTCAGTCATTTGACTGGTTTGATGCAGTTCTCCAAGATTCCCTATCTAGTGCTAGTTGTTTCATTTCAGTATACCCCCTACATCGTACATCCCTAACAATTTGTTTTACATATTCCAAACGTTGCCTGCCTGCACAATTTTTCCCTGTACCTGTCCCTCCAATATTAAAGCGACTATTCCAAGATGCCTTAATTTGTGGCCTATAAGTCTGTCTCTTCTTTGAACTATATTTTTCAAATGATTCTTTCTTCATCGATTTGCCACAACACCTCTTCATTTGTCACTTTATCCACCCATCTGATTTTTAACATTCTCCCACAGCACCACATTTCAAAAGCTTCTAATCTTTTCTTCTCAGGTACTCTGATTGTCCAAGTTTCACTTCCATATAAAGCTACGCTCCAAACATATACTTTCAAAAATGTTTTCCTGATGTTTAAATTAATTTTTGATGTAAACAATTTATATTTGTGACTGAAAGTTCATTTCGCCTGTGCTATTCGATATTTTATATCGCTCCTGCTTTGTCCATCTTTAGTAATTCTACATCCCAAATAACAAAATTTTTCTACCTCCATAATCTTTTCTCTTCCTATTTTTACATTCAGTAGTCCATCTTCATTATTTCTACTACATTTCATTACTTTTGTTTTGTTCTTGTTTATTTTCATGTGGTAGTTCTTGCATAGGACTTCATCCATGCCATTCATTATTACTTCTAAATCTTTTTTACTCTCAGCTAGAATTACTATATCATCAACAGTATAGGGAACATCCTTGTCAGGCTCCCTTTTTGATTACGGCTTCTTTCTTATGTTCTTCAATTATTACTGTTGCTGTTTGGTTCCTGTAAATTTTAGCAATTGTTCTTCTATCTCTGTATTTGAACCCTAATTTTTTTAAAATGCTGAACATTTTATTCCAGCCTACATTATCAAATGCCTTTTTTAGGTCTATAAATGCCAAGTTTGTTGGTTTGTTTTTCTTTAATCTTCCTTCTACTATTAATCTGAGGCCTAAAATTGCTTCCCTTGTCCCTATACTTTTCCTGAAACCAAATTGATCTTCTAACACTTCTTCCACTTTCCTCTCAATTCTTCTGCACAGAATTCTAGTTAAGATTTTTGATGCATGGCTAGTTAAGCAAATTGTTCTGTATTGTTCACATTTATCTGCCCCTGCTTTCTTTGGTATCATGACTATAACACTCTTTTTGAAGTCTGATGGAACTTCCCATTTTTCATAAATAGTACACAACAGTTTGTATCGCTTCCTCACCTGCACTGTGCAGTAATTCTACAGGTATTCCGTCTATTCCAGGAGCCTTTCTGCCATTCAAATCTTTTAATGCTCTCTTAAATTCAGTTCTCAGTAATGTTTCTTCCCTTTCATCCTCTTCGACTTCCTCTTCTTCGTCTATAACACCATTTTCTAATTCATTTCCTCCACATAACTCTTCAATATATTCCACCCACCTATGGACATTACCTTTCGTATTATAAATCGGTGTATCATCTTTGTTTAACACATTATTAGATTTTAATTTATGTACCCCAAAATTTTCCTTAACTTTCCTGTATGCCCCATCTATTTTACCAATGTTCATTCCTCTTTCCACTTCTGAACACCTTTCTTTAATCCACTCTTCTTTAGCTAGTTGCACTTCCGGTTTATAGTATTTCTTAATTGTTGATAGTTCCTTTTACTTTCTTCATCACTAGCATTCTTTTATTTTCTACGTTCATCCATCAGCTGCAATATATTGTCTGAAATCCAAGGTTTTCTATTATTTCTCTTTGTTCCGCCTAAGTTCGCTTCTGCTGATTTAAGAATTTCTTTTTAACATTCTCCCATTCTTCTTCTACATTTTCTACTTTATCTTTTTTACTGAGACCTCTTGCGATGTCTTCCTCAAAAATCTTCTTTACCTCCTCTTCCTAAAGCTTCTGTAAATTCCACTGATTCATCTGTCACCTTTTCTTCAGGTTTTTAAACTCCAATCTACATTTCATTATCACTAAATTATGGTTGCTATCAATGTCTGCACCAGGGTAAGTTTTGCAGTTGGCGAGTTGATTTCTAAATCTTTGCTTAACCATGAATAATCTACCTGATATCTTGCAGTATCACCTGGCTTTTTCCATCTGTATATTCTTCTATTATGATTTTTAAATTGGGTGTTGGCAATTACTAAATTATACTTCGTGCAAAACTATACGTCGATCCCTTCTTTCATTCCTTTTGCCCAGCTCATATTCACGCACTATATTTCCTTCCTTGCCTTTTCCAATGTTTGCATTCCAATCTCCAACTATTATTAAATTTTCATCCCCCTTTTATGTGTTTAATTGCTTCGTCAATTTCTTTGTATACATACTGTACCTCATCATCATCATGCGCGCTTGTAGGCATATAGACGTTAGCAATCGTTGTCAGTTTAGGTTTCAATTTTATCCGTATTACTGTGATTACAATGATGAAATGTTATGCATTTTGAAATACTCTACTCTCTTCCCTATCTTCTTGTTAATTGCAAAACCTACTCCTGTCTGCCCATTATTTGAAGCTGAATTAATTATCCTAAAATCACCTGACCAAAAGTCGTTTTCTTGTTCCCACCGAACTTCGCTAATTCCTACTACATCTACGTTTAACCTATCCATTTCCCTCTTTCAATTTTCTAACCTACCAACCTTTTTTAGACTTCTAACATTCCAAGCTCTGACTCATATAATGTTATTTTCTAATTTTCTGATGACCCCTTCCTTAGTAGTTCCCACCCAGAGATCTGAACGGGGAAGTTTACCACCAGAATATTTTACCAAGGAAGGCGCCTCCATCTTTGTTATATGAAAATGCAGAGAGCTACATTTTCTTGGAAAAAAACAGCTGTAGTTTTCCATTGCTTTCAGCTGTGCAGTACTCTAAGGATTGAGTGATATTGTAATGGCCGTTTAAGTCGTCCTACACCCTTAACAACTATTGAAGGAGCTGCTGCCCTCTTTCAGGAATATATATAAAAAATATGCAGCTATATCTTGACCATTAACATTGCAAAAAAAAAACCTTTTTGTACTGAAAAAGTACACTACAAAATGACTTAAATAAGAAAACATAAAAATCATCTGTTTCATTTTTATATACTTAAAAATAATGGCATAAATAAAATGGACTTAGAATGTGTTTGTGGTATTAAAACTGTGTCTTATCAGATAATTCTGTTTTAAATTCAAATGCTAATATGTATAAAACTGATGGGGCAGTTTTTATAAAATTGTCCAATAAATTTAATTAATATACAAATAGATTTTTTTTTAATTTCTTGTTTATTATTATAAACAATAATTAAAAAAGGATGTAACTTAGGGCTTCTTGAAAGCAACATTCAATTCATTGCATTAATGAGGCAAGTACTCCTAACTTGGTGAAGACAGTTATGCTTAGCAGAACATGCAGGAAGGTCTTGGAGATTGAAATGAAAGTATAGAAGATTCATCTGAGTCTCAATGTTTCATAACTCGGAAGTTGTTACAATAGTAAGAGTAGTTCAATACATCAGTAAATGATGAAGTAGTATGAATACATCAGTTCAATACACAAAAACTTAATAGATATAAAAAAACTGAGTAACGCTAGATTGTGATTGTAATGGCCCAAGATTTGAACACTTATAATTGATGAGTCAATAATTAAAGGCAATGCATACAGCATTGAATTACTTCGATTGGTAGTAACTATAACAAATTTATAGAGTCCAGTACATTCAGTGTGGCTTGGCCGTATGCATTTTAACTTGCTTCACACCCATCACTTTGCATGATGCTACTCCCTAAGATTCTAAAGATATGATGCAATCCAAGTAAGGCATTATTAGAAACCATCTCCAAAATTTGGATGGATTTTTAGCTGGATGATTGCTTCTATGCTTATGTTGGCCAGCAATGCAATTAGCAATTATACCAACATTCAAATGCATGGCAATGTCACCTGCTTCTTTTAAAATGGCAGTCGTGACATTCTCTGCATCTTCCAGATGAACTTGTAGCATGTCAAGAATAGTTTAAATGTGCTGGTTTGCTTTGACTTTTTCAAGCACCTCCAACCGAAGTGCATTTGCTACAAGTTCCTGTATAGTGGAATACTTCAATTAATGCTACTGATACAATAAATGAAGATCTGCATGCATTTTTCCTTGTTGCTACATTTTCCTCTTCAGCTAACGTCTTTTTATGTATTAACAATATCAGAAAAGTGATCCTTAAAAACAAATGCTGTTGTTTTTCTCTGACCACCTAGTTTCACACAATTTAGGAATGCTAGCAATTAGGTTCTGTCATAAAACGTACTTCTGAAAAAAATGTGATTACCTCCTTAATAGTTCCAACAAAATTTCAAATTTCTGGAATAATGTTTAAGTCATACATGATAAGGTTAAGTATGTGAGAAGAGCAATGGAAGTAGAAGTAGAAGATTTTTTTTGTACTTTTGTCTCAAGTTTGCCTGCATACCTCCTTCTTTTCCAGACGTAGTGGAACAACTGTCAAAGCCTAACCCCCAGATACTTATCAGGGTCTAGGTTTAAATTTGTCATAAAATCCTCAATGGCTTTGGCAATACTCATGGTTTTAAGTCCTTCAAAATTCACAATCTAAAACTTCTTCTTTGATTACATTGGTCTTTTGATAGAAGAAATGTAATCCAATAGACATCTGTTCTTTGCCAGAAATATGCATGGTTTTGCCAGTCAAAATGCTGTAAATGCTAGTTTTTTAATCCTTGTGACAATGTGTTCCCTGATTGTAGCGCCACATGGTTTAATTATTTCATTTTGGATGGTAGGTGATTGGTATGATGCGTTTTTCGGTCCAGCTCAAAATGGTCTTGTAATTGTGAATCACCTGCCATATTATAGAATTAGCTTAATTCAAAAATAAAACTTATCATAACATCAATAATTTATGTAAGAATTATCAGTAGAAAGTTTATCAGACATACAGACATTTTTAAAAACCACTTTTTTGGACTCGGAGACCTCAAAATGGATATTTCCACATATCCATATCATAATTATAAATTTTTCACAAGGTAGTTAAATGTTTTCCTATCTTTATTGACATATTCAAGATAAACTAGAAACGAGTTGATGTTACTGATATAAAAACCAAGTAGTTACGAAAAGCCATATTGGTAATTAGGTTGCATTTTGAATTATTTTTAATTGTTCATCAAAAGTATTGTTTTTTTAGAAAAACTTAACAAAAATTATAAACTTAAATACAAAACAATATTTTATGTTGAAAGATCTAAAAGAATCATCCCTAGTGTCATAACAATTGCAAGCATAGAAAGATTAGAAAAAAAATGAAGAATAATAAATTATAAGTTCCATGCTTTTAAAGCAAGACCCTTGCTTATGTAAAGTTATAGCACATACATGGCATGTTAAATAAAAGCACGTAATAAACATCACAGTATGCTACTTTCCAAAAAATGTTCTAATATCCATTCGTTATAATAAACTAGATGGCAGGTGGCCAGCACAAAAAAAAAAACAAATTTTACAGTCGTAAAAAATTGCATACATACTTATATACTTGTGTAAATGTGACATCTGCACTGACTATAACTAAAAATGCATGCGCTCTTATATACTTAGTAAATAACTTCTAGAATACTCCTATTGTGTCATGAAATGAGACAAGACTACTTTAGAAAACTCTTGTTGTTGCAAGTAAAATGGCGTCAGCATGTAACGGTAGTTATTAAATCTTCTCACAAATGGTGTGAGAGTGTCTATTTTGTAATTAGTTTCTTTCAAAATGTTATTTAATTTTTCAAAAATTTGTTATTTTTATATTTTATTTATTTCTTTCATCTTGCAAGGTGGGCAGCTGTCCCCCCCCCCCCTTATCTAGGACTCAACAATTTTTGAACTGTTATGTTAGTAAAACTGTTGAGTTTTGTGGTCTGTGTTTTCCTTTTTTTAGTAGTAGTTCTCTACCTTGGGTGTCTGAATTAATCTTGACACTGCTAATAACAACAGGACATCATAGTTGCAAGAATTCAGCAATCCACCCTCAGCCTGGGCACCAGTTGAGCATTCTTAACTTCAAAGAGAAATACTATAAGAAAGATATGTTCTTGTTTTTGTATTTCTGTATTATTTTACCATGTTTTTAATTTTATCCAGTCAGACATTAAATATTACTTAAATTAAAAATACTGTATATAAATATTTAATTTAAATGAGTAAATTTAATAAAAAAAAAAGTTTGTTAATCTTTTTTTTATACATTTTTCTTAAGGTTATCTGTAGGATTTGTGCCATTCATTATCATGAATAATCAAGGGAATGTTATATAATCATTTTTATTTTATTAGATATTTAATATCTTTTTATTACCAGTCAAAACTAATTTGAAGCTTTTCTCAATTCCATTTTGTTTTATGCTTCTCTTCTCAACTAACCTTACTGTTTTACTACTTACTACACTACATGTTTCATTATACTGTTTTGTTTACCTTAGCTATTTATTGGTATCTATTATCTTATAAAGAAGAACTTCAATTATCTCTAAATATGGTATGATACCTGATCCATCTTTTTACATTTTTTCTCTGTTGTTGAAGCATTTTTTCTTTTATTTACCTTAAAATTTTTATTTTTATAAGGTTTCTTATCACATACCTTCTAATCATGCTAATACTGTTTACTTTCTTGCTTCTGGTTTTCACTTAATTTATTCCATCAAATTTCCTTTGAAAATTTCTTCATCACCTCAGTTGAATAAGGATGGGTTATAAGTAATATCCTTGTTGCACAATTTAAGCACAATTTGGTATGATTTATTTTTTCTTGCATTTAACCTGAGGTGATGATAATTTTTTTTTTCTTTTTCTTTAGAAAAAAATTTCTTTATAAATTTTAATGCTAAAATGCTCACTTTTTGCTTCCAATTTAGTTGATGTATTGCTTTTACCTATGAAAACCAATTCTTTTACTATTTGGATCAGTTTGCCTTTGATTATTTATTTTATGTTAAACATTTATCTGAATTTAGTTTATTTATATCATTATTTTGTCACTTAACATTGAGTATCCTAAGTCATGTGACCACATTATATAAAATAAAAAAAGAAAATTTATAAAAATTAAAAAAAAAATTAAATTTATTACAATAAATATTGAAATGGATAAATGTTGAAATTGTCCATCAGCTATTTTTAGACAATACAACACTTTTTAATTAATTTTGTATATATGTAGCTCTGGTAATTTTCTCAATTTTATTTTCTGTATTAATCATCAGTTCTTCAGTTGTAAGAAGATTATTATGTATATATGTATTTAAACACACACACATGCACACATATATATGTTATTTTTGAAAAGCCAGTGATGGATGAAAAAACCAGAAAAACCTAGTGATGTATGAGATTAAGAGATCTGAGGGTTGAGTGCCACTCATTTGAAAGATTATTTGAGAGTTATCAAGAAAATTCATGATTTTGATGGATCTATAGTCTGCCTTTTTATAGATAACAGTATCGATTGCTGCTGATCAATAACTCTTTAAAGAGCAATGAACTAAGTTATTATGCCTCATGTCTTGGTTAAAGTATTTATTCATAATATTGTTAGAAACAACTGTCCAAGAATTTTTTTTTTCAAATTGGCTGCTAAACGCCAACTTCTTCAGTATCTATAGGTGATATCTATGCAACAGGTGGTGTTTACATGAAACATGTCCAAATTTTCATTGCTCCAAATTTGGTGATAGTTTGTTGGATACTAATATAGTTGTTTGTGATTGAGTCAAGCTTCTATACTAAATAAACATTATTTGGTATTAGATACATCAAGTTTATAAATGACAGAAACACATGGCGGAATTAATGTTTAATTTTAAGTATTATTTGCTGCTCTGAAAACAATTATTGTTTTAGCAGTTCTGACCAGAGAAAATAATCTTTACAGCAGTGATTCCTAATCTTTTTAGCCCCACGACCCCCAAAAAAATTAATATTTCACGACCCCCCCAACCACAACCTAATGAAACCTAGTTACAACTATTTAGCTGCATTGATAGTAACAGGTATGAATATTCATAAATGAAGTGTATAAACATGAGCAATTTACAGGTTCCAACTTGATGTGTACATGCTCCTTATAATTTGGTCTGTTTGCATAATTTTCGCTATGAGAGCATCATGTTCAAACATGCATATGATACATTGTGCTCTAAGCAGTGTAAAAGAGGCGTGAGGAATTGAAGAATGTCAGTTTAGTTTTGAATACGAAGCATGCATCTGGTGCTTTATTTAAGTTTTTAAAAGCATAGTTTCATTGAAAATAATAATAATTTAGGATTCAGTTTTTTAATGTGGTCAAACAGTGAAACTTTTGTTATTTTTTTCAGTTAGATTCTTATACAAAATGGATAAATTTGTGAAAAAATGAAGTGAACCATCTACATCCAGTTGATCCATTGGTAAAAAGCCAAGACTGTACAATGACAGTTATTTAAATTATGGTTTTACCTCATTGGATAGAAAGCCACAGTACATTGTTTGCTTTCAAGTCTTCTCCGATGAAAGCATGAAGCCATCAGAATTAATTCAACACTTGGAAACTAAACATCCAGATCATAAAAGCAAACCTTGGAACTTTTCGAAAAAAAATTACATACATTGAGAAATCAAAAAAATTTTTTATCTGTAAATCAAGCCATACTGATAAAAGTACACTTAAAGCATCTTATAGCATTAAAATCAGCTAGGATGTTGAAACCCCATACAATCACAGAAAACCTCTTGTTGCCTGGTGCAGTTGATATGATCAATGTTTTAATAGGCGTGGAAGAAGCAAAAAAAAAACTGAAAAAATTTCTGCTTTTTAACAACACAGTATCAAGGCGAATCGATGACATGACTGCCAATGTTTGCAATCAAATAATCCAGTAAGTGAGTTCAAGTGAACTTTTTAGTATTCAATTTGATAAATCAACAGATGTAGCAAAAATTTCTCAGTTCTTATGTTTTATGAGCTATGAATGTGATAGGTCAAATCAATACCTGGTCATGCAACAGAACAATGTCTTTATGATGTTTTTTATGAAGCTGCTAAAAAGTATAACATAGATTGGATAAAATGTATTGTGGTATATAGTGATGGTGCAGAGGCGATAACAGGAAAGAACAGTGGATTTTTCTGAAAAAATTAAAAAGATCGTCTTATACCAAGGCCGAATGAATGCACTGTTTCCTTCATAGATGTACTCTTGCCAAAAAAATATGCTGGAAAATTTTAAACAAATTCTTTGTAAAGCTGTAAAAATGGTTAATTTTAATAAAATTTAACCATTACAGAATAGGCTGTTTGTTAAACTAAGAGATAAAATGGGCAAAAAGAAAAATCTCTTCTTTTCTATACAGAAGTCAGATGGTTATTGCGGTTAATCCGGTTATTAGAATTGCAAGATGAATTAATAATATTCTCCAGGGTAAAGAAACACCATTCTCAATGTTTTTACAGAATAATGAGTATATTTTTTTGTTGGCGTAATTAGCTGATGTATTTTCGCATTTAAACAACTTGAATGTGAATTTACAAGGACGTCATAAAAACATTTTATTAATGACAGACAAAGTTCATGCTTTCATTAAGAAGCTTGAAATCTAGATTATTCACCTTCAAAGCAAAGATTTTGATATGTTTCCACTCACTTCTGATTATATTGAAAAAAATTTGGATGAAAAAGACTATTTTTCACCACAGTTTGGATTACATGAAGATACATTTGTGTGAGCTAAAAATTCAGTTGGCGAAGTATTTCCCGAAAGATAAAAATGATTTTTTTTTTAAGAGATGGGTACTGAATACATTTAGCAAAAACAGTGTTACAGCTGCTAAGTTAGATTCATGATGAGCTCATTGAAATGTCTGCCAGTAAAACATTAGAACTACAATTGACATCTGAATATTTAGATATGTTTTGTCTAGCTTGTTTGAAGTGAATATAGAAATTTCAATTTTAATAACATATAATTTTTATAGATTTATTTTTGATTTAATTAGTTTATATTATTCTTTATGTTAACAGTAACATTTATTTATAAAAGAATAATGTAATGATTAATATTTTGTCTACAATTTTATTATTCGTCATTAATTCTTCAGAGTGAATCTCTAGAAATAAAACAAATAAAATAAAAATAGCATAATCTAGCATAACCTGATCTATCATTCAAATATAGATTAATACATGATGTTGTTAATATCTTACTTCCTTTTTGCCATTAGTTTCATGTCTCATGTCTTCATTTATAAATTTAAATTATAATTATATCAAACCAATTTATTTTTTCAGACATATAAAAAAAATATTATTCATTTAATTTTTCAAGTAGTTTTAAATATATTTTTAATATATTCATATGTTAAATATATTAATATTTTCTTTAATAAAAACTGTTATTTCTTATTAAAATTAAAAATTACTCTTTTATTGTTAAAAACTGTAAACAAGTAACACAGATTATTGGAGATAAATTATTTGTTTGAAATTACTGAGGATAACCAGTGTTATTCTAACTGTATTATGTATATTATTAATCAATATATATCTTTTTTCTTTTTAGGTAATATTTCTGATAATCAGCCACAAGATAACAATATACAGGTTGTTGAGGAGCCTGCTTTGCCTGCTCCTGCTGTTGGTATGTTACAAAAAGTTTATCTTACTTTTATAGAAAAAAAATCTTATGATAAAAATTTGTAGTTTATTTAACTTGTCAACGCACTAATAATGTTGAAAATATGCATTACAAACTGTTAAATCAATTATTTTTTCAAATTGGTTATTAACCATACATCATGAAACAACCAAACACTGATTTCAGGATTTTAAATTACAATCTTTTATTTAAATAATTAGTGAGATGCAGGTAGTCTTATTGCAGTATTTTTATTGGAAGTGGAGTATCATCAGTCAGTCATTTGATTCGTTTATTGATATTCTTCATTATTTTCTATTCTAAACTTTTGCATAACAACTGTATAGCGCACATCTTAATTCTTTTTTTTTTATATCTTCTAATATTTGGTCTTGTACAATTTTTACTTTCTACACATCTCTTTATTATCAAATTTACTAAACCTGGATTTTTTTACATTATCTTTGGTTCTTGTGTACATTTAATACAAAAGATTAATTGTACAAGTACAATCTGGACTACATTAAGAGAATGTAAATATAGTCCATTGAATGAATTTGAACAGTCACTGTGATGTAATGCAATGTAATGTTGTTGGTACGTTAGTTTTTAAATTGAAAATTTATTTTTCAAAATTAAAAATTAAAGTTTTTATTTTCCTTGTGATCTCTTATTTTATTTTTCCCCCTAGTTCAACAACCAGAGCCAGTTGTAACGCTAAATAATGGTAGCCGTGATACTTCTACATCCGACATTCAAAAACTTCAGCAACAACTGCAAGACATCAAAGAACAGGTATCAAAGAACACTTAAATAACTACTAATTAGACTTTTTTTTTCCACCATTTATGTGTTTTATACAGGTTGAATATTTTCACAGATAATTTTGATTATATTAATATATTTGTATTATTAACTGGTGAATTTCTATCGTTGCAACTTTCTTTTTTCAAAAAATATTGTAAACTCTTAAAATTAAACCTTATCTTTATTTTCACAATGAATGCAACATATTCTTTATATTTTTGTATTTAGTTATCTTGTAAGTTTTATCTTAAAAAGGTAACACACATTGACAGAATAATATGAATTATTTATTAAAAATACTTTCATTGTTCATATACTTATTTTTATTCTTGGCATTTATAGCAACTAAACAGATGACATCATAAGTTATGAAATCATCAAAAATAACAATAAGTAGATTGTAAGTTATGATATGTTTAAAAAACGTTTAAGAGTTGGTATGAATGTAAATCATCTCTGTTTAAATAATTTAAGTAATTCATATATATTATATAATGTTCATTTACATTGTTTTGTTTTATCTTTTTCTTCCTTTTTTCTCTATATATTGCTTTTTTAATTGCATTTGTAATTGTAATGTACAGAGTGTATTTATATTACACCAGGTTGTTTGTAAGACATTCCAAAGTGTTTTCTTTGTTGAAAGTGTTACACTTTATTACATAACTCCTTCACTCTGAACACATTAAGATGTATTTTGTGTAAGAACTCTTTAAAAAGCACTTAAACCATTTTAGAATTTGAATATTTTCAGTTTGGAAAAATTCATGTGGATTAGATTTACAAGCATAAATAATTCAACCATTTATTGTTTTATTAAAATAAAACAATAAAATTGAATTAGTATACATACTGGTTGAGGTCCAGTATTTTAGACGAAATCTCTGATGTCTGCCTTACAGACCATGTGAGTTCTACATTTCTTTCTCCTCAAGAATTGGCTTGATTCTCTACAGTTTGCAGAAAGTAAGGTATGGAAAATGGCGCTGGTAAAACAGAGTAAAATAACCAACATAGAATTTCTATGGACGGGACATAAAAAAGCCTGATTTGTGTAAATTGTGCTAAGAAAACAATAGCAGCTATAAAAATAAAATAGATAGTACAAATAATGAACCAGTAACAGATTTTTTTACTTTTCGAGTAATTTTTTTTTACTGACAAGTCATTCCTTACTTTTGATATTCACTGCATAAATTGGTTATGAATAATTCAGTATTTAGAAAACTTTTCTTTCCAGCAAACTCTAAATTTTAGTTGAATCTTGGATTGATAACTTTCACTGTACTGTGGATAAGTGGAGACTTAAGAACTATGCGTAGCTTCTGGGTCTAGGGTGATGCTTTATCCAATGTTACTGAAAAGCAGCCAGCTTTTTAATGTTTATACATCATCACACAAACTTCACTGAAGTAGAAATTATCCACATTCCTTAATTTCAACACTCCATCTCGAATCAGTACAATTTCAATAACTCCACTCTGTCTAACATGCCTGTGAGCTGTATCAGCAATTTTTTTTGCAGTTGCTACGGCCTTGTTTGATCATAGTCCAATTACTTTAAAAAATGTCTGTAATGAAAAAAAATCTAGGAATGAACATGAATCTTATTATTTTTAAATGGTTAATCCATAAATTTTATTTTATTTATTTTTAATTCATTATGTTTATTGTTCTTACACATATTATTTTCATTTTCAGACTATGTGCCCAGTTTGTCTGGATCGTCTGAAGAATATGATCTTTTTATGTGGCCATGGTACATGCCAAATGTGTGGAGATCGCATGTCAGAGTGCCCTATTTGTCGTAAACCTGTTGAACGAAGAATTCTCCTGTACTGATCTGCAGTTGTCATTTAAAAATTATATGAATATTTTAAAAATACAGTTTTTATTGTATTTGGTTTTATCTATGCAGTGTGTTTATTATATTATAATAAATCTTATCTTCAGTTAATTAATATATTCATTTTGACAATAAGTTATCTTTCTCCTTAACAAAGCAGTTTATATAAATTATTTTAAAATATTGCTGCTTCATTTTTAATATATTTTTCATTTTATATTTATAATTAAACTTTCTTCTGGTATGATTTAACTAACAAAATATTGATTTATGGTTCTTATATTGCTTGTTTATTTTCTTGATAACATTAATTTAATTTTTTTAAATAGCCATTTTTATGCTTATCTATTTTTATAAAATAAAAAAAAAAATGTTTAACTTTATATATATATATATATATATATATATATATATATACAGCATGTATATTCTACATTTTAAAATAAAGTATTGAATTTAATTATATTTAAAATTATCATTGAATTATCATACATTCTGTGGCAATGTCTTATAATTACAAAAACTTTATATTATTTTTTAAATCTTACATTCTCCATCAAGTTAGTGTTCAATTTATTAATTTTTTTTTTTGTAAATAATTGTGCCATTTACCATAATAGGTAGCAATTTAAATTAAGTTAAGTAAGTTTAAATTTTATAATATATTGCAGTATTTTATGACTAAAATATGATAGTTTGATTTTAAAATGACAGTTTTGTGATCAATTTGACCCTTTTCTGTTAAACAAATTTAAGATGTAATATTTATTTTTAATATATTTCATTCGTTAAAGTCTAAATAATTCTTTTAAGATAGCTGGTTTAAATTACTTTATTAAAAAGTGCACAACTTTGTTTTTACATTGATATTAGAATATCAATTCTACATTTTTATAAAAAAAAAATTAAATCAATTTTTTGTTATTTCATCATATAAATTAATTTTTGTAGATTAAAAGCCTTACTATTAGCTATTTATTATGTTTAGTACCTTTTCAGAAAGAAAATATAAATTGTAATGTTTTTATAATTTATATTTTCTTGTAAACAATATTTCAGTAGTAAAAGACTTTCTTTTAGCTGTTTATGATATTTAACTCCTTTTTACATTTATGAAAAATCCATTTTCAGAACCCATCTCCATCTTCAGTTCTGTTCAGTAGTTATGAATTATATATTTTACAATACAGTATATATATGTATATATATTTTACACCACAATAGTGTTATACATTGTACACACACATTGATTAGAACAGCCATGTAAACTTTGTCACAGATTAAAATAATTGTACTTATTCAAATTTGGAATACTATATTCAACTTTTATTCTAATTGACAAAGTTTATATGATTTTTTATCAGATTTATGAATAAGAAAATTTATAAGAGGATGAAAAATGTCTACAGTTGTGTCTTTTAGGTTAATTTACCTTTTATGACATATTAGATATTTTCATCTTTATAAGTTTATAATGTCAGAAAGAGAATCAGTCTAATATTTGTGTGTAATCATTTTTAGTCAACTATGAATTTATGTAAAAAATAAACTACCATTTACTGTATTCTAACGAGAAAGATTTACTGAAATGAAATTGGATTTGATGTCTCTGTAATGCTTTGATTGATATATTTGTTTTGTTTTTTTTTTTAATTAACAAAATCTAAGTTAGTTGAAGATGTTAATAATATCACATAAAAATTCTTTATAGCATAAATGCTTACATTATTATTAAATACAGTAATCTAAGGATGACTTAGCTGTTGTTCTTAAAAGTGTTAAAGACATTGTTATCATTAGTGTTTCACCACCCCAGGTCCTAAATGCTGATGTATTTTCTGATGCTTTCTCATTTAGAGCATTTATACTCCAAATATACAAGTTTCCAAGTCTTTGTCATTATAAGATTCAACTTAATTTATTTTTTTTGTTCCTGTACATCTTCTTTGTCATGTCATATTCTTGTATTTAGGTTTCCATTATTATTCTAGACTTTATTTATTTCTATCCTAAATATATTTATTTCTGTTGTCTACTTATTCAATCATGTTGAGTCCACAACACTTCTGTTCTCTTTTTCATTTATCTCAACATTTTGTTCTTACTATACAAAGTTAAACATTCTGTTAGATTTAATTTTTTTTCTATCATTTCTTCATTTATTTTAATTTTATCTTTGTACACTTGCAGGTTAAACAGAGGCCTTTACTCAAGTAAAGAAGGCCTCCGTTATAGACCTGTCTGTATTCAATTTTCCATGAAACACAATCTATAAAATTTCCCATCACATACTGTTTGCTTTTACTTTCTTCTAAATCCCATTAGAGAGCAGGTAAACTTGTTTCATCAAAATAGTGTTCATTTTCTATGGAATAAGGGTCTGGTGAAACAGCAAGTTCAATATTTTATTGTTGTTATGACCTGATCTACTATATTTTTTTATTAAATAATCTATTTTGTTAACGTAAATGTTAAAGTATTTGTTCTTGTTAAAGTAATTTTTTTAAGTTGTTAGTTATAGTTTCATCTATTAGTTTTTTTTTTTAAATTTAGTGTTAGCTTTAAAAACGATAAATAGAATGTTTGAAAAATAATGTTATATGCATCTCTGATACATAAACATAGGCGACAATGATAAAGAAACATATTAGTATAATGTTCTTCAGTAAAGTTATACACAAAGAAAGTATGTGGTCTCTAACATTATGATATAGGTTTTTTTATTTTAGATAAAAACTGGACCCAGCTTTTAACTATTTTTATTACTAATATAATTATTAATACTGTGTGGAGATTAGCATAGCTTTGTGTTAGAATGAAATAAAAATCTAGTAATATGCAGTAGATATTATCTCCAAAATACGAATATTTATGTCGAAGGTTCAGTCTGTATATCAACACAGATTCAAAAATATGTCTCTCTGATAACCTTTATAACATGTGTTTTGGCTGCGATTAAGTTTAATCATAATTTATATGTTTATTCTTAATGCAAATTAATTGGTAGTAAACTTTCTCATATGGATATTTTCTTTATCTTAAACTTTTATTAATAACATCTTTTTACTCAGTCATGCAAACTTAATAAACATATTTTAATAACTAAATGGATTATACTAGTAAAGTGAATAACTTTTTTTAGTTCCTTTTTTTATTGGATTTATTTATTTTTTGTTATGTAATTTTGCATATATATATATATATATATATATATATAGAGAGAGAGAGAGAGAGAGAGAGAGAGAGAGAGAGAGAGAGAGAGAGAGAGAGAGAGGCGGTCTGTTAAAAACAAAATCTTGAACTATTTCTTCAGATCCTCTCTTGAGAAATGCACCATTCTCATTGCCATTGTCACTTCTGGAAACAATCTTGGTAGGCCTTTTTTAGGGTAGCATTGACATAAGTACAAATTTTCTTAAATCACTGACGTTTCAAAGGAGATTTAAATTTATAAAATAAAAATAAAAATTGTTGGAACCAAATCTGGTGAGTAGGAGCTGAGGAAGCATAGATGTCTTAATTTTGGCCAGTCACAAATTAGTAACAAAGTGTTACCTTGTCATAATGTAAATTCCAGTTTTCTTTACACCTCTTTTCTCATAACATGTTCTCTAAGACTTTTAACGCTACAAGATAATGCTAGCTGTTTTTTCTTTGAGGTAAGAAATCAAGATTCAAAATACCATTGAAGTAAAAAAAAATCATTAATATATAGCTTTCAGGCTTGACTTCACCAGTTTTGGCTTTATTACTTCCTCTGAATCTTTTCCATCCAAATAATTAAGATTCACTTTTGTTCCTTTATCAATCATGTACCTTCAATTATGTTTCACTATCTATTACCTTACGCTTTATAAATTTTCTATAATTTTCATGATTCAAAATTTCTTGACTGATGCCAGTGTGTGTCATTCTCATACTTCAGAAATCATAGGACAAACTTTGCTGCTAGCAAATGCATTTCAAACTTTTCATAAAAATGTCATGACATGATCCTTTTGGCTTATTGAATCCTTCTGCTATCTCTTGAAATCTCAATGATGATTGGAATATATATTTTAACAATAAGTATTCAATTTTACCATATTTCTTTTTGAAAGACAGTTTTATCATTTCTTTAAATGGTGTGTGACAAATTTGGGTAATTAATATTGATGTATTAAATGTGTTTGTGAATATTAAAGTTATTTGATTTGTTTCCTAACCATTACTTCACTTTTTGATACGCTATTAAAAAATTGTGAGCCTATAAAAAATATATCCTAAATTGTAAAAATCTGATGCCACAAAAATGGTCCTTGCTTTTTGACATTTGTAGGCAAACAGAACAAATAAGTTACTAAGAATGTAATTCACATAAAAATAGTAAAATATTTGACATGAGAAAGATAAATTTTGCTTCTTACCAATGTAAACATTGAAATTAAGTTCATTTTTTATAACACTGCATGTAGCCGCCAGTTGCCTGTGACTCTTACAGTTTGCTATAATAAAGAATCAAACATTTTGGTATTGGAAAATTGACGAGTACACCTCTGATTTAAACAAATCGAAACAGTGTGTATGAGATTGACATTAATGAAACGTATTTCACAATTTCCCAACTATGTATACATTTTCCCATGTTTTATGGTAAATTTAATGAGTCATGAATTTCAGTTACATAAAATAACAGTCTGTACATACATATGAATAAAGAGATCAGTGGATAAAAACATTAAGAGATGAAGTAACTTTTCTTGAAGGACAAATGCACAATGGAACACCAAGTTTGTAACTGTGCTCCACCAGGCATTGCTATGATTTCAGTGATAGCGTTGCTATGAATACCTTGGCATGGTAGACTGTTTAAAAATAAATCTCTGAACTGTTTTAAATAAACCTTATATATATATATATATATATATATATATGTATATCTTAACAGCAAAGTGCAAAACATTATAATACAGCATTGCATATAATACCTGGTATTTTTAGATAAAATATAATTTATAATCTAAGTTTTTTAAACATGGCACACAGTTTGTATATAATTTTATTTACATATAAATAAATGAAATTCAACCTTACTAACAATTTGTCTGCGTTCTCTTTTCCAGAACTTTCAATCATACAACCATACTCAGGAAAAGTTATTTTTTAATTTCAGATCATTAAAATTATATTATGTGGAATGTAAAATCACAACAACTGGTCATCATAGTATAAAGTTAGTCTTGTCTATTATGTAAGAAGGTTGCAGTTGTTTTGATTTTAACATTTTATAAATTTACATTCTACATAATTTAATTTTAATGATCTGAAATTGAAGAATAACTTTTACTGAGGATGGTCAAATGACCGAAAGTGCTAGAAAAGAGAATGCAGACAAATTGTTGGTAAGGTTGAATTTCATTTATTTATATATAAATAATAATTCATAATCGTTTGCAGATTTATATTTTGTAGATTCCCTAGGTAGTTCTGGGTATTCTTTATTATACTATACAGTGCTGGGTATTCTATAGAATGCCAATGTATATTTAGGTAAAGTATATAAATATTGAAAGAAATATTCTTTTTATAAATAAAACGAAATATTTTATTTAAAAATATTTTATTAAATCTAATACAATATATTATTGATTACAGAAAGAAATGAATGGCACCTAGAATTATTTTTCATTTTATTCAAAGCTGAAGGTTCAGAGATTTAAATCTTACTAAAATCTATTTACTTTTATATAGATATGAATACTAGACAGTGGATACCATTGTACTTTAGTGGTTGGGGTTCAATTAACTACACGTCTCAGGAATGGTAGGCCTGAGTCTGTACAACACTACACCTCCATTTACATGTCATACATATCATCATCATCTCATCAGACCATGGGTTGGTTGCTTATTGTTCAAGAGTTGAACAGATTGCAATTGACACATTAGGAAAATAATAATTTTCTTTATACACAAACGTTTTATATTTTGACATTTAGTTTTACACATACATTTGACAAAACCTTGGCTAGTTCCTGTGGATTGGTATGTAGCACCAGATCAAAGTTCTGTTTCAAGATTAGGAATGTCTTCTATAATGACTAAACGTTTAGGTGCACTTAAATTGAGATCTTGAATAGAGCTGTTGTAATAAACCGTTAATGGTCCAAGTTTTTAGAACCAATTATCCATAATTTCCATTACAGCAGCCAGCACATTACGAGAATACACACATCTCTTGCCAACTTCAAGAATGGAAACTTGCGCTGTAGCTCCAACAGAGACAGATGAAAATTTTTTTATTGAATCTATTTTCATTTTTTCGCCTGATTTCCTAAGTTTGACCTTGAATCTTTCCTTTCCTCTAGTGCATTTTTTATTTCAAACCTATGAGTGCATAAGATTTTAACAAATGACATGAACATTTTGACCAGTCATGACATGTATGAGCACCAGTAAATTTTTTTGAACACGTACAACATATTATTTTATTCAAAATTAAATCTTTCTCAGATGCATTATCTAAATGGTCATTTTCTATAATTTTGTCTAATTTTTCAGTTATTTTAACTCTCAGTTATTTTCTCTAAATCTTCTTCACTCTGCACATCTTCTAAAACATCTTGAGTAAAGAAGATGTTAAACCCACTTTAATTTTGCAACCAAATAACACCTCATACAGTGTTCTTTTAATTTTGGAATGCCCTGATCTTCATTAACCGGGCAAACCATACTTCCTCACTCCATTGATCAGTTTTTTCATCTTGATTCCATATTGATATATTCTCAATGTTTTGATTACTCCTCTCAACAATTCCCTGGCTCTGAGAATGGCATGGCTTGCCGTGGACTACATTTAGTGAAGGTGAGAACTCTTTCAAACTACTTGTTGTTTTATTTGCAAATTCCCTCCATTGTCTTACTATAAAATCAATGGTGCTCCAAGCAACATGAATATATCTAAAAGAAGATAATCTACTTACTCCGCTCTTTTAGTTTTCAGAGTCTGCATTACCACAGACCTAGTAAGATGATCTTGGCAGACTATTATGAATTTGTATTACCTAGCTGTTTGAGATTGGAAATCTATAAGATTGACTTAACAATGTGAATCGAATTGCAAAAATATCGTAGGCTTAACCACACTTTTTTTTTTACACCTTTTTGCTTCTTCTGGCAAGATTCACAAATATAAAGTTCCATATCATGACACATCACATACATATATTTTAATGAAAGTTCCTTTAGCATTCTGTCTTGTCCTCCATGACCAATAGCCAAATGAATTTCATGAAGTACTTCAAACAGTTCAGAATAAAACACATAAAACTGGATAGCATACATTACCTTGTTTTTATTTTCAGTGATCATGACATCATACCTCTTGAGTAGCTATTAATCTCTTGTTTAGTTTTTATTAACTATTTTAGCTGTTTTTACATCTTCCACTAAGCTTTCATAACTAGCACCTAACCTTTCATAACTAGATTTTTGACAATTCATCAAAAAATATTCTCTTAGAAATATGCCATGGACAGAAACACTCTCCTCAGTACACATCTTGACAAAGACTGAAAAAAATAAAATCACACAGCACAGTAGAGGGGGTTACAGTAAGTTCAAACTGGAAAAATAAAGAATGTTTACATACTGTAACCAATTAGCTTTTGGCATTGTATAGAAATACCTAGGTATAGTATCTAATCTTCTATATATAACACTTTATTGTGCAATTTGGGCATTATGTACAATATCTAGGTATTACATAAAATCACTAATTTTATACAATGTTATAATCTATTTTTTTAATTTATATGAATTATGGATCAAAAATGTAATAAATTCAACTTGGTTTACATAGGCTGTATATCTATTTATAATTGTAACAAAATCAGTTATGTATTTTTACAGTACATACTTGTATTCTTTTATAAATATTATTACTTCATCTGGTGTGTGGTGTAAGATTTATTGATATGTCATAAGTTGTATAATTTATTACTTATTTAAATTAAAAATAAAAAAATAAAGCTAAACTTTACTAATTTGGTTTCATAATTTGCAATAATTAAGATAACTTTATGGGAAAATTACTTAAATGAAATTATTTTTAAGTCAATATAATTATTTAAAAAAACTACGTTAAACTAACTTCAAGACTAAATTAAGTATAATTTAAGGATTTCAATGCTGCTGTGAACCATATTAAAAAAATTTGTTCATCAAATAATAACAATGATAATGATGGAAACTTTAAGTAGACTGATGTAAACCCTTTATAAAATGTGAAATTATACTATAATAACATGCAAACTCTGCTATAAATCAACATGACAAAAATTAAAATTATAATTGGCATTTGCATAAACTATTTTAAAAATTTAATTATAAGTAATCTGCTAAAATTATTAATTATCTTAATATTTAACTTATATATCAAAGTTTTAAGGACTACTTTTTAATGAATTTTTAATAGTGGCCTGCTGCATTCTTGTCCCATATACAAAATAATATCTTCTCTTTGAAGAGGTGGCATGAATTCTTCATATTTGTTCTTATCAGTCATAGATAACTGTTGAACTGTAGAAAGTAATGGAAAAAGGTTTTTACAAAGGAAGGAAGACTTAAATTTTTTCATAACTTTTAAAAATAAAGAACTCCAGATAGTTTTCCATACTTTCCTAATAAGGTATTTACACTTCAAGTCACCACCTAAGTGACTTAGTTGATCTTGTTTAGCGCCATAGTTCGATCTTGTTCAATTTTTTGTTATTAATATTGCTATTTTCTGAGTCTTTTTTGCTCATTAAATAACAAACAGGTGGTATTAATGAATATGTATTAATTTGAATTAAAAAAAAAAAAATGTATTTAAGATTAGGAAATGACAAACAAACATCACTTCTCATGATAAGGGACATCTTGGGTAAGGTACACCCAAGTTTTTCAAGTGCAAAGACTAAAAAGGTTTTTACTATTATTAAGTATAGAAAAATTACCCTTTAGGAGTTTTTCACATTAAAAAAAATATTTCAATTACATGAAATAAAAATACATGTACATGTCAGTAACTATTAAAATTATCTCAGTTAAAATGTTGAAAAAACAAACCTTTTGGTAATATTGGAAAAAGTCATTTAGTTAGACTGACACATTTCTATAAAACTATTAAACTTCTTTGTTATTTATTAATAATATAAACCAACCTTACTTAAATTCTATACTTGCAAAAATAAAAAACCATTAAAAATATGGTTTTCTTTTGTTCTAAAGTACATTTTTACCAATTAAATTTATTTAATGTAAATTTTTGCTTTATTATGCAAGATAATCTGTAAATTGTGTCTATGGGTATCAGTCAGTGACTTCCTATACCCATAGTAGGCTAGAATACTGACAGCATTATAACATTTTGTTAATTAAAAGAACCAAAATAGTTAGTGTTGTGCTCTTTGCATCATGTAAAGCTCTATAGCCAAAACATTCTACCTTACCAACTTTTGTTTTTACATCTTCAAATAAGTAAATTAAGTACTTAAGTTGAGTTATTTATTATTTTACAATTAATAAATAGTAAAATACTTAAATGTTGGTTTTCATACATTTTGATTAGTGTTGCAATTATGTAGTAATGTTTTCCTTTGATTATAAGGCACATCTCAGTTACAGCGCTATAAAAATTAAACTAAACAAGTTCTATTTCTTTGTTCACATTTCTGATTTGAAAAATAAGCATTTTATTTCTCATCCAATAAAGATTTCATCTTATTCCTATGTACAAATTTCAATGTTACATGGTAAATTAATTGCTAAAAAAATTTCTAGGTTTTATATGAATAATGCAATTAATTTGTTCATAAGTTAAATTAGTGTAAACTTAATTAAGTGCTTCCAGTACTTATGTGCTATCAACAAAACAGTGCTGAAGTTTTGAAGATTGTTGTTGATAAATATTTTCATTGATCTGTTGTTAATAAGTTGTTTTTATTTAATTAGTTAATGCACTTTTGATTGTATGTAATTTTTTTTGAGCTAGAAATACATGGATATTTTCATTTTTGGTCATTGTGAAATTTTGATGTAAATTGCAATATTTTGTTGTAAGCTAGTTACTAAACTAGTTTTTATTCAGGATGAAATTAATTCTAATTGGATTTAAGACCAACACATTCTGAATTAGTTAAGTTTTAGTGTGTATGATTTTTTTTTTAAGTTTAATAATCTAAAATGTTATGACATAACTGGACATATACAATGTCATTATAATAATGTCATTAATTACTAATCAATCAGAAGACTATATTATGATAAGTGATAGCAAGAAAAGTAAAATGGAAGGGATTGGTTAAACATTTTTTCCTTCTATTATTATTATTATTATTATTACTATTATAGTTAGTGATTTTTGCTTTTAATTTTTTTTTTATGTTGTTTTATTTTAAGTTTATTTTCATGGTGTAAAGAAATATAAATTCACTAATTATAAAAAAAAAAAATATTTTTATTTCTACAGCTGTATTTAAATTTACTGGTACACTTTTATTCCATAAATTTAACAACAGATTAAATTACAGTAAAACCTCTTGAGAATGTGATGTGTACAGGCTTATTATTTTAATTTTGAATTTATGTTTTCAGTCATAACTATTAGTCTTGTATATTTTAATTTTATCAATAAAACTATTCATTAATTATTTAACTCTTTGAGTTCTGACAGTATGCAGTCCTGTAAACCTGACGTTAAAGAAAATATAAGATTAATTTTTTCATTAGTAAAGTACCTCTTCAACAACTCAAGCACAAAGTATAATTTGTTTTTTAATAGGCATTTAACATATTTTTTTTAAAAACTATTTTGAACTAATTTTTTCTCAAGTCAGTCTTATGAATCTCAATTTCAGCATGTTAATTATATAAGTTTTATAATTAATAGTTTGTATCTTTAAATTTTTTGTTAATGATTATTTCTTCTTATCAATTCACCTTTTTAAGAACATATCTTGCTGTCATTGCACAATAGGAAGATGCATGTTTATGGTAGAACTTATCAAGAATGTTACTGCTTTGTTTAAAAATATTAAATAATTGACTGAAATAAAATTAAAATGCTTAAACTATATTGGTTACTTCAGGTACAATTATAATACATTCCTTATTCAGTTGGTCTTATTCATTGCATATTTAACCGTTAGTTAATTCTTTGCTGGCTGGCCTGCTTGGGACTATACATTGTTACAATTAGTAGTGGTACTGAAAAATATTGAAAAAAAATTAATCACAGTAATAATTGTCTCTATTATACAAATGATAAACATTAAACTAATAATAATAATATCATCATTATATTGCTTCACATACTTATGATGTTGACACAACAGACAGGTAGATTTAAATATTATTATAGAAAAATATTTTTCATTGTCATGTTAATAAACTGGATTTATTTTTAAATAGTTAATTTTCTTGCTGGATATTGACTGTATAAGATGTATACTGTATAAATTTTCTTAAATTTATTTTTGTATGGTAATGAAAAACGGCTTAAACAGATAACTTATCCATAAATAAAAGTACAAAATAAACTATTATAGTTAAAAATATTCTCAATTGGTATAAAATTACAGGATATAAAGAAAAAATATCACAGAAAAATATTTACATTTAGCTTCTTAGAAATTCTAAATTGAAAACATACAGGAGAATTTACTGAATTATTTTGTTTTTGACAATATAAATACTTAACTTGTACACATACATTCACACACATATTTAAAGTGTTAAAAGAGATGAAGGCATTAAGCATTTAGTGCATAACCTTTTGTGATTGTATTGTAAAATTATGAATAATGGTTATATTATAGCAACATTTTAGTTATAAGTAAATTTTATAAAAAGTACGAGGGCTATTCAGAAAGTAAGGAACGTTTCCACCTGACGCCGCCAGGCGCACGCCAATCGCGTATATATTGGTGTGCTCGTGCTCGGCACCTCAGTCAGCGTCCAGCCGTGAACGGGAACATCTCCGCACTGCCTGTTTTTTTTATATACAAATTTGAAATGTGTGCTGCAATCGAAAATCCCGCCAGTTGTAAGGTGCGATCTGTGATTCGTTTTTTGTTGGCAAAAAACTTAAAACCAATAGAAATTCATCGGGAACTGTGTGAAGTGTACGGGAACAACGTAATGAGTGAAAGTTCTGTCAGGAAGTGATGCATTCAGTTTAAAAATGGCCGAACAAACGTTCACAATAAAGAGAAGAGTGGACAGCCAAGCATTGTGACTGACGATCTGTCTCCAAAGTTGACGAAAATATTCGTGAAAACCGCCGTTTCACAATAACTGAGCTTTCTGTATGTTTCCCATAAGTTTCACGGACTTTATTGTTTGAAATTGTTTCACAGAAGCTAGGCTACCACAAATTTTGTGCAAGATGGGTGCGTCACTGAGTGGTTGAGGTCACAGGCGGTAGAATTCTATGACACAGGAATTTCAAAGCTTGTCCACCGCTATCATAAGTGCCTGAATTTGTATGGTGATTATGTTGAAAAGTAGTATTTTAGTCCCTCTTTCACATGTATATAATAAAAAGTTTTTCTTGTACTTGGTTTTTTTTAAATTCCAAAACGTTCCTTACTTTCTGAATAGCTCTCGTAATTTGATTTATTTATTGTGATTAATCTTATTACAATAAAATTATGAATTTTAAAGAATAAGCTTTTATAACTAAGTTATTAAGTCTAGTTAATATATTAAATTTCTGTTAATTGATTTTTAAGTTTAGTTATTTAGCTGTTTTTGGTTTTAAATAGCTATTACAAAAATCTGGATAGTTAAATTTATTTTAGTACAAGAAGTATGAAAAGTTTTTACATATTTAAATACTCACTTTTTAATGAGTTACTTAATCATAATTAGTGGATTGTAATAATTATCTAAATAAAAGTACATAATCGATAAAATGTAAATTACATTAAACAAGTTGTATTTGTTCTACCTTCATTCATATAAAATAGGATTGATTTGTTAAAGAATAATGAATAAGTTTAAAAAATGTATTTAACTGATCTACCTACTTAGAGAATGGAACACTTTTTTAACAATACCAATAATTTTACAGTAATGTAGTTCTTTTTTGTTTGATTTTCACATAAATTTTTTTAACAGTATCAATTCTGTCTTTTTTGTTTAAAAAATGAAGGAAATTCTTTCTCAATTCTGCCGAATTTTTTTTTATTCAACCCTCACTTTCCATTTAATGAACTGATTTTTGAATATTCTTGCCTAATTTTCTTAAGGAAGTCAACATGATTTTTGTCTCATGAGTACCAATAGATGCACTTAATGCAGTTTTAATTAGTCGTTAGTTACAAAATGCCTAGAGTTTGTTTAAATCATGCTAATTATAAATATGATTAATGTTTTGATAGTACAGAACTGAAAGTAATTTTTTAAAACCAGTTTACTTAAATGCTGGCATTAAATCAAGTTTCATTTTTAAGAAGCTTTTGTAACATTAAAGAGAGACTGATCATATAAATTATTACAAATTGTTCAGATACTTCTCTTATTTAAGAGATATGATAAAATTTAGTAATCCAGTGCATGAGAATACAGTCACTGTTACCTATTTTGTAAACCAATGTTATACTCTTAAATCATATGTTATTTACAGTTATTCTTACAATCAACTTATGAAACACATAATCACAGTTTTTCATAAAAGTTTAAAGCAGCAGTTTATAAAAAAAAAGTGGAGGGTTAGTCATATGGAAAATGTATATATGATTAATTGAAAAATTAAGAAAATAAAAGAAAGGCATAGTTCAGAATAAACCACAGTGAGGGTACTTAAAACTGAATGAATGCTTTTTTGTTACAATTATACTATTTATTTGAATGCATTGAAACAAGAAAGAGATAATCCAAAGTAATGTAGATTAATGAAGCTACATTACTAAATTATTCAATTTCTTCTACTTTTCTTTTTAAAAAAAGAAAAAATTTGTAATTTTTATTTTAATTAACTTTTAAACTTAGAAAACAAGAAAAAAGCTGAAAATTAAATTTAGCCTAGTATAAGCAGATTCCAGTTTCAGTCATTTTTTTATCAAAACTTTTACACAGAATAATTTATTATTGTAATTAATCACTCCGCACACAGAGCAATTAGAAAGTATTTAAATAAAGACTACTTTTACCAGATTTACAGATAAATAATAAACCCAATTATTTATCACTAGAGTGAAATTACAGAAATAGCTAAAAACCTTAAGAATAATAAGGCATCTGGAGAGGCTTGAATAATGGCAGAACCTCTTAATATGCTCCAGAAGTAAAGCTCTAACGTTTCAAAAAAAAATATGGAAATGGGATAAAATTCCAGATGAATGGCCTTCTTAGAAAAAAAAATTAATGGCAGCTTTGATTCATTCTCTCCACAAAAAAAAAACCACCAAAACAAATGTAAACAGCTATCACAGAATATCCTTCTTGTTCATTTATACAAAATATTATCTGAAGCACTACAGAATCAAAGTGAACCCAAAATTGGAAAAAAAATAGAATATCAAGGAAGATGTAGGAAATCCTGATCTTGTGCGAAACAAATTCTTTCTATGAAACAAAGCAACAGCTAAAAAATATGTACCAGTCTTTGGTAACTTTAAAAAGCATTCAATTTTGTAGATCAACAATCCTCTCTTTGAAGTAATAAAAGTGTTGATGTGAATGATAAAAACAGAATTATAATCAGAAAAACACTAACAAACAACTTAGAACATTTTTAGAAAAATCTTTAAACTTTTCCTCATAAAAACAGGAGTGAGATAGAATGATTTATCCTCACCATTGCTTTTCAATTGTGTTAGAAAAAGTTATCCATGAGTGGTGAAACAAGAGCAACTCAGTAACCCTTGAGAATTTCATAGAAAGTTGCCGTATGATTACTGACTATCTCTGCTTTGCAAATGATTTGGTTATCCTGTCCCCAATAATGGATGATCCCACAAAAGCAACAGAACAAATAAAAATATTACAAGAGACAATAGAAAGTAGTCTTTTGAAAAGAGCAGTCAATATCTTATGAAAAAACCACAATAAATGACAAATATCAAGAATGCACAAACTTTTTTTAAAAACCAGGTTTGGAAAAATAGAAAATGTGAAAAATTTTAATATCTTAGAGAAAATATAAAATGAACAGCTCAGAAAAAATAGCACCAAGAAACCAGGCAAATAAAATGGAATTGGCCTAATGTGCAACAAAAATCTATCTCTATGACCCTACTATTTTGAAGACTCCAAAATGTTTGGTAGTGATCAACAAAGGTTTTCAAAGTAATTTAAAGGAAAATATTTAGTCCTTTAAAGGACGACACACTTAACGTATATAAATTCTGTCCCCACAAAATGCTATACTAGAAATTTCAAAAAATAATGAATAAGAGGAGATTGGTTTTTATTCTTAGGTTTAATAGGCCACATCATAAGAGAGTATAATAGGATTACCAAGAAAAATTAAAAGCATGTATTATGATGAAGTTATGAAAGACTTAAACAAAGTAACAGATTTATAAGTCGATTGCAATCAAAAGGGGCAGTGCACAACTAGATGTTACAACAGTCATAAATCCAAAATTTCAATATGCTACTGCTAATCATTCTTAAGTTGTGCGAGATACATAAGTACATACATACGTACGTGCAGATGTCATGCTGAAACTAGTCAAAATGGATTCAGGGATGGTCAAAGTGGATATTTCTATTGAAAACAACATTTTTTGTGATCACAATACTTCCTTTACTTCATACAAGGAAGTAAAAACAGTAGAAACAGAGAAAAAGGTCAGCGAGAGGCTTAAAAAATACTGGTAAGAAAGGAAGGAGAGGGATTGTAAGAAAAATGTTTAATGTAGTCCATCGCTGGCCAAAATAAAAAAATAATTTTACAGTTATTTCTCCTTTTTCCATCAATAGTGATTGTTTTAAATTTTGTTATAAAAATTATTTACTATTATGATTAAAAACATACAATTCAAAATCAGGACACTTAATGACTTGCTCAAAATGTTTTTTGTTGAAACAAAACTAATTTATTAGGCATTTTTTCCCTAATATAGCGGTAAAGACTAAACTATATAAAGTTTAGCTTACAGGAGATGGAATAAGAAAAATATTTATTTCCTAATCATCCTTTTCCTCTTTACCAGAATTTTGAATTGTGGTAGTTTAACGTTTTCTACAAAAGTCATAAAAAGTGACAAATACCTCAGAACAGGAGTGTATTGAAAGGAATAATTTAATATTTATAAACAGGACCAAAACGAAATATTGAAAGAACAGTGGTAAGATTTTTCAGTTTGTCATGAAGATAGATTTCATTTTCTTTTATGATAACATACTTCTTGACACAATCTTCAAGTCACAAGTGATGAGAAATTCATTTATGTAGCCAATCTCTGTGGTAAAATGGTAGTGTCTCAGCCTTTCATTAGGAGATCCTGGATTAGAATCCATTAGGCATGGCATTTTTCATATGCTACAAAATTCCATTTCCATATCCCACACACAAGTTCAAATTTATATGGTGACATCATCAAGCAAAAAAAAAAGAAAAAAATTATCTGCTAGTTATTCCTTCTTCATCATTAACATAGCTTATTGATTGAGGCCAAACGTACTTAGACATGGCATTTAATGAAACTCATTGTACTAATAAATTTAAAAGAAATAATTATTTTCTAGCTAAACTAAAATAGTTATCAACAAGCTAAAGTAATTGATGCAGCTAAATTTTTGTTCACAAATATCTAAAATGAACAACTGCAATAAGTTATAAAGGGTAAGTTGTATTATGATCATGTTTTTTTTTGTTGATGCTTCTTGATATAGAATTTAATATCATTTACATTTTAAGGATGATCTAAAATCATTGATATGAAAATATCTAACATTTTCCTTTATCTGCAGCTATATTATTTAGAAAATTATTAGATGTCATTATTTAGGTTCTAGATAAATGGTTTTTCATAAATGGCCTGTAGTAAAGTTTTGAAGTACTTAAAGATAAAAAGAGTAATGATTTAAACTTATTTATTGACTGGATTGAATACCTCTTTTGGAAATATTAAAACATGAAACTATCAAAAAATGATGATCTGTGATTTACTGAAAACACATGAACTTTGATAAAAGACTAAGAAGAGAATAATGTCCAGTTATAATATTAAATAACCAAATCTGCTATCTTTCCCAATATTAACAGACTCTGTAATATTTTTTAAGTCACCAACTCATTTCAATATGCAGCTCATTGATATTATACTCAAAGCAGATTTTTGCAAAAAATTATTTGGTACTAAGGACTGCTTTTGTTTCCCCCTTGATTTGAAAAATCCCCGTTGATATGGTACTGATATTTTGAATTTATTTTAAATTATTAAGGTATCAGAAAATTATTCTTAATTTAAAAAACGTTAGAATGTTATTTAATTAATAACTTTAGTTATTAATAGTTAAAAAACAGGTAAATTTTATTTTTTATATTCACTTAATGAATTTGTTAAAAAATCCAAATTTAGAGATAGTTTCAATTAAGATAACAGAAAAAAAAATTAAATGATATTTCAAAGAGGAGAATCTAATAATCAGTAGGCTACACTATTGATAAAGATTTAAAAATAATTATTTAACATCAATTCTTGTAACAAGAGCTTCATTGGTAAAAGTATTTATTTTCAAATGGCATCAAATAAAATGTAAGAATCCATTTCAGCACACCGAAAGGCAGAGCTAGATTTCACCAGTGCTAAGTAAGGGATAAAAAAGATTCCCACCTTAAAGTTAAGAAAAACTTCAAATTTACTAAATACGACAATGGTTGCATATAAAAAAAAGTTTCACACATTTAACATACAACAAGCCCCATTTTCTTACAATTCCAGCAACATTTTGGTCATCCCTTGCCATACGGGTTGGCCATATCAAAAATTGTTTCAGACAAAAGTTTTAAGTAATATTTAGAAAACTAAAGAACACTTTAAACCGATTCAATACTGTGACTATTAAGGGAGATATGATTTTTTTTGTCTTCAGAACCTCATTTTCAGATCTATTCATTATAAATGGATAAATAACTATATAGTTGCTAAGCTTTCCAGTTAATAATCTTCATTTTCAGATTGAGAATCAGTCTTTGTCCTCTTTATTTTCTCAGAGGACATCACCTACTGTCTCATCCATTTTTTTTTTAAATTGAACACTTTTAAAGCTTTTAATCACTAGCTCTGATGATATATTTCCCATGCAGTTAATTCCATTCATAGACCAAGGAGAGAGAGGGTCTTTTAATTCATCCAGTGAGTGTGAATGAATTCATTGTTTGTCAACCAAGAATAAAATTCTTTTAATCTGTCTTTTTTATTAATGCGTACATCTAAAGGTTAAATAAAGAAGAGAAGTTACTCCATCTGGAATAATTACTGATTCAGAAATATTTTTAAAATTTTTAGTTTAATGTTCTTGAAAGCTATCAAGAATGAGCGTAGTTTTTACCTTTTGCAAGCTTTTGGGTCTATGAAACAACACCAATTTCAACCATCCAACCATTTTCATTATCAAACTATTTTGCTTTAAAATAGCAAAAGGTGAAACTTTTGTTTCATCTACTAAAATGGCAAGCATAACTGTTCACCTTTCTTTTTCACAAACCACCAGTTCGAATAGGAACACTACTTTCACAAATCAAACTTATAGTTGAATTCTGTGGCATTTCAATTTTTTTTCTGGCCGCACAGTGAAGTGTCATTATCAGCTCCCAGACACAAAATTATTATAGTAAATGATTAAAAATTAACAATTAAAATTTATCTTAAGAATTAAAAGAATGTAAAATGCCTATGTAGATGCTACGTGTATAAAAACAATATTAAAAAACTAGCATAAAACAATAAAATTGCAAACATCAAAAGGCAAAAACGAATTACAGTTTTAATCAAATATTTGAATCCAGATTCAAAAGCCTTAAAAAATTGTAAAATATTTGACAACATTGATACATTGTTGACTAAGATATTTTGTTGACTTATTCCAAAGAGATGGTTCACCACTGTCCTCTAGTATACTTACCATGGAGCTTGACTGAAACGGGCCTGTAACAAGATGGATAAATGAATGATGGATACATCAAGCATCTTTAGAGCAGTAACCCGTGCAGACAAATAAGCCGTGCTTCCATAGTCTAAGTGGGAATGGACCAGAGCTCGGTAGAAGTGGAATTTGCATACTCAATCAGCTCCCCAACGGGTATTAGAACTCTCAGCATGTCTAGCATTTTAGACATTTTACCTTCAGTTCCTTTAAATGTGTTGTTATACACATTAGTCGTTGGTCAAAGTACAATCCCAAAAATTTAATCCATGTGCATGCTTCAACTGATTCACCCTACAAAAACAGTGGCATTTCATGTTTGATCAAAGTTACCTGTTTGTGTTAGTTTGAAACTGAAGTTTTTGTGGAAGCCAATAATATATCGCTGAAATTCTATATATATGCATAACTGTTAGTCTATAGACTAACTGTTTCTTGTAGTCAGATTAGATCTACGTATAAACTTTTGAAACCAACCTGTGCCAAGTGTAAAATTCCCAATGTCCCTTCTAAAGCTATTTGTTTTGTCTTTATAATACACATCTCTGTAGAAACTGCTGAACACTTTTACCTTTTTTCTTTAATAAACAAAGATAGTTCTGCTCATTTGGGGAATTTTCTAGATTTCAGTCCATGAAACAATTGTCTTTCTGAAGAAGCGTAAAGCAATAAATCCTTTTTCTTTTGCCAATCTTGAATAGATAACTCATCAATGTAATATTTTTTTACTGGCTGCTTGGTTACCAATAATTTCAAGTTTTGACGCAACTTTTAATTTTTCAGCAACAGTAAATGAATGAGGAGGTATTGTTATGTTAAACATAACTTTTAAGCAAAAGTTATTTTTTAAAAAATAAAGGAATGTGAATGAGATGTGATTTGTTTATAAGTCTGAAATCAACTGAGTATTGAAAAGTAAATGAAAAGCATGAAGGACTTGAAATGGATAAAACTAAAAACTGGAATGTTTTTAGTTTTATTTCCAGAAACTTGTTTCATTCTACATATTTTGTTACAGAATAAGTAACTAATAAGAGATGTAACAGTATTAATCCTTGGACTCTTTCTCTAGTGGCAGAGGAATGTATTATAATAAAATTCGTTTTTGTTTTATATTTTACCTCTTTCTGTTATCTTTTATAGCCACAGTCATATATGATACTGGCTTGTAAAATAGTAATCAAATATAACAAATCATTCATTCATTTATTATAATAGTTCAAATAGACTCCACCCCAAAATTTTAATTAGGAAAACATGAAAAATGCTGAGGGCTTGTACGAATATATATGGTATTTCAGCCACATCCATTATTTTAATTATAATTAATAATGTAACATTATAATTAATTGTGTAATTCATGATTCTACTCTGATCAAGATGTAATCACAGTTTTCCTTGATCTCTCCAAGATAAGTTCGGACAGTTCCTACTTGTCCCAGCACATGTTAGTAGGTATGCATATCGCAAATATATGCTACATATGTGGTGTAGCACACCTATACATTCCAAATGTAATTTGTATAATGTATTATCATGTACTGATTAGAATAAAAAAATTTGTTTTATTATTCAAAAATCCCTATTACAATGTACTTTATACATATTTTTTTAAATTCAAATAATTCATTAACATATTGCCAGCTGTGCTAATAAAATGTAATATTAAATGAAATATAAATTACCAAACACAGTAAATAGATAAGTTAATCTTACCATATTAATCTCAAGTCGATTTTCGCGGGATCTCACAACTTCAGTTGTTATTATATTAAAACTAAAAAAATAAATTATAACAAACACATATATATGTATGTGTGTGTAGTAAGCATCATATCAGTTAAACATTAGGGTTAAAAACCCGTTTAGATAAATAAACTAGTATTTCAAAATTTCGCGCCGGGCAGATGTAAATAAGTTGTTTTAATAGATTTTTTTTAAAGGCCTTTACGATACCTGCCACAGGTATTGAATATGAAATCTCGCTTTATTTTCGCCTTTGCATCAATAAAAATAACGAATCAAGCTAAACTACAATCTAACAGGCGTTACTGTTCAAAATAACAGTTACATATCTTAGTATAGAATGGCCTGCAACACGTTACGATCAGTAAAGGAAACACGTCACGGCCATCTGAAGCTATGCGTTAACTTTACACTACACTATTAAAAATAATATATCTTTTTAACAGAATTCATTACTTTTTAAAACTGTTAAAAGTTTGAATTTTCTGAATGAATTCGATCTTGTTATTTATAAAAATCTTTTTCGATTTAATAAAATCCCCTTACTTTTTTTTTTAATAGTGTGTGTTGATAAAATATTTTAATTGTTTTTTATATAATCTACGTAGAATCATTTAATATCAATTTCTTAATGACGCCATATATCTTCTCGGCGATATAGAAACAAAAATCACCTGATACTATCCCCCACCACAAATAAGCTCGTATATATTGCTTATGTTTCGGCGGCTACGGTCTTCTACTGTTTGCGTTTGTCTTGTGCTACTGAGGTGTATCAACTGAGGTTTATTTATTTTTTTAATTGGAAAGATGCCAAACAAACCGAATTTTAAAGTTGGTGAGTATTAGAAACTGATTATTTAAGTAATTATTTACTGAATTATTAAGAGTTATTGTATTTAATTATCTAACCTCAATTTAGTCTAGCTGAACATGTGAGAATAGATTTACATTACCGATGGCGCTAGTTTTAACTTAAGTAGAATATGTTTCGATATAAACCAATTAAGATACCTGCTTATTTTTCATGATATAATTCTTATTCATGTGATTTTGAACGAAATAAATTGTGAATCTCGTGAAACCAGCTTCTTCAAGCAATTATATTGACCTTAAATTGTTTCTGTAATAACTGAAGTATTACTGTTAAAAATTTGAACTTGAAAAATGTTTTTTTAGAGATAAATCTCTACATAAGGTTATCTCAGTTTTTTTGTACATTTGTTTATGTAGTTGGTTTGGTTAAATTTGTAAAATTGTATTTGCAGATTATTTTGAGTAATTGTTTATTTGGGGTAAAAGATTATTTATTTGTGGAAATTATACAATTGAATGTAGCGTCTATTTGATATTTGCACCAGTTTGAATTTAATTCACAGTATTAAATTTACATAACTTTGTATTTATGTCAAGTAATGTGTGTTGAAATAGAATTGTGTGTTTACATCACTTATTTATATTTATTGATTATTAGTTCAGATAAAAAACAAACATCCTATTCTGATAAATTTTTAAAAGCTATTTTGTTTGGGTTATGTATTTGTAAAATGCCTTCAGTATTATTGTGAGTAGTTTACATTGAGGAGTACATTGTTTTGATGGTTATATTTCATTGATTATTAATCTCTTTTGATAATTTTTTTTTTTAAACAACTCATTTACTTATTAATGTTACAGTTTATGATTAGTTTCTTATCTGAGATACATTTGTATCTCAGTGGGTATATGTACAGGCATTTTATTTGAAGTACCGCTTTCAACTTTGAAGTAGAATAGACATTTGTTTCTTTTTTGTCATCAAGAAATTCACACATGTTTGCATATTAATTGATATATTTTAAGAAATCTGCTACTATAATGCATTACCTGGATAACTGCTACATAATTTTCTAAAAGCTTTTAGATAAATTTCCTTGTTTTACTTCGCTGATAAATTTAATACTGTCTTAATAAGTGAGCCCTGAAAGGAGGTGTTTTTGTTCATCAGTTGTGCTGATGCCATGTATCCAAAAACTTTCTTTTTTTTGTCTTCAGTCATTTGACTGGTTTGATGCAGCTCCAATATTCCCTATCTATTGCTAGTCGTTTCATTTCTGTATACTCCCTATATCCTAGATACCTAACAATTTGTTTTACATATTCCAAACGTTGCCTGCCTGCACAGTTTTTTCCTTCTACCTGTCCCTTCAATATTAAAGCGACTATTCCAGATTCCCTTAATATGTGGCCTATAAGTCTGTCTCTTCTTTTAACTATGTTTTTCCAAATGTTTTTTTCATCAGTTTGCTGCAGCACCTCTGTATTTGTCACTTTATCCACGCACCTGAAAACATTCTCCTATAGCACCACATTTCAAAAGCTTTCAATCTTTTCTTCGCAGGTACAACCGATCGTCCAAGTTTCAGTTCCATATAAAGCTATACTCCAAACATATACAATCAAAAATGTTTTTCTGATGTTTAAATTAATTTTTGATGTAAACAAATTATATTTCTGTATGAAAGCTTGTGATATTCTGCATTTTATATTGCTCCTGCTTCGTCCATAATCTTTTCTCTTCCTATTTTTATATTCAGTGGTTCATCTACATTACTTCTACTATATTTCATTACATTCGTTTTGTTGTTGTTTTCCTTTAGTAGTTCTTGCGTAGGACTTCATCCATGCCATTCATTGTTTCTTCTAAATCTTTTTTACTCTCAGCTAGAATTCTATCATCAGCAAATCATACCATCTTTATATTTTCACGTTGCACTGTTACTACAGATCCAAATTGTTCTTTAACATCATTAACTGCTTGTTCTATGTAAAGATTAAAAAGTAACGGGGATAGGGAACATCCTTGTTGGACTCCCTTTCTTATTGCGGCTTCTTTGTTATATTCTTCGATTATTACTGTTGTAGTTTGGTTCCTGTAAATGTTAGCAATTGTTCTTCTATCTCTATACTTGAACCTTTACTTTTTTAAAATGCTGACTATTTTATTCCAGTCTACGTTATCAAATGCCTTTCTAAGTATAAATGCCAAGTGTGTCAGTTTGTTTTTCCTTAATCCTCCTTCTACTATTAATCTAAGCACTAAAATTGCTTCCCTTGTCCCTACTTTTCCTGAAACCAAATTGGTCTTTTCGTTACACTTCTTTCACTCTCCTCTCATTTCTTTGTAAAAATTCTAGTTAAGATTTTTAATGCATGAGATGTTAAGCTGATTGTTCTGTATTCTACATTTTTCTACTTCTACTTTCTTTGGTATCGAAACAATAACATTCTTTTTGAAATCTGACGGAACTTCCCCTTTTCATAAATATTACGCTCTAGTTTGTAAAATCTATCTATCGTTTCCTCAACTGCACAGTAACTCTGTAGGTAGCCTATCTATCCCAGGAGCCTTTCTTCCATTCAAATCTTTTAATGCTTTATTAAATTCAGATCTCAGTTGTATCTCCATTTCATACACTTCAACTTCCTCTTCTTCCTCTATAACACCAGTTTCTAATTCATTTCTTCCGTATAACTCTTCAATATATTCCACCCTCCTATCAACCTTTTCTTTTTTATTATAAATCGGTGTACTATCTTTGATTAACAAGTTATTAGATTTTTAATTTATGTACCACAAAATTCTCTGTAACTTCCTGTATGCTCCATCTATTTTACCAATGATCATTTCTCTTTCCACCTCTGAAACTTTCATTAATCCACTCTTCTTTTGCTAATTTTGAATTTCTGTTTATAGTTTTTCTTAATTGTCAATAGTTCCTTTTACCTTCTTTACCACTAGCATTCTTATACTTTCTATGTTCATCCATTATCTGCAATATATCCTTTCATATCCAAGGTTTTCTACCAGTTCTCTTTGTTCTGCCTAAATACACTTAAGCTGATGTAAGAATTTCCTTTTTAACATTCTCCCATTTTTCTATATTTTCTGCCTTATCTTTTTACTCAGACCTCATGCAATGCCCTCCTCAAAGATCTTCTTTACCTCCTCTTGCTCAAGCTTCTCTAAATCCATCGATTTATCTGACATCTTTTCTTCAGGTTTTTAAACCCCAATCTACATTTCATTATCACTAAATTATGGTCGCTCTCAATGTCTGCTCCAGGGTAAGCTTTGCAGTCGATGAGTTGATTTCTAAATCTTTGTTTAACCATGATTTAATCTTTCAGGTGCCCGTCTGTTTTTTGCTTTTTTCTCCTGTTCGGAGCTTCTCCATATAGATTAAGCCATATTAACCACAGCAAGCCAGAGCTCTTCTTTGGATAGCCTGTAATTCATAATTCCCTCGGGCGGAAACATAACCTTTGTACCCAGGAGTACATCAAGTACTTTTTTTAATTAGCTAAACTGTTTCGAGGCTCAATAGTCGTGTGTGGCACAGACATTCTGCATTATGCTTTAGGGCAACTGAATGGTGTGGTAGTGGGAGAAATGCCAAGAAAACATGGCGTGAAGGACCACAGGTCAATACCTGTGGCCCTACACGCCACACTTTTTGCAGGTCACCAGCTCCCTGCACCCCTCCTTGAAATGTCCATCTTTCCCGCAGTTAAAACAACATTTAGTTTTGACAGGACTGGCACTTAGAGGCCTTATGGCCATGGTCCCAACAACAAAAGTACCTTTCCAGTTCCATATCTAGTGTTATCCTGCACATCACTACTCCAACTCGCAGGCACCCCACCTTGAGGAGCTTGTTAATCAACAATGCAATGCAACCACCCACTTGTTAATTTGCAATGTAGCCACCCGCATTCCTGAGTAAGCAGGTCTCAACCTAAGGGTCTGCACCACTTTCTCTTCTCTCTCTGCAGTCTCCCTCATTACCACCTCCTTAGTCGTGAGGCATCAAGATCTTTAATACAGATACTCTGCCTTTGTACATTTTGCTTCAGGGCAACCTTAACGCCATGTACACCTTCCTGCAGCTTCTTCATCATTTTCAAAGGACCGTCACCCTTATCTTTAACATGAATCCAAAGGTCCTTCCCCTGACCCCTCTGGATTTCCCTCCTGCACACCTTTAACCTCCTTAGGAGGTCTGTAAAAGTTTTCTTTCCTTGCTCTATCACCTTAACTACCAAGGTCTTGCTATTCTCCATCAAAGCCACACTAGTAGACCTATCTCTCTTAGCTTTATTTGACACAACTTTCTCAACATATAGATCGGTGGTCCAATTGGTCCTCCTGCTCGCATATTCCACAATCTTCCTGGTTACCCTGGCTGCCTCACCTTTCTCCGCACCAAAAACTACTTCCATTCTGGCCTGTAGAAAAATTTGCATAATATTCTTCTGTAATTGAGGGATATACCCCCTCCCCAGCTGAAAAATCTATGAAGTATAAATATTCTCCTTTCAAAGTCTTCCAGGTCTTCCCCCTTGAGGACAGTCGCTGTCTCTTTGCAAGCCAACAATTGGCCCGCTATAAGTTGGCCAGCTGCCATAAGATGCTTAACCCTCGTAGCCATCTTAAGAACTGACTCTGAGTACTTATTCTTGGCCTTGCCCAGATCTAAGACTAAAGCGATATGTTTCTCCTGCTCGCCAAAAATCGATTCAGGGAGTTCAACCATTTTAATATACCACTCTTTCCTCCATTTACTGGCTACTAGTGCATCAATGTCCTCATCCTTTACACCTTCCTCAAGCTGGCGCAACAATTCATTACCGCTCAAGACAGTTTTGGTCTGGCATGGCCACCTCTCTCCTATCTGCCTGTTCACAAATGAATTCAATTCAACAAAGGATCAAAAGGACGCCACCACCACTCTCCATATCTCCTGCCAACTCCTGTAATTCTCTTACTGTGTGGCTTTTTTCAATGTGCTTGGTCAGAGTGCCACTTACAATGATCAATTCTTTGACATACTTAAGAAGTTCTCCTTGCAGAGTACCCACTTGTTTGTCTTCTGCCTTCTTCTCCATCTCCATCGCAGCTATTTTAGCTGAACGGCTGCTCTTATGTTGTTCCTTCCTCTTCCCTCCTGCTGACACAGCATCCGTTGATTCACTCGTAGTTGAGTCCCTTGAGCTATAAGCAAACTGCAGCGCCTGCTGCTGTTGGATACAACTTCTTTTCACCATTGTGCCCTAATCCAGCACATTAATATCATACCACTTTGCATTTCAGTAATAAACAAAAGATATACCTAAGCAGTAGCTTGATAGATAAAACTATGAGCCTATGTTATCAATAAAGATAACAAAATTAAGGAAATTGAATTTAATTCCGGTACACAAGTTCTTATCACTAATAAAGTTATAGTCAATGCTATCAACTGAAGATAACAAACACCATATCTTTTAATAACATAAACAATGCACCAACGATAAGAACAGATTAAATATCCTCTACTTGTAAACAAGAGGCCTCCCAAGGGGATGGCAACAAGCGATAGTTTGTTGCTTATTACTAATATTAAAGTAATAAAAACTCAAGATTAAAAAACTGTCCAATCACCAAATCACAGAAGACAAAAGAAAATCGTTCCAGAAACCAAATCACAATTGTCCGTTGTACAAACCAATAGAAAAAAATTGATTTATCCAAACCAAAACTCAGATAAATACAGAGCTCAGTGAGACACCACCTTACTTGAAAAATCCTCCAACTCAGCTATTTCAAAAGACCTGTGAAATATATAATGATCCCTCTGTAAAATATTTTTTGATTTATTTGAAATATCCACCAACCAGGCATGCTGTATTGGGTGTATATTCCCAATATAATTTCAGGTAAAATAATTTTTACAGTTAGTTTCAGGTAAAATAATTTTTTACAGTTGATGATTTTGCAATATTTTATACCGGAAACTATATGATGTATGCACCTAGTTAATGGAGAGTTTTTATTACATATTCCTTTTTATTATACCAATAAAGCCAGTGAAAAAAAAAAATGTGCTGTAGAAAAATATTTTTGGCAATTAATTTATTAGATTGTAAAATATGGATCTATTTGCAGGCTTTTTTCACATGTTTCTGCATTGGTTTTTTTATACAGTTCTGTTTTTGGTTTTTTAATTTTTGTTTCATAGTTTATATTTTACAATTTGGATATCTGTCGCACACATTGTATATGTTTTTTTTAAACAAATATTTCTGTATTAGATTAAATGAACAAACAACCAGTTTAACTTCTGAGCTAGCAAGTCTTGGTTGGAATGGTACAAATTGATTTATGTAAGCAGTAGATACAAATAATTTTTGAAGAATATGTCATTTTACAACTAGGAAAAGGGGAAAGCATTGACCATTCAGGACAGTTTTTAAGAATTTCTAAAGAATTTTATGGATTTAACTTTTTAAATGGTTAGTTTTCTGGGTTAGAGAATAAATTAACAGTGACCCAATTCAATATTTTCAACAATTCAGGAATTTAGGTAAATTTTCCTAGTTTTCCAAGAAAAATGAGGATTGATCTGAATGAACTAATTTTCAACATTCATTTATGATACCAAATTTATAAAGTCTGTTGTTTGTCTTTCTGGCTTTACAAAAGGGCATGTAAATCAAACGTATGAAAAAGTATTGAGAGGATCACAAGGTCCAAACAGCTTCTTTGAAAAGACTTGAATAATGGACTGACTAAAGTGATCCTAATGGTTTTCTATATATACTTTTGTTATTAATGGTTTTAGGGTTTACTTTCTCTGAAAACCAACTATATTCTTCTGTGTGATTTGTATAACTTTACCAAAACTGTGTGTGTTTACTGAAACTGTGTAACTTTATACATGAAGTTTTGGAAGAATTAAGTTGATTCTTCACCGAAAGTAAAATTCAGTACAGTTAATTTTAACATTTGCCCACATCTTTTGTCATTGAAATATGTATGATGTAATAATCAGATTAAAAAAACAACATGGCTAGGAAGTGAGGGTACATCAAAGCAAACATTTTTTTATGACTGATTATAAAAAAATTAGTTTTTATACTATGCAATATTACACAATACTAACCATATAATTGTTGATATGTATGATAGCAGAATCATACATATGATTATGGGTGTTCAACTTAAATTAGTCCCCATCACTTGGTAGGTTATACTAAATGCATATTTTTTCTAAAATGCATTTATAGGTGTGAGATAAATAAAATAATGTGGAAGATGTCGCATATGATGGAGTTGAAGTGGAGAGGACAGCTTATTTTACCTACTCATGCAAGTGGGGAGGACAGCTTATTACCTACACATGCAACTGGGGAGGACAGCTTATTACCTACACATTTAAGTATTGGAAATCTGTTTCAACCATTGATTTTTGAACAAGGTTGCATAACCGTGTGCTATTTGTAAAATTGCAATTATACTGTTGAAGAATTAGTATTCAGATGGAAACTTATTTAGAGAAGAAATCTCATGTTGTATGTCAGTGAAAGTTCAGGAAGAAATTTGAAAAGGATCAGCATCAGTGAAAAGTATTATTCAGAAGTTAGTTAAAAAATTTTGTGAAACAGGTTTGTTAGACCAGAAACTGGCTAATGCAGGTTACACAAGAGATTAAAATGGCAGTTACAAGATTTCATAAATTTTTGCTGAGACCAAGCCAGGTAAAGGACATTTTACTAGGTTCAGCCCACATTGCAGTGAGAAGAATTGTGAAATGTTATCCATGCTGACTGCAGTTTTTCCATGAGCTAACTAATACTGATTATGCTAGAAGGGTTCACTACTCTCAATGGTTCAAGAACTTCATTAGAGGAAACATTGGCTTTTTACAGATGAAGCATGGTTTCACATTGGTGAGCTTGTTAATAGTCAGAATGTGTGGACATGGGTTACTGAAAACCTGCATATTTTCTTTGAATCTCCCTTACACCCACAAAAATAGGTGTATGATTTGTGGTTTTAAGGGGGTATAAAATAGGATCTTTTGAAAAAAATTACTGTGGATGCTGCCATGTACTAAGTGCTCTTGCCTTATTGCAAGAGCGTGAGTGTGACTGCTGGTTGAAAAGGACAGCATTACTTGCCATACAGCTCATTCTATTATGGTGACGCTGCAGAATTTTTTAGGTGGAAGAATCATTTCTAAAGGATTGTGGCCACCAAGATTTCCCAATATGATGACCAGACTTCTTTCTGTGGGGTTGTTTATAGGAGCAATCCACATGCCCTGCAGGAAATGAAGACAAACATTACCAATGCCATCCAGGAAATAGATAGGGTACAGCTAATAAGAGTAGCCAGGAATATGGCCAAACATATTGACATATGTTCTATTGTATAGAAGTGGATGAACATCATTTTCAACACCTGTAAATTATGTAAGTGTTTGCCAATTATTATTTATAGACTAAACTAAGTGGCAGGGCCTCTTTTAAGTTGAACACTGTTTCTCTCATTCTCTCTCTCTCTCTCTCTGTGCATGTGTGCGCATATATATATATATATAAAATAGCAATATTCATAGCATTTAATTTTGCTTTTGGCATATTATTTAAGTTCTTTGCATATAATAAGAAATAAATTTCAAATTGCTCATTAATATTGCATTAAGTATCAAGGTACAGATAAATAAGTTAAAAGATATTTTGAATTTCTGTCATATGTAAGTATTCAACTTTTTGTTTACCATGTGTAAACAGGTATTTAGATAAGTTAAGTTGTAAAACATAAATATTAAAAATGCTGTCTTTAATCTTTTGTATTGTGTTTTATTACCACTATAAAAAATTAACTGTAATTTTTTCATCAAATTATACATTTACATTTATTCTCACTTTCAAAATAGATTGTTTATTATTTTATCACCAAAATAGCTACTTTGTTAGTTATAATCCTTTTGTAGTATCATAGTATTTTTTAAATTAATTACTTCTAATAACTGTATTATTTATTCAGCTGTAGATTAGTTGTAATTAAATAAAGCATTTTTAAATTTAGGGTTTCTTAGTAAATAAATATGTTAATATCATTGATAGACTAAACTAAGCCCCTAATAGACTTAAAACTTAGCCCCTTGAAGTATTGCTGTGTGTTCTGTTGCTCATTAGAATATAAATAAATAATATAAGATTTAAGTGTATTGACATGACAAATTATCATGCTAATACATATAATAGTCAAAATAATTTGCTAATCAATTTACAAAATACAAATGAATGTAATTCAAGGTAGATTATTCAGACAAACTTAATTCAACACCATTTGTCTTTTGTTAATTTTTTAAAATACATTTTTTGTGTTCTTCCAAAACCCTAACTTGAAATGTTAATTTAAGGACAGAGTTTTAATTTATATGCAACTCTAAATTATACACCACTCCTTGCATTATTGCAGCATTATATTATATATAACAACTTAAAAGAAAAAAAGTAATTATGTGGGGGTGAGGAAGGCTAATATATTATTAAAGTTTAAAAATTTCATTTTTTAATTGGTTTTTTTTTAAGCCAAATGCAGTTCTTTAATTATTTTTCTACTTCCTTGGTATAAAGTAAAGTAAGTAGTTGTGATTGTGAAAAATTTCGGTTTTTATATTTCAATGGAAATATCCATTTTGACCATAACTGAATCCATTTTTACTAGTTTTGGTGTGACGTCTGTTCGTGTGTATCTGTATGTATGTATGTATCTCGCCTAACTCAAAAACGATTAGCCATAGGATGTTGAATTTTGGATTTATCTTCTTTTGTTTTTTTTCTTAACTTTATTTATTTTTTTAATTTAAATATATTGATTTAATATTTATTAATCCGTGGTTGTAAAAAACAAATTACAATAAATAATAATTCATTGATTAAAAAAAAAATGAAAAAAAATTGTTAGTGAAATAAAATTAGAAGTAAAATAAAATTAAAATAATAGTTTTGGTGAAACATGTGATTGTTTAATATTAATTGAAAATTATAATTTAGAATCGTATTATTTTTGGATTTTCTTAGCAATTCTTATAAAAATTGTATATATTTTTTTTTTTAAATCGTGTTATTTAATTATTTGACAGAAAAATAAAATACATTTTTGAATTTTATTCAATTTAAAGTGATTGTTGAAAACTGTTTTCACTTGTGTGTAATATGCACAAGATTTCTGGTGTGTCGTATAAATAAAAGTTAATTAAACTATTCCATTTAGTGAACTCCTGTATACTGGTTACAAATATTAATTTTGACCTTACGGCGGTGTAGAATAATCTGTTATTATTATTAGATTATTTGGTAAACAATTTATTTAAAGAGGAATCAAGGGACTTTTAACTCTAAACTAATATTTTAACAGTTGTGCAACTGTCCACTTTTATTAAAAAATTGGAGGATCGTATCTCATTTTCAAATGAAATAAGTTTAAATGAAGTGCAGCATAAATGTGTATAGTAAATTTAATAGACGTACAAGGAAGTCTTGTGGTGTCCTCATCAGATTTTTTTTCTATCAAACCTGTACAGCTAAACATTATGTAGTCTAGAGATACCTTAGTTGTAAACACTTTTTATTGAGTAAAGTTTCCATTGCTTAATGTAGAAGTGAGTGTTAGGAAGTTAATCCTGGTATAAATGTGGAAGTCACATTTATATTTTCACATTAATTTTCACATTCACATGTACAAGCTTTAATGAATTAATTCATCAGTCAAAAAAAAAAAATAGAGAATGCTATTTTTTAACAATGTTTTTTTTAAAAGGATGATTATTATTTAGAAAACATAGTGAATGTTTTAATAATGTTTAATTGCAATAAATTTTAATTTAAAATAATAAATAATAATGACATTGTTGAAACCATCATAACTAAATAAAATTGTTCTTTGTTATTGCTGCTTATTTTTTTTCTAGCTGATATTAATTTAGCAGAATGGGGTCGAAAAGAAATAATTCTTGCTGAAAATGAAATGCCTGGCTTAATGGCTCTTCGAAAAATGTACAGCTCATTGAAACCTCTTAAAGGAGCACGTATTGCTGGATGTCTGCATATGACAATTCAATGTGCTGTTCTTATTGAAACACTTGTTGAGCTTGGTGCTGAGGTATTTATTTTTAATTTTTGTAAAGTTTTCTTATTTACTTCTTGTAAGTATAATATGATCATAGTTACTTTTATATGTTTGTTTATTTATTATATTCCATTAATAACAATGATATACAAAAAAAAATTTCTAATGTTTCTCTAAGTGTGATACCATTTCTTGAATTGCTTTTTTGCCTACATACAAATCTGTAAATACAATTTTTCTATCAACCTTAGTTTTAAATAAATTATGCTTCAAAAAAATTACGGGAAAATGTAGTTAAAATCTGTAAAGTTTATAATTTTGCATGGCCATAACTGTGTTATAATGATTTTGCTGATGCTTTTCTTTTATAAATAGCCTCAGGCACATCTCGAATTAATGTCCAACAGCAATTGGCTAGCATGTTAATATTTCACTTCCCTTTATAGCGGCTTTCCACCACCGAAATGTCTTGGTGGAAACATTCACCGTGTTCGTTACTTACGTTTCTGAGATTGTCCGGGAAAAACCCAGAAGTGAGTGGAGAAAACTTTATTTTCAAAGGCACATTATATCCCACAGCTCTATATGAAGTAAGAAGTTGATAAAATATAAATCCCTAGCTTGACTGTCCTGTTCTCAAAGAAAACACATGTACTTAGTATAGCCTAACTGCATGCCCAACAAAATAGCTATAACTTTCAAATTACCACATTGTATGTCTCTTTCAAATTAATACCATAAACGGTTGGTATCAAAGGATATTTGTTACTGTTGTGTAGTAGAACCACTTTTAAACTATACTTGAACAAATCTATGAAAAGGTGCCAGTCCTCAGGTTTATAAAACTTGTCCTACGTGCAACATAAGCTCATCAATATTTCTGCAATAAAACAAATCATTTTCATCAATAATGTACTGAGAAAGTTTTTTTTGTCGGATTCAAAAGCCTGAAATTTTTGTACTTATTTGAAGTAAATTCCAAACTTGTAGTCTTGATCCTGACAGTTTAGCTTGATTTTTTGATAAATTTAAATCCCTAACCAAGTCATCTAATTCACCTTGTGATATAAGATGTGGCGTATTGGAAGATAATTCAAAATCAAAATTATTGTTTTTTTCTTCAGTACTACCAGATTCTTCATCACTACTTTCGAAATATACATTTACAGGTGGCTAGAATAATTTCACTGTGAGGTACAAGCCTGATCGCAGATTGCAATGAAGGATATTTTACAGTATGTTTAGATTTTTTTAGAAATTTCAGACACACTTGTTAAACAAAAGCAACAGTCTGTTACATGAGCCTTTGTTTCACACCAAACATAGGTACACCAAATAGCAAAGCCTTCCATCCTTAAATATGAACAATTAGAGCATACTTTATGAGCAACCCACGTCTTATCCTGAACACCAATTTTACACTGAAAGAACAAATGATATGCTTCTTTAATTAAAAGTGTAATGTTTTTTTCTATTTTTTTATATGGTAAATTCACCACATACATAACTAAAGGCATCCACATCATTTACACAATTTTGAGGCATTATGACACTGCACTGTTAACAAACTTAAGACAGCAATAAGACTGAACGTAATTAATTCATTCCTAAATCCAGTGCTTAATACAAACAACACAGCTGTGTTTTCAGCTACATGGTTTGACATGCACAGACATGATTAATCTTGTCCATGAAGGCTCACTCTTCAGTATTAGATATGATATAATGTGCAACTGATATTAAATTCTTGTCTAGTATTGCTTATTTATAGGTTAAAAATTATGTTAACTTAGTTAAACAATAAAAAATGAGCTAACAAAATGCTAACTATACGTTGAAAAATGAATAAAACTTTTAATTAAAGTTTAAAAAATTAATCAAAAATGGTGGGTAATAAAAAGATTCTGAGTTCATATTTGTTTTCAGCATCAAAAAACAGATTAACATCTTGTACTGCATGTTAGGAAACAAAAATTATGTTTATCAGTATAACCAGAGCAGTAAATTGGAGCACTAATTACAAATAGACATGTATCTTAGAAAGTGATAATTAGTTGATAATAATAACACATTCATAAATGAAGTAAGTAGATACAATAAAATTTATTTTTAATTAATAGTTTTATTTTTTATGCAAATTTTTGAGATTAAGAAAAAGTGTAGGAAGAGTAAAATACATTATCCAGAGTGTTCATAAAGTGACACAACCTTATGGAAGAATATTTTTTTCTTTTGCAGCTGGTTTAATTGAGGAAAAATGGGTTACCCAATGCAGCAGTGAATACTCATTGTCTCCCAATACATTAGATGTGCCAATTATGCCCAGACCCAGAATGCCTTCACAGGAAAAGTATAGTGTGGTTGCATCAGACAGGTCCACCATCAAGTGGTTGTACGATAAGTTCCAAGAGAAGGAATGTGGTAGATGCAGCCAAAAGTGGTTGACCGAAAGTGCTACACTAGAAAAGTTGATAGACATGCAAGCTGCATATTCTGTTAGTCCCAAGAATTCTGTGCAAAGTCTATCTAGCCAGTCTGGTCCTACTATTGGTAGTGCCCACACGGCATTGTGCAACAAGTGTTTAAAGATGCATCTGTTTAGAATTCATGTTGCTCACGAGTTGTTATCTGCAGGCACTGGAAAACGTATACCTTTCTGTCAGCAGTTCTTGTCATCTGTACTGCCAGATGGGGCATGGTTCCACCTTGATGGATATGTTACTCCACAGAATTCATGTTTTTGGTATATGGAAAATCCACATCAACTGCATGAATTTCCTCTGCACTGACAAAAAGTGAGTGTTTGGTGTGCATTTTCACGTAGGCAAATCTTCATGACATTCTTTTGTGGCACAGTGAATAGTAAGCGTTACATACAGATGGTGCAACAATTTGTAAACACTGTACCTTCAGACTGGCTAGAGTACACCTGTTTTCAGCAGGACAATGCTACGGCTCAGTGGAATACTTAGTTAAAAAAAAGGTGTTTTTATTTTGCTAGTAATTTTAAATCCATTTTTATGTTTACTTCTTTTTTTTTCGATAACTTTAAATTACATTGTTCAATTTGAATATCACATATAATGACTATAACACTTTTATTTTATAATCTGTAAAATATTTTATTTTCATAAGAACTTGATATTTGGATACAAACTTAGAGTTAGTAAAACTTATGATTTATAAATATAAAACTGCTCTAATGAATTTTTACCTGTAGTGTTTTACTTGTACAGTCTTGTATTTTGTTTGGATATTTCTATTTGCTACACAAAATTGGGAATGGATGAAGTCATTCCATTTGGAACCCTGTAGCTCTTCTCAAGTGGTTCTTTAATTTATGAAGAAAAAGGAAATAAATCATGATTTTGTCTACTTGTGGCAGAGTGGCTGCATTTCGATTATTCCAAAGGTTCTAGATTAAAATTCTGGGTAGGCTTAGCATTTTTCATCATGTTATGTTTGTGTTGCTCCTTAAAAACTACAAAATATTGTCACTCGTACATTCAGCTAAGAAATAATATTATTGTACAAGCAGTCTACTGCTTAAAATTGTCACCCTAATTTTCTTTAATTCTTTGCATAAACAAAAATAAAAAAATAATTTCAACAAGGATTTATTGAAGTGATTTGATTTACTAATCCAGCGCTCCTTAGTTGATTGTTTATTTATTTTTAATTTTAGCCTTATCAATTTTATTCCAATTGATAAGGCTATATTAATAATTTTCAGAAATACCATTACCTTGGTCTATGTTATCTTTTAGTAGATTTTATACTTATATGTTAATAATGTGCCTAACATCAGACTAACAAAAAAAGAGTTTCAAACTAATTGAAAAATAAAATAAAAAGAAAAAACAAAACATTTAGATAAACCTAACACTGTAAAATTGCCAATCTGTGACAGAGTGATAGCATTACCGCCTTTCACTTAGAAGGTCTTGAGTTTGAATTCCAGTCATCTGGCATTTTTCGTTTGTAAAAAAATTTCATAATCCATTTTCTCATTTAAGCTTCAAGTTTATTTGATGAATTATTTAAAAAAGATAAAAACACAAACCAAAACGCAAACATTATCTAGCATGTTGATATCTGCCTTATAAACTGTGGCAGCTTTTAAAGCAAAGATGTTTGGGAATATATTAAAAAAACTTTCCTCAGCCTTAAAAAATAGTAGTTTTTACGTTTTGTTCAAGGGTTATGTAACTTCATTAAGTATCAGTTCCATAAAAGTATTTGTTCAGTATGATATATTTACTAGTATAGATGAAAAGCTGTATATAAACAAGTTAATTTAGTCTGTTTTGTTGTGAAATTAAATTTAAGAAAATGTAAAAAATTTAGTGATACCTATTTAGGAAACTAATTTTCTGCATGCTGCTGTTGACTTATATTACATTTTTTTTAATTTGCTTATTTTTTCATTTTAATTCTTATCAGGTACAGTGGTCCAGTTGCAATATATTCAGTACACAGGATCAGGCTGCTGCTGCAATTGCTAAACGTGGTATTCCTGTATTCGCGTGGAAAGGAGAAACTGATGATGAATTTATATGGTGTATTGAACAAACACTTATATTTCCAGATGGAAAGGTAATTACAGTAGTTTATACAATTTGTTTTTATTAACTAATCTTAGATAGAAAGATCTTGTTAGTAGAAATACGATTCAAGATTACAGTATTGAATCCTATGTGGGCATAATAAATTTACTATTGACAGGGTGAAATTAGTTTTATAACATCATGGAAACTGCTCTATTAAAGTAAATAATTTACTTTCATTAAGGATTTAAGTTTTACTTTCAACTCCATTTCAGTATTTATTTAATTTCATTGTACATATGTTGTATAGTGGCAGAGTAAATATGGACCAATTTTAGTGAAATTTATGTTTCATATTGACCATTACTTTGATGGACTGTTATTTGCTGGGGCAGGTAAGAAATAATAATTATTTCTTGCTGTCTGTTGAAAATGCTCTTAGAATAAAGTATCTGATAAATTAAGCATTCTAGAAATAAATAATTTTGATAAGAAATACCCTTTAAAAATAAGTAAGTAGCCTTAAAATAGTAGATGTTAAAAGGAAGTATTTCCCTTAAAACTGTTAATGTTAATATAGTTGCTTGCAGTAAATAAGAGGAAAGGATAAGAAGGCTTATGTAAAGAGAATTTCTTTATTTTACAGCAGTACTACCAAGTGAGCTAGACAAAGAGTTGCTGGTTTTATTTTAAATACACGATTAAAAAAATGTTGTAGATTTGGGCCAATTAATAAAGGACTTTGTATACTGGGTCTGAAACATAGATTTAGAAACTTACAGTTAGGAAAGGAAACTCTCTCCAGGTAGTAACTGAAAAGATAATACTCCATAAATAATCGTGTAAAACAAAAGAAGAGCAGGACAGTTTGCAATAGCAAACAAATAGGTCAAATAGACCATGAATTAATATATCAAAGAAAAATTCCTGATCACTTTGTGGTAAAAGGAGTGTATGGAATGAAACTTACCTACTTCACTGGAAATAATATTAAGTGATTGAAAGAAGTGAAGAGTATGTTGTTAGGAGTGTTAAAAGCAACAAGAAATGATGACAGATTAATGGAGGATTGGAATTATTACTATATATTTTTTTTTAAGTTGGCAGGCTGAATTACAGCTACAGTTGAAATATTAAACGCTATAAATTATACTTGACAGTCCATCTTAAATGTTTGACTGTTTACTCTTGAGATATTAATGATGATTATTAATATTACATGGCTTTCACTATGATGATACAAATCAAATTTTTGTTATATACCAGATTATGAAAAAATACTGCATGGAGTACAGTGCTAACCAAAATTATTTTTGTTGATTTCTAGCAAACCTTTGATAATATATTAATAGGGAATGGATTTGTGAACTGTTAGTGAAACTAGTTAGATTTATTAAGGAAAAATTGAAAAATACAAGATCTTAATCAGTTTAAACATCAAAAGAAGCAGGTGCATTGAGATTGGTTTAGGAAATAAGGAGGGTGAAATTCTACTATTAGCTGTGTTGATTTTGAATCAGATAGAGATTTTCAAAGAGGCCTAAGAAATAAAAAAGGAAAATTGGCTCATAAACAAAATAAAATTTTAATAAATAAAAGAAGATAGAGTAAAGTAAAGAGTTTCTTTTTTTTAATTAGTGGGAGTGATAGTTGGAATGAAGAATGAGTTTAGATATCTGGCATGAACTGTAAGATAAAGATCCAGGAAGACTTTGCTAACCTTATTTTTGTTAGACTGAAATTTACCTAACATAACACAAAACTAAAGCTATTTAGAAAATTTATTAGACTAGTAGTTTATGGAGCTGAGGCATGAGCAGTAAATAGCATAGATAAAATGATGTATGTGTTATTGAAAGAAAGATAAGAAAAAAAGGATACTTACGCATTAGCCCATTGACCAATAAATTGCAAACTTTTGGGTTATTGTTAATATCACCCGATATAACCATTATATTACCATTTTTGTAACCATTTATATTTTATAAATATAATTTAACCAAACTTAACCTACGCTCGCTTCGCTTGCTAATCTTGACTAATTAACAAAGTAATAAATTCAGTAATTAATGCAATTATTTATTACTTAAATAATCAAAACATTACTGTTAATTGGTCAAGGTTAGCGAACATATGTTAAGTTTGGTTAGTTTATATCTATAATTATAAGCAATAATGCTTATATTTTTAATATATAAAATTTGTTAATGATTCCATAACTTTGAAGTATTTTCAAAGTTACAGGATCAGTATGGTTATGGTCAACGAGCTAATACGTAAGTACTGAAAAAAAAAGTTCAGCTCAGTAATATTAAACACAATGTAGTGTGCAAAGTTTAATGGCGAATAGTTAGATTTGTTGAAGCCAAAGATGTTTTGAAACCACTTAAAACTACAAAGCATGTAATGACTATACTGTATTTAGTTAGCTTATAGAGTGAAGAACAAACAAATGTTTTGTTGTGTGTGTGAGTTCATCATGATTCTGCTGAGTCACGTCCCATGTATCAGTATTGATTCGCAACACGGCCATATCTATGTACAATAATAGTATTGTACATATATGTATAGCGACTAAACGGTATAATTAGTCAAGTAGTAGTCATATAATCAAACATTTTTATAATGTTTTGTCTTCTCATTTCTATTATAACCCTTGATGTTTTCATATGATCACTCTTGTTCTCGTGCTAATTTTTCTATTTTTTTTTGACTTATTTATTTACTGTAAAGTTATTTAAAATTAATAAAATGGAATTTTTTTAAGTTTACATGAATGTGACTGTAGTGTATTTCTAGATTTGTGTCTGTACATACGACTTGAGTTATACCATTATTTTGAAACCACGTCTGATACCGATACAGCTGATAATGTGCATGATTATTGATATGCCCTCCGAAAAAAAGACCACAAAAAATCTTTAGTCGTGCAGAAAAACACATAATTTTAAATGCTTACAAAAGCAAAATAAAAAGTAGTCCAGTGGTGTTGATTTCAGATGTTGTTAATAAAACTGCTAACATAAGTGGAAGTCAAAAATAAAATTTGTGTATTTTTTATGAATCATGTTTTTATTGAAATTGTCGATTTTCTCTTCAATTGACCTGCAGGATTTTGTTTTCTTAGGAGACTAATTCATTAGTAGATTTATTCTCGCGAATCACATTATACAATGAAGCAGCACAATTTCCACTTATGTTAGCAATTTTATTGCTGCTTGATTTGAAGAAAAAGTTAACAATTTTGATAAAAACACAATTTGCAAAAAGTACACAAATTTTATTTTTGAAATGAACTGCCTTCAATAGACAAAGTGTTACAAGTTATATATGACAATAATGATCTACCAGATTTCCAAAGAATAACTTTTTATAAACTGTAAAAAGTATGAATTTTAAGGATGAAAAATGGGGGCCAGGAAAATGATTTAATTTACAGGGATGACATCATTATTTGGCGAAGACATTATTTCTAAAATAAAGTAAATGAGGCAAAAAGCCTGTAGAATATATTTTTTTTAAACTTGGGTCAACGAAGGCCACGCAAAAAGTTTTGTTTGGAAAGATAAAGCTGTGAATTCATCAAAAGAAGCCTTTCTGTGTGGCTTGTCAACCAGTAATAAGGCTCCATTGGGTAAGGCTAGGCGTCTCATTTGCAGGAAACTATGATAACAAGATAAACATTTGAGAAATGGTTTAGCAATGTGTTACTCTCTTCTGAAAGATAATTCGGTTATTGTCTTAGACAATGCCTCTTACAATTCATGAATAAAGAAAAAATTCCAGTTGTGTCTTGGAAAAGGAATGATATCAAAATATGGCTTAGTTCAAAAGGAGTGATCTTTGAAGAGGTTGAGCTGTCCAATTATTGCAAAGGGTTTTGTGTATTAAAAGTAATTTTAGTCAGTATAGTTGATGAGTTAGCTTTGATAACCTCTCTATCATTGTGAAGTAAACTCATTTGAATTAATTTGGGGACAAATCAAAAGTTATGCAGTGTCAGAAAATACTATTTTTAAAATATCTAATGTTAAAAATCTATGATTAAAATCCATTGTTAAAACTGGCCAACAGGAGTGGAAAAACTGTATAAATATGATACTGTTGAATCAAATTATTGGGAATTGGATTATATTATAGAAAGCAAAATTGAGCCTCTCATTGAATCTCTTATTACTAATATTACAGATTTTTTGCCATCAGATGACGAAAAGTGAATTGAATTTATTTTTTTATTATTATCATAGAAATTTAATCTAAAATATTAGTGAACTTTTAGATGTTAGTGGACAGTTGACAATTTCATAACTCTTAAAAAACTATGTAAAAATAAACAATTTTAATGTGTAAAATACTCCTGGGTTATCAGATGTGCTGAACAAGGTAAGAAATATTTATTGATCAATTAACATGTCTTAATTTATTTAAATTTAAAATATATGTGTTTTTTTTTTTTTTTGTCTTCAGTCATTTGACTGGTTTGATGCAGCTCTCCAAGATTCCCTATCTAGTGCTAGTCGTTTCATTTCAGTATACCCTCTACATCCTACATCCCTAACAATTTGTTTTACATATTCCAAACGTGGCCTGCCTACACAATTTTTCCCTTCTACCTGTCCTTCCAAAATTAAAGCGACTATTCCAGGATGCCTTAGTATGTGGCCTATAAGTCTGTCTCTTCTTTTAACTATATTTTTCCAAATGCTTCTTTCTTCATCTATTTGCCGCAATACCTCCTCATTTGTCACTTTATCCACCCATCTGATTTTTAACATTCTCCTATAGCACCACATTTCAAAAGCTTCTAACCTTTTCTTCTCAGATACTCCGATTGTCCAAGTTTCACTTCCATATAAAGCGACACTCCAAACATACACTTTCAAAAATCTTTTCCTGACAATTAAATTAATTTTTGATGTAAACAACTTATATTTCTTACTGAAGGCTCGTTTAGCTTGTGCTATGCGGCATTTTATATCGCTCCTGCTTCGTCCATCTTTAGTAATTCTACTTCCCAAATAACAAAATTCTTCTACCTCCCTAATCTTTTCTCCTCCTATTTTCACATTCAGCGGTCCATCTTTGTTATTTCTACTACATTTCATTACTTTTGTTTTGTTCTTGTTTATTTTCATGCGATAGTTCTTGCGTAGGACTTCATCTATGCCGTTCATTGTTTCTTCTAAGTCCTTTTTATTCTCGGCTAGAATTACTATATCATCAGCAAATCGTAGCATCTTTATCTTTTCACCTTGTACTGTTACTCCGAATCTAAATTGTTCTTTAACATCATTAACTGCTAGTTCCATGTAAAGATTAAAAAGTAACGGAGATAGAGAACATCCTTGTCGGACTCCCTTTCTTATTATGGCTTCTTTCTTATGTTCTTCAATTGCTACTGTTGCTGTTTGGTTCCTGTACATGTTAGCAATTGTTCTTCTATCTCTGTATTTGAAGCCTAATTTTTTTAAAATGCTGAACATTTTATTCCAGTCTACGTTATCGAATGCCTTTTCTAGGTCTATAAACACCAAGTATGTTGGTTTGTTTTTCTTTAATCTTCCTTCTATTATTAATCTGAGGCCTAAAATTGCTTCCCTTGTCCCTATACTTTTCCTGAAACCAAATTGGTCTTCTCCTAACACTTCCTCCACTCTCCTCTCAATTCTTCTGTATAGAATTCTAGTTAAGATTTTTGATGCATGACTAGTTAAACTAATTGTTCTGTATTGTTCACATTTATCTGCCCCTGATTTCTTTGGTATCATTACTATAACACTTTTTTTGAAGTCTGACGGAAATTCCCCTTTTTCATAAATATTACACACCAGTTTGTATAATCTATCAATCGCCTCCTCCCCTGCATTGCGCAGTAATTCTACAGGTATTCCGTCTATTCCAGGAGCCTTTCTGCCATTTAAATCTTTTAATGCTCTCTTAAATTCAGATCTCAGTATTGTTTCTCCCATTTCATCCTCCTCAACTTCCTCTTCTTCCTCTATAACACCATTTTCTAATTCATTTCCTCCGTATAACTCTTCAAAATATATGTGTAATTTTTGTAAAATATAATAGAGCATGGTTGCTGAATGTTAATGTCACATAGTTTCTTTTTTATGCATCGGGATTTACAGGAGATGCTTGTGAATCAGCTGCCTGAACACTCTTATGTACAGTCTGTTTACTTGAACTCTATAAGCTAAATGAATTATGTATAGAATACGTAAAGATAAATGAGAATAGACTCTTTAGACGGCTGTTGATAGGAGAAATAGAGGGAAAATCCATAAGAGGGTTATCTAGAATGAGACGTAAAGAGGATGTCTTGGAGTATCTTGGGTGGTAGCTGTGAGTACAGAACTGTAAAAAATGGAGGAGCATTGTGAGGGAATTTCCACCTCGGACCATAAAATTGCAAAAGAAGTAGTCAATTTGTGGACTAATAAAATTATTTCATAATTTAACAGAATAATATTTACTATAGTCTGATTATTCATCATAAACCTAAAGCTTAGATCTTAAAATTGTCAAGGGTATTAAATAAATAAGACTGAGAAAATTTAATTGACTGATTTAACAAAATTTGATTGAGAACTTACAGAAAGGTATGAGAAAATTATTACTGGTCTCAGTGCAAAATCCTTTCTTTGTTATGTGAACAATGCTTGTCCCTGCTGCATAATATTACTGGTTGTTTGAAAATACAAACATTAAATTTATTATATTTTACTTACGAATTATAACATTGTATCCTTAAATGTATGTCTTTGAAGTGTTTGATATATAAGCTTTATTAAGCATTATTCCCGTATTCAAGTCAGCAGGAGTAATGGGTATCATAACTTTATTCAGAATAGAAAAATTCAAATTATATCTACAACAACAACAATAATAATAATAATAATAAAAACACTTACCGTAATTTTACTGTCATATGATTACATAACATTCTCAATTATATAAAAAAATTGTGAAATTTCTACCAGATAGTGCACCCAGTTAAATGGCTGTTAGATAATCTTGGTAGCTATTGGTTCTAGATACATCATAAACTGTACAGAAATCCCTTGTGAGTAGTAGATCTGGTTTGGCTAGAAAGTGTATAAAATTGTAAAATTATTTGGTAAATAAAGGGCATTGTTGTTAGTATTAGTTAACAAGATATTAATGATTCAAAGAATTAAAATGTCTGCTATTTTAAAATTCTGAAACTTAAAAATATCAGATTCTTATTCTGTAGAATGTGTTAGCTCAGATATATATAAGAAATTGTAATACAGTATTTCGATTAATTCTTTATACAAAAGAAAATAATGTATGAAAAAATGTATTTTCAGACGTTTATGACAACTTTTTTTTTTTTTTTTTAACGCCTCAAACCACTTTCTAAGTTATGACATTTCCTTTTTTTGTATAATTAAATTATATTTTGAAAATAAATACTGTTAAGCTAAAAAATAATTTTTTTATTATCTGACTCGTACTTAAAACTATTTTTCTGGAAGATTCACATCATTATACAAACATTTAATGTAACAAGCTTGTAGCTTTTGTATTTCCTTATCAAGAACAAACTGTTGTGAAAACAATTAATTTTACATTGCTCTTGAGATGTCAATGTCATCGGAAAACAGTCTCAAAGAGTTGAAATGGTTTGACACATCAAGGAAATAGTCCTTGAAAATTTGAAGAAAATAGCAACGAGCAAATCTATGAATGATCTATTTCACTTAATTTTGTCAGCTGCATGCACCAAATCATTACTAATCAGATAATCAAACTGCAGTTCTCATATACATTCTAATGGCCCTTCACATATCTCTTTTTTCTGTTTAGTCTCTAACCACTCTAGAACCACCATCAGGATTACTTCAGAGGTAGAATGAGGATGAAATATACGAGTGGAAATGAGTTTCAGTCTTGTTCATTCTCAGGTCGACCTTTTGAGATGTACGTTTGATTGAAACCTAACCACCAAAAAACACCGGTATCCACGATCTAGTATTCAAATCCATATAAAAGTAACTGCCTTTACTAGGATTTGAACCTTAGATCTCTCGAACCTTAGAACATTCCAGCCAATTTCACATTTAAACTTTTATTTTACGTCAAAATTAAGCATTTTTTCCATAATGGTATTAGCTACCTGCTAAAATGAGAATGAGAATGAGTGTAGTCATTGTACATTATGATGACTGCAGGCTACTTTTGGGGACATTCTTTGGGCACTTTCTGAAGATGCCTCGCTTATAATTTTCAAATTTGTTCATTACATGGTCACTGTTTAAAATTTATTTTCTACTCAAAGTACGAAAGCTATTTTGGATATTATTTTTCAATTTTGTTTGAAAAAATTGCTATCAAGTAATTGTTAAAAATTATCCATAATGTACTTGATTATTAGAATTACCTTCTAAATTTAAATTAAATCTTTTTGTCTTAATCTGCTTTCTTTATCCATTTGTGGAACCGTATTTTTTCTACTTCCTAAATGAATTTTGTTTGACTAGGTGGAGGAAGAAGCCTACTTTTATTTGAAGGCACTTCAGCCATTAGTTTGACTATTTGTGTAATTCTTTGATATCATAGGAAATACAGCCATATTTGGTCGGTGCATAGTTAGTACAGCTCCTAAGTAGCCTCACAGATAGTTTTGTCACTCTGCTGAGGCCCAGTAAGAAGCATCTGTGTACCAGGTACTAGAAGATGCCAACTTCTAATACCTGGCAAAAATAACAAAACTTATGGTGTTGCACATAGAGACTAGGTAACATCTGACATTTCCAATGGTACTCATCGTAGTAAGAAGAAATGATAAGGATGAGGAAAGGAAATGGAGAGATTTAACCTAAAGAAGAACTGTCTCTGATTAAAGTAATAAATCTCTTTTCTCAGCACCTGTGATTGTTTTGTTCTGACAAAATGAAAATTTAGAACTTGTGTACTATGATGAAGGTCATAGTAAAGATTTTACAATATAGATACTTTTGGAAAGTAGTCCATGATTTGTGTTTGAAATCACTAGTCTGTTTGATTATTTGACTTGAGATAATTTTGTGCTTTATTTTCAGCCTTTAAATATGATTTTGGATGATGGGGGAGATCTGACGAATTTAGTTCATGAGAAATATCCACAGTACTTACCAGAAATTCGTGGCCTATCAGAAGAGACAACCACTGGTGTCCACAATTTATATAGAATGTTCAAGGAAAACAAACTGAAAGTGCCAGCGATTAATGTTAATGATTCTGTTACAAAGGTGTGTCTCTTTATTTATTATTATTGTATTCAAAATTGCAAGTTCATCCTCAGTTACGATCTTTTGTATTTATTATAATGAAGATGAGTTGAATTTGTAACATTTGAAAAATGTCAGACTGATTGGGTTTCAAACCCGGAATGTAGTTGATGTTAAATAGCACCAGTTTTTATTACATGATTTCTTTAATTTTTTTATTCAAGAAAAAATCACATTTTTTATTTTTTACAATGTTATTCACTAATATAAAATTGCCTGTACTTAGTTTTTTACTGATGGAGCATAAAAAAGTAGTGGACTGCTTTTTTATTTTTATGCAACTATTTATTGTGCTTTAAATATTGGTCTCTAATTTAGATTGAAATTGCTTTTCAAGTGATAATTATGCACTTCACATTTTGTAAATTACACTTTTCAGAAAAAAATTGATGAATTTTGTAAGTTACCATTTTTTCATTAGTCCTGAGTAAGAGTTGCAGTTTTAATATAACATTACTAAATTACTTGATGGCTGGTTCTAAACATTTAGCATTAATACAGTGAAAGTTGTATTATAATAAGACATAATATTGACTCTAGTAATTGTAATCATCAAATTTTTAATACCTAGTGGGTTGGAAGCCTATCTGGAAACAACAGGCACATCTCAGATTGAGAAAAGGCTATGATGGTTAGCTAAAAATGGAGTAAGCCAAATAAACAGCAATGTATGAGTATAATGGGCTACTTGATTGAAAGGGCAGTTTACTCCAAAAATATCAAAGCTGACTAGGATGCAGAAGTAAGCTTCTTTGCATTTGAGAAGTATAAAGAGTTTACAAGAAAATTTTGTTAAAAATCATAGGGGATACCATAATGAGAGGATGCATGTGGAGAAGCTAAACAAAATAATGATGCCTGGAAGGGAACAACAGTCTTGTGAGTTGTTACTGACAGTGCAAACTAATTAATGGCTGATTTTGCCTGATAACTTAAATTCAAAGCTAATGTATTTTAAGTTTTAATACTACATAGATGAAAGCTTGGAAAAATATAACTGTGATTTCAAAGGAAACATCATTTTCCAAATTCCTTTTCTTTTATAATTCAATAAAATGATGTTTGTTGGAAAAAAGATATTTAAAAACTTATCTGACTGGGGACTGCTCAAGAGATCATCAGACAGCATTAAAAAGAAAAACTTAGTTTAGTTTAGTAGTATAGTATATTAAATATCTAAATAAAATGTTTTAATCTAGATAATTAAAAAATAATAATAAAAGGACGATAGATTAAGACTGATTGTAGTAGGAATTAGTAAACTAAGAAGAAAAGATAACATGATTTTCAGTTGGGATTTATAGGATAATCAACAAAAAATAGAAAAATTACAGTAGTAAGAATAACATTAATAATTAAGAATATAGAACAAAGATATGTCCTACAATGAGTATGAGGTTGCCATTTAAGAGTGTATGAATATTATGCACAAACCAGTGAGAGAATTATTTTAGTTGGGATAAACCCAAAACCTAAGAATATTGGTTTTAGCCTAAATTTCTACACATGTAGCAGAAGATGAAGAGATAAAATGAATTCATGAAGGAGTAAATGATCTAATAAAATTTATAAGCCTAAGTGACAGTTTAATAGTAACAGAAGACTGGAATACCATAGGACTAGAAGTTTTAATTTGTTGAAAATGTAGAGCATGAGGTAGATCAAAGAAATTAAAGAAGAAACTAGTTTTTAAAAATTCTACGCAAAGTATATGTCAGTGATTGCAAACTCTTGTAAAAATAATTTAAGGAAATGATGGAGAATCTTAGAGAAGAGATCTGAATGGAATTAATTGTTTATATTTTTTCAATTTTTAAGAAAATTAGACTCAAATATATGAAAAGATGTGTAATCTGTCCAAGAATGTAGTACAAATAAAGGTAAGTTCTGATTCAAAACAATGAAACAGTGGTTTTTTTGTTATTCCTTGGATATCAAAAGCGAACTGGTTCAAGCAAGGAGAGCTTTTTGCAGAAAGAAACTATATCCTAGTATAAATTTTACTGGTTGTATAAAAAAGGAATAGAAATTAAATCTATTTCAATGATTTACAACCAAAATGTTAATTTTTTTCTTATTCAGAACTTCTGCTACATTCTTATAGGATTCCTTAATTATTTTAATAATTTTACTTTTAAGTTTTGTTTAAGGGCTTATTTTTTGTAATTTAGGCGCTCTTCCTTTTATTTTTTGGTGATATCCATTTTAATTTTTTATCATACGTCATTTTTCACAGTTTTAAGTTTTTAACTTAAATCTATTGTGTTCTTATAAAGGTCTGTCTAATATCTATTTTTTTCCTGTTCACTTTCACTATATTCTATTATTTTTTATACCCTACATGTAGAGCATTTTACACTCAACAGGTGTATATCAAATGCTAGAATAAAGTTTTTAAATTATCTACAGCAAAATAAATAATTGTGAAGGGTTTAGAACAACTGTAACTTGTGAATTTTCTCTTATTTACTACATTAGACGTTAACACTATAGATAATACCTTGACTAGGAATCTATTGTAAATTTAATTTCATGCGCTGATTCCAGTTTTGAGGCTTCAATTCTTTTAGTTGATTTTTACTATATTACTACTATATATGAAGATTTATAAATTAGTTTCTATTTTTTTTTTTATATATTTCAGAGTAAATTTGACAACTTATATGGTTGTAGAGAATCACTGGTTGATGGACTAAAACAGGCAATGAACATTATGTTGGCTGGAAAGGTGTGTGTTGTTGCCGGTTATGGTGATGTTGGTAAAGGTTGTGCGCAGTCATTAAGAGGGTTTGGTGCCCGTGTCATTGTTACTGAAATTGATCCCATAATTGCTTTACAGGCAGCAATGGAAGGACTCCAGGTATGTGTATTTAATATCCTCTCCTCTTTTCTTTTCTGTTTGAAGACTACTATAATCATTAAAAAAATAATAATAAAATTGGAAGTAGTGCCGTCATAAATAATGGCATGCATAATATTAGTTCACTGTTAAAATATTTAAATTATCTGTGTTTGTGTTATGATCTATGTTTCATTTGAGCTTATTGTATATTTTATTTTCTCACGTGTGAAAAGTTTGAAACATAGGGCATGTAGTTGTCTGAAGATTGACTAATTGTACGTTAATATGAACAAGGTGACTGATATATGTTAATTTTATTTAAATACTTTTGGTAAAAGTCAAACAATATTTAATTTTTGCTTGACATTCACTGATACATTGTATCCTTGAATATATTCATTCCTTGAATATATCAGGCTCTTAAAAGTTAAAAAAAGCACTACTATAACAGATAAATTCCTTTCTATTTAACATTAGTCAGTACAGTTATCTTTTTCTTTGAGAAACTGGTTGTTTAAGACTGTTCCTTAAATAATATCTACAAAAACAGTCACCCAATTTCAACTCTAGAGTTCCAATCATTTATTTAAAGAACATTACCCCAATGGTGGCTGGTTTTTGTGTGTTTCAGATTTTTGTGAATAACTGTCGACAGTAGTTAGGAGCATGATGTTTACATAGAATTAAATTTTGAAACTTCTTTAATAAATTCATATAATACATATATTACATTGCAGATATACATTTTTATATCATTATATATAAGAATTTATTGAAAAATAATCTTTGTAATGTTAAAATAATTTAAATATTTTGGAATTCTGCTATTTTTGGTCATCATCAGAATTTTCGATCCCTTATCAATCCATTTTTTATGTAATTTAAAAATATTTTCAGTGACCAAATAAATGATCATAAAGTAAACAAGAAAATAACATTCTGTCTCATTGAATAAGATTTTTTTCCAATTTAGTTTGTGCAGCCATCTCTATACTATCTAGCAACATTTGCATGTATTAAACAATATTGACTAAAATCTGTGAGATTTCAGTGTAGTATTACAATAGAGTTGATTACAAATCATAGATAATAGATGTTACGTTATATTAATCTCTGGCATTTTTTACAAAATCATTGCCATTGCAACATTAAGGCTCACAAATTAATTAAACTTTTGCCTGAAATGAAATTTTGCTACATACCTCTATTGAGAAAAATCAATTTTTGGATTAAAAGTTTAATGTAGTAAAAAACAATCTGTAAAATACTAATTCTTAATGTTTTATGCATATACATAATCATTCTGTTAGATTTTTTCTCCTCAATCAATTTCATTCATTTGATATAAATAAATTTAAACAATCATATAAAAACCTTTTAAATGCAATACATCCAGGTAGTTCATGATACGGATTCAGACTTGTTACCCCTCTTTCGAACTCCACCCTGATAAGTATGGTGAAAATTTGAAATGTATCTTTGAATAACTATTAGTATAGTTTGGAGTATGATACATAGAATTAACTGTTGAAACTTCTTTCATAAATTCATATCAATTTATGCCAACTTTTTCAACACATGTCTTCCTTCACAAATAATAAAAATTGAGTAAAAAACCTCAATGTTGTTAAAAAGATTTAGGATGCTTTACCTGAGGGAAGTAAAAACTTAAAGGTATGAAAAAGTTCAGCTACTCTTATATTCCCAGTTGTCATGGCCCCTGATTCCCTCAATTAATAAAAATTTAATGTGATATTCACCAATCTTTTTGAAATATTGTTCTACATTATGGATAATTGAAAATACTGTATAATTCTAAAGAAGTTTAGTCTCTTACTTCAATTAGGATTTTGATTCTTGTACTACAGAATGACCTAAAGAGAGTAAATAAATTCTTACAAGGCCATTTTAATTAAAATGTAAGTTAGTTGATTTTCTTGCATTACCTCTCTTTTCTTCATTGTCTGTGTGATTATGTTTATTATTGTTTGAAATTAATGTTTTCTAGGTATTATCTATGGAGGATGCAGTTAAAGAAGGCCAGATATTTGTAACCGCAACTGGTTGTAAGGATATTATCAGAAGTGAACATTTTTTGGAAATGAAAGAAGATGCTATTATTTGCAATATTGGACATTTTGATTGTGAAATACAGGTCGCTTGGTTAGAAAAGAATGCTGTTGAAAAAGTTAACATTAAACCACAGGTAGATTATCTTTTATTCATAAAGAGCTTATTGTTTTGATTGTAAACAGGATGAAATATCTAAAGCGATTACGTTTAAAGTTATTACTCATTAAGGAACCCACTCATCAGAAAAGTCTGCAGAGATCCTACCTTGTACTATCATACTCAGGAGATCTTACTATATTGTGTACCAGGAGACTATACAGCCCTTGAAAACAATAGTACTTATTTATCATTGGCAAAGAATATTTGCAATATTTTAACTGATGTAGTCAAAGTTTTTTTCTTAAAAATTCATTCTATTATTATTCCAGAAGGATTGCTGGTGGCAGTTTACTGACCTAACCGAATAATTTATCTTTGCTTGTCTCTCTTCCATCTGCTGCATAGTCTCCTGGTAAGCAGTATAAATCCCTTAATTAATTGGGAAAACTTTTAAAAAGTTGACTGATATCTTAAATGACAGTATGTTCAGCAACTATCAGAAAACTATTAAGCCTTCTTCACAAATACTTGTTGTTTAGGTCAAAAGTTCAGTAAAACTGCATCAAGTACAATTATTTGAGTATGTGCTCAAGAAATAAAGAAAAATATTTTCCTGAAGAAAGAATCCTATCTTCCTGGTAAATATTCTGATTTACTTAGGCCATAAGATTTTTTATTTTCTTTTTCTGTTTAGCCTTCGGAACCATTGTAAGGTATTACATACTTATGAATGTAAATGAAGTACAGTCTCAGGTCTACTATCCCTGAGATGTGTGGTTAATTGAAACCTAACCACAAAAGAAAACCAGTATCCACAATCTAGCATTAAAATCTGTATAAAAGTAACTGCCTTTACTAGGATTTGAACCTTAGAACTCTGTACTTTGAAATCAGTTGATTTGCTATGATGAGTTCACCCCCATCATAGCCCATCATTGGGCCTATGATGAGGATAGGCCCAATCCTATGGGCCATAGGATTGGGCCCAGAGAAATAGGAGTGCTCAAAAAGCCTTTTTGGTTAAGGTACGGGGTTCTAGCCAACTTATGCTGTAATTTAAATGTAGTGGTCTTAATGATTTAAATTGCTAATATTTTACTAGAAACTCGTACTATATAGTCTGTTGTATCAGACAGTATTTCACATAAATATCCTTCTATACAATTGACTAGGACATTAGTAATTTTTTACTACAGAAAAAAAAAATTGATTATGATTGGCTTGTTTACAATTTAGATTTTACATTCCTTCTGTACTGGTGTTATTTGGTATTTTTTTCTTTATTGTTTATAAGTAAATAAGTATTTAATTATCTTTGTTTCAGAATATTTCATCTTACAGTTCATATATTATAGTTATACAACCACAATGTGTAAAAAAGTTGTTTTCAATGATTTTAACCACATTAGCAATCGGTTATTTACTTTCACCATAATTTGGTTTTTTTACGTTATTAATTTAAAATTACTGTGTTTTGATTGGTTCTTAATCTGATTATAAAATGGATTTCTAGAATGATAGTAGCCAATGACAAGCTTAATTTATTTTAAATATTTGTATATTTTCTGTTTATTTAAGGTTGATCGTTATACATTAAGCAATGGCAGACATGTAATATTGTTAGCTGAAGGTAGATTAGTCAATTTAGGATGTGCAAATGGCCACCCATCATTTGTGATGAGCAATTCTTTCACAAATCAAGTCTTAGCACAAATACAACTTTGGACTAAACCTAAAGAATTACCTGTTGGAATACATATGTTACCAAAGAAGGTAAGCAGCAATACATTCTATGTTTTTTATATCTATAAAAAGTATTTTATTACAGATTAAACATGTTCAGTAGAGATTGAGGATAAATATCTTTGAAATGAACTAAAAATTAGCTTATGTTACCACTTTTTTATTCTTTAAAAAACTTTTCACACTTCGAAAGGTTTTTTGGTGAATCTGAATAAAAGTCTGTTTTTGAGCTCTGATTCTGAAGATCTTTTTTGACTGAGACTTAAAAAAATACTTAACCAAATTGTTCCAAATTTTAAACTTTTTCTTTTTATTAAGAAAAAATAATAAATTAAATTCTTAAAGTTTAGTTAACATTTTAAATGAATGTTTAATTTATTTAAAATAAATCTCATGGTAATTCAATTATGAAACGTTTTTACTTTCCTTTAAGTATATAAATTTTCCCTATGTTTGTAATCAGTCTTTTTTATTAATTTTATTTTGTAAAACTATAAGGGACGTTCATGTCAATCTGGGACTTTTTGTTAGACTAGAGTGTAAATGAAGATGCCTGCGCATTCTGTTTGTTGTTTATATAAGATACAAATGTCAGTTATTACTGCATGGCGCGCTGGTGTGAAGCAGTGTTAAACAACAACAGTTAGTCGTAAAGAACATGGTATCCAATGTAGTGAACATGTGGGTCAGCGCGTTGTAATGAAATTTCTCTTGAATGAAGGCGTAAAACTCTATGCTACAGATTTATTTGCTACTCCTTGTACAGTATGGTGATGAGACTTTTAGTCACAGTAAAACATTTGAGTGATGCAAATGTTTTAAAGAAGGCTGTACATCATTCAGTGATGATCCCTTTGAGGAGGTGTTTCGGAGCCACCAAAGTTATGGTTCAGTTTTTTTGGGATAAAAACAGCATTCATTCACGTCAATTTTCTACCCTGTGGAGTCAGTATTAATTAATGCTGAGTACTACTGCAAAGTTTCTCAAGATGTGAACAATGCTTTCAAGAAAAGATGGCCTGGTGCAATCATTAAAGGCGTTCTGTTTCTGCAGGACAATGCACAACTGTATAAAGCCCATCGCACAACATGCACACTACAAGATCTTGGCTGGTAGTTATTGCCACATCCCTGTATAGTTGAGACCTCGCTTGTAGTGATTTACACCTGTTTAGGAACTTGAAATTGTTCCTGGGAGGCCAGCATTTCAACACTATGAGGTGAAAAGATCACTCCTCTCTTGTTTCAATGTAACGACAGATGTTTCTGCAGTGCAGGTATCCAGGCACTACTGAAGCACTGGGATAAATGTAGTAGGGGATTACATTGAGAAATAAAAGTAATTTTTACTATCATAAAGTGTATTCTACATTTATTAACAAATAATAGTCCTGGATTGACAGAACACCCCATTGTATATAAACAACAGACTAAAATTAAGACTGAAGAAAATTACTGTATAGGACAATAACGATTATTTTCTGATTATTGCATGATGGGTATTTTAAAGTGTTTATTTCAGTTATTGTAATCCTAGGATTGAGTAAATTTTAGTGTTTTCTGAATCCTGACCTACTAATAATAATTAAATTACTGCTGCATTGTTTCTTCCATTTTCACATTTCTCAGGGTGTATTAATTATGATGATTTTGACAGCAGGTGAATCAATAAGATCATAATTATAGTAAACATTTAGTGGGAGAGTTATTTTCTAGGCAATATAATATAATTATTATTCTATATAATAAACTTACTGAATGATTGTACTGTACTACTTTTTTCTTTTTAGTTGGATGAAGAAGTTGCAGCTTTACATCTGGACTATTTGAATGTAAAGCTAACCAAGCTTACACCAGAACAAGCAGAATACCTTGGTATACCAGAAGTTGGACCTTTTAAACCAGAGTATTACAGATATTAATATATCACTGAAATGACTTAAGATTGTCTGGTTATGAAGTATCCTGATAAAGTTAAAATGTTTTTATTATTTGTCTACCCATGTGATGCTGTTAATGTGTGTATCACTATTACTGTGCGGTGTTCTGTAATTTTGTGCTTAAAGGGAATGAACTCAAGTTGCCTTTAACTTTTATTTATTGTATTCCATCATCTAATTAATTTATTTTTATTTAATGTGATTTTGACTAGTACTTTTAATTTCTTTACTTTCTTTCTAAAACATTGAAAGGAATTTTACGCGATTGTCTGATGCCAATAATTAGAATAATTAAAAGTTTTTTATCATTAACTTATTTCTCTTTACCAATCATCATGTTAAATTCTTTGTTACATCATTCAACTGTAGTTGTATCCCTTTCTGTAATTCTACTCAGAAAATGTATTGGTCTTTATTATTATATTATGTTAGAGTCTCGTGAAATAGCAAAGCTACACAAAATAAAATCACAGTACAGCAATGTTTCTCAACCTGGGGGTTGTGAAATTAGCCTACAAATTTAAACGTAAATAATAATGAAATCATTTTATGAGGGAAAAAATTTATTATAAACATTTTACTTGCATTTATGAATACATATGTAAAGAAAATAAATTATTGCAAGTTGGTTGGATTTGTTTTTCATTTAAAAGTTTCTCCATACATGGGTCTATGTTAGAAATGCACAAAAGCAAAAACAAGTTTTTCGGCAACCATAGATGAAAAACCATTTTCACACAGGTAAGATGTGATGAAACTGATTAATATTTTCACTGCTTCTCTGATTAAATTTCCATATTTACTTCAACGAGCAAGCCAAAACGTATCTAAATCTTCAGATTTAAATTGTAGTTGTAATATTTTATCGACAGACATTCTGATGAGCTGGTCGTGAATCTCAACTGGTAACACAGCAGCTACAATGTATCACTAAATGGATTCAGTATCCTTCTCTTTCAGAAATCATTTTTATCTTCTGGGAAATACTCCACCAACTGAATTTTTAGCTCATGCTATCTAAACTGTAGTGAATAAATAGTGTTTGCTAAACTTTTCTCAATATAATCGGAAGTTGGAAGGATATCAAAGTTTTTGCGCTGATATCACAGATAAACATAATTTTTGTTTCCTAACATGCGATACATGATTTTAATCTGTTTTTTTATGCTGAAAACAAATATGAACTCAGAATCTTTCTATCACCCGCCATTTTTGAAAAAGTTTTTAAAATTTTAATTAAAGGTTTTTTTTTTCATTTTTCAACGTATAGTTAACATTTTAAGCCCTTATATTGCATTTTGTTAGCTCATTTTTTATTGTTTAACTAAGTTAACATAATTTGTAACCTATAAATAAACAATACTAAACAAGAATTTAATATCAGTTGCACATTATATCATATCTAATACTGAAGCGTGAACCTTCATGGACAAGATTAATCATGTCTGTCAGGTCATAACATGTAGCTGAAACACAGCTTTGTTGTTTGTATTAAGCACTGGATTTAGGAATGAATTAATTACATTCAGTCTTATTGCTGTCTTAAGTTTGTTAACAGTGCAGTGTCATAATGTCTCAAAATTGTGTAAATGATGTGGATGCCTTTAGTTATGTATGTGGTGAGTTTACCATATAAAAAAATAGAAAAAACATTACACCTTTAATTAAAGAAGCATATCATTTGTTCTTTCAGTGTAAAATTGGTGTTCAGGATAAGACATGGGTTGCTCATAAAGTATGCTCTAATTGTTCATATTTAAGAGGATGGAAGGCTTTGCTGTTTGGTGTGAAACAAAGGCTCATGTAACAGACTGTTGCTTTTGTTTAACAAGTGTGTCTGAAATTTCTAAAAAAATCTAAACATACTGTAAAATATCCTTCATTGCAATCTGCGATCAGGCTTGTACCTCACAGTGAAATTATTCTAGCCACCTGTAAATGTATATTTCGAAAGTAGTGATGAAGAATCTGGTAGTACTGAAGAAAAAAACAATAATTTTGATTTTGAATTATCTTCCAATACGCCACATCTTATATCACAAGGTGAATTAGATGACTTGGTTAGGGATTTAAATTTATCAAAAAATCAAGCTAAACTGTCAGGATCAAGACTGCAAGTTTGGAATTTACTTCAAATAAGTACAAAAATTTCAGGCTTTTGAATCCGACAAAAAGAACTTTCTCAGTACATTATTGATGAAAATGATTTGTTTTATTACAGAAATATTGATGAGCTTATGTTGCACGTAGGACAAGTTTTATAAACCTGAGGACTGGCACCTTTTCATAGATTTGTTCAAGTATCGTTTAAAAGTGGTTCTACTACACAACAGTAACAAATATCCTTTGATACCAACCGTTTATGGTATTAATTTGAAAGAGACATACAATGTGGTAATTTGAAAGTTATAGCTATTTTGTTGGGCATGCAGTTATGGTATACTAAGTACATGTGTTTTCTTTGTGAACAGGACAGTCAAGCTAGGGTAAACATTATGTTACCAAAGAGTGGAAGAAACAAGACAACTTAACTCCAAATGGAAAAAATATTATTCATAAGCCCTAGTTGAACCCAAAAAAATATTTTTACCCCCTCACCATATCAAGCTAGGATCATAAAAAATTTTGTAAAAGCAGTCTTGGATTTTTATACATCAGGCATACATTTCCAAATGTAAGTGAAGGAAAAATTAAAGAAGGAATATTTGTTCATTCTCAAATAAGAGAGTTGGTCAAAGATGATGTATTTAACTCGATGTTAAATGATGTAGAAAGTGCAGCTTGAGCTTCATTTAAAGAAGTTTGCAAAAAGTTTCTCGGCAAACAAAGATCTGACAATTACTACAATATATTTTATCAACTTCTTACTTCATATAGAGCTGTGGGATGTAATGTGCCTTTGAAAATAAAGTTTTCTCCACTCACATCTGGGTTTTTCCCGGACAATCTCAGAGACGTAAGTAACGAACACTGTGAATGTTTCCATCAAGACATTTCGGTGATGGAAAGCCGCTATAAAGGGAAGTGAAATACTAACAATCTAGCCAATTGCTGTTGGACATTAATTCGAGATGTGCCTGAGGCTATTTATAAAAGAAAAGCATCACCAAAATCATTATAACACAGTTATGGCCATGCAAAATTATAAATTTTACAGATTTTAACCACATTTTCCCGTAATTTTTTTTTAAGCATAATTTATTTAAGACTAAGGGTGATAGAAAAATTGTATTTACAGATTTGTATGTACGCAAAAAAAGCAATTCTAGAAATGGTATCACACTTAAAGAAATATTAAAAAAATAACATTACAGACTCATTTTAGGATCAAAAACATAGGTCTTAGTTTGTAGATTCAGAGTACAGGACAAATCGTGAAAAATATTTTGCTGTAACTTTTAATTTTTTTACTTCAGTGTTTCTATTCATCCTCCAATGAGGTTAGTAGAAACTGCAATTATTAAGATTGTGTTTTCCTGTACATAATGTAGCTGGCTGAATAGAAGCAGCCTTATTTGATAGATGTATTTATTATTTATTTATACAATTTAAAAAAATACACCTTTAAACATTTATTAAATTTATTAATAACAATTAAAAATATTAATATAGGTAATACAAGGAATATATAGGTAAGTATAAAAAAATTCTTGAACTAAAAATTATGTCTTTAAGATGTAGATCTACAGAATTATCAATGTATTATTGATGTTAATATCAAACTTCAACAGTTTTTTTTTTTTACTGATATGAATGATTAAAATTACCAATAGTTTGACTAAACATGAACTAACAGATGTGTTCAACATTATGAATCCAGGAAATTCTCTGGAAGTCATAAGTCGTAGAAATATTCCTTCAAATTCTCCAGATGAATTAGTGAACTAGTAATCATTTGTCCTGTGTATGAACGATTATTTTGCCGAGATGAACCAGCTATAAGTAGCATAAAAAACCAGTACCAGTAGCATAAAAAAATTTTATTGCTAACCAGGCTCCTTCTAAAAAAATTTTATTGCTAACCAGGCTCCTTCATTTATGTGCTTCTTCACAACATATGAAACAGTTTTTTTTTTTCAGAATCTTGTTGGTCATCTTTACTTTCTGTTAGCTCATCATCACAAACTATTAGCTTCATCGTGTCCGAGAATGGATCAACATCAGAATTTGTGATGAACACTAACTGAAGATGAGGATTCAGAAGAATTTGATTGCAGTAACACTTTTGCCTGGACCTACATTTATTTTTATTCATTTCTTCTTCCTCTTATTGTCTCCCTTATTGGCACCTTCATACCTGATACTTTTTAAAAGGTTAACAAAACTAGAATCAATTGCCTCAGTTTCTTTTTCGGCCTCTTGAGGTTCTTTTGGAAGCATTTTCAATACTTTTCCCTTTTTAAAGGTCAAATCCTGCATTTTTATAGCCAGCTTTTACATTTTCTGGCCCATTTACCACAAATGCATTCAATAAATGTTAAGAAGGCAAGGAAATCTCTCCTTGGGCACTGATGATTCTCTATTTCTTCAATTTTTCAAGCAGTTTTCTCCAATGCATTTTTAGTGGTAGAAAAAAATGCCTCAAGTGGCTGTGTTAAGTGGGTTGAATTTGTAGGCAAAAAAATTAAACGGATGCAATTATCTGCAGTCAGTTTAATTGACTCAACAGACATGTGATGAAAGATTATCATTTTCAATATTTTTTATTACTCAGTATTTCTGAAATATGATAGAGCAATAGTTCTCGCTCAATCCTCAAAACAAAAACTGTCAACCAACCTGACTTAGTACAGTTATACCTGACATATTTAGGTCCACCTTCAGTCGAAGTTGTAGAGATGAAGAGACTTGTATATAACGTACACAGGCAAAATTGTTCCATCTCCAGCAATACTAAACATAACTGAGGACTGTTTGCTGCTATTCATTAGCCTTTCAGGATATCTACATCCCCTTTTTGTAATAACCTTCTTCCTGCCAGAATCATCACAGAGTTTGGTTTCATCGTAGTTGACAATGTTTTGTGGTGGCACACCTTGCAGTTCTTTTTCTAATTCAATAAAATATTTTTTGATACCAGTCTTGAAACTGCTGCTCTACTTCGCTTGATGTTCTAACACATTCTGGAAGACAATTCTGTTTTATGGTGTTTTAAAAATTAATACACAAAATCCTTTCCTGGCATGTTTTGGTACAGTTTTTCCACAATTATCTAAATAGTCCTTGACTAGCATTCAAAGATCCAAGTCCACAGGATAGCCCCATTCTGACCATATCTTAAGCCTATCTACAGAAATATTTTCTTCATTTTTGCTTAAGTCAGTTTGACCACCAGAATAACAGAATAGTGAAAATACCATATTGAGCTGCAGAATTTCTTATTTGGCATTTAAGACATCTTATTTGTTTTAACAGCATTGACAACTTCAGCTAGATTGTTTGTATCATTTTTCTTGTAAATTTTTTTATAGGATTCTGTTGAACCTTCTTTGGACCTGAAAATAAAATAATTCCTTATATTAATCATTTAAAAGTTTAATAACTTATCAGAAAAGTATGGATATGTGTTTCAGTTCAATATTTTAAGTTTACGGGGTGAATAATAACATAACCTAAAAATTTAAACCACTTTTTAAAACGCGTGGGAAATAAAAAAATACTTAAAGTTTATGAGTGAGGTGACTTTATGACATTAAAAGTGTTAAAATGGACTACAAACTGAGAAGTTACTCTACTTTTTTTTTGTTTAACTTCTGGGACCACCATTAGGTATTGCTTCAGAGGATGAGATGAATGATTTGTAGCATATGTGAAACTGCCATGCCTGACCAGGATTTGAACCCCGGACCTGCGGGTGAAAGGCCGAGATGCTACCACTTGCACCATGGAAGTGGCTGAGAAGTTACTTACTTTTAAAATAAAAGTAAATAAGAATACTTACTTTTAAAATAAAAGTAAATAAGAATACTTACTTTTAAAATAAAAGTAAGTACTCTTTGTAGACAAAGTTTTTGCCCAACAGTTTTCGTGTAGAATATACCATATTATGTATGTTAAGCACTTAAACAGTATGACCAACCAAAAGCAAGAATTCTTTTACAAATTCTCCTGTAGTAAACTGATGCATCTAAATTTAAAAAAAAATCGTAACATGTTTAAGTTATGGGATATTTTTACTTTTTCCCAAAAACTGTTTCTCTTAACCCCATTTTACAGTACCCATTAATCTGTAAAAACATTGAGAATGGTGTTTGTTTATCTTCTAGTAACCAGGTTAACACTTTCTTCTATGATAACCATCTGATTTCTGTACAGTGTGGCCAGGAAGTCACCACCTGATCATGGGTGGAGACTTCCTGTCACCACTGTGGTTGGGAATTCACCTTGGGGTCAGTTGGCAACAATTTTTTACAGTGTCAAAACACTGAGTAAACACAGTTTGTGCTAAAATGGCTGACATGAGTAGTAACAGCTCGAGGAGCAGTTTGTGACAAGTGTATGGGTTCATGAATGACAACATATGAATCAGAAAATGAAGCTAATTAGTGATATGTTGTTTTAATAAGCTGCCACCATGAAAACCAACAATGTTAGCTTGGGAAAAATATACGTTTGATTTAGGCAGTGTTAAAGATACGAATCTTTAACGTGGCTGTGGACATGGAATGGATGAATGCTAATGCTGTTAGAAATATGTGCTGTTGCAGTGTGCATTGAACAGTCCCCATTAAAATTAATTTGTAAAACGGTCAGCTGAACTTTATATATTTTGGATGATGAAAAAGAACTTGAAAGTTAGGCCATTTCTTCCAACATTCATCAATGAATTGTCAGATGCAGACATGGTACGATGCACTGTATCTTGCTGGGCTTTATGAAAAAAATTCCTCGCTGCAGTACTCTGTGGAAAGGTGCTTTTTACTGACAAATGTGTAATCTGTCGCATTTTGGGTGAAAGAAAATCCTTATTAAACAACAGAATTTTAAAGAAATCCACTGCACGTCATGATGTGGACTGGAATTACAACTCATTTGTTTGGTCTTCATTTTTTTAACAGGCCATTGAATGCACAAACTTATTTAGAGATGTTTGAGCATGTTTATTACCACAGCTTCAAGAGAAGGATATCATGGAACCAGTATGGTTGTAGCAGAATGGAGCACCTGCACATTTTACTAATCAGTCTGCACATTTCTGAATGAAAAATTTCCAGGACATTGGATGAGCCGTGGTGGTATTCCAGTATCACCAGCTGTGTTATTATGGCCACCATGAAGTCCTGATCTCACCACATCAGCCAATTCATTATGGGAAATTATCAAGACACACGTACCTGCACAGTGCTACACCATGAAGGAAGAATTACGTGACGCCTTGAGGGACGTCTTCTGTAACAACACCAGAAATGCTTTTGTCACATGGCAACATCTATTTGTGCGTGCAACACGAGGGCAAACACACAGAACCCACTGTACCATTAAAATTAATACTATGCATCAAGTGAGTAAATTCATTATTACATATTTTTAGTTCTAACTTTAGTGGGTACGGTGAATTCTCAGCCACTCTGTACAGAAAAGAAGAGATTTTTTTCTTTTTGTCCATTTCATCGCATAATTTATCAAACAGCCTATTCTGTATTGATCGACTTTTAATTGAATTAACCATTTTTACAAGCTTTACACAGAATTTGTTGAGATTTTCCAGCATATTTTTTATGGTAAGAGCATGTCTGTGAAGGAAGCAGTGCGTCCATTCTGCCCTTGGTATAAGATGAACTTTTAATTTTTTTTAGAAATCCACTGTCATGCTGCATGACCAGGTATTGATTTAAAAACCAACATGTTTTCTTTGATTGATCTGTCGTTATGGCATTCATATCACAAAAAATGAGAAATGTTTGCCACATCTGTTGATTCACCATATTTAATATGAAAAAATTAATTTGCTGAATTATCTGATTGCGAACATTGGCAGTCATGTCATCAATTCACCTTAATACTGTGTTAGAAAGCAGAATTTTTTTTCCTCTACATCTATTAAAACATTGACCACATCAATTGCATCAGGCAATTTGAGGTTTTCTGTGATTGTATGGGGTTTGGACATCTTAGTTACTGTTAATCCTACAAGATAAGATCCTTCAAGTGTATTTTTATCTGTATGGCTTCATTTACAAATAGAAGCACGTTGAATTTTCAAAGTATATAATTTTCTTTTGAAAAAGTCCAAGGATTTGCTTTTTATTATATGCATTTTTAGTTTCCAAGTGTCCATTTAATTTAATGGCTTCATGCTTTCATAAAAAAGGACATGAAAGCAACCAACGTATTGTGGCTTTCTATCTGATGAGGTAAAACCATAATTTAAATAACTGTCATTGTACAGTGTTGCCTTTTTAAAAAAAACTGTTCCACTGTTTGAATGCTCAATAAAAAACTGAAACCTCAATTATTGTTATTTTAAATAAAACTACAGTTTTAAACTTTTAAAAACATAAAGGCACCAGATGGACGCTTCACATTCTGAAATCCCTTATGCCTCTTATACAGCTGGGAGCACGACACATTCAAATGTATCTTATGCATGTTGAAATATGACACTCTCACAGCAAATATTATGCAAGCAGACCAAATTACAAGGAGCACGTACACAACAAATTGGAACCTGTAAATTGCTCATGTTTGTACACTTCATACATGCATGTTCATACCTGCTGCTATCAATGCAGCTAAGTAGTTTTAACTAGGTTTCATTGAGTTTGGGGTTCAAAAAATTTCATTTTACATTTTCAGGGTTGTGGAGCTAAAAAGATTGAGAATCACTGCAGTACAGTAATGTTTATTAGTAGTTTATATAATGATAATAAGCATTATACCACAGGTACATAAGTATGTATAATGTTAGTAATTTTTTTTTAGCAAGAGAATATGTACAGAAATACTTTTGCTGTGATATTATTTCATAATTTCAACCTTTCGTACAATTATGGTTATAATTAGCATAGTTACTTATAATACAACAAATTTCATTGAGTACCTTACAGTGCTGAATATCCTTAAATTATAAAACGATTCAGTGAAATTGATAATAATGAACAAAATCTTAATTTTCTAATAATTTATAAATGTTTTTCCTTGTTTGTATAATACATTATAACTTAAAGTTATTGCAGAATTAATTTATTACACTTTAGTTTCATAGATAAATATAGATGCCTCCTTCATGTATTATAATAATATAATAATCATCTTAGGTTTAGACAGATAGGACATGATTCAAGCAACCATGTGGGGTATTCTAGGTATACAAAAGTTTTAGTGTGGACTGTATTTTTGATGAGATGGTGGATAATGAAATGAAGCAACGCTATGTTCTTCTTGAATCGTTATATTTTATTTCTTGTTGCCCTTTACATTTTGATTGAATTACAATAGTTACATTAAACTTAAGAATGTATGACACTAGTCATAAACAAACTTGAACATTATCAAGAAACTATGAGTCCCCTTGGACTGAAATGAAAACACAACTGTACTGCACGGGATTCTGATGAAAGATTGTATGAGCTTAACTTGCTGGTGGTGCTAGCACCCACTAGATCGCAGCACCAGACGGCTTGATGTGGAACAGAACACACCACCCGCCACTTATAATTACCTTAAATATGTTATAATTCCATGATGCATCACATGAAATAAAACTTAATATGCAAATAAAGAGTAATACATAAACTTTGAGAGTACAAAAATTAAAGTTAACTCAACAAATCTAATGTTGATACAGACAAAGCTTACAAAGTAAATTGAAATAAACCAATACATTAGGAGGATGTTAAATAAATCTCATCGATTACATTTGGAATGACTTATGTCATTGCAAGCATTTAAATTTAGAAGAACAATCAATTTATTAATAGTTTTTTAGTATTGTGTTATTAGTTTTCACATCAACTAACTTAACTAGTCCATCGTTACCTGGACACACTTTAACAATTATTCCCAATTTCCACATCAGTGGAGGAGATTACTTTCTTCGATTATAACTAAATTGCCAACACAAATGTTATTTGAAATTTTACACTTATTCCTGTGCTGCAAGGAATGTAATTTGAAAGCCATTTGACCAAGTCTTTCAATAATTTTTGTATAAGCTTCCAACTAGTAAGAATATATTAATGCCTGAGAAATTGGGATCAGGTAAAGAAGTTAATGGAGCAAAGGTTAAAAGATGTTTAGGAGTAAGTGGAGCTGGATCAGATGAAGGTAAGTGTAATGGTCTGGAGTTTAAGCATGCTTCTATCTGAAATAAAGTGGATAACTCTTCATAACTTAGAACAGAAATTCCCACGACTCTACGTAGGTGAAATTTCATGCTCTTAAGAGAATATGGAGGAATGAAGGCCACTTTATGTTGTTTGATGTACAGAAAAATTTAATTTTGGAACTAACATCATCGGTTTCAAGAAAGTCATAATACATTTCTTGAAGATAATTTTTTGTACCACAGAAGTTTTTTCCATTATCGGAAAAAATATGAGAAGATAATCATTGGCATCCTACAAATCTTCGTAGGGCAGCTATAAAACTTTCTGTGGATAAATCAGTTACAAGTTCAAGGTGTACTGCCTTTGTGCTGAGATACACAAACAATGCAATGTAAGCCTTGATAGTTGAAGGATTAGTAGATCAAGTACGCCACCCACCATGACGGATAAGTATTAGACCCACATAGTCAACACCACTTGACTGGAAATTGTGACTTTTGGCAGTTAACTAAGTAATTGACTTGAGGCTGAGCTGTATAATGAAAACATGTTAAACATTTATGAAGGACAGAGCGAATTATGATTTCAGAGTTGACAATCCAATATTTCTGTCTAAGCAATGAATGAATTAATTGTAATCCTCCATGGGATAATCTTAAATGTTCATGAGAAATAATCAATCGAGTAAGAGGACTTAAAATTATAGAATGTTTAGCATTTAAAGACAAGTTTGAAAAATTTAAACGACCTTTGCTTCTGCTTTTCTTCAATACAGCAGAATTTTTCTTTAGATCGCTTAATTCTTTAGTAAAATACAATTCTTGTGATTGATGAACAAGAATTTCCAATGTGGAATTGATTTCTTCTGGTGACAAATATGATAATAAACGATTATTTTTATTTTTTTAAATTATAAATGAAACGACGACAGTATCAAAATATGTTTTAATGTTCGTACAAACGAAAATTCTGTTTGAAGAGCAGCTGAAAACACATTAGTTTTGCTAGGCTTCTTCTATTCCTTGAGCAAATCTGGCGGAATCATAGAATGGATGGCCAGACGTCCTCTTATTTCAGAAACGACGGACCATTCCACCAAAGTTATAACGAGGTTAATGCAACTGGTATACAACCACTTGACAAGACGTCCGCAGAGTTATATTTAGAATCCGACCAAAAATGAATAGAATCAAATCTTATAGCTTAAATAAACGAGATAACAGAGATTTGTTTGACGGGTGCAACTCTAGACTTTGAACACAGCAAGTGGGTTCAACGTGTTCATTACTATCAACAGATCTGATGAAAAGACAAGCACCATATCCCTGCTACTTGCATCGCAGAATTCATGCAATTGATAACTCTTACTTAAACTACTGATTTTAACTAACCTAGGAATCCAAAAATTACTTGACGATTTGAGGTGAGAATACAGAGAATTCCATTATTCAGCTGGCGTTGCAGGGAGAACTTCATCACATTGAAGGTTAGAACACCATAACTCTTGGATGAACAGTTTAAATGGAACGATTGCAGGAGCAATAGACCCAAAGGATCGAACAATGAAGAAATAATTGACAAAACAGAACGTTTAGTGTAAGAAGTATTATTATCGTTTGATTTGATAAATGAAATCATCACCTTGAGGATCCCAAAAGAATCCAAGTGACTTAATGTTTTTGTCCTTGTCTAATTTGATAAAGGAATTAGAATCGTCAAACATACCAGGCACATTTGAATGACATTTATGCAGCGAACGTCCGTATTTGTTAAACAATAACGAAATATTGTAATTCTTTTAACTGATCAATGTTGTCACAACCAGTGAGCAAATCATCGACATAAAAATCTTGCTTGATTGATCGACAAGCTTCAGGAAAGGAGGCTTCATTTTGATTAGAAATTTCGATCAAACATCTCGTAGCTAGAAAACTTGAAGGTGCTAAACCGTAAGTAACTGTTTGCAAATTGTATGGAATGATTGATGAGTTATTATCCTACCAGAGGATTCTTTGCAATGGAAAATCTTTAGGATTAATGAGAATTTGTCGTTACATTTTTAGAATATCTCCTGACAGCCCGTAGGTATGAGTTCTGAAACGAATTATAATTGAAAATAAATCTTGTTGCACTACTGGACCTGTAGCAAGAATTGAATTGAGTGATCGGCCGTTTGAAGTTTTTGCACTACCGTCAAATACTATTCTGGTTTTGGTAGTGGTGGAAGATTTACGAAATAAAAGGTTTCAGATGGAGCCTTAACTGAGGCGAATCTACTGGTTGCATGTGATCTAGTTCTTGATATTCCTTCATGAAATGGAAATAATCTTCCTTAAGTTTAGCATTTTTCTGGAATCTACGATGTAACAAATTGAAACGATGCCTTGCATTCTCATACGAATCTCCTAAAGTACAGTTTCCCTTACGAGGAGAGCTACAACAAATTTCCCTTGGTCATTACGAAAGGTATTTTCAACGAAATGTTTTTCGCAGAAAGATTTCTCCTTAGTCGGTAAACGATTTTCGATCTCTTCAGATCTCCAAAATGACTCTATTTGAGAGGAAAGTTGTTCATTACTAACAAGAAGTGATACTGAATTTGAATTATTTTTCCGTTTGATAGGTTTAGTAGGGATTTGACCAGAGACTATGAAAAAAAGACGAGTTTCTTGAAGTATGGTATGATTAGAATTATGAGTTGATTGGACAGACTTAAGCAAAGAAACATAACGTTGAGCACCTAAAAGAATATCGATTTGCCCAGGGATATTAAAATAAGGATCGGCAAGAAAAAGGTGACAAGGAATTTTCCAGTCTGTTACGTCTATAAAATCATTCGGTAACAACCCTGTAATAGATGGCAGTACATGAAATTTCAAATTAAAATTAAAATTTTCGTACCTAGAATTAATATTTAAATTACACTTAATTTAGATTGAGTAACAGCATTACTAATACCTGAAATCGGCATTAAAACAGGTTTGGTTTGAAGCCCAACTTTAGCAGCAAACCTTTTAGTACAAAATGAAATCATCGAAGCAGAATCAAGTAAAACCTTGGCTTGAATGAAACCTTGTTTATCCTTGACATCAACTACAGCTGTTGCAAGTAAAACAAACTTGTTAGGTTCTGATTTTAAAGTACAGTATGAACGGTGGAGATTGATTCGGCTTGGAAGATTTGTTTGCTGCATCTTGCAGCGTTTTATCTAAATGAATTAGTGTATGATGCTTTCGTGAGCATTTTTTACATTTACGATTGCTTGGGCAATCTTTCACAATATGCTGTTTACTTAAACAATTAAGACATCATTTTTCCTGAAATACAAATGTTTTTCTTTCATTAACTTCATATTTAGAAAAATTATCACATTGATACAATTGATCATTATTAGTTTTACATAATACACACATAAAATTATTAGAATTACTTACATAAAATACGATTTTATTAGAACTAGGTTTTGAATAATCATATATTTGCTGCTAAAGCCTACATTAGACGGCTGCACTTTTTCATTACTTTGAATTGTGTCCCTGGATTGAAGTAATTTATGCTTAGATTCTAAGAAAGAAATAAGTTGTTCTAACTTCGGTAATTTATTACCTTCTAATGTTTTCTCCCAGTCCTTTAAAGTATTTAAATTCAAATTTTGAGTAATTAATTGTATTATAATAAATTCTAAATGATTGATATTTAGATTCATTAATGCATTCTCTAAATCTTTATCTGTGCATCTTTATGCAATTCTATTTCAGATTGAACTTCAAAAACGTTTTTTCGTATTCTAATAGCTTATAAAATTTTATAGTGAATAGATCATAATCGTCTGATTCGGAATTAAAATTATTAATGAATATTTTTAATTTTACTATGTAGTTTTTCGCAATACCTCGTTTCTTAATTAAATCTTTAAATTCCATTTTTACTGGAATTACAATATTAACATAGATAATATTAAATTTATAAGAAATGAAATTATTATAAAATAATAATAGTAAAAGTAGATAAGGTTGAATACAAAGTACTATTGTTAGATTATTGTCTATGACTAAAGTTGAATAAGCAAGATAGATTGAATGTATATTCGATACGATTCTATCAGCTAGCGTCCACCAATCCTCAGGTCGACGAACAATACGAAACTTGAACTGCGTGCGTACGCCGTACAGTTCTAACAAGTGAAGCTTACCATATGCTTTATATATCTGCTGTCGTTCTAGTCTTGCGAGTAACTGTCTGTTACAACCCTTTTGAATATATTTAATTTTATACACTGTTAAATATTTTAATACACTGTTCTATGAAATTAGTGTTCGCACGGTTTTTATGAAACAGTAATAATTTTATTTAACACTGCTTATAAATAAATTATAAATACCGCTTGATCCAGCGACTTGATCCGACCTTACGAATCCTGCCTTGTGAATCTGGCGACGCCTCGATCCACTTGATCCGGTGACGGAAGACCATAAAGAGATATGGTAGAATTTAGAACTAGTGTGGACTGTATTTTTGAAGATATGGTAGATGATGAAATGATACAATGCTATGTTCTTGAATCGTTATATTTAATTTCTTGTCACCCTTGACATTTTGATTGAATTACAATTGTTACATTAAACTTAAGAATGTGCGACACTTTAGTCATAATTGAACTCGAATATTAACAAGAAACTATGAGTCCCCTTGAACTGAAATGAAAACACGACCGCACTGCGCGGGATTCTGACGTAGAAAGATCGTACGACTTTCGTATGACTTTAATCACTCGCCGGTGAGCGCTAGCACCCACCAGATCGCAGCTCCGGATGGCTCGACGTGGAATGGAACAGTAGAAAAGAAATAAATACATTCATACTAACATATGTTTTAGTGAAGGGAACAAAGTAGCAAATACGCTTTATTTTGAGTTTATGAATAATCATACTGTATTTTTTTTTCAATTCCTTCCAATATAATAACATTAACAAGTGACAGCCATTGTCACCATATATGTAAACTGCAGAATCAAATTACATTCTGAAATTGAGCTTTTTTAATTAATACTGTTACTGCATAATCTTTTATTAAGAATAAGTGTTGATAAAGTTGTTACAGTGACAATAATTTTTCACATTATTTTTATGAACATTGTAATTCCTAGAAACAAAAAATATGTAGTACTACATAGACTTCAGAGAAGGTAATAAATAACTTACTCTCTCTTTAGTTCATTTACAATAGGTAACTAAATTAAACGCACAGCTGCTAACATTTATGAACATTATTCTTTTGAGACATACATTGTTTGGTTTCAGTTTTATAATTAATTACTGATCTTTATTCATTAGGTCCATGTGTTCTGTTAAAGGAATTATGAATTGTTCAAATGACAGATCAGTTTAATTGGATACATGTGAGCAGGCCTATCATTATCCCAATGTCTTGTTCAGGCATCCGATCGGTCTTCCGATATTGCTCGTTGCCTTCTCGCATATGAGGCGTCTATTTACAACATAAATAGACGCCGGTCGATATGACCGGTTAATATGAATTTTCCCAGCCACAATTACCGTGGTCTCGGTAATCCTATTAATAACAGACCGCCAGTCGGCCTAGATGATCAGATTGCGCTTGAGGACGACGGAGCTTACGAGTCAGTCACAGAACATCATCGTATACGTGCGGTCGATCAGGACGCTATCGGCCGCTTTACTGGGGTTTTCCTTCAGACTGAGCGTTTGCATAGCCTGGTCGGGGCTGGAGGTCTTGCGACAAGTACACCATTGAATCAGTTACCTGAGTCCTTTATCCAAACATGTCAAGAAGCCGTACATAAATTATGGAGATGGCTGACGAACCTCCCGTAAATGTGGCAAGATTAGATAGTAAATCGTCAAACTCTGGTGCTGAGGGATCTTCGTTGTTTGCCAGCAGATGTAAAACCAGTAAATTAAATTTTAATCATCGTTTCATGTGGATCATGTTATCAGTACAGCAAATGTCATGTCACCTGAACAGCAAAGTACAATGGACAGAAGCGGTTCTGGCAAAAGACAGCCATCCAATGGTAGCTGCCACCTACAAGAACATCGGCTGGCTATGTGACCACAACTGTTGTAATAGTGAATTCAGTAACTTTATTTTACTCTTGAATAAAAATAATTAGGTTGGTGAAAATTGTGGTGATCTGTAAAAAAAAAGTACTTTTCTGTAATGTTAGACTTCATGGTACTGCATATTAAAAAAATACCATTAGTTTCACTGGCCTAAAAAAAATTATTTTTGTTACATGCATTTAATAAGTTACATTTACATATTTTTTGCACTTCAAAATCTGAAAACCTGATTTTTTAAGGAATTATATAACCTATAGGATGATATTATCTTAAACTATTTGCTTTTCTTTAATTTCGCCTGAATTCAACTTCTGGTTGAATTCCCTTTTCAGTCCCCAGCAGTAATTGGCAAGTATATTCAGGCTACATTTTTTCTGGTAGTGTTTCCATCCTTGATATATCCTGGTGAAAGTGTTCACTACGCTCATCTGTACTGCCAAGGTCAGATGGAAAACTAATCAAAATGTATATTTTTTGACACATTGCATCCAGTTTTTTTTATACTTTTCAAGGAATTCACTCAGCAATTCTATGTAGTTCTCAGCCTTCCTTTTTACCCTGGAATGATTTAACAATATTTTGAAACAACACCCAAGCTGCTTTTTCTCTTTAACCTCTGGAACCACTGTAAGGTATTACTTCAGAGATTGATATTATGTATAAATGTAAATGAAGTGTAGTTTTGTACAGTCTCAGGTTGACCATTCCTGAGATGTGTGGTTAATTGAAAATCCAACCATCAAGGAACACCAGTATCCACAACCTAGTATTCAAGTCCATATAAAAGTAACTGCCTTTACTAAGATTTGAACTGTCGACTTCAAAAACAGGTAATTTGTGATGACGACTTATCACTAGACCTGCCTGGTATGCTGCTTTTTCAGATTCATTCAAAGTCCAAATTTTTCATTAACTTATGTTTCTGTGGTCCAACAAATATTTCTTTGATTTTCGCCTCGCCTATCATGGGAAACTTGCTCTTAAGGTTGCCTTGGCCAATATGATCCATTGCTTTAACAAAATTTTTCATCAAACAAGGTTTTATATATAATGGTGGAAGATTAACATTCTTCATGCTCACAAAAGCTTGGCAGATAGCATTTTTCCACCCCAGCGACAGCTCTCTTGGACCAGTCCTTTTTTATGTAGTGGTTTTTATTGTCCCTTGCACAAGAAACAATAGTACTTGTATAACCTATGGAATTGCTAAAATCGTTACTAAAAATTTTATATTGTCATACATCTCTTTCAATGTGCTGCCTAATGCATAAGCAAGAGGAATTGATGATTTCTTCTTTCTGTTGTAGAGAACTTTTAAAATTGTTTTAGTGGAATCTGTTAACAGTTGTATTCTGTGTAATTGTGGTGATGTGATATTAATTCCAATAAAGAGTCTACATCATTGTAGGACACATATCTTGTATGGAGAAATTCTTGCTGTCTAACATAGAAAAAATGTACTTTAGTGCTACTTTTGAGGAGGTCCCAGCCTTTTAACTTCGGAATTCTGGATCTTTTTCATAACTTTCTAAATCACTCTAGCCTTCTGGTTCATCAACATTTTCTTCTAAATTGCATGCTTTTGTGGAACTGGAACAGATTCAAAACTTTATTGTGTAGATTAGGTCAAATGGGTGATTGAAGACTAGAATATGCAACAGATTTCTTGAATTTACTTGTGATGCCTTTGATAACAGTTCTTCAATTGGTAACAGTTCAAGTTATTTTATTTGTACTTAATCATTTTTCACATCAAGAAGCAAGATTTTTTATACCCTGGTTATAAAAATTGTCTTAGTTTGATGTTTTTTGCTTCTTTGTCTCCTTCAACAGTTATAAAGCTTGGCCACTTTTAGATGTAAAACAAAAAGATAAATCACTAGCAGAAAATGGGGATGATAAAAAAAAATCTTATCAGAAAAGCTGAATCTTCTAAACATGAATAGTTCTCAGAAGTTCTAGAAACTGAACTATTTGAAATACAAGGAAATTCCACTGCAATTTTTCAAGCATGCTAACTGCGAGTTTGTTTTATTTAACTTTTTCATTCACTTGTTCAACAAGATTCATACAACTGAACGAACAGTAGACCTCAAACTCTTTGTGAAACTTAATAAAATATAATTAATAATACCTTTCATTCATTACTGTAGGCCCATAAATATCATACCATTCATGGTAAATACCGACAGCACTGAATCCTTTTAGATTAAAAATCAAAATCTCTGAACATGAATTACAACTGGATAAGATGGTATATTGTTGCAGTTTTTCTTGGAGGGCCAATCCTTCACATTTGTTATATGTCTCAGTCAGTGGCAGGTCGCATATAGGCACTGTGGAACTGCAGCACCCCCCTTATTGATAATATTTAATATAATGAGTCATTTTTTCTTTTATTCTTGTATAATATATAATCCTTAAGGTTAATGTCAGTAGCCATCCCCCACTTTATAAAAAATATACAAAAATCTTTATGTGGAACTGTGTGCATCACAGTTCCACCAGTGATGTGGTGTTTGGCTGTTGTGCACATGCACACATAGGAAGCTACACACAAGCGAGAGAGAGCACTGTCACTCCTGCAGTGCCAACTGTGGCATGTTGGTGGAAGCTAGTTTTTTTTACTCTGCATGTGTATGGAACATTCCTTGTTCATTGCCATTTCTAGTTTAGTTGGTGGAAGGAATTTGAAAGTGGTTTAGTTGTTTTTTTATGATCAGAAGGTAGCAGAAAGCAAGGGCTCATTGATTGCCAAATCTGTCCAAAAACACACTGGAAGGGCAAAAGAGAAGGTAATTAGTAAAAACTAATTATGTATTTGTTTCTGTGTACATAGAAATTTAAATTAAACACCATTGGACTATAGTGTTTTTAAGTGAACATTTTATTAAAGCAAGTTATCTAGTAATACTAAAAAATATTATCTGTACTGACATTTTATTACTTATTTGGTTAAACTGAATACGGATTTTAAGCACAATGTGCACCATATTCTTGAATGTGATGAACTATAGAATTAGATTATTATCCTGCTTCCAGCTACTCTATTTGATTGATTTTTTTTCGGTTCTTTTATTTTACATAAAACTTTAACCATGGCCTTAAAAAGGCCCAGAAAAATTTTTTCTGGCGCAGCACCTCCACTAATTTTAGCTATGAGCCACCACTGGTGTATATATACACAAAAAATACCTGTATCTCAAAAACTGTAAAATATATTCGTATATACAAAACCATATAATACTAATTCAGAATAAGGGTACATTTTAAAATAAAAAGTTTTAGTTTATGAGTGGGATACCCATCATTTTATTTAAAATTTAAATTTCTATTAAATCAAGCCATTTAGAGATGCAAAATGTGTTCAATTTCTAGAAATAAAATTAACAGTAAATTTTATTGATGAAGTGAAGCAGAAAGAAACATATTAATCATAAGAGATGTAGCAAAAAGAAAATTTTATGAATCCAAAATGTGTTAATAGCAGAAATGTAAATACTTAGAAACAGAGAACTAAGAAAAATAAGAAAGAGTTAACAGATGGCAAGAATAGAATATTTGTACAAGATTTCCTCCAGAAAGGTCATTATTTTGGTAGATTATTCAAGAGCTAATAATACAAGGCCTGTTTTTTAAGAAAGATCCAGTTTAAAATAAAAACAAACTTACAGTTAAACCATAAAAACTAAATGTAGCATAAATGTAAAGCATAAATAAATGCAGTTTTTTATGTGTGGTCTTTACTACGCATTATTTAATGTTGTTGTAGTAATATTTATCTTTTTTACATAGCTACCTTAACACATTTTTCATAGTGATTCACTCGCTTCTACATTCATTCTTCAAGAAATTCTCCCACCAGGAACTTGAACCACTTGGTAAAACTATTTTTCATGTCACTGTTTAAGGTGAAGAAAGTGAAAGTAATCACTGGGAACTTAATCAGGGCTACAGGGTGTTTGAAGATTTTCCAATCGCCTCGCTGTTTGATTTACAGTGTGACCAGGCAGTCATGCAAAAACAAAACTTTGCGGGATAGCATACCATGTCATTTATTTCATTACAGCTATTCTTAGATTTTTAATTTTCACAATACATATTTCCATTCATAGTACTTCTGTGATCACTTAATTCGACAAGCAAGACACCCTAGACCCAAAAAAATAGTAGCCATTAAGTTTCTTTTCTAAACATTATTATTTGAACTTTTTTGGTCTAGATGACGAATACTGCCACTGCTTTGTCTTACCATTCGAATAAGAATTCCAGGTTTCATCTCTAGTATCATGTGATCAAATAATTCATCAATTTCATTTTCGTGATGCTGCAGCAAGAAGTATGTCGGTTTACATCTTCGGCCTAGTTTTTTACCAAGCACATATCTTTTTATAGCCCAATTTTTGAGTCAAAACTTCCATAAATCAAAGATTGTGAAACATCAAAGACAATGAAGTGCCAGTTTTCTTGAAATTTTTTGTCAACTTTTTCAATCAAATCATCCATTTTCACCCATGACAGGCTGTTGTTAAATCCTTCATTCTTCGCCCTTGAAATGGGTTTCAAGGGTCAATTTTTATAGTTAGCAATTTATTAGTTACACATATAATCATCTCTAAAGAACGGCACACACTCTCAACAAAAATATCTACATAAATCAATTCTATTGTTCTCAGCAGTATAGATGTTTACAAATAAACAAGGAGAAAATAAGAGGATTGCAGGTTGAAATGAATACCTCTTTATTTAAACTGATAAAAAAATAACAAATTACACAAGGAATTACATTTATATTTATTTTTAGAAATAAAAAATAAACTTTAATAATTACAAAATAATTTGTGCAGTCAAATGAAATGAATTGTACACAATTACACATACATTAATTTAAAAACAGTACACTGTATAAATTACTTACAGCCAATACATAAATTAATTAAAGAAAAAAAAATTAAATTAAATTAATTTACATAACGAACAGTCTAATTAATTGTAATTTTTAATTTTCTTATCTCAACTGCTGTGTTAAAACAATACAGTAAAAACAATACACTTATAACTGAAACTTTATCAATATATCTTAACTGTAAAGAAAACAACTAGTTTACTACACAATTTAAAAATATGTATTTACTATATTTATATTTAATAATTTATGATTTTAAATAATTGATAATTTACAACATAAAATACATTAATAACCAAGGAGCTGTCAATTTGCAAGAAAATATTTGCATTTTATTACAGGTGAACTATATTTATAGGAATTCCTTACTGTTTGTGTATAATTTATTAAATTACCCCAATGAATACACACCACATTATTACATCATTTCAATATCCTTAAAAAAGGTTTGTGTACTGTAATTCATTTTTAAAGATTAAACTTCTTCTGCTAGTAATAACTGTGTTTTAAAAGACTAGTAAAGTAGGGTGAATTTTTTTTGTACATAAATGTTAACACTAAACATGTATTCTATGTACCATAATCTTAGAAATGTAGGCAACCTGACTGAAATGCAAGCATTCCTAAAAATGACAGCCATTCTTCAAAAATAAAAAGCATCCCAGTCAGGCCTTGTGGGAAAAATGAGAAATTAAGTGATTTCTTGCTGGCTTTTTCATTAAATTGAATATGCTGTTATTCATGCTATTTTGCTGTTATTTTGTTACATTAACAAAAATAACAATAAAAGCATTTCAAAAACTGACATGATAAAAAAATAATGATGAGAAAGGAAGAATTAATCAGAAAGAACCCGTCCATGAAAAGTGAAACACAAAGTAATTAAAATTAATTAATAAAATGTTATACTCATACATTACTAAATGAATTATTTTCTCTTAGCCATTAAAGTCAGATCTCTCTTTGATATTTTTGCTTGGCAGTGCTTGTAGATCTATGAGAGCTTTTTTAGCTTTTGTACACCCACAGAATTATTCTTCAATTTCTATAATTTTTTTGAACAATTCAAACATAATATTCCAGTAACATTATCAAATGTCTTTTCTGTGAAAATGAAAGTTAGCAAGACAACTTTATTCAATTGCAATGATTTTTCTATGATTATAATCTCAAAAAAGCTTCCCACATACCTTGTGCTTTTCTTAATTAAAAATCTACCACAAAAATTTCTCTCTAATTTTTCATTTACGCAGTACTGTTCTTGGGATGTAGTCATGTGTTAGTTCAAAATCTTGATGTACTTAACAAATTATACTAGTTCAATAATATGTTCAATTTTGAACTTAGTTCCTGTAGGATTTTTTTTTATAAGGTTAGGAGGGCCTCTCTAGTAACTCTACAATGCCTGGAGTTCTAAGATGAGCAATTCTTTGGGTACATTATCAAATTCTCCCCTTATTTATAGTACAGTTTTGAATGACAAGACATTAAGTCAGAAATATATGATATTTATACTGAAAAATTAAATCAAAGATATTTCATTTATGATTAAAAAATTCAATAATCAGAAGACAAACCTATCAATATTTACACTAAAGTAAAAAGTGGTAGAGAATTGATGTTATCAAGATTTAAATAGATAGCGATCGTCGCATAATGCAGCAACCAATAAAAACTGCTATCTCAATCAATTGGAATAATAAATTTATGCTATAAAAAATATGTTTTTTTGCTAGCCCTGTGTTTTACCCCATGAAAAATATAAGTTAATAACCATAGTTTGTTGTAATTACATTGGCACTGTCAGTATAGACAACAACTTCATAAGGATTTATGTTGAAGAAAATGTTTTACACATTCATCTATAATTTTACTGAAAATAGAATCAAGAAAACTTGACTACACTATACTTAAACTCTAAACCTACAACTAACTGTTACTGGGAGGGGAAAGGAATTCTTCAAAGATGTAAACAGTAAATTAATTTAAAAACAACTTTAATTTTTTCTAAATATTTTATAAGATCACTGACACTATAATACATTTATGACACCATTAAACTAAGGAAATTCTTACATGAACTCTGACCTTATATAAGTTGGTTTATGTTTAAATAATTTTGTTACACTGACCTCCACAAACCTATTTATTCCAATTTTATTGTCATAATTTTATACAATGAAAAGTTAGATTAAATATCTTGTCAAAGAGGTCTCATAACAACTGGGACAAATCAAATCCTGGTATAACAGTTGCTGTTTAATAAATGTCACTGTTTAGAAACCAGAACCATTACTGGCAAACATCATCAATTATAGCAGTTGTTACTGAACATGAGTGCTGCCTGAAAGCAGTTTTAATGTATAATTACATATTTGCAAATTTTGAATAATAGTTTCCTACTGGTTGAAATCAAAAAGTATAAAATAATTATTGTATTATTATGAAGTATTAAATTAACAAAGTATTTAATACTATTTTTTTTTTTCAGTTTATATATTATTAAATAATTTTTTTGATCCCTCTATTTTCCATTTTTCACAATATTTTCTATAAAAGGTTTCATTACAATAAAAAAAATAAAAGTAAACTTGCACCCAAACCAAATCTAATTATTATATAAAAAAGATTTCTTTATAAACTAAATACTGCTGCAGCTAGGACATAAAAAAACTAAAACTTCTAAATATGTTAAAAAATCTAGCAACAGCTACATCACGCTTCATTTTTAATAGAATATGGAATTCAGTTTACCTAAATAATAACAGTAGCCTAATTTAAGCATCAAGATAAATCACATTGGTTTCCTGACAAAATTTTAAATTACAATATAATTCTTTTTTTTACAATATAAACAACCTACTACTCATAAAGTAATTAAAATAAGCTATTTCCAATATTACAGTAAAATAAATCATTTAATTACTGACTGCTAAAAATATTTTATTTTGAAATTTAATTTATACATGTAAACTATTGCTTTTCTCCCAATAAATATTTTTTAAATGTAAAGTAGTCTGACACTTCTAAGCTACAGTGGTTTAGAATCATTCATCTTAGTTGTAGTTTAATTTTACATCCAGTTAACTGCTTAGACATTTTGTACTAGTTTTTAACTCTTAGTTGGATCTGTCTCTTCATCACGGTATACTAAACAGAAAATTAAATTTCTTTCCATATTTTATGTAATTAGCTTTGCATTAAAAATTCAATGGCAGTATTCAAAAGGTCAATTAAAAAATTGAATTCATTTTATTAACTAATATTAAATTGATGGAATACAAAAGAATATATATAGACTGTAATTGTAGTTGCTAGTTAACAAACCATTTAAAAAATAGCAGGTGATGGTAATACTGTTCCAAAAATCAACAAATAATGCAACTTAATTTTTATTTGCAGCAATAAGATTTAACTCATTTATACATTACTTAATTTAATTACATTTATCATTGCAAATTATCATCACAAGCCTATTTAATTATTTGGAAAGGAATATCTTATTTTTAATTGGTTCCATAACTTTTAGTTTTAATAAAAACTTATAAATTGATTGTTCTAAACTTTCTATGAAATAATTAAAATTCTAAATAATTAAGATCCTGCCATTACCCACAGAGTAATGGTGATATAAACAGTATATGGTGATTTACTGCAAGCATTACATAAATACTAGTATTTTACAGTATTGTTGCCACATCAGGATGTTTAAAAATAATTTGGCTTGCAGTCAAAATTTACTTATTATTATCACATATGTTACAAACTGTCAAGAAGAATGAAAATGTATATGTCAAAGTCATTCAATAATATTCTCAGCTCTAAAATAACATGTATCTTTACCCAGCTTAAAATTAAAGTAAAATAAAACAAAACGTATCATACATAACACACTAATGTAAAGGACCACATTAAAAATAATACTAATGCAATTTCCCTATGATACAATTCTAATAACAATAACAACGACAACAATAACAATTAAAGTAGCCTAAATTGTACAATAAGATTATAAATAATTTATGATTCCTTATTTATTAAATATTTTGTACTTTTTTTTTATACTACAAGGATGGCAATCATAAACTAACACATGCAAACATACAATGGTCATATGATGATTGTATGAATGTTTGTAAGTGACCAAACGCAAGAAAAGTGACCTTATTTTTCCCAAGTGGAATTATCAGTACAGCTGTTTTTAGTGATTCAGGTCAAAAAATGTGGTTTTTAGGTTTCTGCAAAAACTGCTACTTACATTCATTCTAAACAACTACAATCTCATTCATTTCATGTATTACAACATTAGATAGTGAAAAATGTTATTTTTGTGAACCCTTACACCAAATGCAAAAGGGACCTTAACTTCAGTCATATGATTTACACAGGTGAAGACAAGGTCTCTTTTGGCTGCTTTGTATAAAAAATACTTGTTTTAAGAGTAGGTATTGTTTTATTTTATTTCTACTTTTTTTTCTAATTTATTATTTATGAAAGTATACTTTTATGAAACTATTACTTATTAAAATTTTTCTTTTACTACTTATTTGACTATGAACAGCTACTTTATCAGCTGTTGAGTGTTCAGTTTGGTGCTGTTACCATTGTTTGTTGAATAAGTTAGTTACAATATACTGTTTACAATAATTTTCAGTTTCTGTTTTATCTGAAATATGGAAGATAATAACAACCATTGGGTTGTAAATGTGCCAGAGGACCTTAGGAAGGTTTATGAGGATTATTTTTTGTGGGGGTGCAACCAGTTCAGACAACTCGGAAGATGAATTCAACAAGGAAATTATGGAACCTCTAGCTGAACATCTGCAAAATGAAGCCAATGAAATTCAGGAATTTAACTTACACCAAATACCTACTGTTCAGGTTGGTTCAAGTATATTTTTCGTTTAGTCTAGATTACATTAGATTAGGTTATATTACTTTAAAACCAGCCACTTGTACAAATTTATGGCATAAAAAAAAAGTATTAGTAAATGAAACATATGGTTGCAGTACATAGGAAAGAATTCGCTTAAGTTTGCAGTGCACTGAGCTGTATTATTTTACTTTTGAATGTCAGTGGTATTAGCTTCCAATCTGAGCATGATCTTTTGCTGTTAGCTCCCTTCACTGATCCTGTTTTTATCCCATGAAAGGGTATTATCTTATTGTATTACTTGATTCTGCTTTTACTACAAAAGTTGATTGTAATGTTACATATTTTAAAAGTAAAATAAAATTAATAGTGGTTTTTGTTTATGTTCTACAGGAATTTGAAAATCTGGATGAACTGATTGATTTAGTTGAAGAAGTAGCAGCATTGGGATTAAAACAGCAGAAATAACAGAAAATGCTGCACAATTACCAGTTGTTGGAGATATGGAAGAAGAGGGAGATGTTCTACTCTGAGTAAGTTTAACTTTTCTGTCATTTCTGTAAAAATGAACTTTCTGAATTCACCCACAAAAACAGTATTATGTTTAATTTTTATTCTGCAGGAATGTATAATCCAAGAAGAAAGGATTTTGGAAGATGAGCCAGAGATCAGAAGTAATTACATTGAAGGGTGTTGTAAAAAAAAGTGAATAAAGCTTTCACTGTAGATGAACTTCTTGGTTTCAATTTGGAAAGCAGACATTATGATTATAATCAGGATGGATGAATGTGCTTGATATTACTATCTTGAGGTATTTGCAGAACAAAAAATGAGATTAAAACTAGTAAGGGGGTGAAAGAAGCAAGAAACAGCAAGAAAGATTGAGAATGGCTTTCACATTAGCTCATCAGTGTATGTGAGAGTATTCTTTGTAGCCCATGCTATAAAAATAAGGTAGTTTAAAAAATTGAAGAAACATTTTAAAGAACGTGGTATGGAACAAACTTTTCATAAAAATTATAAACGCACCAAAGAATACTTTCCCTCAGGACATGATTGAAAGAATTATATAGTTTTTAAGAAATTATGCTTAGGAGTTGGTATTTTTCATGCCAGGTAGGTTAGCCACAAAAATATTGTGAAATTGCTACCATCTTCTGAAACAAAGGCTGAAATTTATGAGAAGTACAAAAATATTTGTCAGCAGTTAAGTGAACAGAGTGGAGGCTACACTTCATTTTTAGATACATAGAGGGACTTCTACCCTGACATTATAATAATGTGTCCACAAAACTGACCTTTTGAATTTTATCAGAAAAGCATGATTTCGTTTGATAAACTTTGTGGTCGCACTGAAGTCGAGAAAGAAGCCTTCTTAAAAAAATGCCAGGACCACTTGATATTGTATCTGTAAAAAGGACACTTTGTAAATCAGTCATTAAAAATACTTTGGATGAATTAAAGAAAAAATCCTGATGAAACTATGGAATTACTAATCCAGAAAAATAATGATGGGAAGGTTATATACCCAATTTGAACGACAGTAGCGTGGATTATAGTTTTGACTATGCACAACAGGATTCCCTGGAACCCAGACCAATTTACTTTCTAACACCATGCAAGGTTGGGGTGTTTAGAATCATGAATGACAATAAAAAAAAAAAACAACATAATTTTTTAATTCCTAGAGCAGCCAATACTTCCAAAGACTCAAACATTGTGGTAAGCTATCTGCATCACTATCTAGAACAACATAGTCTTTGTGAGAAACAACTACATATAAATGCTGAAAACTGTGTGGCTCAGAATAAAAATAACATTCTGACATCATATTTAGTTTTAATTGCGACTGGGCATTTGGCCTGATGAAACAGAAATTTTGTAAAGGAAAAGCATTCACTGGCACAGCTAGCAGAAACTGTATCAAGTTCTACCCCATCTGGTTTACACCAACCTGTAATCAAGGCAGTGAAAGTAGAGATATTTTTGTTTATGACTGGCCAACATATTTTAAAAATAAAGAGTGGAAAATTAAAAAAAATATCACACAGTTCGACCATTTCTGTTTTTCTTATGAAACAAAAGGGTAATTTCTACAAAGAAGTTAGTAAAATCTCCTCCTGTAAAACACACTGTGACAACTGAGACTGAGCGTCAAGTGGACTTCCCTGGAGCCGTTCTCTCAACAGGATCATCTTATAAAAGAAAAAAGTTTCTTTTTGATAAAACTCATCGGTACTATGTTAAAGATTGCAGAGATATTTTATGCCCTGATCTTGGTCTCCACCTCTTGTTGGAACCACAGTACCATTAATAGCAATTGCTGAGATTCAGGTACAAGAAGCAGCTACAACTTCTGCATCCTCACATCAAAAGCGTCAATGACACAAAACAAAATAATTTTTAGTATTAATATATAAAAATGATAATTTTTTCTTAAAAATCAATTCTTTAACGTATTAGCACTCAAGTTGTAAATACTAGTTTGACATAAATTCAATTTCTAATTAGAAAATATTTAATTAAACACTATTATTATTACTTATTACAATCGCAAGCAGTTTTTGTTGTAACATGCCTACAGTTACCTTCTTGCAGCTTCAAATGAATGAACCACAATTAAATTTTGATAATATATCTGAAATCAGCACAAAATTTTCATTCAGATGATTACAGTTGCTTACGATCCTGATGGTGAGTAATGTTTTTATATTCCTCTAAATATTGCAAAACCTTAACAATCTTTTTCTCAAAAGACACTATAACTGTAAATTCAATTGGTAGTAACTTAACAGTTTTTGGAATTCTTCAACAAATTTTATATCAATTTGTTCAGAATTTTGTGTTCTTTCCAGGGACACTAATAACCCAAATATGGCCAAGGTGAAGATAAGGTCTCTTTTTCCACGTTTGGTTTAATTATATTTACATATACGTGCACATAAACATATGTGCACTTATATGCTTTGTTTTGAAAGAAAATAAGTTCCATTTCTGCTGATTTTTAATAAACATTAACGATGAACTACATAAAATATAATAATAATAACAACAGAGGATAGTTAATTAACTGTAAACTATTGCCAGATCAATTATTGTTTGGTAGAATTAATTTTCTTCAAACCATATAAGTAATATAATAGTTTAATTGTATGCAGTATAGTAATATTTAGTAATACTTGCTATTTAATATTTTCCTTCTGATCATATGAGTAAACTATTTTCACTTTGTAAACTGTATAATCAAAGAATTTCTGAGTAAGCACAGTTTAATTTGTGTATTATACACCCAAATTCCTGCACACTCTGTGGTGGCTTCAAATTAAATTTAATCAGTACTAGAATCTTATACAGTAGGTAATTATGAATTATTGAAAATAACATTAAAACAACTATGAAATCTAACATGAAAACTGAAAATTGTTCCAAATTTTTATTACACGTAATAAAAATCCAATAATTAAGTCCAAAATAAAAGTATGAAAATAATGTAGCAAAAAGTTGAAAATATCTACAAAGAAGAGCATAAAATAAAACTCAACTTTTTTTATCATCAGTTATTTGACTGATCTGCCATTCATTTCTGTTCTGTGTTAACATTTTAATATAAAATAAGCTAAGTACTTGTAATAAATAAATCAGTTATGAACAAAAAAATAACAAGAACTTTTAAAAGTAAATACAGCTATGTATCATAGCTAATATAAATACAGCTATGTATCATTATATTTTTGCTAATTTTTTAAATTTAATTCATGGAAACTGCTTTGGAATAGCTGTTGGGAGTATTCCCAACATAGCTGTATAATATTCTAAATATTATAATATTTAGAATATTATACATTAGTCTAATATATTTTTAATAGGAGTATTCTAAACAAAACAAAAAAAAAGTAAAAAAGGATAAGTAATTAGCCATACTGCTATATCAAATGGGAAGGCAGGAGAAAAGCATAATAGGTACTGCAGAATTAATCTGCCTACAGTTAATATTTATCAAGGAGTATTGTTGTAATGTTGTATTAGTTCTGTTTTGTTATGTTACTATTCATGGTAATGAAACTAGATTACTGTATTCCTGTTAATGTCAAAATATTTAATAATGAATTCATCCTCCTCTAGTTTCGTGTTATTAGTGATTCACTATAAAAAAATGTCTTTATTTACTGTACCTAATGTAACACAATTCATCAGTAATTTATTATTTGCATAATTCTTTCAATAAGATAACCATTTATAGAAAAGTAAGTAAAATAAATTAATCTATAACATTTTTAAACATTGAGGAATTTTTCTTTCTTAAAAAGATAAATTAATAAACAACCAATAAAATAAAAAAACATATAACTAAACTTCTTCCACACTTATGCAACTTGACAGTCTCCTTAATAGAAAAATTTAACGTTTGTATTAAAAGTACACATTGTTGGTTAAAGAAAACTCAAATTCACAGTGATAACAGCAATAAAATAAAAATTTTAAATACCACTGTAATAACAACACAAATATTACATTAAGTGAACAATTTTAAGCAATACTTTTCTTAAATCAGTTAGTGGAAAAAATGACAATTTTAAATATTTTCATTAATACCATATTTCACAGTCGATGCAGTATATATTCGTCTATTACAATAAACTGCAAATGTAGATCGCTGATCACAACTACAAAAATAAAGTCACTTTATGACAAAGACATACACTGATGCAAATACTATAAATAAATAAACAATTATATATACACACACTATGTATCATAATCTTCATCAACAACCAGTACCGGAGGTGAAGAAGATCGTTCTTTTTTACCTGCTGATGGACTGCTACTAAAATGATTGGGTCTGCTGTTAATTTGTACAGGTGGTGTTTCAGTATAAAAGTTTGGATTCATTCGAACAGAATAAACATCTTCTGAATTTTGGCACACTGTTGTGGTTGGAAATATTCTAGCTTCATATTCTGCACCAACCAAAGTTTCTCCACTGAAAAAAAAATCTTAAATTAATAAAACATGTTTATTTAATTAATTTTAAATCAATTATTTAATAATTCAAATTTGTCTATACTATATAAATTCTAATTTGCTTATTCAGATGATGAAAGCTGGATAGAGATTTTAGGAAGTGATAATCAAGGGCACTGTAATTTTCAATTTAACAGCATGTAAAAGTATTCGAATGCATTACACAAATTTCAATTGTTAATATTGCTAACTAAAAAAAATTTTTATTACAAAATAAAAATTTTTTCAATTTGTTTCTTCAAAATTACTTCTAAATAATGAAGTTTTATTTTTTTTTAATATTTACAAAATAACATAATATAAATTTAAATAATACTGCTAAACTGTATCACCTTATTTAATTTTTATTTATTTTTAATAATATATTTTATTTGAAACTAGTTTCCAATATCAAAATGATCCTTGTTTTGGTTTAAAATTATAATAAAGTATTATTCTGCCATGTTTTGTTCTGTTTTATTTTAAATAAAAATCAAAATTCTTAAATTCTTTTTCATGTTAACTTGACTTTACTTAGATAGATTTTTGTACAGAATTAAATTTTCTAAAAAATATGTTTGTTTACTGGAAATTTAATGAAGTTAATCTATTAACTCTGAATACTGTAATAGTCAAACCTAGAAAATTATGTTTTACAACACAATTTTTTTTTTTTTGTTTTATAATATTTTCAAACACCACTAGAGATACAGAAACTTGAGAAGATATAATACAGAAACATACTAGAGATTCTGAAACTTGTTTTATTCAATTTTTCTGGGCAAAGACATATGAAACCATCAAATTTAAACTTTAATTTTAATTCCAAGACTTTTAGTAAGCTTCAATTTACTCTAGAAACAGAAGAAATCAAGGCAAAATTTTTCTCAAGTATATAGAAAATGAAGAGCTTCTGGATGCAAGTTTATATGAACTTTTTTCTTTTCATTTATAGAACATGTCATGGAATATTTTCCATCTCTTCATGAGACACTCTTCATAATTATATATATATATATATATATATATATATGAAACATAAACCATCAAAACACATTAATTAGATAAGTTAAACTTACCATATTAATTTCCAATAACTAGTTTTCATGGTATCCTGCACCTTGTGTGTGTTATGTATTATATATATATATATATATATATATATATATATATATATATATATGTATCTAATTATATAATATAAAACTTATTCAGCTATTGCACAAAGTACAGAATTAAAGAACATTCTTTTTTCATTAAGTGCTTTCAGGCATAAGCCCTATCTTCAGTAATGCTTTTTTAAATTTTACTTTTTCACATTTACACAGTAGATATCATGATATGCTAAAATTTACAGAACAAATATTTGTTCAGCCAACAAAAAAATAATTTTTTTTTAAAATTTAAAATGTTATAATATTAAAATTTTCTTTAACATGCCATCTATATGTTAACACAGTACTGCACTGATTGTCTAATTTATTTAAAATTCCTTATCATTTTATTACCAACTTAAATATTATGTACAAGAATATCCCAATCAAATCAGTAAGCTGAGTTTACATTTATATTTATATATATAAAATCTTCCTAAAGTATTTTAAATAATAATTTTTAAACATTGCCAGAACAGAGTTATTACTGAAAATATTAGACTGATATTCTGGTCTTCTTTGAAGGATGTCCTACAGTTTCCATACGGGAAGCAGCACAATTGCTACTCATTTCTTATGGTTCAATAACAAATGTGTTCAGAAGCACAGTTATCATGCATATAAATCTGCAGTTCTCACACCATGATGCTTGGTGATGAAGGAAGAATTCAGTAGTTTGATTGCAGAACAGGTTGTAAATTATCTTAATTTTTTTGTCTAATGTTATTTAATGTAAAGAAACAAATTTCTCCATTAATGAGATGCACAATAAAAGAAAACAATAATTAGTGTCAAAGAAGGACACAATAAAGTAAGATTTTCCATAAACTGCTGGTATGCCATGATCAACAATCAAACTTTGGCCATGCATTTTCATAAGGCAAATCTTACAGGAGCTCGATACAGTTAATTACAGGAAGATGTTCTACTACCATCCATTGATTACTTCCCTTTATATTCACAAATACAAATATATTTCCAAGATGGAGCTCCAGTACACAACTAAGGCTATGGAATTTTTAAATGATTTCCAAAACAGTTGGATTGTTAACCCACGACCTACTGCTTCAGTGGAAGAAATAACAGCTACGGTAGTCAAAATTTTGTCCAACATCCATCACAACACATTGATGAAAGCTGTTAATGATGTTGAAAGCTGTTTTCAGGAGAGTGACTGCCTGCATTTTTACTAACGGTGGCTATTTTGACACTTAAACTGTTATAATTGACAGTGCAATTCTCTTGTAATTTTTCCTTCCTAACAAATAAAACTGAAAACCATAATGTTCAAGGTAAGTCTTTCAATCTTACTTTTGTTTTATTCTCCACTTTACTTAATTTTTGAACTTTAAAAATATTATTTGACAACCAGGTACAAATACATTAAGTTTCCATTTAAAATAATAAGATGGACACCATATTTGATTTTACAATTGTCAGCCTGTAGCTACTTAACAGCTGCATTTACAGAAAAGTACCCAACAACAAAAATGTTTTAAAATACTATTTTCTACCCAAGAATGCAATAAGAAAATAAGGTTTCCATTTGAAATAATGAAGTTGGTCGCTATATTGAAAAAAGGGTAAAGATTTCAAAAATGGTAATACTGTATTTTTAATGCAAGGAAAATCTAGAGAAGTTTCCTGTTTAAAGTTTCTCATAAAATTTATAGTTTCCGAGACCCAGTGATGGCCATCTTAAATTGATATCCTGTATATATATATATATATACAGCTGCTCAGGCTAAAGGTATCCAAAAGTAATGGTCTATATTTAGAAAACCAGTTGTCATAATCTCTTAGTAGGCTTAATCGACAGAGAATATCTCCAAGATTTGTTCCGTATACACCCAAGGTCAGCGGAATATGATGCACAGGCAAGCCAACTCACAGTACAGTTGTACTCATTATTAGTCAGTTGAGATATGGACCCCACAACAGAAGGTTCAGTGTGTGCTTTAATTAGTGGAATTTCAATCAGTTATACATGTTTAATAGCAGGTATGAACTGAATGGAATATTGATCCTCCTATATCCAAGTTTATTCATCAGTGGGTTATGACCTTAAGAGAGAATGGAAGCTTGGTTTCACAAACTGGAAATCATCCAAAAGTTTCAAATAATGACGAGATGGTGGATTGACTAAACGATGCATTCATTGCTAGTCCTGGAAAGTCAATTAGGCAGGCTAGTTACAAACTGCAAATTACTCGTTCCACTATTCAAAGAATTGTTCATGAGCGGCTTTGTTTGTGAGGATACAAGTTACAATTCCTTCAACACATTAAATCAAATGAACACCACCTAAGATATCAGCTTGCTGCAGGGGTAATGCACATTGTCAAAAACAATCCTAATTATCTTGATATTGTTATTTAGTGCTGAGACAACCTTTCATAAGTGCAGGAAAGTTAACAGACACAGTAGTTATATTTGGGGTACTGGAAACCCCTAAACAGTAATTGAAAATGAAAGTTGGCTTGCCTGAACATGCATGTTTTTCTGAACTTGAGAGTATATAAAATGAATCTTGGAGATGTTTCCTGTTGATTGAGCCTATGTTCAAGAGATTATGACAACTGGCTTGCTAAATATGGGTCATAACTTTTGGATACCTTTAGCCTGGATACTCAGGCTATAAACATATATATATATATAACAACTTTACCATCAAACACAGTAACAGAAAAACCTAAAAAACTAATACCAATTATCGACTTTCACGGGATCCTACATCATCAGTTGTTACATAATTCTACAATAACTTCAAAAAATAAATAAAAATTTGGAAAATATAAACCCTAACAACCACAAAACTTGAAAAAAAAAACAACTTCACTGCCACACTGGATGATGTAAATTTAAAACATCACACAATTATGTTCATAAACATTGTTGCCAACTGCTACAACCCACTATGTTTTTAATTAAAGCACCATCTTCAAAAATGATCTGTTGATTAATCATTTCATACTTTTGTGTTTAAATTTATAAATATAATACTTTTCAAGTATAATCATTTTTTTATTGTTATAAATTTCCAAAATTTCTAAATTATTTTTAATCACTATTACTACGCTTATACTGCAACAAATGGTTGACTATATTAGACACATCTTTCTTCCTGTTTCTGTAAGCATTGCAATGTTCCATAAATCTTCTTTAAGAAAATATATTAGTATTACCGATATAAATTTTACTACATTCATTACATTTAGTTCTATATATTTCCCTTAAATCCTTCCCATCATATTAATATTATTATTATTCCTTAAATATTTTATAATAGTTAGTTGTTTGGTTTGTAAACCTTTTTACATTTATTTTTATCATAAACATTAGTAATTTTTTCTATTATTTATTTGTATAATTGTATTCTAAGAAAACTTATTAACAATATAAATGTTATTTTCTTGTTGCAATTTTGTAAAGTTATCATGCACTTTATTCTCTGTTTTTTATACAACTTTTAGGTTATTCGTTATTGTGTTTGGTGGTTAAGTTATTGTATTTTTTTAGTTTAATTGGCACAGCGGTCAGTATGCTGATGAATTATTTTAATTTTCATATTCTTCTACCGGTGAAAATAATGAAAAAAGTTCATATAAACATAGGTCTTGTAACACTTTGTTTTTGAGTTATGGCTAGCAAATGATTTCGCTTGTATTTCAGCTCTTCCAATAAAAAGAAGCCCTATTGTAATTTTTGGGACTTAAATTAAGGAGTAAAGTTAGTGGTCTCTTATGTAATTTGAGCTAGGAAATAGGATAAAACAGGTCCCAAACTAAAATTCCAGTAATTTTTAAAATGTCCAACATAAAACACAAACTTCAGTGTCAAAAAACAATTTTTTTTTAGGTTTGTAGTGCAATAGCTTTGTTAAATGACTAATAAATGTATAAGATTTAGTAAGTAACAAAACTAGTAAAGAATTTAATTCTGAGAAAATTAAAGTAAACATGAAGGTAAATCTAATATAAATAGGATTTTTGTTTCTGAGCGTCTAAGGTTGGTAGGACTGGGCCCCCACTTCTAGTAAGCTTGGGTGGGGTCATTAGGAGTGGGGAGAGCTTGTCATTCCACACTCCCAACCAATTCATCAGCAACACTCATGATGTCGGAGCAACAGGTCACTCCTCCACTGTGCAATGCATAATTATACAATTTTTTGCTCGTGAAGGATTTCAAGCAATGGAAATTTTCTGGAGATTGACTGCACAGTTCAAGGACTAAACATTGTCAAGGACTTGTGTGCTTGTCTGCCATAAAGAGTTCAAGGAAAGACGAGAATGAGTGGAAAATCAAGAACATGATTGCTGTCCTCGGACCAGCATTACAAACGAAAACATTCATGCGGTTTGAGACATTCTTGAAGACGATCGACAAGTGAGTATCCGAAATTGCAGAACAGGTCGAATAAGTTATGGGAGCTGTCAACCGATCATCACTAATGACCTACAGTTCCATAAAGCGTGTGCCAGATAGAACCCTCGCCTTTTGACCTTTTGACTGCAGATCAGAAGTTAAGACGTTTGAAGGTCTGTCAGATGCTTACGACAAGGTTTACGAAAGAAGGTAATGCATTTTTGAGTCGGATCATCTCCTGCGATGAAATGTGGGTCCACCACTACACTCTCCAGTAGAAACAAGCCAGTATGGAGTGGCGGAGGAAAGGGGAGGTAGCCCAGTGAAAATCAAGACTTGATTGTCAGCTGGCAAGGTTCTTTCAACAGTTTTTTCAACTGGCGAAACACTTTGCTCATTGATTTTTTGCATGTGGATGCACAATCAATGCTGCATACTACTGCGAGCTGCTGAATAAGGTGAGGGCTGCATATCACCACAAAAGACGAGACCAACCGATTTTCTTCTCGCTGGGAAAAATATATTTCTACGGCAGGAAACTATGTAGAAAAACAAATTATATTTGCCTTTTAGTCTTCAATAAATAAATTAAAAAAAAAAAAATCAAATCCTGTTTATATTTGATTTACCCTCGTACAACCAATAAAAACTACTAAATGAAAACTTTTAAAAATTGTTTTTTTTATTGAAGCAAAGCAGATGAAAGATATAGAGAAAATTGTATCTCTTTCTGTACCTAATTAACATTATTCTTAACATAACAAAACAAAAAAATAAAATACATCAAATGATAAATTGTAAGGGAATCACAAACCTCAGTAAGAGTAACTGTTCGAAATTCCCTCCTTCACAATATACATAGCACTCTGCCAAACTTAAAATATTTCCAGTGGCTTTCTGTATCACCTCAGGATCATTTCATGTGAATTCAAAAGCATTTTGTATTTTAATAAGTAACTCTTCTTTAGTATTAAATTTTTGTTGTATACTATCATTTTCACATGGCCTCAAATGAAATAATCTACTGCGTTGAGTCACGTGATCATGGTGGCCAATTGATTGGTCCACCACGTCTAATCCAGTTTAAGAAATTAGTACTGTGATTAAGAAGTTAAGCACAATTTCTAGCAACTAAAGAAAATGTGGTGTTGCACCATCACACTGAACAATCATTTGCAATCTAGTTTGTAAAGGTATATCCTCCAAAACAGCTGGCAGATTATTTTTCATGAAATAAAAGTATCCATCTCCCATACGGTTTTCATTGAATACAAATGGTCCCAGAATTTTGTTATAAATAATGCCACATCAAACATTAATGTGAACTCTATGCTTGAAACTAGTTCTACAGTACAATGTTTCAAGCATAGTCTTTGCTCCGTAAATGACTATTTTTAGTCATTTATGGAGCAAATTTTTAGTCATAAAAATAAAAGTAAATTAAACAAAAAATAGATATAAAACAAATTGCTAAACATAATGGTTATAATGGTTCTTTAATTGATAATATATACAAAAAACAAATTTCAAAAATTAATAATACCACACTCTTATACCTATAAATGATACACAAAAAATTGAAAGCTTATATTTAAAATATTTATGCAGTTGAAAATATAACTAATATTTATGATAAAAGTAAATTTAAACCGGCATAAAAGACAAACATATAATAAAATATTTAAAAAATAACAATCACACTGACTTATATAATTAATGCAGAATTTATAAAATAAAATGCAATGATTGTGACCATATATATATGTAAAATAAATAGAACTAGATTAGATTTTTAGAACATTAGAAATTATAACAATGGTAAGTTGGATTTATCTAAAGTTGCTGACCACCCCACCTTATTAATAACAAACATTCTGTATCTGATATTCGGACAAATTTGGAAATAGAGAAAATCAAGAAATTTAATTTAAATAATAATAGTAAATTTTGGAGAGATTTTATATAAATAAGTACAAAAGAATTTCTAACTTGATCAACTTTCAGAAAGAGTATGAAGATAGATATTACTATAAAAGCAGCAAATTTTTAGATAAAAATAGATTTAATCAGAATGTATATAAATAATTTCAAATCCACTCAGTAATGTAACATTGGCTGGCCAGGTTACATGGTATAAATCTTCTTATCATTTTATTTTTAAAGTTAATTTTAAATTGCAATTATTAATTGACATCATGTTTAAATATATATAATTATTTGATTTAACTGACTTCATGTTTTCTATATGATAATAATTTTAATCTTTTTCTAAAAAAAAAAAATTGTTATGTTTTGAAACGTAATTTTATATAATTTATATACAACTGATGAAGCAGGATCATCAGTTGGAAAAGATTGACCATTGTGTTAATAAAATTTAATATTATATTAAATATACCCCATGAATTTATTATATATTTGTATTTATAGAACAAATAATTATTTAAAAAATGATTTACGGAACATTACACAGCATACAAAAACTAAAATGAGGAATACCTAACATAACTGACCATTTGTTAGAATGCAAAAATAATTACTGACATGCTGATTATAAAATTTTTTGAAATACAGAACCGGATTATTTGAAGAGAAATTTAATTCTCTGGCATATTCTTTGAGAGTGTAAAAAAGCTTTGTTGAAAAGTATCCCATAGATTTTTTATGGAAAGCATAAATGTGTAGTTGTTTAAATTAATACTTAACTTAGTTTCAGTTCCAAAAGGATCATGTTTTAAACATATGCACAGTTTTTTAAACTGAATTTAAAAAACAAATCACGTGTTAGAAAAATTGAGAGAAGGAAATCATAATGTAAATGGTTAAAATCATTTGAAATCTTACTCATAAAATCTGAAGGTATTTGCAACTGACTCAACTGCTATAATTTAATTTATCTAGAATGGTCCAATACAGACTCAACATGATAGTACTTAAAAAAAAATATACTTTCAATCAGAATTATCTGTAAAACAAAATGTCTATACAATTTCAAAATTGACATAAAAATTTTCTTAACATACTATTCAATGTATATAAAATTCTTCAATAAAATAATGCTGATCTGGAATGTAATTGTACATTATGTAAAAAGGAAAAAAGTTTCTTCATAGAGGTTAACACATAAATAAAATTCCAGTTAGAAAATAATCACTGATTTTAATCTACTAAATATATATTTATACATTTTACAAACCTGTCAGGTAAGATGCAACCGTCTTCTGGCAAAGGTGCCTGATTTACTATTAATATGTCTGGTTGACGTGGACCACTACTATAGGTGGTTGAGGTAGGCACCGTAGGTGCAGGTGACAAGCAAGCACTTCCACTTGCATTATCATCATCACACGTTGATGAATCTGGAAGGCTTTTTACTAAATCTTTAAGGAAATCAAATCTACTTTCTGATAATATACATTGTTTCCTGAAAAAAATATAAAAACTTCTTTTTAACTACCAAAATAGAATAAACGCATAACTTCTGATATTTTTAATTAAATTCAGTTTTTATTTCTTTGTAACAATTCTGAGTGTTAAAAAATAAAATAATTTTGTCCTATATGAACTCAATAAATGTTTATCCATAATTATTGACAGTAACATCATATAATGGCTAAGTTTAATTTTATATTTTAAGCATAGCTTTATGCTTAAAATAAAGGTTAAATTTACTTACTCTTCATAAGACAAACACACTTATCAATATCTACATCTGAAAAAAAAACTTATAAAAACTGAATTTTCGCATATACTTAGAACAAAACTATGATTGAAAAGTAAAATCAAATTTAAATACTTATTTATTTAAAAAATAAACAAATAAAATTTTGCAAAAAATTTCTGCAACAAAAAATTCAAAACAAAAATCTGAACAACTGAAAGCTAAGTTGTACATGAGGTCTATTGAAAATCAGATTTTTTTTCTACGACACCAGCTGGATACAAGAGGTAGGACTCAGCATGGTGCCGCAGTTTACGTGGCTACACAAGGGTGATTTTTTTTTCTAGCTCAACACTGAAGTTAGTAACAGAATTTGTGTATGATGATAGCACAATTAAGAATCACTTGCACCATAAATGGTACAAGGATTTCACAAACGAAAGTACAACAATCTACCTTTAACACTGCCTAAAATTTGACGTAAAGTGATCAATTCCACATATTTGTGAAAATAGTAAAATTAGACATAACATCATGACAATTTTTTAGCTTATTCCTCTCTGATTAAGTAATATATGCAGTTTTACTTACAATTATCTTGAAATGAACTGTAGGACTTCATACACAAAAATTTAAACATTCATTTTAATGAAAGCTTTACAACTTTTTCACACATTTTCAGATGTGATCTCGCCAGTTTTAATGGAAATCTTCTTTCCTTTACAACTCTTTATTCATCTTAGTAATAACAGAAATCAAGAAACAATGTAATAAATGTTATTAAAAAGTAAAATTCAGTACAAAAAGAATTCCAAATTTTTATTTATAGTTGAAAAAGCAAATTTTTCTTTAAATGGCCACCATATTAAATTACCTTCAGAAAATTTTAAAAACTACTTATTGACAGATAAAACTTTGTTTCAAATTGCACTTTTAAATTATGTTTATTTTTTTATTTAATTTTTATAACAAAGTTATGGAATGTTGAAATTACACTACTGGGAAAAAGAGGCGAAAACAAGTAATCCTTACATGTATAATTTGTTATAATTCTTACAACATTTCCTTAAATAAATTACAACTCACAACAATCAATAAATAGAGCAGAAATAAGTATAAAAACTAATCAAGTGATTTGTAACTTGATTAACTCTTCAGAGGTAAGCTAGGTTTTTTTTATGATAAACAACAGTTAAGTCATTCTATTCTCTGAATTCATCTCATTTTTATTTTTTTTAATGCCTCATCCTGGTCATTTACAACATGAAAGAAATTACTATTTGCTTCTTGTTGTTCAATGAAAAAGTACAAAGCATTCAAAATAAACCTTTTTTTTTTAACACAGCGGTTTTTAAAAAAATACAAATTGAATTATTCATATCTTGTGTTTTGAGCCCCTATATGTGAAATCCTCATACTCATAAAAATTTTGAAGCTAGAAAATGCAGAACAGAATTCTGTATTTTGAGAGAGATGGGCAATTTTGTTCCTTTAATTTCCTTCCAATAAACTGTAGTGTTCAACTTCCTCAAAAATTATACAAATATTTTTTCAATGATATTTCTACGTAATTTGTTACTGTGTAACAGTAATTAATTCACAGCCTAATTAATTAACCATTTAATTTATCTTTCTAAGTAATTTAAATGTTTATATTTCTGTTCTCTTACAAAGAAGAGCTTCTGATTTAATTTTTCTTCATGCTAGTAAGTATAGACAAAATCATTCTCCTATAAACAGGACTCCAAAATTGTTTATTTTTTAAAAGTATAGTAATTCTTAGACAAATTTTATCTTTCTCCAATGAAGTTATGTAAAAAAATCTCTTCAGGTATTTTAATGCATGTCAGATGAACATCATTATTAATAAGTAATCAAATACTGTTTATTTTCCTTTATTTTTTACTAGAGTTATAGTCAAATTAATGTTCATAACAGAAAAAACAAATTATCCCTTCGACCTGTTTAGCTACAGTTGAAAGGAAAACAACTCTTATTTATTTATTCATCAGTATAATTAAAGATGAATAGATAAATACATAAAATATAATTTAACAATTAAAATCTACCATTATCCAAAAAATTTAATAAAATCAACCTTCATATTTAATAAAAACTGAATTAAAACTAGTTTCGGTGTCAAGCACTAATGCTGCAAATAGAACAAAAATTGTTACTATATCACTTTTTAAAAATAATCATTAACTATAAAATAATTTATGCAAATCTGAACTACAAACTTCAAGCAGTATGAAATAAAAAACACAGTAATAAGTCATAGTAAATTGCATATCGCATCTCTCATTTTCACAAACATTGTCATTACATTAGCTAAGTACATATAAACATAACAGCTGAAACAACATTTAAAAAAATAATAAACATTTAAAAAGTATATCTATTCAGTCAACTGAGTAATACTCATACTTCTAACTTTTACTTTTATTGAGAAAATGTATATTATTAACAGATTAACTTTTTTCAAATTTCCTAATAATGGAAATTTATCCACTGTCCTCTACTTACTATCATCATTGTATTGAATCTCTTCCAAATTTCCCATCACAGTGCTTATTCTATTCAACTCTTGGTTTTCTGTCTTTTTCATAAAAATATAAAATTTCATTTTCCACCTTGCACATATCTAAACTTGCAATATAGAACGTTAAACTCTCTTTTATGAGGTATCCACTTTATAAAAGAGAGTTTACCCATAATTTTTAGAACCCATAATTTTTTTCACTATATTATTCCTTAATCTTTTTATTCTTTTCTTGAACTAAAGTATTTTTACTAAACTTCGCTTTTCCAAACTGAATTGATCTTTTTTCAGTCAGTTAATATCTTTACTTCAAATGTAATTATAGGATAAAGTACACATTACACATAGCTTTCCTGCCTGCTGAGGTGATCATCTTCATCCTACATTAAATTCCTTAGATTCTGAAAAAATGTAATTTCCACATCCTTGTATCCATCTTTTTTTCCATCCTCCCACATGTAAACCAAAATCATGGCAATAATTCAACAAGCTATACTAGAATATAATAAAATCTGGCAATAAATATCTATCCTTCAATATCTATCAAGTGATCAAAACCATTTACAATGGATAAATATAACATAAGGGTGTATTATAAGATTACAAAACTGTATCAAGTCATTGACTTAGTTCTCTCTCAATCTCATTCTAATACAGTATTTGAACTAAACAAATCCAGACTCCCACATCCTCAAACATCAGCCACTTTCTTAAATAACACACACTTGTAAAACTGTACAGTATTATGACTATACACAATATGTTTCAGGTAAAATTTGACTCTATTCTTTTATTAAATCTTTTTCAACAATCTTTTTTTATTTCTTCAACTGGTTTTTTCGGGTATCTTTAACCTGATATGTCAACTTCTGATATATTATTGTGCATAAATGGTTTTAAGTTTTGATTTAAATAAGACTAATCAATATGTACAATGACATCACAAAAAAATTTATGAAGAAAGAAATCAAAATCTTCACAGATCAACTGATTTTTTCAAAGGCAGTCACCACACAGTACCAACAATATTTCATATTGAAGCATGACTTCTAGTTCTCATTAATCTACCTTTCTAGTGCCTTTATGCAAACTACCATTCTTTCAATATTCATGAACACACTTCAAAACTTACAAGGGTAGACAGTCAACTTAAAAATAAAATGGAGTTTATTGATCCCTTTTTGCAGGGTGGTAGAGAAGGGGTCCTTACTTCATATCCAAAATGACAACTTCCAATTTACGCCCATTTAGGAGAAAACTCCATTTAAAGATTTTTGAGTTATTTAAGTAGCTTAATTGCATATCTATTGTCACGACATCAGTAGCAGCCAAGAGACGAGCATTCCAGTTTCATAATCGAGAGATCTTGTGTTAACTTTTTTTTTAATATTACTTTTTCTTACATATACACTAATGCAGATTATATATTACTTATACATTAAAAGAATATACAAGAAAAACTATTTTAACTTCATGTTTGTTGATTACTTTATTTGAATATAACAATCATCAACCTAAAAATCTTTATGAACATGTGAGAATACTGTTATATAGGAAATGAAGAATTAAAAAAAGACAGCATTTTTTGCTACATAAAACTTCAAAAGATTAAGGGAGGTTTCTATGTAAACAGGTAAAAAAGTTTTTTTTTTTTTTTCTGAAAGTAACTTGTACTTTCAAAAATACTTTGAAAAGTATTGAAAGGAAATTTAGGTAAAACATCTCAGAAATTTTGAGACAAAACTCAAAATATTTCCAAAGTATAATGAATTCTAAGTAGTAGACATATGCAGAATTTCAGAGTTATTTAGGGAATCTTGAGTCCCTGCCCTTATTGTTTAGGTTTCCAGTTGTCTAATCCTTCCTAAACCTTTTTCATTTGTGAATAGAATATATTTGAGAGATATAGTAGGATATTCCAATAATTTGAGACACACATTTTGAAGTTTTTATTTTAGTTAATTTTGAATAGTTAGTAGCAAAGGACCCTCGTTAGGAGTATTTGCTTATTTTGAAGGTCACAGAGTATTTTTAATCATGTCTGTCAGTATAAAAGGAAAAGGTGATAGTAATTCACAACTGAAAAATAAGAATAAACAAAATTCAATTTCAATCCAAAGAAACAGTCGTAATTTACAAGTACTTTAGGGAAAAAATTAAAAATTAGTAACGATTCGAGGTCAATGATGATAACATACGTTGGTATAAGATTATACACTTCATGCTTGTTTTTATACATACACAGAACAATGCTTTGGTACAAGAACAATGTTATTTGTTATTATGACACTTAAACTTTACAATTTCTCTCAAAACCACTTTTTCTGAACTGATGGAAGTCACCTACCATATTACCTACCATATTTTACCAAGTTACCTACCATATTATCCAACTGGCATGGTTCTGGACTTAAGATATTCAGAAATATCATCCATATTATAGACTACAATAATAGAAAAAATATTAATAAAAAATAGATTTTTTTTATACAATAAAAAATTAAATTATTCTTTTTTTTTAAAGACTAAAAGGTTTGAGAATATGACAATATTTTAGTTAAAGTAGCTAGCTGTAACTCAGCCAAAAATGAATTTTAAATTCTAAATTACTTAACGCGCTGATGTTTAATGTTTAAAATCTATTCAATTTTTTTAATTTCAGATAATTCCTTCAATAATTATCACTTCCACCATTGATCACTACGTTCAACAATACCCCGACTTTGGCCAGCTCCCTTTACTTTGCAATGATTAAAAAACTTTGTCAATTTTTCTTTTACTGAATTATGTACTAACTCGTACACTAAATTTTATTTATCTATATTTATTAGTTTTATATTTTTTGAAAATTGCTTGATGTTAGGCCTACATGGTAGAATCCCCATCAAATTAAATAAATTTTAATTTTCAGTATGCCTGTTATTTCGTAGGTTAATATATATATATATATATATATATATATATATATATATATATATATATATATTAATATAGGTCAATATATATATATATATATATATATATATATTAAAAACAGTCGTAATAAACATGTTGGAAATTAAAATAAATTTATTTACATTTTTCCAAGTTTTATAAAACAAAATTTGTTTAAGTTAATAATTGTGATATTCAAATAAAATAATTATCAGCAAACATGAAATTCATAATTTTTTCCAAGATTTTTGTACATATTATTATAAATATATAAAACAAAATGGACTCCAAGAAAATATGGGAAAAAGGCAAAAATATTGACATGGTTCCTAGTCCACTTAAAAAAAATTTTAAATCATCTGCATCAGTATATAATTCAGAAAAAAAAGATAAGGAGGCTTGAAACCTCTCAATTATGAGACTGGAACCCTTACCAATCAGTTATTGCCACTGTTGTGACTGTAGACATACAATTAAGCTCAGCAAACAACTTGAAAATCCTTAAATGGAGTTTACTTCAAAATGGAGCCAAGTTGGAAGCTGCCATTTTGGATTTAAAGTAGAGACCTTCCTCCTACCAGCCTGCAAAAGGCTCAATGAAGTATTGTAGGCTGACCGCCTAACCTTTTTAGTATAAAACATGTAAAATATTCAGTAAGATGCTTACTAATTCAACTACTCCTTGAATAACAGAACATAACACAAAGTAAATTGGAATCCGTATATAATTGTTTTATAGGGATTTTCACAGCACCTGACAACTGAGGTATATTTTTTAGCACTAGAAAAAATTGGGTTCACCTTATAAATGAAAAAAAAGATTATTTACTTCTTCATTTAGTATTTAGTAGCTCTAACACATTTTTTTATGATAAGGATAAAATGAATTTTGTAGAACATCAGAAAGTCAAGCTTCATAGGTACTTAACAACAGAACTTTTGAAGGGTTAAAAATGCTCTATGAATAAAGAAAAAAGATTTAATTTAGTGTCTAAAGTTTACTACACTATTAAAAAATATTAAAATGAACATAAAATTAATTAATTATTAATAATTATAAAAATATAAAGTACTTACATATGTGACGGACTTAATGTTTTTGCACTTTTTGCCAAAGTTATTTGCATAGTTTTTGTAAGTAATGACTCAACAAAAAGTTCTAATGTTCTAGGTAATAAATAATTAAGGAAAATGTTATCAATTATACACTAAAGTGATTACAATTACAAGAGAAATAAAATAAAAAATAAAATCTATCTAATTAGAACATTTTTAATCTAAACTATCATCAGTTAACTTTAACATTGCCGGCCTCCATGGTATGAGTGGTAGTGTCTCGGCCTTTCATCCGGAGGTCCCAGGTTTGAATCCTGGTCAGACATGGCATTTTCACACACTACTTGTCATTCGTCTCATCCTCTGAAGCAATACCTAACGGTGATCCTGGAGATTAAAAAAAAAATTCTCTAACATTTCTATTTTTTAAGAGTTTCAGTACAAACAGAAAACAAAATTCTTCTTTAAAGTTAAAAGGAAAATATTATAAAGTGTTATTTTTAAGAAGATGAAAACTTTAATGCGTTTCATCCAAGGCACCATTAATTGGATTCTAATGGGACAATCCATCTCTGAATTAAATAGAAAAAGTAATACATGAAACAGTTTTTTTCATTACAATTTGGTTGGTTCACATTCTATCATTCACAAGAAACACACACAAATTATTTTTATATGATCAAATGAAACAGATTTTCAATGTAAAAATGCATCATACAGTATTAAAAACTTAACACACACTTAAAAATTATATTATAAATAAAGATTTATAAGTCCTTTGCCCTACTAGAAAATAAAGATTTTCTAGTAGGGCAAAGGACAAAAATAGTAATGATTATTTGAATAGAAAAAATAAAGAAAAATAAATATTGCATAAAAAAAAAACAGAAAAATAATACTGTAAATCTGATTTAAGGTGCATCTGTTTCAGAAATGATTTTATGGAAAAACCCACAGAAAAATCTAATTCAATAGAAATAAGAACAATAGGTTTGTTTGAAAACTGATCAAACAATTCACTAATCAGAACAAAAAATTAATTTAACTAATTAAAAGCAAATAAATTCCACATGAAGAGAATACCAATAATCTGAAATAAATTTAGTATATTATAGACACAGCATTTTAAAAATTGTTTTTTCATTAAATGTTCTTGAATTTTTTTTAAAAGTCTGAAACTCACGTTATATGACATAAAAACAATGCCAGTTTTATTTTACAGTTGACAGGCCATGAAGATTATTACTAAGCAATGTCTCTTATTGTTTTTTTATATACAAAACTTTATCAGTATCTGAACTTACGTCACGTGGTTGTACCTGTCCAATCATAACTGGTCGTATTGTCACAAATAAGGTGATTCTGAATCAGGTAAATTTAAATTAAATAAATATATAATATATAAAAATAAAATTTCATGTATTTTTCAAAATTATTTTATTTTTTTTAAAACATTTTTCTTGTTGAAAATTGCACAGGTTTTATTTTTTCCCACTTTTATTCTTATTAGATTTTGATGGTATATAACAGTGAAAATTACAAATTTTTTTTTACCAAGCAAAATGAAACTGATAGTGCCCAGATGTTTAAGAAATTATTTGAAACAAAAATTTTCAGCTACAATTTCAGCTTCTAAATGCACTTTTGATAGCATAAAAAGTAGTAGGAAAAGTTCAGAATAGGTGTAATAGGCTAAAACCAACATTTTAAAAGATGTATTAAAATAGTATTATAAAAAAATCTCAATAAGAGGATTTTATAATTACTCAGAACTGCAGCAGATGTGCAGTAACTATACTAATAACTGATGTGGTAACTGATACGTACAACCTTTACATGATCCTGTCAAAACTTCATCATATTTCACTAATAAGTTTATATATTTCAGGCATTAAAAGTAAACAACTTATGATTGATTTTTTTTTAACAGATAAAATGAAAATTTTTGAAGTGATTAAATATATGCTTCTGAAAGAATTAATGGCTAAGATATCACAGCTCAATAATGTTTTTGGCATTTCTGCATTATCAAACTTAGTCAATTATTTTGAATTTGGTAATTCAGATGTGGTTGCACAATCACAAAACAATAAACTACACAATGGATATTAACAAAAATATCAGAACTTGTTGATAAAAAAGCCAAATAATTTGGACAATCAGATAAAACTGTAAGAGATTACTGACATTGTGAACACTCAATTGAATGATTAATTACATCATACATAAAGTTTAACATATAGACAAGTAATTTAGGTGACATATTTTTCACAAAAAAAAAAAATCTAATAATGCAGTTATTTTTAAGTGTAATTTAAAGTTATCTAAATGAATTTCTACATGGGTGATGAAACATCAATTCTCTATGCACAAAAAAAGTTGAAATAATGGATAAATGCTGGTGGAAGTGCTTCAAAAGAAGCGAGTCATTGGATTGATTAGAAAGGTAATCAGAAATGTTCAAGGCATTATAATAAGTAATTACCTTGAAAAAATAAAAATCACCAGAGGAGAATATTATGCAGCATTATTGAAAAATTAGATAAAAATAAAATTCACTCATGTTATTGTTTTATAAAGCATGTTAAAGCTTTACTTATGTCTCCATAGGCCAATTTGAAGATTTTTTTATTTCTTTGACTTCATCATTATTTATTGATCGCTATGAATAATAACATATATAACTTAATAATTCTAAAATAAGTACTTTCATGCAAAATTTCCAGAAAATTATTCACAGAAATACTCACTGGAAAACTTTAACCAAAAAAAATATATTCCTACAATCCATACACATAGCCTTACATGGTAATTACTTAACTTTTTTCATACTTTTCTTATTCTTTATCAAGATATCAAACGTACAGAATTCAGATTACACTGTTCTGGCAATCTCAAATTTCTCAATATTAAACTTTTATAATTGAATTTTCCAAATAAGGTTTCACTAAAACCAGATCAGTGGGTTTTAAATTAGAGGATAACACGCTAAACAGACCATCTTCTATTGTAAAGCTTACATACAGTGTACAACATCTACCATACAACTAAAGATTGTAAAAGAAAACTTCAAAAATATCAAGCTCTAACTTACGGTTCATTTTTATTAATATAAATAAGCATACATAATTCATTCACAGTTGCACACATCAAATCTCTTTTTGTCTTATTAAAAGGCAAATGAAACATTGGAAAATCCAGTGTTTCCCAGAAAAAAATCATTTTCTTAGATGCAACAAAACAATGAAAAAGAATGTTTTAAATAGTAAAAGATAGGACAATGGTTAGGTAGATTCTACCAATAAGTAGGTAGATTCCACGCATGTATAAATTTTATGTTACACACACACTTGCCAAACTTCTTGAAATTAAAATTTCAAATATGTTAAACAAAACCATGATTTTGAAGAAGGTTATGAACTAGCTATACTAGCAATTTAGGCTATACCATAGTTTTCAATTAGCATTCTCACTGATCACCAATGCTTTTTTGAGAAGTTAAGATAAAACCTGAGAAATAAACGTTAATGTATATATATATATATATATATATACACGAGAAGTTATCTCTAAAGTAAAGGCTTGCTTTACTTTACAAAATATATTTAAAAATTGATTCTATAAATATTTTTTTATTTCTCTTTATATACCTTATTTACTTCTCTATACAATCGTCACATGAATTAAAACATTTATCGTAGCTTCAATATATCTTCGTCATATTCTTCTGCCACCAGTCCAGTTAGACACTTATTAACAGCATTTTTAAGTTCATTGTCACCCGTGAATTGCTTACCACTCAAAAATTCTTTCATTTATCTAAATAAATAGAATTCAAAAGGAGCTAAGTCTGGACTATATGGTGGATGATAGTAAATTTCCCATCAAAATGTTCTCAGTAAACCCTGTGTCAGACCCGCAACATGTGCATTACTATGCAGCAAAACAATGCAATCGATCAGCCTCCCATGTTGTCAATTTTGAATGGCATGCCATAACTTATGTAGTTTTGCAGTAGGCTTCTGCATTTATAGTCATTCCACATGGCATGAAATCAATCAGCAGTAGCCAAATCGATCCCAAAAGACTGTGGCCATCAGTTTGCATCCAAATGGCTGCGACTTGACCTTTATTGGTCTGGTTGGTGATTGAGGATGACACCATTCACTTGACTGCCGTTTTCTCTCTGGCATGTTCTCTCTGGCATGTAATAAAAAATCCATGTTTCATTGCTGGTAAAAACTGAATTAAGGAATTTATCATATTTTTCTGTGTAGCGCATCAAAAATTCCAAAGCAGATCCCATTCGGATTTTTTTTGTGACATGCAGCACCCAATGTACACAAACCTTTCCGAAGCCTAAATGGTCATGAACAATGCAACCAATAACAGCTCTTGAAACATCAGGAAATAGAAGGGCCAGGATGGAAATCGCTGAGCGATGATCTTTTCTGATTTCATCATCAACGCATTTCAACAAGTCGTTGGTGATTATCGAGAACCTCCCTGAATGTTCTTCATCATGCACATTAATTCTGTCATTTTTAAACCTTTCATACCATTTTCGGATGTTTCCTTCATTCATTACATTATCACCATACACAGCAACCAGCTGCCTATGAATTTCGGCCGACTTAACATTTTGATGTTTTAAAAAATGTATGACTCCACGTATGTTATAATCAGCAGCAACATCGATTTTCCTATTCATTTTATAACCTAATTTATAACCTAATAACTCACACATAATCAAAGGTACTACAATGCAACAACTTACAGACAACAATGCAGTGCATACATTACTAACATGGCAATGAACACAGGTTCGGCAACCGTAAGGAGAGAAATTTCCCAGTGGTCTTTACTTTAGAGATATCCCTCATATGTTACATCTATTTTAGACTTAAAATTGCATTAGACTTTAATTTCATAAATCTTTACTCAAAAATAATTGAAAATTAATGGAATTCATAATTGTTTAAAACAGCATTAGAGAAAGAAAGGATAAAATAAAAAAAATTGTTTCATAAACAGATAAAAAAGAACAAAATCATGTTTTAAGAAGAAAACAGATCTAAATGGTAGATACTAAGTCTGATCTAAGGTGAGCAATTTCTATTTTTTTATTTTTTTTTTTGTTTGTTTATGGGCGAAAAATGCCTGGGCGTTATCATCGCCTGTAATATTTTTAATAAAAGGGTAAATCAACTCCAAAATAATAAAACTTAAAGGTGTAAAAGTAATATTAATCATATAATAAAAATTTATTAAAACAAAAGTCAAGAAAGTAAAATAAAAATTAAAATTAATATCGCAGACGAAGCCTTTAAAATATAAAAGACAAAATAATAGAATGAAGAAACTATATAAAACTTACCTAATTCTGGTGCAAAATTCTCCCTTCCCGGATAATAAAATTAAAGACATAGAACCAAAAAAATCAAAATATTAAGTAAAGGTTAAAGGTTATCAAAAACTCTTCTACCATTAAAATATATATGATAATATTAAATGCAGTATCCTGGTACTATGCAAAAACAGAAACATCCGGTCCAAAATTTTATTATTGTACAAGATATCACGGATGTTTCTAGGTAGATTAAACAACTTACGACGCAACGCCGCATAACATATGCAGTCCACGAGAATGTGGTGCACAGTCATGCAGCAGTTGCATTGTGTGCATAGAGGTGGGACTCCTCCTGACAATAGGTATTCGTATGTGATCCTCATACGTCCTATCCGGCAGAGGACCACTTCCTCACGACGAGTTTGTCTGCAAGAGGAGCCCCATGGCAACACTGAATCTTTAATCTGTTGGAGTTTACTATTGACAGTAGTAGCCCAGTCACTTTGCCACCTCGCTCTTAGTGATTGCTTTACACGACTAATAAAATCAAAGGTAGTAACCCAGGTGGTGAAAGGAGGTTGAATACACGCTTCTTTCGCAGCATAATCTGCTTTTTCCTTACCTGGAATCCCTACGTGGCTAGGCCCAGCAAAAACTTACTTCTGTGTTGTGATTACCTAACTCAGCGATTGCATCGTAAATTTCAATGACGACAGGATGTTTGGAATAAAAGTTTTCTAACGCCTGGAGAGCACTACACGAGTCACTGCAAATAAGAATGTTTCTATATTCAGGGTTAATGATATTTAGAGTCTTATTTATAGCGAGTAGTTTAGCAGTGAGCATACTCGTAATACCGGGTAAGCCAAACATATAAGTTCTTTCGTTGACAACAAAAGCACAACCAACTGTATAGTCTTGTTTCGACCCATCAGTGTATATCAGCACGTCTGGGTTCGTCTTGATGAGAATATACTGAAACATTTGCCAGAAAACAGTAGGTGGTGTTGATTGTTTATTGTATGTTGTAAGGTCAAATGTAAAATTTACAATGTTTATTCTCCACGGAGGATATGAGCACGGACATGATGGAAAAAACGAGGGAGTGGCAACATTTATATCCTGCAGCAGACGTCGGGTACGGAGACCCACAGGCGCAGTACAGCGTGGATGGTCTTCATACTTCCTTAAATTAGGATTCCTAAGAACTGGGTCAAAAGCCAGGTGATTTGGCTGTCCCATGAGACGGGCAAAATAAGATAACAAAAGCTGGTTTTATCTATCCCAAAGTGATGGCACGCCACATTCTACAAGTAAGCTTGCGATAGGGCTTAATCTAAACGCACCTGTGGCAAGCCTAAGAAAAGCATGATGTACATCGTCTGGCATTTTAAGCACAGTTAATCTGAAGAGTAGGCGACACAACCATAATCTAAACGGGAACGAACAAGGGAATAGTAATAACGCAACATACATGACCGATCGGCTCCCCAATTGGTGTTACTAAGGACCCGCAACATAACCAAAAGTTTGGAACATTTTGTCCTCAATTCCTTTATATGTTTGACCCAAGTAAGACGGCTATCAAAAAGCAAACCTAGAAACTTTACGTAAGGAGAGATAGCAATAAGCTCTCTGTTCAGAAAACCCGCGGAATAGAAGGGTTCCGTAGCCGAGAAAAAACTACACATTTCATTTTCTCGGAAGAAAATGTGAAACCAGTAGTTCTGGACCAAGCCTCAAGGCGAAATATAGTGTTCTATAGCAGTCGCTCTGCAGTGGGCGTTGAACGGCTCGCAATGTAAATAACAAAATCGTCAACGAATAGAGAACATGAGACAGGAGCCTGTACACAATTGGTAATGCTGTTTATGGCTACAGAAAACAAGGTGGCATTTAATACACTACCTTGGGGTACTCCAGACCCCGGAGGAGGAAGCTCCGGCCACGATTAAGGGACATACAAACTGGGGCAGGTTTTGCTACAGCTTCGACAGAGTTTGGGAAAGACGACTCCCGCGTCGATGAAGGCTCATGAAAGAGAACTAACAGAGGTATTCAAGGCACTTCAATGGGTTGGTGATGTGGCGTCTATGACTGAGACGAGGACCCAAACAGAAAGGCAAAATAAGGATGAAATGCCTGATATATTAGATCAGGATCTGACAGATGACCAGTTACTTGACAGATTACCTACAAGATGGTCTGCTTGGGCCATGAATAGGCTGACCCAAATGACACTTAATGCAGGCGATGATAGCTGCCACTTTGTCGACCTAAGTAAACAGAGACCAAATAGCCAATTTTTTGGTACGAAGCCGGGAGCCATGATTATACAAGACTCAACCGTGCTAGATGATCGTGTAACAACACGTGGCACAAAATATTATGTGGTATATAATTCTGAGGATGGTGACAGGGCCATGGCGTCACAGGTAATAAAAGCTATGAGAAGGCTGGTTGATAAGTTGGAGTCTACAGTATTCGATGTGCCACCTGGGCCGACGGGAAACGTGATTAGAAAAATTGTGATATACCTATTACGAGCGGGGAAGACTTTGCCGAGAATGATCTTGCCCGCTCCAGGGGATCAGGCCCGTGCGAGATCGAGGTCGGCATCTGCGCGGAGAGGTACGCCACCCGTGACGGATAGCAAGAGGGTCGTGGTTAAGGCTCCAGGAAAATCGTATGCTGATCTTCTTCGGACGGTCAAAGACAAAGTCAGCAAAGAAGAGGCGGGAGAAGTTCTCTCCATAAGAAAAGGGAGAAACCAGGAGTTGGAAGTCCGGATTCAAGGGACCCAAAAGGGAATTCACGTCATTATTACGAGATCAAGCGGCTGAGCTACAGGTCGATTTACAAACTAGCGGAGAAAGGAGGACAGTAGTGCACATCAAGGATATGGATAGCGACACTACAGAACAGGATGTCAAAGATGCGCTCAATGAAGTGTTAGGGACTAGCGAAAGCTTCCAGATTACCTCACTCAGGGGTGTCTACGGGGATACCAAAAACGCAACAGTGATTACCACTCCCAGGGGTGCGACTAGATTAGTAGCAACAAGACTCAAGGTGGGTTGGGTTAATTGTCGCACCTTTATTAGAACGGAACAGGAACGCTGTTGGGCTACTGGGCACGGTAGCAGAAATTGCAAGGGTCCTGACCGTGGCAGCTTGTGCTACAACTGTGGCGGTGCGTGGCACTTTATTCGAGAATGTCGAGAGGCCACTAGGTGTTTAGACTGCAAGAGCTCGACACACAGGATCGGCAGCCCCGATTGTTGTAAGACATTTTAAGGATCCTGTTATCGAATCACAATCGTAGCCTCCTCGCCAATTATCTGGTAGAGGAGATTGCCAACCGTGGGAGGTTTGATTTTATTGTGGCTACTGAGCCAAATCACCACGCGGCCGCTCACTCGCAGTGGGTGTCCGATATGGCGGGGGACGTCGCGGTAGAGCGAGCAACAGGCAGTAGGGACTTTAATCTGTACCACAGAGCGCAGGGTGTGGTAGCCGTGGAACTGGAAGAGTATATTTTGTACGGTGTCTACATTAGCTCTAATGTGTCTGTTGAAGAGTACCAACACGAGATGACACAGTTGCAACGTTTGATTATGCAGTCCCCCAAGAGAGCTATTATTTTGGAGGACTTCAACTGTAAGAGTGTGGCGGCGGGCGCTGAGACCACGAATAACAGAGGAAGTGTCCTGGAGGACTTCCTCGCGGTTACCGGTACCACATGCCTGAACGACGGAACTCCCACTTATCGAGCGAGAGGCCACGAATCCATCCTCGATCTGGCGATCGTGGATAGGAGAATGGTCACTGTTAGGGCCGAGTTGCGAGTTTTGGAAGAGGAGACCGTGAGTGATCACCTTGCCGTCTCCTTAAAAATACACGTCTGTTCGGTGACTGTACAGAACCCGGCACTAGCAGACAGGTGAACATAATCGTGGAGAGAGCGGCATGCAAAATCTCCGACGGTAGAAGGTTGGATCCGGAGGTCCTCCAAGAAATTATATCAAACGAAATTGCCAGCATAACGGAAGCGGAGCATAGGCACCACCCTGTGTACTGGTGGAACCAGGAGATCGCCGAACAAAGAACCATACTTCAGCGAAATAAACGAATGGCCCAAAGATTAAGAGCTAGACAGGGATCCGAGGCTCAGATTGAACAAACTACGGAGGCCTATAGGACGGCTCGGAAAACGTTGAACTACCTGAATAAGAACGCCAAGAGGTCTAAGTGGAGGGAACTGTGTGGTGAGCTCGAAGCTGACCCGTGGGGGCGAGCCTTCCAAATAGTAATGAAGCGATTGGGGATTATTATTATTATTATTATTGATATTTCAGCAACACTTTTTTAATATAACTTTTCAGAAATTGATTATCTCCTTATTTCTTTAGCCACAGCCTCCTAATTAAATTTATAAAACATCTTGCTTGCTCTCTCTCTCCCCCTGTCTTTCTCTGCTCTATTTATTTATCTATCTAATAAACATCTTCCTACAAAAGCATAATCGCTTTTAGATTAAATATATATTATACTATTTTGTTATCTAACAAAGAGCACAACTAATTAAGTGGTAAGTTTCTATTACTACTAGCAATACAAAAATGAAGGCATATTTCTAAAAAACTGTTATCAAATAAAGGATATAAATAATGACTGGTACAGCTTGAGCGACTTTTCCAACCTCCTCATCAGTTTGCATGATCTTCTTGATTCTACCCTTAAAACAAACAAAACAAATTAAAATATTAACAAGAAAACCCTAATAGGTCAACCTAATTGAAGACAATTAAAGCTAAATTATTTTTAACAGATCAAAAAAATAAATTATACTTGTAGAAACTGAAAAAAAATTTACCTAACATTCTTTCAGAAAGAACACAATGTAATACCAATTTACTTATGGTTAAAATAATTACAGGTAAGAAACTCTCAAGTCATCTATCATCTCATTCTTTCTGGAGTTGTTATAAAAAATGCCATCAGGATTATAAAGAGAGAATCTGATGAAATACATTTTGACACCAACTTGTCCCAATGCTTCAGTGATTTACCTCTTCGACTACATTATTCCTTTGGATTCCACTCTAACAAAAGCTTTATGCAACTGTTCCCACTACCAGTCATTTCAACATAGTCAATCTTTGAATTATGTCATATCTTTGTAACAGATAATTATGGGATCAGACTTTTCCCGTCTCTCCTTGCACAGTCCTTTCCATATATATTGAGGCAATTCTTTAAAATATTCATTCAGTGTCCAGTTCTAATTGCTAAATTCTTGTCACAGAAATAATAAACTATTTTCTACAACAGAAATGGGTATTGTTTTCTATAACAGATAATCCACCATAACATCATTAAAGCTAATAAACCAAGATATTTTGTTTTGTGTATTTCCAATCAATTTTACAATTTAGAATAATTTCCTGGAATGGTGTCTTTAAGGCTTTATTGGTATCTCAGTTAAGCAGATTTATTATAAAAACTACACTACAGAAAAAGAGACTTCTAACTTCCCAAAATGCTGTTATAATGACTTTCTATTCTTAGAATCTGGCAATTTATTAAAATATACTTATTACACAAAAAAATTTTATTTAATAAATTGAATTTGCTATTGTACGAGGAATAAACAGTAAACAAAGGATTACAGAACTACAAAATCTTGCTTCTGATTTATCTTTTAGAATCAGTATTTTAATTATAATATTCCACAAGACATTAGGGAACCAGAAATGATTAGTTTCTCAGAATATAAAAATGAAACTTCAAAATGATTAATATTGTTACCAAGAGCAGCAGATCAGTCACTGATGTTATAATTATTTTAAGTACTATTAATTGCAAATATACAGTATTTCATTTCTAACTGCTGTGCACTATTCTCATTTTCCTTTCAATTACCTAATCTTATTGACAGCTTAAATAAAATCTATCAATTAAGTTATTAAAGTATATCCAGTCTCATACCTTCCTTAATATTATACTAAGATAATATTCACTAACATTCCCTAGCAATTTGTCATCGCTGATCAAATTTTTGACATAGTCAAAGAGTTTTGAGTATAACTTTTGTTTTAGAAAGGTTCATTACTTTACTTCTTGCATGTTGTCTTATTAATGTTTAAGGCTATTCAATGGCATCAGCCATTAATACAAAACCATTATTACAAACCAGACAGTTCAGTATTTATCTCTTGATTGTTTTTCAATAAGAAAATTTTTAGTTGATTAGGTGAATAACTATTGAAGAGTTATTGCACATGAGACAAAATACTCTAACATAGCCTTCAACAATTTGCACAATTACAACTTACTTGGCATATGCATGGCTGACAAGTTTTTTTTTCAAGGCCAACCAAGTGAAATATGGAATATACCTTACTAAAGTGTGTAGCTCATCCTCACTATAACATATGTGCTTCATTATAACTACCCCAGAATCCAGCTTACTAGTTTAATAAGATTAGGAGTGATATAATCACAAATTTTAGTAGACTTTATTAAAGACTTTAGAATTTTAGTAAAACAAAATAGGCAGGGTTTCAATTAACCAAACATCTCAGGAATAGTCGACCTGAAACTGTACAACACTACACTTCATTTACATTCATACAAATCATCCTCATTAATCCTCTGAAGTAATAGCTTACAGTGGTTCCGGAGGCCAATCAGAAAAAATAAAAAAAGCTGAAAGAATGGACATTTTTGATTGCTAATACTTTCTTTTTTAGGCAACAGAATCATATAAACCTTTACTCAGAAACCGGTGTACTGTGCAAAAGTCTAAACAGTTAGCCAAGAAATTTTGTATTTATTTTCTGGTAAGTTTACAATATTACTGATTAATAATAGTTTATCTTAGCAAGAGGTTTTTTTTCATGTTATTTATACAAAACATTCGAAGGAAGCGTAGTTGGGACTATAAGTTTCTTCAACATGCTGGTTACATATTTAACTTGTGTTCCAGTCCCGGCAAGTGTCTGGCGTACTTTTCATTTCTTTAAGATCTTCACTGTCATAAGAAAATATCTCTTTAACTTGATGCAAATAATATTTTTAACCATTAAATAATATTAGGTTAAAGCAGATCAGCTCACAAACAAGTTACAATATACACCTTACAACATTTATACAATACAAACAATCAAAAGTTATAACCCATTATTCAAATACTCATCAAACGCATAGTCAACATTTTCAATCATCTGATATTTAAATCTACCTCAGAAGGCTATCAACTTCTAATTTTGCACAGGTGGAAATCTTTTTTTAAAGAAATTTACAAATAGTATATAACTGTTTCTGGAATTTGCCGAGTCAACTAAATGTACCATGAGATTATGATCTTTGTATATAATATAATATGGCAATCTGAATTTACAACATAATAGCTTAAAACATCTCTACAAGATTTAATGCACTCTTTTAGTAAGAGTATATTAATAAAATTATATAGGGTGACCATTCATAGTTGAACAGTAATGTTTTATAAAAAAAAGTGGTTTGCAATGCTCATATGACAGCACATCTTCTAATACCTTTAATGAATTATTTTTTAAAACAAATATGTTACCAAAATTAGATGATCTACCCCACAATTAGTCAAGATAACAAAAGTGGAAAAAAAATTATGTCACTCAAACAATGAGTGACATAATCTTCATTTGTCAAAGTAAATATATTACTAAGATAGCAAAAGTAAATTAACTACAATAACAATAAATCTAAATGCGTAAAGTATAATTTTTCTTGTTTCAAAATAAAAAAAACTTGCAGTTACACAATATTAAAATATTGTTAGACACAAGCAATTAAAATTGGAATCATTAAGAAAGTAAATCTGAGAGTAACATTTAGTTACTCTCTCTCATATAGTTAACTAAGGTTGTGTCATCAACATAGATAATTTGTTTGGCAAATTGGGAGCAAGGTCATTAATATTATAACAAGCAAAAAATCTCAAAACAGACGTGGGATGTATCACATTTAATCTAAGAGAATAATAATCATTAAAACAGTCCTGGTTGATGGGAGAGATAGTTCAATAGAAATTCATACTTCACTATTCTGGTGTATTATCTGGTAAGGTAGCTTCCCTGTAAATCTACTTGAAAATAATTTCCTATCCAGTGAGATAGCTTTCATTTCCATTCTGAATTCCTTTGGCTATTCTTATTTTCTATTTTTTGGCTATTTGTGATCTAGTGAATATTTTAAAAAGATAACTAATGAGAGAAGACTACACTACAGCAGTTAATGTAGTTTTATTTATTCAAGATTGCAATCTGTTTGTACTTTCAACTGAATTACTTTGAAGTGGCATAACCGTTTTTCATATATGACATTATATTTACAAATTTCTGATAATATTTGGTAATATTTAAAAAGTTAATCATTTCAAGTACAATAACGCAAAACCTTTATCGTATAAAGAGTCTGTAGGATTTAAAAACATTTTCAAAAGGTTTAAGTAAACTAGAAAATATTTCAACGCATTAATGGATTAAATTTGAGGCTCAAATCAGGTAAGATAAATATTTTTTTTTTTCAGTCATAGTTTGATGCAGCTCTCCAAAATTCCCTACCTAGTGCTAGTCGTTTCATTTTAGTATATCCCCTACATCCTTAACAATTTGTTTTAGATATTCCAAACGTTACCTGCCTGCACAATTTTTACCCTCCACCTGTCCTTCCAATATTAAAGTGACTATTCCAGAATACCTTAATATATGGCCTATAAGTCTGTCTCATCTTTCAACTATATTTTTCCAAATACTTCTTTTTTCATCAATTTGCCGCAAAACCTCTTCATTTTTCACTTTATCCACCCATCTGATTTTTAACATTCTCCGTAGCACCATATTTCAAAAGCGTCTAATCTTTTCTTCTTAGGTACTCCGATCAACCAAGTTTCACTTCCATATAAAACTGTGCTCGAAATATATACTTTCAAAAATGTTTTCCTGATGTTTAAATTAATTTTTGATGTAAAGAAACTATATTTCTGACTGAAGGCTCATTTCGCCTAAATAACAAAATTCCTCTGTAAATTTTTTTCCCTTCCTATTTTCACATTCAGTGGTCCATCTTCATTAATTCTACTACATTTCATTACTTTCATTTTGTTCTTGTTTATTTTCATGCGGTAGTTCTTGCGTAGGACTTCATCCATGCTATTCATTGTTTCTTCTAAATCTTTTTTACTCTCAGCTAGAATTACTAATCATCAGAAAATCGCAGCATCTTTATCTTTACACCTTGCACTGTTACGCTAGATCTAAATTGTTCTTTAATATCATTAACTGCTTGTTCTATGTAAATATTAAAAAGTAACTTTTTTATTACGGCTTCTTTGTTACGTTCTTCAGTTATTACTGTTGCTGTTTGGTTCCTGTAAATGTTAGCAATTGTTCTTGTTATTTGAACCATAAAATTTTTATAATGCTGAACATTTTATTCCAGTCTACGTTAGCGAATGCTTTTTGTAGGTCTATAAATGCCAAGTATGTTGGTTTGTTTTTCTTTAATCTTACTTCTACTATTAATCTGAGTGCTAAAATTGCTCCCTTTGTCCCTATACCTGCAATGTATTTCAGTGAGTCCCGAATAAACTTTTTAAGTTAACTGGAAACAAAAGAGGATACCAATTTCATGAAATTCCAGTGGATGATACTATGCCACAATTTGTCACCACAAGTTTTCAAATAACAACATACATCAATTTGATATTCATTTTCAAGTTGGTTTGCAGACAAATCAATTCCTAGCTGTTCAGGATGATTCACCTACTCCTTATACCAAAGATGATCAAGGAGCCTATTTACCTTAGTCAACTACAGTTAGTTTTGCGATCCTAAAGCAAAATTGTATTGATAAAAATATGACATACTTTTAATAGCATTATTTCTTTGCTGATCACCTCACTTACTTACAGCTAAATGTTCCGATCTAAATTAATCTAATCTCTATTAATTTGGAAGCAACTGTGCTTCCAAATAAATTTAATCGCTCAATTTATTGTGTTTTCATGTATTCTTTTAATGAGTTTACTGTTAGCAAAAAGTTTATTAGTAAAGCAATTTATGTTTAATATTAATTTTTGTTATACATTGTTGCAATTTTTACTGCAGATACACTTGTTTCATTTTGTTACTGGATTACTGTAATAATGTAAATAAGGTTGTTATAGAGGATGTTTGTTGTTTTCATTAAACATATTTATTCTCACATTATATCTATTAACATTAATGTATATCATGTCAATTGACTTACATAAATAAATAGAAAAAGATATAAAAACAAAGATTAAATAATTAACTCATTGTCAAATGAGAACAACTACTTTTTAACTTGTTCAACATTATGCACCATTATTTAACATTATTCATATTAACAAGGAACATCAGCTTTTAACGTCTCAGTAAATGTAAATATCTCTCTTTACAAAAAATGATATATAGTAAGAATGTTCTTAGAATTACTATGCATTTTCAAAAAAAAACAAATGATGATAATGATTTTTTTGTCTTCAGTCATTTGACTGATTTCATGTAGCTCTCTAAGATTCCCTATCTAGGGCCTCATTTCATTACAGTATACCCCCTACATCCTACATCCCTAATAATTTTTTTTGACATATTCAAAATATTGCCTACTTGCACAATTTTTCCCATCTACCAGTCCCTCCAATATCAACACGACTATTCAGGATGTCTTAATATGTGGTCTATATATCTGTTTCTTCTTTTAACTATATTTTTCCAAATGCTTTTATCATCAATTTCCCACAACACCTCTTCATTTGTCACTTTATACCACCACCTGATTTTTAACATTCTCCTGTAGCACCACATTTCAAAAGCTTCTAGTCTTTTCTTCTCAAGTACTCCAATCGTCCAAGTTTTACTTCCATATAAAGTTACGCTCCAAACATAAACTTTCAAAAATGTTTTCCTGATGTTTAAATTAATTTTTGATATAAACAAATTATATTTCTGACTGAACGCTCATTTCGCCTGTGATATTTGGAATTTTATAATGCTCCTGCAATGTCAATCTTTAGTAATTCTACTTCCTAAATAACAAAATTCTTCTACCTCCCCAATCTTTCGTCTTCCTATTTTTATATTCAGTGGTTTATCTACATTATTTCTACTACATTTCATTACTTTTGCTTTATTTTCATGCGGTAGTTCTTACATAAGACCTCATCCATGCCATTCATTGTTTCTTCTAAATCTTTTTTACTCTCAGCTAGAATTACTATATCATCAGCAAATTGTAGCATCTTTATCTTTTCATCTTGCACTGCTTCCCTGGATCTAAATTGTTCTTTAACATCACTAACTGCTAGTTCTATGTAAAGATTAAAAAGTAAACAGGGTAAGGAACATCCTTGTCAGACTCCCTTTCTTATGTTCTTTGATTATTACAGTTGCAGTTGTTTGGTTACTGTAAATGTTAGCAATTGTTCTTCTACCTCTATACTTGAATCTTAAATTTTTTAAAATGCTGAATATTTTATTCCAGTCTACGTTAGCGAATGCCTTTTCTAGGTCTATAAATGCCAAGTATGTTGGTTTGTTTTTCTTTAATCTTACTTCTACTATTAATCTGAGAGCTAAAATTGCTCCCCTTGTCCCTATACCTTTCCTGAAACCAAATTGGTCTTCTCCTAACACTTCTACCACTTTCCTTTCAGTTTTTCTGTACAGAATTCTAGTTAAGATTTTTGATGCGCAAGTAGTTAAGCTTACTGTTCTGTATTCTTCACATTTATCTGCTCCTGCTTTCTTTGGTATCATAAAATATCACTCTTTTTGAAGTCTGACGGAACTTCCCCTTTTTCGTAGCCTTTCTGCCATTCGGATCTTTTAACGCTCTATTAAATATAGATCTCAGTATTGTATTTCCCTGTTCACCCTCTTCAACCTCTATAACACAATTTTCTAATTCATTTCCGCCACATAACTCTTCCATATATTCCACCCACCTATCGACCTTTTCTTTCGTATTATAAATCTGTGTACCAACTATATTTAACACATTATTAGATTTTAATTTATGTACTACAATATTCTCTTTACCTTTCCTGTATGATCCATCTATTTTACCAATCTTCATTTTTCTTTCCAGTTTGTACTTACTGTTTATAGTATTTTGTAATTGTCAACAGTTCCTTTTACTTTCTTCATCACTAGCATTCTTATATTTTCTATGTTCATCCATCAGCTGCAATACATCCTCTGATATCCAAGGTTTTCTACCACTTCTCTTCTGCCTAAGTTTGCTTCTGCTGATTTAAGAATTTCCTTTTTAACATTCTCCCATTCTTCTTCTACATTTTCTACCTATTTTTTTTACTCAGACCTCTTGTGATGTCCTCCTCAAAAATCTGCTTTACCTCCTCTTCCTCAAGCTTTTCTAAATTCCACCGATACATCTGGCACTTTTTCTTCAGGTTTTTAAACCCCAATCTATATCTCATTATCACTAAATTATGGTCACTATCAATGTCTGCTGCAGGATATGCTTTTCAGTCAAGTAGTTAATTTCCAAATCTTTGTTTAACCATAATATAATCTATCTGATATCTTACAATATCACCAGGTTTTTTCCATATGTATATTCTTCTATTATGATTTTTAAACTGGGTGTTGGCAGTTACTAAATTATACTTCGTGCAAAACTCTATAAGTCAGTCCCCTCTTTCATTCCTTTTGCCCAGCCCATATTCACCCGCAATGGTTCCTTCCTTACCTTTTCCAATGCTTGCATTCCAATCTCTAACTATTATTAAATTTTCATACCCTTTTATGTGCTTAATTGCGTCATCAGTTTCTTTTTATACACACTCTACCTTATCATCATCATGGGCACTTGTAAGCATATAGACATTAACAATCGTTGTCAGCTTAGGTTTTGATTTAATCCTTATTACAATGATTCTATGGCTATGCATTTTGATATACTCTACTCTCCCCTATCTTCTTGTTTATTATGAAACCTACTCCTGCCTGTCCTTTATTTGAAGCTGTGTTAATTATTCTAAAGCCACCTCTCCAAAAGTCGTTTTCCACTTCCTACTGAACCTCACTGATTCCTACTACATCTACATTAAACCTATCCTCCATTCCCTCTTTAAATTTTCTAATCTACCAACCTTTTATAGACTTCTAACATTCCATGCTCCAACTCGTATAATGCTACTTTTTAATTTTCTGGTAACCCCTTCCTTAGTGGTTCCCACCCAGAGATTCATACGGGGGACTAGTTTACCTCTGAAATATTTTACCAAGGAAACTGCCTCCATCTTTATTACATGAAAATGCCCACATTTTATTGAAAAAAAAAAAACAGCCATAGTTTTCCATTGCTTTCAGCTGTGCAGTACTCAGAAGACTGAGTGATGTTTATATGGCCATTTAAGTATTCCTGACCTATGCCCTTAACAAATACTGAAAGAGCTGCTGCCCTCTTTCACGAATTATTCCTTAGTCTGGCTCTCAACAGACACCTCTCCAATATGGTTGCACCTTTGGTCCAGCTACTTTGTATCACTGAGCACTCAAGCCCCCTCGCCATTGGCAAGGTCTCATGATTTATATAGAGAGGGAAATGATAATGATATACATATTAATCACTCTTTGGCCCAAACAGTACTTTACAATCATCAGTTTATCCACTAGCTGTATATTTCTCCTGTTTTTTCAATAATATTTCACTGAGGTGCCTTTATTTTTTTTTTTTGAGGGAAATAACTAGCATGCAAATAACAGCAATAAGAGTTAACTGAATTACAATTATAATTATTTACATAAAGATCATGTTATACTGTATTCAGTTAACTAGTAGAGTGAAGAATAAACAAATGCTGCATTTTTGTTATTGATTTCGTCATGTTTCTGTTGAGTCACGTCTCTTGTATCAGTGTGAATTCACAACGCAGCCATCTATATACACAATCATTATTCATATACAGTAACCATATAATTAATTTGTCATACAGTAGTCAATGTAATCAAAAGTTTAAATAACATTATGTCTTCTCAGTTCTATAAAAACCTTTGATCTTTTCATATTATCACAGTTTTGTTCTAACGTTCAATTTTTGTGTTTCTTTTACGTATTTATTTATTTACTGTAATGTTATTTAAAGATAATATAATGCAATTTTTTTTAAGTTTACTGGAATGTGAGTAGTGTATTCCTAGATTTGTGTCTGTATGACTTGAGTTATACCATTACTTTGACACCATGTCTGATACAGATTCAAATGATAATAGTGCACAATTATTGATATCCCTCCAAAAAATGCTGTGAAAAAAGCCTGTAAGTCATGCAGAAAAACACATCATTTTAAATGCTTACAAAAGCGAATTACAGAGTAATCCAACAGCGTTGATTTCGGATGTCGTTAATAAACTGCTAACATAAGTGGATGTTGTGCTGCTTCAGTGTACAATGTGATTCATGAGCATAAATCTACTAATGAATTACGGTTTCCTAAAAAAACAAAACCCTGCTGATAAATTGAACAAAAAGTTGACCATTTCGATAAAAATACGATTCATAAAGTACACATATTTTATTTATAGAGAAATGGTTTAGTGATGTATTCCACTCCATGTGCTCCACTACTCCACTGGAAGATAATTCAGTTATTGTCTTAGACAAGGCCACTTATCATCTATGTAAAAAGGAAAGAATTTCAGCCATGTCTTTGAAAAAGAATATCAAAATGTGACTTAGTTCATAAGGGGTGATTTTTAAAGAGGATGAACTTAAGGTCCAATTATTACAAAAGGGTTTCACATATTAAAAGTAATTTTAATGTGTAACAGCTGATCAGTTAATAAGATCCAGTGTCAAAACCATGCTTCAATTACTTCCCTATCATTGTATACTCAATCCAATTGAGTTAATTTGGAGACAAATTAAAAGTTATGTTGCTTTTAAAATATCTGATGTTAAAAATTTACGCTTAAAAGCCATGAATAAAACAGGCCAGCAGGAATGGTAAAATTGTATAAAACATGTAACAGGATACTACTGAACCAATAATTTGGAATTGGATAACATAAAAGAAAACAAAATTGAGTTTTCTGTTGAATCTCTTAATACTGACTGCACTATGGATTCTTGTAACCAGATAACAAAAACTAAATTGAATTTATTATTTGTTTATTATCATAGATATTTAATCAACGATAGTGAAATTTTACTGTTTGTGGACAAGTGACAATTTCGTAACTCTTAAAAAACTCAAATAAAATGTTTTAATTTATTTAAATTAAAAATATAATAGCGTATGGTTACTGCAAATTAACATCGTGAAGTTTTCTTTTATATGCATCAGGATTTACAGGAGATGCTTGTGAATCGGCTGCCAGAAACTCATACATGCAGTTTGTTTACGTGAACTCTATAAGCTAACTGAATAAGATATAGGTATCAGTTCAACCATTCCAGAGAGTCATTAATTGAACACCAAAAAAATGAAGTATTCCACTAACAGAATTAATTTAAAGACCAGTTTAAAATAATTGAATTTGAACAGTCTTGCAGCATTGTAGTGCAGGACACTAATGTGCAAACTACTCAGATAATTGATCAACTACTTTAATTAATAATTAAATAAAATTGGTGGTTATTAAGTATATAGTGCAGAATCAGTTTACTTTAACTACTCTGCAGCCTATAAAATGCAAAACAGAACACATCCTGACACATTTTTTCTATGTATGGTATAAGGTTTATTTAAGAGATCTCTCTTGGTCAAAGTTGTAGAAGTGAAACTGGGAAATATTAATAGATAAACGGTTGTTATAAATTGAAAAAAAAAAATTAAATATTTAATGCAATAAAACAACAATGGAAATTAAAACAAATGTGGATATTAGCAACAGTTTTACAACATTTAGAATAGCAGTAAGAATGTTGCATTTGGTAAAATTTAAATGGCACACTAAAAATAACTTTATCAATCTGTAAAAAAATTTAAATTTTGATCATTTTGAAACTTAAAAAAAGCTATAAGAATTGTGATACACTGGTTATCTTGCTGTTCAAGAAAGCAGAGAACAAATTATTGCAAACATAGAGATAAATAACTTACCTTAAAGTAGACTGTATAAACAAGTCCAAGCTCTGAATAATTGTGCTATAATTGGGTGTATGAAATATACAAGCAAGTGACTAATATTATTCATATTACAAAAATGAAAAAAAATTGTATTAACAACATATACAACAGTAGCGTTTAGCAGTAGCTACCAATATAAAGACAGCTGCAAAAAAAAAACATTATTATCGTAAACACACTCTTCTAGCTTGTTCCTCTGTTCTAAATTGTAAATAAATTCCTTCAAACTAATTAATTTAAACTGGGCCAGCACTAGTACACATAAAGTGAAGTAAACATTCAAGGTGAAATATTTCTATCCTAGCAGAAGACTAAATTTAAAAAAACTTCTAATTTAAGATAAAATAAAATTAAGAATACTTCAAAAATGTAATGCAAGAGGAACGGCAATATACACGTTCTAATCAATAATTAAAAAAAAATTGTTGTATTAACTATTCAGTTGGAAAAAGAATGTTTCTGGCTATCAAATGTTACACAAGTCTCAGAACATTTGAATAAATAAAACAATACTGGTAGAGATTTATAAATTTACTGGAAGTATTTGATTTCAGTTAAAAGTTTTTCAAGAAATTACATGGTTAATTTTTAAGAAACAAAATCTGATTACAGGTAACTGCTGTACCAGAAATTACATATTACATAAAAGAATTTAATAAAATTGTAAAAAGAATTACATTTTAAGCTTTTCATGGTATTAAGTGAATTTAGCGTTAAGAAAAAAACTTACAAACACAATTCATAGCAGCAAAACTATTACAGAGGAAGACCACATGGGCTACACATGAAATAAAAACACATGCAATGAAAATGTTGTCAAAACATAAATTAAGTTCAGGAAAGAACATATATGTAATTTATAAACAGATCACTGAAAGTGTAAACATTCAAAATAATTTCTACGTGGTATTAACCACAAAACCTAAGATAATTACAACTGCCCATCAACATAACATCTAACAACCATACTTGATAAAGATTTCGACTACATTGTAATCACTGTAATATACAAAAGAGATGTTAATTTAAGATTATTAATTTTATAAACTTACTGCCGGAAACCTTGCGTTATATTTCTTTTTCTTACTTGGCATTGTTTATATTTACCACTTAAAATTCGCACTCACTCTCACACACACACATCCGAAACACTCAGAACGTCAACTACTATTTAACATTAACCTATTGTCTCAGAGCAGCAAGATGTTACTGGTTTGCTCGCTTACTGCTTGTTTGATATATTTCCCAGGTCTCAGCTGATGCTATTTGTAAAATTGGTAATCGTTAAAATAAAATATGAAGTCTAGTTCTGAAATAAATTACTTCAGTAGAATACATTATTTTGTCGTAGAAACGTTTAGGGAATGATAGAGCTTGTTTTGATATTATGAGGAGTTGAATTACAATTGTAACACGTATCATCATCAAGTACGGTTTATTTTTTAATATATTATTATAATTGATCTTCATACAGAGTTAATTGAAAAATAAATATTGAAATTGGTGGGATATAAAACCCAAAAAATTTAGTCGCATAAATTTTTTTACAGATTATTTTAGGTTTAATAAGTTTTAAGATATGTTAGGTAATAAAATATTACATGACAATAGAGAAAACTTAGCCCAGTTCCCAGTTTCTGTATTGATTGATATAACGAAACATTACTGCACTTTTTAAAATTATAAACTAAAAATTTTCGGGGAAATTATTTTTTCATAATATATTTATATATATACTTCAGTGGAGTTAATGGCGCCCGCTTTAAAGTAGATAGGAAAGCGCTGTGGTATGTATTTTATTAAATTGTTTTTGCTAGATATAAAAAGATTTTTCCGTTTACGAAAAAGCAACATTGATCAAATATATCACTTGGGTACTTAGGAAAATCCTTTCCTAAGGACATAGAATAGGTACCTTTAAAAATAATGATTTGGTACTAACTCCATAGAATAGTTCCAAAATATAGCTCAAAGAACCATGTTTGTCATACTAATTAATAGTATAAATACTCGATGTAATTGTAAACAAATAACTTTAAACATTTTTTTATACCAATTAATGCATTTTTTAGGTATTTTTAATACCTGGTGATTTGTACTGATTATTATGAGGTTAACTTAACTCTACCTGATTTTCTAAATCTATAATTAATGAATGCAGAGGGAAAGGAATTGTTCAGTAAGCCATTTTTCCTGTTTTCATTATGGTGTCTAAAATTTATACATTTAATTAGGTATTAATTAAATTAAAATGTGCTTTAGAAATTTTTTTATACTATAATATAATAGTACTATGTTATATTATTTGCCTTTTTATCAGAAATTGTGATTTGTGATTTTATAAATGGCACTTATCTTGAATAGAAAACATGTTTAATAAGCCATCAGTGGTCAAAAAGTATATTTAATCTGTTATATTTTTCCATTTAATGTGTTTATAAGTACTGTGTTATTTAAGTTTGTTTAGACATTACTTTCATGTACTATGATTTTGCTATTATTTCTTAGTAATTGTTAAAGGTACAGTATTGTCATTTTTTGTTTAAAGACTTAAAATTATGAAGATTAAATTGAGAATGATTTCATTGTATGCTGTTTTGAGTAATGTCACTTTGTTTTGCAAAAAATCATTCTGTAGTTTTCCTTATGAAAAACTCCCATAACAGTTAATATCATTGCCAGTTCAGCCTTAAAAATAAATAATAAGAATGATTACAGATCTTCCATATAATCATAAAAATTTAATTTGTATAAAAAAGATTATTTATTTTTAATATTATTTTATGAAGACATTACAAAGACTTCTGCATTGTTCAGCTGCCACAGTTACAGACATATATTCATAGAGTATTAAATTCTACACATTAAGCATAATAATTTTTCTAAGATTGAACAGGGTACTCTAGAATATTTTTTTTTAATATTCTCCCTTGGTTACCAGTAATAAGTAAATCAAGAATTGAACTAAAATTCATTGAACAAAAATATTCTAGTATGTCTAATCCTAATAATTGTCTAGTAATTACTATTTTTCTAATTACTCAAGTTTATTAATATTACTATTTATTCCTATATTCTTCTTCTTTATATTTGTTATTCTGCATCTGTGTAATGAATTGATCAGCAAGATTTTGAAAAATTCTTTATTTTATTTCTGATTGTTCTAAAAAAATTTATTTAAAGGACCTATTGGATTTATCATTACATATTTGCTTACAATTAATCATATGAATGCTAATGCTGGTAAATTTTTCTTGTGATACAGTTTTAGTACAATTTAAATATTTTAAGTTAATTATGCGTTTAAAAATATTAGTTTTCAATGAACTAACAGTCTGTTATTAAATTTATGTATGTGTGTGCGTTTTGTCTAGGATTTTAATTTTGCATTTGAATTAAGCATCATTAGAGGATTATAGAAATAGTTGAATGGCTGCAATCGGCCATCAGGTTACCTCAAAATGGCTGCCATAATTAAAATTTTGTAATCATTATTCAATAACTATGTAAGCTGGTTTAAAAGTGCTAATGTAAGGTTTACTCAAATATATAAATATTAATTTTGTAAATCTAGTGTAAGACCTCCAAAATGGTGGAAAACTAACTTTTTAATAATTTAAACAATCTTACATGGATACCACATAACTTCCTTATAAGCCAATTAAATTATATATATATATATATATATATAAATATTCTTTTAAAATTAAACTTAAATAAAATTTTATTTCATTAATAATTTCTGTATCTTTTTTTATTGTTATTAATGAATTATTATTTATTGTAAAAAATTTTTATAACCAGAGGCTAATAATTATTAATAAATCAATATATTTAAATTTAACAAAAAAAAAAAAGTAGATGAAGTTGGATTAGAACTGATATGCCTTTCCCTTTTTAGATCCAGTTACTTCATTTATTTGGCTATAACTCTGTTACCAATGAAAATAAGTATCACTTTATGATATAATGTTAAAAAGCTTTCAATGAGGACTTATTACTGCAGTTAAGAAAAGGTAAAAAATTCAGTTTTTTTTGGATCTTCAGCTTTTTGAACACTTTGGTTCAGTTGATTGCAATCAAAAGGGGAGGTGCACAACTAGATATTACAACAGTCCAAATCAAAAATTTCAACATCCTACGGCTAATCGTTTTTGAGTTATGCAAGATACATACAGACATCATGCCGAAACTAGTCAAAGTGGATTCAGGGATGGTCATAATGGATATTTTCATTGAAATCTGAAACCAACATTTTTCGCATCACAATACTTACTTCCTTTACCTCATACAAGGAAGTAAAAACATGAGATAAATAAATTACATGAAGTAATTACATTTAGAAGGTAGAAATAATAACTCTGTTTAAAATAAATTAATAATTGAGAGAATCGTAATAATAATAATAAGAAGAAGAAGAATGTTTGTAAGGGAAAGTCTTACTAGAGTTTTCATTAAAACCTGGTTTTTATTTCAAATATTACATATTTTGTTCCCTTTTTTGTTCTTAATTTTTAACTAGTATTATACCATATAATTTGTTTAAATTATTTTTACTTTAGGTTTATGTCATCTAAATATCTTGTCTATAAGATATATATATATTATAATCATACATGTATGAATTGCATTGTTTTTTTCTCAAGATACTATATAACTTGAGAAAAGAGAAAAGAGAGAACAGCCAATAATGGTAAGCATTCATTCTGTAGATGAAACTTATCATTAAATTTAAAATAGTTTTGTTTAAATAAATGATTAATCATTGTAATGAAGTTTTTCTTATTACACTTATAGTATGTTCAGTGCATATGTTTGAATATGTACTATTAATATCATAAGAAACCAATTAGTTCATGTGTGATAAACTTTTCCACTAAGATAAAATGTTTACTCATTGCTAAACACAATATAATCGAGAAAGTTGTCATCTTCATGCTGCAACAATTTTAATTGCAAGTCAGCATGCACAGCATAGTCATAGGCTTCAAAGCTGTAAATGGATACATATGTAAGCATTTCTTAAAACATTCCACTGGCATTATTAGTTTGCAGCAGGCCTTCCTAATAGATTTTTTAGGACTATGCAAGAATGACTTGACACATTCAGCAAATATCCTTATTTGGCCCATACTCTTTCCTTTATACAGATTTCCAGTTATTTCTAACTGATATGCCATTGATTAATCTTATTGTCACATGGGAGGATCACAATTAAACTTTCTACAAAGTGCATGTTGAACTGTAACTAAAGATTTACATTTTGCAAACTGCAAAACACAGAAGGCATTATGCTCAGGAGTTGCTGCTACATTTGCTATTGGCACTGTCAAGTAGAAAGTAGAGAATCAGTCCTTGCGCGCAACTAAAACTGCACTTTTTGATCTTTGATCGTAGTCTTTAATCAGTACTGTATACCTCATCCAAGAGATATTAAACAGATTAAAACCCTGGTATTCTTTTTTGTTCACCTGGTATTTCTAGTATTTTGTTCCTTTCCATTAATTATGAATTTTTATAGTTGGAATAAATTTGTTCTAGTAGGAATAAATATTGTATTTAGATTTATTAAATATAACTACTGCTATTACATTATTATTGATGAAACTTATTGATGCAAATTAAATCTGAATATGTGAATATCAAATTAAATATAGAAGTCCAGCTCCAGTAGTCTAATCCAGTAGTGCTACAGCTGAACAGTATCCTGACCTTGAAGTCAGTTCAGTTTTAAGTAGTGGTGGCTTGAATATAGGCACTGTGGAACTGCAGCACCCCTGTTTCCACGTGATATTGATATAACATTTAATATAATGAGTCCTTTTTTTCTTTTGTTTGTACAATATATAATCCTTAAGCTTAATGTCAGTAGCCATCCTCCAGTTTATGAAAAAGATACAAAAATGAAGCTGCACATGAGGCTCAAGGGAGAGAGAATACTGTCACTCCTGCAATGCTGACTCTGACATGCTGGTGGAAGGTAGTCTTTTTTTACTCCATGTGTGTATGGAATGTTGCTTGTTCATTCCCTTTTCTGGTTAAGTCGGTGGAAGGAATATGAAAGCGGGGTTTAGTTGTTTTTTCAGTAGTGATCAGAAGATGGCAGAAAGCAAGGGCTCTTTGATTGCCAAATCTGCTCAAACACATACTGGAAGGGCAAAAGAGAAGGTAATTAGTAAAAACTAATTATGTATTTGTTTCTGTATGCATATAAATTTAAATTAAAAGCACTATTGGACTATAATGTTTTAAGTGGACATTTTGTTAAGTTATTATTTAATAATACTAAAAAATATTATCTGTATGACATTTTATTATTTATTTGGTTAAACCGATTATGATTTTTAAGCACAATGTTCTTAAAAACCGTATACCATATTCTTGAATGTGATGAAGTGTAGAATTAGATTATTATCCTGCTTCCTATTCTGTTTGATTGATTTTTTTTGGTTCTTTTATTTTACAGAAAACTTTAACCATGGCCTTGAAAAGGCCCAGGAAAAAATTTTCTGGAGCAGCACCCCCATTAATTTTAGCTATGAGCCACCACTGGTTTCAAGCAAAGCCCACCGGGCTGGTCTAGTGGTTAACTCGTCATCACAAATCAGCCGATTTTGAAGTCGAGAGTTCTAAGGTTCAAATCCTAGTAAAGGCAGTTAGTTTTATATGGATTTGAATCCTAGATAGTAGACGCCGATGTTATTTGGTGGTTGGGCTTCAATTAACCATCCTTCTCAGGAATGATCAACCTGAGACTGTACATATCTACACTTCATTTACTTTCATACATATCAACCTCATTCATCCTCTAAAGTATACCTTACAATCGTTCTGAAGGCTAAACTGAAAGAGAATTTTAAGCAAAAATAACTATTAATGTGAATACTTATATTTTGAATATGGCTACTAAAATTAATACTTAATAGCCACATTAAGTCTTTGAAGATGGTCACAAGGGCAGCTGAAAACCTTTTTTGAAATATTTTAATTGAGTTGGATTGTTTTTACAGAAGTTTATAGTTTTAATTGATAAATAATAATTACAGGGTATATCAATTTTCGACACAATTTCCAAAATGTCTATAGGTATTCCTGAAGAATTATACAGATGGATAGATTTGGGAGATCAAGGTTGGTATGTAAAATTAATACCAAGATGGTCTCAGCAAAGATTTTTCAGTACATTATCTTGTTAATTTGTTATTAATTTTAGCATAGTTAAGAGGAAAAAGTTGCACATGATTTAGTCAATGATAAAGGGGCCTTGGATCAAATAACTCTTTTTATTATAAAATCCATTTTTTACATAAATATTGTAAAAAAGCATTTATAATTTACAGACCCTATATTGAAGTGCAGAATCACTTTTTTTGGTGTTGTGGAGGGTTTGAAGATTAAACAAGCTGCCTTTTCTCTCCATTACTCTTTGTTTTTAATGATTTGGGTGATGAGATTGGAGGTGGAATAAATACATTAAATATTAGATTACTTCTGTATGCGTATAATGTGTTGATGGTACCTGATCCTGAGATTCTTCAAAATTTATTAATAAACTGTTAGCTTATTGTGTTAAACATAACTTTGTAGATTTATATAAATCTGAAATAATATTGTTTAAAAAACAAGGTAAACTGAGAAAACCAGAACAATGGGAATTTAATAATAATAAAATAGAAATAAACAAATTTAAAGTAAAAAAATTGTTGTGAAAGTAATAAATAAATTCCTATTATCTTTTCTGCTAAGATCACTGTAGTTTCTATATTTACTACTGCTAACCTTTCTTAGCTTCATTCTTTATCTCTTTATCTTTTTGGTGCGTTTCGGAACTACTCCATTGTCAATACGTTTTGACAATGAAGTGGTTCCAAAATGCTTCAACAAGAGATAAAAGAATGAAGCTAAAAAAGGTAAGCAGTACTAACATACTTTAAAAAGATTTAAAGTATTCAACTAAGTCATTAATGGCAAATCTTAAAAACAGAACTTAGAGCTAATTTTACATTCATTAATGATGGAACTGATTTTATGCTATTATAAATTGAAGAAGAAATGAGGAAATCACTCACTTTACTCTTACATTTTCCAGTAAATAAGATATGGGGTGCTTGATACTCTTGAGAACAGATTTTTGGGTATGACTTGTGATTTAAAGCAGGTTGCCTACAACATTTTAGTTATAGGGACTGCATACTTAAATACACATATGTATTCATAATAGGGTCATGTATTCAACAATTTAATTTAATTATAATTTTATCTAACATTATGGATAATATACACATAGGATCATGTTTGCTTAAACTATAACCATAACAATCTACAGAGTAGCCGCAAAGTTTGATATAAGCATGATATAAGATACAGAATGGTAACACACTATATTGTCAGATGATTATAAAGGTTAAGTGATTTCAGTTACTCAACAAAGTGTGAGATTTCTTAGAAGTTGATATCATTATGATGTGTTGACAATTCTGATTTCTGCAGTGTTAAATTAAAAAAGACAGACACAATTGAGCAATCAATTGAAGAAAGACTTGGTGCTAGAGTTTGGATGCATGACCGTACAAATGCAAATGAAAACTATGAAAAAATGAGAGAAATCCATTCAGTGTTTTGGTAGGGAAGTTCCATCAGTAGTTAACATTCCCGGAAAAAATCTTTTTCCACCAGGCCAGTCTTCAGTTTGAAGTGATGTGGCTGTTCTTCCAGTTGATTATATAGTTCTGATGTGTTCAGAAATACTGTTTACCATCTCTTCTTAAGTTAATCAGCAAAAGTTCTCTTCACTCAACACTTCAGAAAATAGTGAAAAAATATGGGTTTAAACACTTTAAGCCTGCTTGTGTTAATGAGCTTTCAGACCGGAACATGGCTTTAAGGGAAACTTCTTTAAAACTCTTCTAAGGTGTTTTCCCAATGTTCAATCAAAGAAACCGGTTTTCTTCAGCAATTGTCATTTACCTGTTTAGTAGATTTTGGATGTGCACTTTGGTGTAAAGAAAGCTCTCACTTGCAGACTACTCAACACATATAATGATGAGGATAATGATTGAAGTATTGCATTCTTCACATGATTGAAAATTAATATATTTCTCAGTTTCGATTATTTGGTATGTACCAGGTAGAGGTACCTAACAGCCTGTGCTGGCCTGCATGGTGCAAGTGGTAGTGTCTCAGCCTTTTGTCTGGAGGTCCCAGGTGTGAATCCCAGTCAGGCATGGCATTTTTGACATGCTACAAAATTGCCATTTCATCTCATCCTCTGAAGCAATACCTAATGGTGGTCCAGAGGCTGAAGAAAAAAAAATACATTTCTAACAGCTAATCAATTTACAGCCTTTTGTAGCATAATCAAAGAAAAAATCTTCAATTTGCAAATAAGGAATGATGAGCTGAAAACGGTTCCCTAAAACTGATTTTAGCATGTTATTTCAACATGGAAATGATCAATAAATCATTAAATGGACTTGACAACTGAAAAAGCTGTGTGTGGTTAAGGGAGTAGCACAATCAGATAAAATTTACAGTAAGTTTTGTGTGTAAATATATTAAATGACAAACAGTTGATGTCTATTTCCTTATATGGAAAGGAAACGTTTTGTAAAATTCAATTATATTACGTATAATTTACACACCACATATATAACATTCATTTTTAGATATTATTTTAATATTAATCTTATATTATGTTACTTATAGTTATTTTTGAATGTTATTTTTTAACTTTTATTTTTACTTTCTTGTATGAAGTAAAGAAAGTATTGTGATCATGTAAAATTTTGGTTTTCTGATTTCAACAGAAATATCCATTTTGACCATCACTGAATCCATTTTGACTAGTTTCAGTGTGACGTCTGTACGTGTGTATCTCACATAACTCAAAATGATTAGCCATAGGATGTTGAAATTTTTTATTTGGACTGTTGTAACATGTAGTTGTGCACCTCCCCTTTTGATTGCAATCAACTGAACCAAAAGTGTTCAAAAAGCTCAAGATCCAAAAAAATGGATTTTTGACTTTTTCTTTAACTGTAGTAATAAGCTCTCATTGAGAGCTTTTCAACGATATATCATAAGTGGTACTTATTTTCATTGGTTCCAGAGTTATAGCAAAATAAAATTTTAATTAATGAAATATTTGTATCTAATAAAGGGAAGGCACATCGGTTTGAATCCGACTCCACATACATATATTTTTTAACCTTTTTTTTTTTTTAATTTAAATATTGATTTATTAGTAATTATTAATCTTTGACTGAAAAAAAAATTAACAATAAATAATCATTCAGTAATAACAATATAAAAAATATATATGGAAAAAAATCTGAAGTTACTACTGAAATGAAATTTTGTACTTTTTATTTTAATTAAAAAAATTTACAGAGGTTAATAATTATTGACAAATCAATATATTTAAATTTAAAAAAAAATGTGTGTATTTGAAGTATGTCGTGGAAGTATGCATAGGTGTATATGTCTACGGTTACAAATCCGACAGTTTCTCACTTAACCCAGACATCTACTAGAACGACGTGAAACAAATATTTCAAGTAATATAAAATGATAATAGGGACACCACAAAAAATGTGATGTATGTGTTGTCCACCACAATGCAGATGTGTAACTGTCCGCCTTATTAAAGAACTGGAGGATCGTATCTTACTTTCAAATGAAATAAGTTTAAATGAAGTGCAGCAAAAAATGTGTATACGTGATTTACAAGGCGTACAAGGGTCATGTAGTGTCCACATCAGATTTTAAGTTAGTCACTGAAGAGAAGGGAATAAATTTAGTCACTAAATAAAGGGAATACATTTTTTTAACTACAATTCGAATCAGATTTACATTATACACATTTTTCTCGTTTCTGAACTCTATTCGGTACAATTTAGTTTTTCTGTTCGGTAAAATTTGTTTTTTATAACATCTATTTAGTTCTGAAATAGAGAAAGACGAAATTCTGATACGACTTTAAAATGTTTAAATGATTCCCTTCAAAATAATTTAACGTTTTCTTCCAAATTTTTCAGAGCTAAAAATCTGCTCTATCAGTTGTTTCAAGACTTCTTTTTGAAGGCTTTTGGAAGAAATTTTTTTGTTAATTTGATAACTAGTTGTTTAATATTAAATTTCAAAATTTATCTATTAGTCTAACGACTAAAAATTTTAAAGACAAGTTCAAACAATGTGGGCCTTATTTGTGTAACTAGATCTTACGCATCATATCTGATGAAAATTTTATCATATTGAGTTAAGTAACAAACTAACAAACAGATTTTTTATGGTTACTGAAAGCTGTTTTGTATCTACTGCAGCTGCTAACTTTCAGTGAATAGTAGTTTGTGTTAATTGTTGACATAACAGACGAATCTACCGGGAAACACCAAACGATGATTACAAAAGAATTTCAATGTATTTTAATCATTACATTTTCCAATATCAGAATGAGTTTTATGTGTTGAAATATGGAGTTAATGTAGCATACAACAGTATTACACTGAGTGTAATGATAATTACAAAAAATTCATTACAATATTCTGCCTGCGACTGTGAAGCTGTATTATTATCAACGCTAACAGTTTCCAGGTTGTTACGTTGTATTTTACGAACTTGTGAATATCCTACAGAATTACTAGTATTACACATTATGTAATGTTGGTCAGACTGTTTTGCGTAACTTCCTTTAATGCTTCTTCACGAATAGACAAGATATCGCCATTTTGTCGTTGCTGTTGAGGTTGCGTATTGTACGTTTAGTTAGTGTACACATATCTTGTTATGAACGTTCTAGAATTCAATTTTTGTTGTTAATTTATTTTTAAAAGTTTTTACAGTTGTTTAATAATAAGTATTGGCGTTTGATTTCTATTTTGTTCCTATTAGATCTATCTCAATTTTGGTATAATTTGTTCGTCGACCAACAATTTTGTCAATACGCCTTAAATAGATAGAGAACGCTTTATACTTTTGGTGAGTCTTATTAATATATTCGTTTGTATATCAATAATTCTAGTCTTATATTACGTTACTTATAGTTATTCTGGAGGAAGAATATTTGTAAAATAATCGTCTTAATTGTGTTAATTTTTAATTTGTGTTCAAGTTTGTCATTGAGAAGAAGGGAATAAAACAGTTTTTAACCACAATTCGTCAGATTTATATTACACTGAACGTTTTTCTCGTTTCTGAACTCTAGTAGGTACAGTTTAATTAAGAATTGTTTGTGGTTTGTTTTTATGTTGAATGTCCTTGTGTGAAAAATTTTAAATATTCATAATATATATTTAAAAAATATATAATACAAAGGACGAATAGAAATGTACACTTTAGGGGGAAAAAGCTTTTACCATATTTTCTGACTTTTGTAGCCTAATTTATTTATCGATATGATAAAATTGATTTATAGCTTCTGCTAATTGATTCCATTGGCTTCTTTGTGTAAGTATAGCGTGTATGAAGCAAAGTGTATTTATATGAGAAGTTAAGTTCAATTTTTGGTTTTTATTGAGTTCTTGTGGCTGATTAAACATTCTTTGCAATTTTACATTAGTTATTTAAAGGGTTATAATAATGCAATTTGTAGCATATTAGATTATTCTACTATTTAGAGTTACAGCCCAATTTCTGGGTAGCATGCAGTGAAGTTAATTAAATTAAGGTTATTGTTAAAATTCGGCAATGCAAAGATGTAATTAGTTTAAATTTTCACAGTGATTTAAATTTTCATTAATGATAATGTGGTTTGTCTCTTGTATTTTATTGTTGTCCATTGAAGTTTGAAAAGAAGTGGTTATAACCAAATAGAGGTCAAATTAAAAGATTTTAGTTAAATGGGGATAAGATCAAAACATATAAGATTCTTAAAAGTGATTGCCTATAAATGTAATAAGTTCTTTTTTTGAAAAAACAAATATTGGCAAAATTGTGAATGTGTTAACTAAAAACAAATTAAATTTATTACAAAAAAAAGCTATTTATAATAATATATGTGCCATATTAATTAAGAAAGTCTTATTTAAAAAAAAATGCATTTCCAGTTGTATGTATTGATGATTAACTAAAAACCTCTCCTGTTAGAACAATTTCCTGAAATAGGGATTGCAGCGGTACAATGTTAACTCTGTTAACATTGTGAGTGATACATGCTTGCTATGTTATGTTTGATAATAAAATGTACTTTGTTTTATTTAATCTGATGAGACTATTTCTAGAGAAATGTCCATCTAAAAATAAGTCATAATTCTATGTTTAATATGGAATTTTAATTCTAGACCCCTTTTTCCCAATCATAAAAAGTTGCTCATTTTGGGATTTTGAGACTGATCCCAAGAATCCCTCTCCATATGAAAGATGGAGAAGATTAGAGCATAGCAATTCAATTATGAGTTGAGGATTTTTAAGTAGATAACAAAATGTAAAAATAATTATTTAATTTATATAATTACAAAATTTGATATGGTTGGGTAGGCTTGACAAAAATTATGAAAAAATTGAGTAGAGATTTCATTTAGGTTGATGAATAAGGAAAAAATTAAAACAAGTAAGAAAATGAAAGTTTGGTGAAGTATTTTGTTATTTTTGGTATTTACGTATTAACGCCACCGCAGTTACATCTTTATTTAAAAACAAGTAGTCAATCTGATTTTGGTGGAAAATGGGCAGATAAAGAGTTTAACATATATTCAAAACAGTCTCTTTATTAATTTTAATAAATGGTTATAATTTATTTATTTTATAAATATATAACCAAACTTAACCTACGCTTGCTTTGCTTGCTAACCTTGACTAATTAACAGGAGTGTTTTGATTATTTAAATAATAAATAATTGCGATAATTACTGAATTAATTAAATAAATACTCAAAAAATTACGGTGTTAATTAGTCAAGGTTAGCGAGCGAAGCAAGTGTAGGTTAAGTTTGGGTAAATTAAATTATATTTATAAAATAAATAAATAAATAAATATAAATAACCATTTATTAAAATTAATAAAGAGACTGTTCATTTTCCACCAAAATCAGATTTGTTTTTAATTAAAGCTGTAGCTGCGGTAGCATTAATACGTAAGTACCTTATTTTTGTTATAACGTAAATGAAGTATCAACATTACTAAAACAAGTTTACAAAAAATTAGGGAATTAAGTCTTTAGAAACATTATTTAGACGTTACTTATAGCTACATTGTACATGTACTTAATTTCTGTACCTTAAAAATGTAACTCCAAGCATTGATAAGATATTAATTTATGTATGTTATTAAATTGCTATAGATTATCTATATTCAGGATAAGTGAAGGGAAATGTCAGTTAACATTTCCTTCAGCATCCAGAGTTAAACAAATTGCTGCTTTAGTCATGCTTGGAAGCTGGAATTAGATTCGTTCATTTAAAAAACAATTTAGCTTTCTGTATATTGTTTTTTTAGAAAGAATTTTAAAATTCTTAGGTTGATAATGGCCACAGGTACACTGTTGTACTTATTAATGTTAATAAGTTTGACAGTTTGGAAAGCAACCTTTATTCTTATTTACTTATTCCTTATTATACATCAGTATATAATCATTAGTAAACATTTAAAAAATAATAATTTTATAGTTAGGAGAGAAAATAATTGTTTATATGGGCAAGTTTATATTTGTCATATTCAAAAAATGATAAAATGATAAAATCCAACTACATGATTTTGAATTAAGAAATAAATTTAAAAAAAAAGTTAAAAAACATGGAGAATTTCTTGAAGATTAATATTTTAAAGTCTGATTTTTTATAACATTTTATGTGGATTGTCAAGCCCAGGGTATATTGTTAATTAAAAGAAACTCATAAACATTGCTGGAAGACAGGATTAAGGAACTTTGTGTTCAGAGTGACTTTGGTCTGCTTTAGTTGTCATAATTTAAAAGAAATATTTGAATTAAATAATATTTCTGGTATGTACAAATGTAAGCTTTTGTTGTGTTTTAATTAGCTACTTTAAAATAAATTATATATATTATGCAGTCAGAACTAATATAAAGAAAATGAGCTTGAGATTATTTTTTGTTCAAATGCTGTATGTTTGAAGAAACATTTAAAAATAACATGGTTTCTTACTTTCACTAGTTGCCATTTATTTTTTATTACATAGCCATCTAAAATGTGATACCGGGTACTTGTCACTTAAGGTACCACTTAATTTATTTTGTTGATTATCTGGACGCCACCTATTTTCATTTTCTCTTTCTTTTATTTGTCAAAACTGCCATTACAAACATATATAACCTTTTAAAACATTTAAAAAAATGTTTTCTAATGTTAATTAGATGATGTTAGCTAGTGTTAGGTTAGGTTTGGATATAGTATGAAGTTCAGTACATGGAATTGTTAAGTTATCAACATAACTTAACCAAATATAATCAAATGCTCGCTTTTCTCATTAAACTAAATGTCATGTTTGTTTTGCTCGCTAACATCATCTAATTAACATTAAATATAAAAATTGTATTTAGTACTTGGGAGGAGGAATATTAAGCTTTGAATTCATTTTTTTTTTATTGGTGCCCGTATTTAACATAAATTAAGCTACAATTACCAGTTACCAGTGTAACTGGTACAATACAAGGTATTTGATTTTATGATTATATGACTATAATTAGGTTATTAATTAAAATTAACTTTGCTTTTTTATATTTTCTAAACAGTTTTATTGTAGTTGAATTTTGTTATTTTTTTGCTTATATTATTTTTTTAATCCAGAAAAAACAGTTTTCACTTTTTACTGTTGTAAATTAAACATAACAAAATAAGAGTTGAAGATTTAAGAGTAAAAAATAAAATTACTCCAGAAATGCTGGTTAGTGTATGGGATAAACTTCTGTATCTGTTGGGTATGTGCCATGTAACTGAAGGTGCTCTCACATTGAAAACTATTAGGGAAAAACTGTAAGAGTCACTCTTATTTTATTTTTGATTTGTTGCTGCAAATTGTGTTAAAATTATTAAATTAAGTAGCTTTAAAACACTGCTACTTTTTGTACACGTATAATGAAAACAAATAAATGTATGTGGTCTAAAGATATATGAGCAGGTGTATGAATGTTTTCTCTTATAAAACTAACATAATCAAACTAAGAAAAAAGAAATTGTAATCTCTATATAAAAGAGAACATCCTGACTGACTGACTGACTCATAATCAACGTACCGCCAAAACTATTATAGGTAGAGACTTTTTCAGAATACCTTCGTATCTTTAAGTAGGCGTGCACTAATTAAGGATTTTGCAAAATTTTGATTTTAAGGGGTTCAAATGAATGATTATAGTATTTTCAGTATTAATTTGTGTCGAAAATATTTTTGTTTTAAGATCAATCAATATTGAATGAATGGATTACGGTAGTAAAATTTACTGATAATTTAATTTAAATTTATTGTTTATAAACATCTAAGAAAAAATCTTATTTTGACGGGAATCATCATGTAAGCATATTCTTTCTTCTGGCTCTTATTTGTTGGTGTTACTTCTTCCTACCGATTGTTTATAAAATTTAAGAAAAAAGAAGTCATGATTTTTTATGAGTCAACAGGTTAGTGTAGTGTTAGAAAAAGTGAATAAACATGTCAACGATAACTGAGAAGATAACTGTCAACCACACGTTAATAACCCAAACAGTTAAACCTATCAAAGGAGATGGTGCATTTGCTTTTCTGAGCACTTGCTTTTCACTTATTTAGGGATGAAGAATGATGTCAGGAGGTATGAAACGCAGTCGTTTCGTTTGTGGCTGATCATTGGATTGACTTTGTTCATATGTCTTACAAATCTTCAGATGGTGATAACTTTCCAATGTGTGTATGTACATGAAATGTCAATTCATTCAGTCTATGGTGGTTATTGTGAATTATTGCAGCTGGTAAGATTTGTCCATTTTTATTTGAAGTTTATTACAACTGCAATCTTTATTGGAAATTTGGTACTGACACATTGCCTGTGAAAAATTGTGTCTTACTGTGACTATTAATAGTGGTCATTTTGATGTATATTTGCCTGATTTCCTTAGAAGATAACATTTCACAAAATTCTTCAACTATTCCTGTTAGAAACAAAAAGCATCGTGCGAGGTTCACAAACAGAACAAGAAAGAATTAAGTCAAAAAAGTGATGAAAAGTATGCACAAATCAACCTAGAAGGTAATAGAAAAGCTGTGAAAAAGTATCAACAAAATCATTCAGAGGTCTGTAGAGCTGCAGTAGTAGCCTATCAAAATAGGCATCCAGAAGTACATAGAGCTGCTGCAGCTGTGTATCCAAGCAATCGTGCTATGTTCATAGAGCATCCCAAAATCGATATGAGTGCAAGATTCCAGGGATTTGTACAGAAAATCATTTGCACCCATGGAAAAATAAAAGACTGTCTGGTTAAAGAGCAATCACCCTGACCATGACCACTTTATTGACCGCAGTAGAAAATATAATGTTTGTTTGATGAAATCTTTTGGTGCTAAACAGATTGAAGGTTTTATGCCGACTTTTAAAGTGCAAGTTTACCATGTATGTGGCAGTTTGATGCCACATTTTCAGGAAGAGGCTAAACTTTTGCAAATATATTTTGCATCACTCCAAAACATTCAATAAATATGTTTAAAATTCAAGTATTGTGTGGGTGAGGCTGTGACGGGTAACCTGCTAGTATGGCAATAAAAATGTTATTTTGACAAGAAAAAAATACTAATGTACACATGTTAACAAAATATGCCGTGAAGAAACAATTGTAGTAAGAAAATTAGAAAATTTTAATTTATCTCTGATGTGTGTAATGTTGATTTATTTATTCATTAGTACACAATAGAAAAAAATCACTTTCTGTTCACTTATGTACATAAACAAATCATCATAGTCATCTAATTTATAACTAATTAGAAACTAGAATTTCTGTCTTATATAAATCAGTGAAGAGGTTTTGTTTTTCCTCAAACAGTAGTATTATAAGATAAAAATTAAAAGTAAACCAAAAGAAATTATATACATAAAACATTAATTACAGTAATACTGTAGTACATGTTGGTTTGTCTAACCTTCCTTCTGCAGAGGTTGTGTTTAAAGATGGATTTATAATTCAGTCAAAAAATGTTTACTTCTATACAAATTTAAAACTTAAAGGATTTTGCATCATAAATAATAGTGGTATGAGCTCTAGGCATAGAATTGAAGGCTAGAATTGAAAAGGTTTAGTTGCATGCGTGACCATAGATTGATATTCCCCCTTTCCACTTGACATGACGCTAGCTAAGATAGTTATTCATGAACTGAAAGCTTGCTGTGCAATTTGCTAAGTCGATCTAGTTTCAGTTCGTTTTATTTGTGATCCTCCAACTGACTGTAAGATTCGTCAGTGGCATAATCAGTTTGAAATGATTAGATATCTGTATAAAAGGAAGGGTAAGAGGTGATTAAGGATATTTAAAGAAAATGTTAAACATGCTGGAGTCTTTCTAGTGTACTCCGAAAAAATTGTTATAGTTGTTATAGGCTTTAAAGCCTGTAGCATAATAATGTAGGCTTTATGCCTACAGCATAATAAGCTTTGAAGCCTATGATAATGCTGTGAATGCTGACTAGCAATCAAAATGTTGTGGCAAGAAGCAACTTTCTTAATTGCATTGTGTTTTATGATGAGTGAATCTTAGTGGAAAAAAATAAGAAACGTAATGTACGCATCTGAGAGTCAGAAAATCCCATCAATTTATAATGTGAAAAGGGCTTTCAAACATTAAATGTTTTCTTTGCAATATCGGCTAGTTTACGGGCATTCTTTTTCACTGTAACTGGAGTTGCTTATTTGGGCATGTTGTGTATGTGGCTCTTTCTCAACTGCAAGATAGGCCAGAGAATTTTATTTGGCAATACTATGGTGCGTCTCCTTAATGGGATAACTATATGGAATCAGCTGAATGATGTTCTTCCATTCACTTCCGTTGGCATGTACTGGATGACTGTGATGTTCTTTGGTGTCTTACAAGGCCATCTAATCTGACCATGTGATTTTACCTTTAGGGTTTCTATAAAGGGTCTTGTGTATGTGCCTCTGGTACCTACTGATCTGCAAGATTTGAAGCACAGGATTAAAGTAGCTGTTTCTTCCATTACTTCAGAAGTGCTGGTTATTGTATGGTATTGCTACTTTTGTATTTGTTGGGTGTGCCATATAACTAAAGGTGCTCTCAGGTTGAACACTATTAGGGAAAAAAAGAGTTACTCTCATTTTATTTGTAGTTTGTTACTGTAAGTTTGGTAAGAAATATTAAATTAAATAGCTTTAAAACCTGGCAAAACATAAATAAATGGATGTGGTGTAAAAATATGTGAGAAAGGTGTATGAATGTTGTCTCTTATGTTGGCATACTAGTGAAATATGGTGAACTGCCATCATTACAGTTGATTGATTTACTAGTGTTAGAAGTCTGTTCTTTGGAGACTTTTAACTGCAGTGTAGATTTAAATGTTAGTAGTAATGCTGGAAGATTTGTCAACACATGGTGTGTTTGATGAATACTGTATTTTTTTTTAAATTGTTATATTTTAAGGCTTATGTAATCTTTATTTTTCAGACATGGCAGAGGACTTTGATGTTGAAGCAATGCTGGAGGCACCATATAAGAAGGGGGTAAGAAGAAGTCATTTTATGTTTTTAACTTGCAGGAGAACCTGTGTGTCTGTAATGAATTAGCACTATGTAATGTATGTTAGATTTTACTGTCCCATCAAAATTGTATAGTTGCATTATTCATTAGGTTCTTGGAGTTTTCATTAAAGAGGTTTTTTTATATGTCCTGTATAGTCCATCATAAGAATTAAACTTTAACTGATGGTATTTGCTATTCTTAAAACGTAATTGATTTTTATTTAGATGCCGATAATTGTCTTATGTGGATTACTATTACACAGTAGTGTGTATTGGTCTGCATAGTTGAATTAGTTTAGGAAGTGGAAGCCATAATCAATGCCCCAAAAACCAAATTTATTAACTTTAAATAAAAACTTGTCCTCTCGTTAAAGTGAAGTGAAGTGAAGTTAAGTTGTTGAAGCAATGACAAATCAATTTCCATAGTTGTAGAGTAGGGTCAAATGCTTCTTACTGGTTATTGTAGCTTCTATCCATGTTGCAAGCCTGCTGCAGTCATGGGTTGAGTCAGAAGTCAAATTACTCTGTATGACTTATCAGCAATTTACAAATAACATTTATCAATAATTTTTATAATCTGATTTACTGTTCAGTGTGGTGTGCATCATTTTATTAAGTAGCCAATCTGAAAGTTCCACTTAAACACTTCAAATTACTACTGAGGTGAAAAAAAACTTAAATTTAAATGTTCTTAAATAAAGTATCAATTCTTTCAGTTAAATGATTTTGAAATATTTTTGCTCAGTTCTGTTGCTGGGTACTTGGAAACTTGTGTATTAAGTTATTTAAAGGCCTTCAGAATTCTATTATCTGAAATCGTGTTTTTTTATTTTCATCTACATTTTATTTGGCCTTATGTAGCATAATTATAGTCATTGTTTTTTTGTCTTGTCAATCTTCTTACCATAAAATATGTTACTGGAATATGTCACATTTGTTATGTTTTATATAAGGGTTGTTCAAAAATTTGTTGAAGATTGGATTATGATGTAGTTAATAGTTACTAAAATAGAGAAAAACTGTTTTTGATCAATAGAAGTCCATGCCTCCTTACAAATTTTTGATATTTTATATAGATTAAGTTTAAATCAAGGCCAAGACAATCAGCCTGTGAAATTCATTATAAGTAGATAATTTGTACACGTGATAAGTGTGAGCTGTAGATGATGCCCGAACAGACATACAATTGTATGAGATAGGTACTTCTGTATCGTGTTCTTATTTCGTAATATATTTAAGTATTATAAAGGTTATTTAGGCAATCTACACTTCATCAGTGTAGATTTGGTTACTTTAATAGTGTTTCTGATAATCTTTCCAGTATTGCTAAAGAAGCAAAAAAATTAGAGATTTCAAGATTTTTTTAATACTATTAAATCTATTAAGGCTGGCTTGCCTAAAGTTTTTCTTTTATTATTGATTATTATAAGGCCATTTTAACATTTTTGTTGATCTTGTAATTAAAATGATAATTGATCTTGTAATTAATCATTTATCTAGGAGGGATATTCCTGATTATATATATAAATATATCAATCATATCCTTCATGGACCCTTCAGGTTTTGTATAAGTTTTGTTATAATACATTGATTAATATATTTTGTTATAATTGAATTCATGTTTGTATTAAGTTAAATTTATGTTATAAAACATTTTTTAAGCTTGCTAATAATGTTAATGTAAAACCTTAGTAAGGTTTACATAAACGTTTAAAATAAATTCATTTGTTTAATATTGTAAACAAGAACTAATTATTAATTTTTAAATTGTACTTATCACATATTTTGATCTGTCACAGATTGCACCAGATTTGCTTTTAATATACTTATATGTGCAATTTGTATCACAATTTGTTTTTGTGATTATTATATGTGTTAGTGTGAATTTCTTTTGTGTATGTGTGTCGGTGTGTGAAAGAAAAATTGAATGGGGGTGTGATTTTGTGGTGGCTTTTGTTTTGCATTTTATTTTACTTGGCTTTCAACTGATGAGTATCCCATTTTCTCTATCTTGTAGACACTAGCATGTCCCACATCTTGTTACAACTTGCTCGACGTTCATCATGTCATATGTGAAACCTGCTTGGACAGAGGTAGTGTAATAGTAATATTCAATATAGTATTACAATACATTTATGACAGTTTATGGAATATTTTAAAAAGTTAATTATATTTTATAATATGTATTTTATCTGGCCTTGCGAGTTTATACAGATCACTTAAATAATAGTTAAAGTATAGGTGGTGGTAATTTGTTTTTATATCTTTAAAAACGGTGACACTGATGAAGCTACTAGTAATTAAATGTATATATTCAGTATTATGAACTTATCTAGTTTATTTTATGTTTTTCAAATAATTATTTATGTTTGTAATTCAGCTGAACAATTGACTGAATTGTTACTCATTTAGAAGCACTTTAAAAAATAAGGTGTGAGATTATAAAACAAAAGACAGGCACTTGCATAATTAACATTAGGAATATAAATTATAATTAGCATGACACATTGAATGTTTGCCTTGTCAGTTTTGATTACCTGGGGTTTAAGATGAGCATGGGGTCGATAAAGGGTTCAATATCCAATAATTATCTTATCATTATTTTTAGCATTTTTATAAGCAAATTTTTACCTTGGGCTAAAAGTTCTATGGGAAACTTTGAAAAAAATTGGTTCATAAATTTATGAGAATGTATAAAAAAAATGCTTGTTTTTCTAATAATAGAGTATGGATTTTGTCCAGCATTTTTTTTCTTTTTATGAATGCATATTATGGGAAATTCACTTATTAATTTCAATTTATAGTTAATGTTAATTATTGTATTTATTTTTATTATTAACAAATTGAGTTAATAAATAAAAATAAAGTAATTATTAAATTTATTAAGATTTCTTTTTTGTAACTGTGTTGGCCTTTAGTGACTTTTTTTTTAATGAAAATGCATATTGTCTGAAATAAAATAAGTAATTTTTTGCTCTTAAATTACACATGCTTTGGGAACTAATGTTAATTAACATTGATAAGAACAATATGGTAAACATCACGCTACAATATTATTGATTGTGTATTTGTTGTTTCATGTTACTCTTTTCATCAGCAAAATATTGTTTTATTAGTTTCACATCTAACATCCTATATAAGCTGATTGTTTCACACGTCTCAAGTGTTCTACAAAGATAGTATAGTCTTTCTATAAAGAAAGTTTCAAGTAGCATTCTATTAGTGAAAGGCTGTGAAGTAAGGAGGTTAAAGTTCGAGCAGATAACAATTGTCATGATGTTGATTTTTTATAATTTAACAGATTTTATTAAAAGTTTCATGTCACACATTTTATTGAATGAAATGTGTTATATTACACCCTTTCAGATGTTTCTTTCTGTTATTGGGTTTATGAAAACATTTTAAGTCTGAAGAAAGAAATGGAAATCCTTGATAGTACACTTGTTTAATAACTTTGTTGTATTTACAAATCAGTAATGCATGCACATGATTCAGATTTTTTTCCCATTACCTCTGTATTTGAAGTTTGTAGTGTTTGGCTATTAAGTTGCTATTTACCTTCCTTCAAAGGGATTTTACATTAATCAGTCTTTTTTTCATGGAGCATTATTTCCATGTTGATGTTTATGTAGTGTTTATTTTGAAATTTTTGTTATGGACATTGTGTTAGTATTGTTAGTAGCGTGTTGATTTGGAGTGTTTATTTAAAACCTTTTTTTTTACTGTTTAAAAATGTAGTTTTTTATTTTGTAATATTATGTATTATGTTTGAATAGGTTTTTCTTACTACAGTAAACTCTGTAGCAATGCTCTATGTAATGAAAATTTCTGTGTAAAAAAGAACTGGGGGACCGTTTAAAATTTTTATATCAGTCAATGTATTTTTGGCTCTTATACAAAAGAAGGTGAAAATTGTCCTATAGAAACCAAAATAAATGTATCTGCTACTTCTAAAGCAATGGTACTTTTGAATTAATCAGGCTCAAAAGTACAAGTACTGTGTTCCTTTTACTTCACATATGCCAAAATTATTATCCTAATCAATTAGTGTTAAGCTCATGTCATCTCATGAGATGAGATGATTGATATTACCATACTGTCCTGCTCTAACTAAAAAATTCTTGAAATTTTGTAACTTGTCTTCTCACACCTTCATAGGTGGTATATTACTAAAAATACTGACTAGTTAATTTACTTTTCATCATTATTTTGTGTCAAGGAAACTGAACACTATATGGTATAAAAAGTAGTCTAATGGCCTTGCCAGGCAAAATCTGGTGATTTTATGCCTGAATACTAACACTTTTTACTGGTAAAGTTGCCATTGCTCTGTTTTTGTCTAGTGTAACAATTGAAAGCTTTTTTAGGGGAAGTTGAGATATGGTGGTAAACATAAAATCTTGCCAGATAAGACTAAAGTTCAAAGATGAAAATTGCATAGTTGAAAAATTGGCAAAAGAAAAAGTAATTGTTCTAGCTTATACCATTATGCAGGAATTGAAAAACTGCAGTTATTAGCGTTGCACATTTATATCTGGGCTGTATTAAAAATGTTTATAACTGTGAAATGCTAATAAAAAAACTCTGTACTGACATAGTCCTATCTTCATAGAAAAAATATGAGATTCAGATGGTGAATTAAAATAGTAAAATTCTATTGTGGAAAAGTGCTGTACAACCAGATATCCAATGGCTCGCAATATTACAATCGTGTCTTTAATCAATACTGCAATCAGTGGACTTCAGAGTGTTAATAAAGTGTAAGGAACATTGCAGAAAAAGATTACTGCTTCATCTCATTAAAGAAACAGAGAATTAATATTTTATCTGTATCATGGCCTCATCTGCATTCTTCTTCAAAACTAGGACCTGGTTACAGTTGAAACAATATCTCATTTCAACACAATGTTCGTATGCAGAAAACAGTTTTTGAAGATGATGAAAGTAGCAATTTTTACTGGTCAGGGAATGGATTAAACAATTAATTGTGTTGCAATACTTCATCTTAACTGATTTTACTGACAATAATATCCATTGAAGTATCCTTGTCCATTATAAAGATAATGTAGAAGATAAAGAACTGAGCCAATATGTCTGCAATCAATTTTTAGACAGATTTATTTTTACTGTATTTTAGATGTAAAGTTGTCAGTAGCTATACTGAGTTTGGAAAATGGCAGTTATACAGGATTGTTAGAGAGCAAAATAAATAAATGTAAGCAATAAAAAATTACAATAATCATTAAAAAGTGTTAATAAATTAATGAGGACAGTTAAAGTAGAGTTTAGCAAATTTTTTAACATTATGGTGCTTAAATAAAAAATTAAGTAAAATTAAATTTAATATGTTTATAAATATTGTATGTAATTAAATTGTTTTTTAAGTACATATTATATAGGGTTCAATATCTTTTATAAAAGTTGTTTTCTGAGAATACAGTGGGAAGTTTACACTATAATTCAGAAATATTGTTGTTTGTTCTGTGGAATCCATTACATTGATAGTTTACTGTTTCAACTTTTCTTCTGATTCAAGAACATTGTTTTAAAATTAACGATCCAAACAATGATTATATATAAAAAGTAAACATTTTATTGTTTGAACTTGAGATTGTTGAAAATCACAAAAATTCTATTAGTAGTTTTTTTAATGATTAATTTAAAAAAATTAGGCAGTAAATAATTTCTCATTATTTGACATATGATTTTAGTCTTTAATCTAAAATCATTAAAATGATTATTTCATAAATTTAATTTTAATTTGATTTTACTTGGCACAATTTCCTTTGCAACAATAAATTAGCAAGTCTTGTGTGACATCTATTAGCTTATTCTTGTTAATGAAAATGAAACTAATTTCATTTCAGAAATTGAAAAACATATAACATTTTTATTTTATTTGGTATTCCAATCTTATCTCTATCAAAATAACATTTCTGAGTTACTAATATTTTTCAATACATTTTAAAACATTTAAAAGTAGATAGAGTGGTATACTGCAGAAAAGTTTGAGAGGTGATATTCTACATTTTTTGTCAGTGAATAATGGAAATATTTTTGGTTTAAATTATTTTTTTTATTTTCCATTAAAATTTTTCTTTTAGTGTTTTTCTGAAGTCTGAACTGCAAAAGTTTGAACATTTTTTTAATGAATAGACTTGCTGGATGATAAATATTTGTTGCAATTAAATTTAAATTATTAATGGTAATTGGGGATTGCGAAATTAGCCTAAAACTTCACATGTAATTAATGAAACAATTTTAAGAGAAAAAATAATTTATTATAAATATTTTACTTAGAATTTATAAATAATACACATGTAAAGAAAATAATGAGATGTTTGCTTTTGTTTTTCATTTAAAAGTTTCTCCATACTTTGATCTGTGTTAGAAACACAGAAAAGCAGATTGTTTTTAGGTGATAAAAGACAAATTTTTAGCGCAACCGTAGACGTAAAACTTTTTCACAGAGGTAAGGCTTTGTGATTGGGATTAATATTTTCAATGTTTCTGTGACTAAATTTCCACATTCATTTAGATGAGGAAGCCAAAATGCATCTAAATCTAAAGATGCCAATTGTAGTTGTAACATTCTACAGGCAGACATTTTGATGAGCTGGTCATGAAGTTCAACTGATAACTTGGCAACTGCAACAATGTTTTCATTAAATGGAATTAGTACCCATCTCTTAGAGAAATCATTTTTATCTTTCGGAAAATACTCTGCCAACTGAAGTTTTAGCTTGCACAAATGTTTTTTCATGCTATCCAAACTGTGGTGAGTAATAGTGTCTGCTTCATCCAAATTTTTCTCAATATAATCTGAAGCGAGTGGAAATATCTAAGTTTTCGCTTTCATGTCAACCTTTTGTTTAAATCTGAAAATACATCAGCTACGTAAGCCAAAAGTAACATATACGCATTCTGTAAAAACATTAGGTTTGGGGTTTGTTTATCATCTCATAACTGGGTTAACACTTTCTCTCAACGATAACCATTGTGACTTCTGTATGGAAAAGAAAGATTTTTTCTTTTCATCCATTTCATCACGTACTTTATCAAACTGCCTTTTTTGTACTGGTAGACTTTTAATAAAATTAACCATTTTTATAGCTTTACAAAGAATTTGTTTTAGATTTTCTAGCATATTTTTTGTAGCAAGAGCATGTCTGTGAAGGAAGCAGTGCATCATCCAGTCTGTCCTTTGTATAAGATGGTCTTATATTTTTTCAGAAATCAATTATATTTTCTTGTTATTGCCTTTGCACCATCACTATATACTGCAATACATTTTGTTCAGTCTTTGTTGTAGTTTTTAGTAGCTTTATTATAAACTTCAAAAAGACATTGTCCTGGTACATGACCAATTGATAGCAAAACAACATATTTTCTTTGATTGATCTGTCCCTATCGCATTCATACCTCACAAAACATAGAACTGAGAAATGTGTGCCACATATGTTGATTCATCAAATTGAATACCAAAAATCACTTTAACTTGCTTGCTGAATTTTATTTTTTTGCTTCTCCCGTGCCCATTAGAATACTGGCCATATCAATTACACCAGGACATATGAGGTTTTCTATGATTGCATGGCATTTTGACATCATAGCTACTCTTAATGCTCTTGAGATAAGATGCTTCTTGTACTTTTATCATTATGGCTTGATTTTTCAAATAGAAGTTTGTAGATTTCTCAATATAATTCTCTTATGTTTAGTCTCAGAGTCAAATCAATTTAGATGGCTTTGATTTAATTGGAAGGACTTGAAAGTAAACAACACACTTTGGCTTTCATTTAATAAAGTAAAACCATAATTTAAATAACTCTTTGTACAATTTGTTTCATTTTCAGTAAAACACGCTTTTAAAAAATTAAATAAAGGCACTAGACACACGCTTCGCATTCGAAACTAAACTAACGCTTAGCAGTCCCCTCATGCCTCTTATACTGCTGAGAGCGTGACATGTTCAAATGTATTATATACATGTTCTAACATGACATTCCCACACCAAATAATGAAAGCAGACCAAATTACAAGGATGTATACAAGTTGGAACCTGTAAATTGTTCGTGTTTTTACACTTAATATGTATGTTCATACCAGTTGCTATCAATGTAGCCAAACAATTTTTATGTTTCATTGGGTTGGGGGTTGCAGGGTTATGAAATATTTATTATATATATTATAATTTTTTTTTTAATACTTTTTAGGCGTTGTGGAGCTAAAAAGTAGCTAAAAATCACTAGTATAGACTGATGGATTTTAATATCCAACCTGGGTTAATCTTATTTCCCATTTGGGTGGGTAGGTGTGTGTGTGTGTGTGTGTGTGTGTGTGTGTGTGTTTGCCTAACTTAAAAATAAAATAAAATACAGATAACATCAGTTGACATCACAAAAACAGCATTGTTGTTCAATATGTTACATATAATTTTAAAAAGTTCTTATTAAATACATTTTTTTTTGGTTCTGTTTTTTAAAAAGTTACTAGTTTAAAATTTTCATTGCTAACTGTTGCAAAACAAATTGCACTGTTAAAATCATCTAAAACTGAACATTTTGATTATGTATTAATTGAACATTAACTAAACTCTTTGATAACTCAAGCCTGGAAAATTTGGATATGTAATGTTTAACTTTTTATAATTGATTCTTATGTATTTTTAGCGCCGAATCTGAAAATAACCTTCATTTTTTTCTATCACATAGGATTTTTTGTAAATCACATATTTCAAAATTTGTGAAAATATTCTATAAAGTAGCATATAAACATTTTTAAAATAATAACTTAATGTAATATATTCACTTTTTTGGCTTATAAATTAATGTAATATATTCACTTTTTTGGCTTATAAATTAATGTAACATATTCACTTTTTTGGCTTATACACTGTGTATTATTTAGCTATTATTTAACAGTTGTGTATTAGTTATTTAGCTGTGTATTATTTAACAGTTAAGTGGTCAAAAGAGGGGGGAGATGGGGGTTTGGGGGTTTGGGTTGAAAATGATGAGACAGTGGGAGAGCTTTGCCGACAGTTGGACAGGATGTACGTGGACTTTTGACTTGATTTAACATTCCGTATGAAATAGATTGGATATTTTTCATAGATTCATCCAAAAAAAGCCTCAAAGTTGGTCTTCACAATGGGAATACATATCTGTCAATACTCATCGGACATTCTTTTCATTTAAAAGAGGGTTACGATAATTTGAAATTTGTTCTCGATAAAATTAAATAAGGCAATCATAAGTAGATTACATGCGGCAATCTCAAAATAATATCGATGCTCCTAGGACAGCAAGGAGGATAGACAAAGTTTCCTTGTTTTTTGTGTGAATGGGATAGCAGGGATGGAGAAAATCATTAGATAAGGAAAGATTGGTCAAAAATAGCTTCATTAGTACTTGAAACCAAAAATGTTCTCCAAAAAGCTTTCTTAGATCCTTCCACCTTGACACTTCATAAAAATTAAATGTATAAAAATAAATTAATTTAAAAATGTACTATAGCAGAAATTAACCTTATTTTGTGCTAATTTTCATTAGAAATTAAGTTGTCAGTGATCCCCCTGCCCTTGTCAGACCACTCAACTGTTATAGGAACTATATCTTTGTATAGCAGAGTTCAGCAACCTTTTTGTCAGGGTGCAAAATATTCAAAAGTTATTGGCACCATACTATTACACAATAAGCAGATACATTTGCCTTTTAAAGTCAGTAAAACAGTCAACATTAAAACAATAAATTCTTTTTCTTTTACAATTATTCATGATTAGTTTAATTAACTCATTAATTATTTATATATCGATTAACCAGTACGATACATATTGGATAGGGAAAAGTGCAACTATCTTGCATGATATGATATGGTTACTAATAATACGTAAGTAATAAAATATAATCAGTAATAATAACATTCAAAATAGATAGCACTCAAAATATGGTATTATCAAATTTATCAGAAGTGAGAATATTCCTATGTGCTAAGTAGGAAGTGTGTCAGTGTATAACCTTGATTGCTATTTGGTGACACTGAGCTTGTGCATTTATATTGTCTTATATATGTGCGATGCTGATTCTGTTATTGGGCTTAGTAGATGTGTAATATAGTGAGGGCATATAAAAATCTACATGACACCATGGGTGTCATTTTGCTGACTCCTGTTATAGGAATGCATAGTGTAATCCAAAAAATTGAATTTGTTATATAGAAAATAGTTTTATTGTATCACATTTTTGAAATGTTTCAAATTTGAAATATGCAATTTGCAAAAAATCCTGATGTGATGGAAAAAATGAAGGTTATTTTTGGATTCAGCGCTAACAAATATATAAGAATCAACTATCAAAAACTAAAAAAAACAGCCATTGTGGGCTTTTGATTTTGATTTCATGACTGTAGCTTAGTTTTAATGTCTCCTAGAACCTGATTGCAGGCCATTAAAAAAATACAAACAATTTTTTAATTTTTATTATTGAATCCCACCTCCAGTTTTTATTTAACACAGATACATAAGTTCTATTTAATTGAAATTTATTTTGATTTGTTATGCTGTTATAGCACCCTAGCTCAGCTGTTATGCAAATTCATCTGTTGCACATAGAATTTAAGCTTTTGTTCTAAATTGTTGAAATATTTGAACTAATTCAGTTAATATCCATCAAACTGGTGCTTTTAGTTGCTTGTACAGAGATTAGAAAAAACAAGTGTCTGTTAGTGTTAAAACATCTATGAGAAAATCTTTTCACTATGGTCTGTCATTTTAATTAATGGCTTCCTCCAGATATTCTGTTTTGATGTGACATGGGTCGGGATTACAGCACCAGTTACTTAACGCGATAGGTTGTACAGTGCTTGTTGCTGGTTTTTACCTAAAGATTTTTTTAATGTTAAAAATCCATGAAAATAAGCAAGAAAATATGTTAGCCGTTAAATTACAATGGAACTAAGTATGAATGTTTTTCATGCATGTGTTGCATTGTATTCAAATAATTTTCTTATGCTTGTATTTCATTACCTTAATTCTCTCTCATAACAGTGATGGTCTGTTATTGTTTTGAACACAAGTAATGACATTTATTTCTTAATTCATGGCATTCCTTCATTTTATTCAGAACATATTTTCATATCAAAATAGAGAGCTTGTGATTGTAATTGTTTATTAACTACATTTAATCATCTTAAAGTTAGATTATTCTATTGAATATTTAGCCTACTCCAGATAGGTTAGAGGTTTAACTTCAGATATAAAAATATATAAAACTTTTGTTGATTAAAATCTTGGAAAAAAATTGTTCATTCTGTTAAAAGATTAACTCAATATTAATTAAAGTTACAGTACTGATTAAAGTTAGTGTTTTGTATCAAAATTGTCCATTTTAAAAAAATTAGTTACCCTAGTTTTTTGTAATGTAATTTAAGTTTAACTAATTTTATGAAATAAGAACTACATTTGGGAATTACTGTTTGCATTATCATGTGATATTCGTTTGTTATAAATACAATAATAAAAAATGAACTAGACATATTGTTATTGGTACATATTATTAATTATTTACAAGTTAATAAAATTAAAAATGTAAAATTTGTACAAACTCATTACAATTCGTGTATGTATCTGCTCAACTTCTAGTTTTGTATATATGTTTAATATAAGTTTATTAAACATAATGTACGCCGAATCATATTTCTTAATTTTATTACAGTTATCTTTTTTAGGGTTGTGAGCTGAGTTTCAGTATTTATAGCATAAATTTTTGATTATATTGTTTATTTATATTATGATTCTAAAAAATTATTTTGTCTAGATAATGAGTGTAAGAACCTTTCATATTGGTAGATGATTGGTTTTGTTATTTCTTTTAATATTTGTGGATGCTGCCCTTCTGAGAATTTGATTTAAAAAAAGTGCTATGAATAATGAGTTTATCTTTTGTTTGTTGATTTTAAAGCTTCTTTGTATCTTAATCTCTGCAGTGAACTTATATTTTGATTTAATTAATTTGATTAGCATTTAAGTCTTTATCAGCTAATGTGTTTATTTTTTTTTTTGACTGATGAATTAATTCTCAACAGAAGCGTATAATAAATCTTGTACATGGGGAATATGAATATGGTAATTTATAGCATATATAAAATGCCATGCCTGTCCAAAATTGGAACCCAGAACCTCTGGATGAAAGGCTGTGATGCTACTACTTCACTGTGGAGATAAGCTAATGATCAAAACCATTTTATGGGGTTCCTTTGTTTTAGTAAAGGAAATGTATTGTGAGGAATATGTTCCTTAATATGTGGCTACTTAAGTTATAAGTTTGTACAAGTGATTATCATCTTGGTTTCACCGCTTATTGCCTTTTTAACTAATAACTTATTGATGACGTTTATTTTACAGAAGTCATTCACTTTGAGCCAATAGTTTTAATCATACAATTGGACATTTTTGCCAGTTGCACATTACAAAATTATATAGTTACAGAATAGTTACACTTGTTTTAGAACTAAACTATTTTAAAACTGTTAGAAGTCTTAGATCTGGCTTTTAGGACACTTTTATTACATCATTAGTCAGATTTTCAGTTTTTTTTAGTGATGTTAATCACTAATGATTTTTCCATTACTTTCTTCCAAGTGGATACCTGATACTTGGAAGAATACTTGTAACTAGGTAGAATTGAGAAAAAATTATCTTACTATTGTCTAATGACCTAGAAATGTTATATTGTTGTAATATTATATGTACAAAATTGTGACTGCCTGCAGAAGTATTTTCATATCTTTGTAAATATTTCTACCATTTGCTTATTGCCATATGTTTGATTATTTTCATTTTTCTTTGATTGTATCTTTAATCATTCCTTTTTGTAGTATATATTTCATGGTACAACTGCAGTGCCAATTTTTGAAAGCATGTTCACATGCTTTTAAATAATTTGTCTTTCACTGAATGGTTTCTGATAACCATTACGTACTTAAATTAAAAATACAAATCTGGCTTCTGCTATACGTTCTGGATTAGTTTCTCAGCAATTCCGATTTGAGTTTTTTAGCAGTTTTCTATTGTAGTGATATAAATACGAAAATATACAGGAAAGTAATTAGATATGTTTTATGCAAGTAATACTTCAGTGCTAGTTACAAATTTAAAATCAGTGAAAGTTATGTAAGCTTTTAAAAATAAAAGTTCATTCACCCTGTTGTAATTCTATGAATATTTAATACCTAGTTATACAATGTAAAAAATTCCTTATTTTTATGTTTATTGAAGATTCCAGATATGATTTGAATTTATTAATGACATAATTGGTTAAGTGTATTTATATGGATGAGACATGAATCAATCAATCATTCTATGGTGTACCTTTCAAAGTGAAAAATAATTTTAACAACAACAGAATGAGGTAATAAATCTTATTATGACTTAACTTTATATTCTTTTTGATAGAAAGATTTTTTCAGACCTATTGTGTAGTTTTTCGACTGTGCTAGTGATGTGTAGGACTATTGTTTTTGCATGTGTTAGTGCATTTTGTTTAATGTTATTGGTGCAACAGTTATGAAAAACAGATGCCAAGAATATTTAAATATAATGCACTTGTGTATCAAAAACGCACCTTCATTAGTGAAGAAGAAGCTATTCAGTGGTTTCATGAAATCTTAATACAAAATGAATAGAGAGTATTTTATTATGTTTTCAGAAAAAAAAATTTGTAACAGTATCTCTTTTTAAAATGCTTCAAAGGTAATAGTTTGTAAATTTATTTAAATTACTACATAAAGGTAAATTATTAATTTCATAATTTTTTTATTATTAAATTTAAACCATAATTAGAGTAGTGAGGTTTATTCGTAATTTAAGGCACTAGAAAGATTTAAAAGCTTAATTTTATTTTTATTGAACACTTAGTTCATTATGTAAAAGGTAAAAAAAGTTGTTTAATTTTGGCAGGGGTCTAGTAATTTTCAGATAATATTTATTATATTTTTATTAATGAGTTTATAAATTAAATAAGTTAGTGTAGAGTTGAACACAATTTTTACTGGGCTGTATCTTTGCAGACATTTTTCATACTTATGTGGATGTGGTTACTGTTCAATATGTGTCAATATGGTTGGTCAAGACGTGTGTTGGGAAACAGCATCGATTAGGTAAGTTGCACTGCCAACTCCTTTACCCCTCCTTGCCCCTCCAATAAATATTATAGTCCCATTTCCTGATGCCCTCCTTTCTTTACAGTCCACCGTAATGGTTGATGGTGATTGAGATGATGATGGCTCAATTTGGTGCATATTTTGGGTCTTCTTCTCTGTTATCAGTTTTCACCTGCGACCGTTTTTTTTTGTTTTTCATAAGTATTAGTATACGAATTAGTAGAATAATGTATGATATGGTATTAATTTGTTTTGGTGTATTGTTCTGTTTCTTCCCTTGAACTGGTTGACGTGTGCGATGTCCGTGCTCTATCATCTTTTGCTGTTTGGCAGGACGAAGATGTGAACAAGATTTCCTCAGTGAAAGAGAATGGAAGCAGTAGCAGTCACAGATCATCAGGGTGAGTTCTGGTTTTATTAACATTATTATAGTTTTGGAAATTAGTTATTATGTTGTTTGAGGTGATTGTGATGTGTGTATATCATTTTAAAGAGGTTTTTTTAATGGTTTCAAAGAACTGAATTTCAATTGTCAACAGTAGAAGATATCTTTTTTTGCAATTTCTTGGGACGTTATGACAATTACATTAGTCTAGGATGCATTAAGAAAAAGCATGGAAACATTAATCATAGATCCACCTTATAGCAGAACTTCATTTTTAATTACCAGGTGAGTGGTCAATTCATGAGTTTCCTTAATGCATCTATATCCTTGGCTGACATAATGTCACAACGTGCTAAGACAGCACACACAATACAGCCATCTGCTTTATAAATAAAAAGTTAGTGCTGTCATTAGCTGAAACTGTCTTACAAATAACACAATTTTACATTTTTGTAAATAAAAGTTGTTTAAATAATTGTCTTCTTTTTTTGTACTTACTTTCTATGTTTTGGTGCATGCGTTTGCGTATGCACACCATGTGCCATTACTTTGAATTTGTACATTTTTTGCGAAAGAAGTTTTTTTTTTGATTGTTTAATTAGGATTACAAATTCTACAGTAATTTTATTGATTTTACTTCTGTCACTTTGGGATCTAAATTGCAGACAAAGAATAAGAGCTGGGCAAGTGTATTGAATGCCAGTGAAAGTGGTTTGCTTGCTACATGATTATTACCAATGCAAGTGATATAAGTATGAATACGCATCTCTAAATCGTGTAATAAAATGAGTGTTGTGCATTATTCTTTTGTATGGTACTTATTTTATAGTATTCAGTTGTGTTTAGATCAACTGTTACAAGTATCTAAATTCCAGAATTATATACTTCGACAGAAAGGTATTGGCAATCTTTCTCACTGATTATTATTATTATTTTCAGATTTGAGAGTGTCCTGATAATACTGTATAAACCTGGTGAGATTCTTTAGCAACACCACCACCACTACCACCACCACCACCACATACTGATTTCCTAGCAATCGCTGTGTGCAAGTTTAATAATGCGATAAATAGGTCTTTCATTAATTTTTGTTAATTATAAAAAGAAGAAATTTCAAATTATTATTATGTGATTTTGTTTTTTGTTTAGATTTGAACCAGTGTGGCAATAACAGAGTAATCGAACAAAATTACATTAATGTTTACTATAACATAACCTTTTATATGTTTTGGTAACATTCATATATTTATATGTATGTAGCGTATATAATTTTATTTCTTACTGATAAATTCTAAATTGTTTTCAATTAATAGTTTGATAATTTTATTTATTTATTCCACTTAAATTTCTTAATCATAGATATTATAAATTTCTTAAAAATTACTGTTCAGGTTTCCTCATAGTAATTAAAATTCAGTCATGATAATCTTTTCTGTATATCATTATCTGAATTTTATTTTATATCTATTAATGGGAGTTTAATTAAAGTATACATTTTTGTTTATAATTTGTCATTCATTCTAAGACTAGAGTGTACTTGCTTGCTCTGTTGCTAATTTAATGATTGGCTGTGGAAACAACATCCTTATGGTCTATAAGTCACTGAATTAAATAACCATAATTTCAATTTTCCTTACGATCTGCATACTTTTATGATTATTCAGAAGTGTTTAAAACAGTTCATTTGTTTCAAGAAGTTTATCTAAATATGATTGTAAATCAGTAGTAATAGAACTATATTGTTCTTGACTAGTATTTTGTGATATTGTTTGCCATGGTTACTTCATACGAAGGCATGGTATATTATTTCAAATGCCACAAAAATTTTGTACAAAAAATGGATGTAATCCTGTATTTTTTGCACCAGCTATTTTTTTATGGTTTGTTTTCAATCGACAACTGAGAATATTCTATATCAGTGAGTTTTCATTTTATTATTTTGAATTTTATCGCACTTGTTCAATGGATGATAGAAATATAAAGTTGTAAGTTAATTGTCTGTAGTTCAGCGATTGACAAATGCCAGTGCCACCGGACTTTTAGATCTAATAAACCTAATCTCCAGTGTTGTATTAAAAGTTTTTTAATTGAAAAATAAATAGAATGTTCATTTTCTTCTTGTAGGTACGAATATAAGATACCTTAAGATAATATGTCATGTGTGTGACTAGAAACGAGACATTCGTGGGCTCAGCGCCCGTAGGTAAGTCTCTCCTTCTGATGTGGAAAGGAGGCTCAGCGTCTCTTGAACCTTATTTACAAGTATATTTATAAATTATATATTTTCATATCAATATTTCTATTATTAATGTATGTAATATGTTTAGCAATTTATTCTCTGTAAGTTACTTATTAATAGTGAGAAATTACTGTTATTATAATTCCTGGTGTTATCAACAGATAGTGTTACATTTGTACTCTCTTTTTATGATTTCTTTTTACTGCATGTAATCTTTGAATTAAAGTTCATTTTATCATTTACAAGATTAAAGAGAAAGCAAGTAATGTGACTACTTTTGTTGTATAAAGGATCAGTAATTTTTGTATTGTTTTTTATATAACTTTCTGTTAATCAATTTTTTTTTTACAAATCTTAAAATAAAATTTATATTATAAAATATCTCCAGTATTTATGTTAGTTGAGAAATGGCATTTGCTTTCATAAATGGCTTTAAGAGCTTACTATGTGTTTGGAAATACTCCTCTCTTCCACTTACATTGTAGTGAAGTATGGTACTGCATGTGGAGATTGTAAAGAAGACAGGTTGGGGGGATTTATCAGTTAGGGTCATGAGGTTGACTGCTAACCTTTGTTTTGTATCTGCTTATTTTTTTTTTGTCAGTTTTTCATAGTTCTTTTTAATGTAGTTAGTTGGGATGCATTTGGGAGTAGACTTACCAAATACTCTTCCTGCTGTCAAAACCTACTAGGTAAGTGATGTGAACAATAACATGCCTGACAAAAAATTCAAACCCTGGGTCTCTGGATGAAAGACAAGTCCTGAGTTGTAAATTTATTAAAAAAAAGAAAAAAAGGCCGCTTGTCCGTTGGAAATTACTGTGATCGGCTACAAGGTCACACGAGTACATATGCAGTATCACATCTGATCCTAACGCAAAGAGAGGTATGGAACATTGCAAGTGACTTTGAGCGGCCAACTATGTGTAGCAGCAAGCGACAGATACCCTCAAATTGGAATTTGCCTCGTGTAATTGCTAGTACACTATGTTCATTCAACCTGTTTTTATTTGTCTGCCTGTCAAATTTTTACTATTTAAATCATACTATTTTTTTTATTACTTTTATGGTCTATAAGTCACTGTGAATTAAATAACCATAATTTCAATTTTCCTTACGATCTGCATACTTTTATGATTATTCAGAAGTGTTTAAAACAGTTCATTTGTTTCAAGAAGTTTATCTAAATATGATTGTAAATCAGTAGTATTAGAACTATATTGTTCTTGACTAGTATTTTGTGATATTGTTTGCCATGGTTACTTCATACGAAGGCATGGTATATTATTTCAAATTCCACAAAAATTTTGTACAAAAAATGGATGTAATCCTGTATTTTTTGCACCAGATATTTTTTTATGGTTGTTTTCAATCTAGACAACTGAGAATATTCTATATCAGTGAGTTTTCATTTTATTATTTTGAATTTTATCGCACTTGTTCAATGGATGATAGAAATATAAAGTTGTAAGTTAATTGTCTGTAGTTTAAATAATTTAAATCATACTATTTTTTTTATTAATTTTATGTATTTGACATAAATTGAGCTTCAAAGAACTTAAACTGATCAAATTTTCTCATGTAAGTTTTCAATTGCACTATTAGATAGAACATAACCAAATTTTAATGAAATTGATCTAATAGTTTGAGATTTTTAACTCGTAAAATGTTATACATAGGTCTATAAATATATAAGCCAAAATTTTAGTGAATGGTATTTTCAAACACCTCTTACCTCAAAATTTAAAGAAAATTAATTTTCAACCCCTACTCCTACCATGAGATCAAAAATGATACTGTGATTTTCTTCGAAAAGATGCCAATACTTTGTGTGTAAGCTTTTAGTCTTTTTGTATAAACTCAAACTAACAGTTGCATGAATTAGCCTATGAAGGATCAGGATGGTCATTATTCTGCTTATGACAGAGATTGGGGTAATCTGTCATACAAATCAAAGTCAGCTGTAGTGCAGCCTAAGTTGGAGCTTGGGATGAATGGCAAAACACATATCTATGCAAATTTATACTTGATTTGGGTTTTAAATATAAAAATGTATAATTTTAATTTACAAGGTATGTGTAATGACATTAAGGGATAGTTGTTTTAAAAAAGTGGATGTAAGATGTGAGGGATGATTGTTTTAAAAATAAAAAATAACAGTCATATATTGTTATAACAATATATTTCAAATATTTGTTGTATAAGTGTGTTATATGATAGTTGCTTGTGCTGGGGGGGGGGGGGGGGGGATTTATTACGGTTTCAGTAAATTTCTCTAGATGAAAAATGGTTAAAACAATGGTGACTAAAGAAAAATACTTATTACTTGGAATTGCCATCTTCTTTTCAGGACTTTCACTGTGATTTTGACAAACTTGTACCCATTAACATGTTATAAAAATTTCATTCTTTTATACCCTGGGTTTCAACCTTTTAAACCAAAATTGACACTTAGAACTCTTCTTTGAGGTAAAGGAAGAAGGGATTAGGGCTGAGCTGTTATATCATCAAATAGCCCCTGTTGGATTTTCTTACCCTTCTAGATAGTGTGAGGTTTGGATGCTGTCATATCATTTGAGTGATGCTGTGTAGATCACTCAAAGCATTTGAGTGATGCTGTAGATTTAAAAGCATTGCAGAGAACACTTACGCTAGGATATTTGTTCCTTGTGCTATAAAAGTTGCTGGAAAAACATCATGTTTTAGATCCCTTCAAATTGCTCTAATCTTTCATGAATTTTCTTTTACTTTTAAAAAATTTAAAAGATTGGGAGCTTGGATTGTGTTACTTTGAATTTGCAGTGATGTAAGAAATTCATGTTTATTATGTCTTCTCATTTTAATGTTCTGAAATGTACATAAAGATATGTCATCCATATTCCATCTTATCTTGTGCACAGTTTACTGTAATTAAGGTATTTTTCAATGCAAACATTTACCTTCTCTCTCATGAAAAGTTGCATGCTTTCATGAAGTTCACATCACTGCTTTATCTCTTTTACTGATTACTAAAGAACTTGAAATAAAAAAAAAAAATAACTGCAAACCAAACATTACTATTGGCAGAATTGTTTCACAGCCGTAATTACTGCTGTGGTTAAGCCACATTGAAGCTGTTAGACATGTATTATCTGATTCAATTATTCTTGACACTTTTTTCTTTTCTAATTGCTTCAAAATATTTTCAAAAGCTGTAGAGGAAGGTGAATTATACTAGTGATTGACGAGAGACTGGATTATATTATCAAGATACAATAATTTTCAAGGTCTTTTTTAAGATTTCAGTAAAGATTATAATTTACTGCAGTATTTTTAATATAAATAAAAATATTTTACTTCAGTTTTTTTTTAAAGAATATACCACTTTACTACAAAATTTCTATTAAGAGAGTACAAAGAGTAATACAGAGTTTAATATTACTGAGAATTGTGTATATCACACTATAGTATGGAGAATACTTTGTAAATGTTTAAATAGTTTTTTTTAGACTAGTCAATTTGTAATTTTTTTTATTGACAACTATTATATACAGGGCATTCTATGGGTTCTCTTGATATTATATAATTTTAAATAGTAATTTTATTTAATATTAATGTGTGCTGTAGTAACAAAATTCTTGGTTATGAAGTTTTGTGGAGTATCCTTAAATTTCCTTTGGAAAAGTCAGTATTATCTGAAAATTGTCAGTTAGTGTAAAAATTCTTCACTTTGAGGAAATAAAACTTCCCTCTAGTTCTTTCTACCTTGATGGTGTTATTGATGAATTTTTATATAAAAGGATTCAGTTTTACCTCAATTTAATCTTACTTATTTTACAGACATCCTTTATGTAACAGTACAGACCAGTATTACTGTCAAGTCTTTCATTGAAAATTCTGTGTACTTGTATTTGCAAAGACCATATCTAGTTTCAATTTTTATAAGTAGTTTTCTTATTATTTCTCCATTTAAATCAAAGTTTCAGTTGACAAAGCGCATTAAAGAATTTCATGATAGATTCTATTATATTAATGTTTTGATACACAGTTGGTATAATAAATCTGTTAAACTAGTTTTTAATTTGTTAGAAATTTTAAACATTTTTATCCTAATGTAAGAGGTCTCTAAATAAAGTAATGATACTGTTTCAGAAAAAAACTTCTTATTTACAATGTAATTATACATGGTCTCTTATCACCTTCAAAATAGTTTCCTTGGGAAGCCATGCAACACTTCAAACGGTTTTCCCACTCTTCATAGCAGTGTTGGAATTCAGAAACCAGAATATCCTTCAGATGGTCCAGTTACATTTTTTTTTAATGTTTTCTATTCCAAAATTTTGTCCTTCGAGTTTTTTTTTTTAAAATAGGGAACAGGGAAAAAATTGCAGGGACTCAACTAAGGTGCATAAGGTGGTTGAGGAACTACAGGAATGTTTTTCTTTTTGCCAAAAACTCATTAATTGAGAGTGCAGTGTGACGAGGTGGATTGTCATATGCAGCATCCAGTTGTCTTTGATAGCTGGTCTCGTGTGGGCAACTCTTCTCCGCAGTCTTCCAAGAATTTCTCTGTAAACATATTGATTTACAGTCTCTCCTGTAGACAAAAAAGTCTGATTCGCTCAACATTGTCACTTTTTGACGTTCACGGTCTTGCACAGTGTGAATCATCTGAAACTGATTCCCGGCCATCTGAAAACACCTAAATAAACTTGGGCTTGTGACAGAGGGTCATCTCCATATGCCATTCTCAATTTTGAAAAAGCTTCAGTAGCATTTTTACAAACTTTAACATAACTTGACAGCACAACGTTGCTCATAATTAGTATCACTCATTTTTTTGTAACGTACAACAAAAACTTGTTTCATGAAAATTTGGTTTACATCTCAGTGCCAACAATAAACTAAAATTATTAATACCTAATATAAATATAACCATAAGTTTACTAGTAACTTTACAGTGTTGCCACTTCGGCTGTGTCAAAAAAAAAAAGTTTTATTACTTTATTTATACACCTCATACATACACACATGTGAGGGTAGAGGTGAAAGGTTCTGGCCTAGATAAGAAAACATTTCTCTGGGTACATTTTTAATTTATTCCAAATATTTAATAAAATCTCTTCCCTGATATTTTTGTTTAGGTTAAAAAACAAGTGATAGTATCTGAGAGCTAGAGGAGGTTAATAATTTAGAGTGTTGGAGCAATTTGAAACGTAATTTATTGATTTTACCATTGCAATGACTGAAGTGAGAGCTGGAGCATTATCTTAAAAAGCATTTTTTCCTAAATAGAGTTGTTTTTCCTTAACTTTATGAGATGCTGCAGTAGGGTCACATAATATTTTACATTTATTGTTTCACCCTTGTCATTCATTCCATGTGCATCCCAAAATAGGATCATGTAATATTTGCCATTTATTGTTTTACTCTTTAAGAAAGTCAATAATTATTTCATATGCAAAACAGTTGCCATACTTATTTTTGGAGCAGGTTGACCTTTTTCAACCCATTGTTTTGACTTGGGAGTATAGTGATGAACCTCAACAGTCACAAACCAATGTAAAAATTACTTTTTGCATCAAAAGAGCTCAAGACAATTGCTTGACTGTGAACAAACACGGCTTTAACCTAGCGCATAGCTTATGTACTAATGGTTGTGCAAAATATTGTGCAGTGTTTTGTTATGCCTATAGACTCTGCTAACCTGTTCACTGTCACTTGTTGATCTGCAAAAATGATTTTATGCACTTTTTTCTATCACTTCTGGTGTATCAATTCAGAAGGATGTCCACTGCGTGGTTCATCACTAGTGTGTGTTCGACCCATTTTTAAACTCTGCGACCCGTTTATTTATAGACAGCGTTGCATCGATAAATAAAGTGTACTAACGCCATCTCTGTGTGAAGCTCGGAACCTTTCACCTCATTCTTGTATGAATAAATAAAATCCTTCAGTAAAAGCACTTGTAAGAAGCTTATCCAAGATTACTGTGTTAGTTTAGTTATAGCAAGTAACTGTAGTTGTAGCTAAGTTTTATTTCATTAGTTTGTATCATCGTCAATTAATTAATTAAAATTATTTTCTGTTTGTTGTAGGAAGGGTAGGCATCGCAGTCGGTCCAGAGAAAGAGATAGGGATAAAGAAAAGGATAGAAAGGAAAAAAGACGTAGCCGATCTAAGGAAAAGAAACGGAGCCGTTCAAGAGATCACCATCGCCGTGAAAGAGATAGAGATCGCAAGCGAAGTCGTAGTCGCAGTAGGCATCGCAGCCGGAGTCGGGAACGAAGGAGAAAAAGATCATTAACACCAATCTTATTACCTGGTCGTAGGGACCCATATCCAAGATTCAAGAAAGCTTCTCCGCCTATTGGACTGTGAGTACAAATTTATTTAAATTAAAATATTTTTCTGGTCAGTTTTTTGCAGTATTTTGCCTTCAGATTTGTTTAGATCATACTTGGATAAAGTATTTTTGTTATTTGTGGTTATAACAGATTAAACATTTAAGGCGGGAATATTTTTTAATTGGCAGCAGCAGTAATGATTTGCATATATTTCTGGTTTGGTGGTGGCAGATGCTGCATGCGGGAAACAGGCCTGTTTTTTACCTTTTAACTCTTACTGAGTGTCCTTAATTAAAAAAAATTGTCTCCAAATTGTAAGATTTTGAAAATGTCTAATTTTTGGGGCTAAAAAACCACATGTGGGACAGGTGGTAAAAATCTGAAATGTTTACAGCAGTAAGTACTTAATACTTAAAAACCATATAAAATTTATTTTGTTACTCAAAAGGGCTTAACAAGTAATGAAGCATCAAAACCACTAAAAACAACCTTCCTTCTAACTTTGAACGTACCAAAAAAATTTACACCATGTTTTTTTCTGATAATAATTTAGGTCTACTATACGAAATATTTTGATATGTCTAGAGATAGCTTTTATTCTAGATAGTTTATTACTTAAAGTGTGACTCATATACACACAAACTCATGTTTAAACACAAAAGTGAATAGACATACATGAACATGAATGTTATGTAATCATTGTAGAAGGCTCGGTTACTGTTTCGATTTCAATGTTATATGTTTTATTGATGTTAATACTGTGGTTAGGTTAATGTACATTTGTTTATAAAGTAATTTTATTAGCAGTTAGTTTACTGAACAGCAAATAACATTGATATCTTTAAGAAGTGAATGTACAGAAACAAAAAAATATTTTTACTTTTCATAAAACGAATATTTAGATAAATATTTTCATTTTAATGGGAAAAGTTGCTCTGACCCATTTACCTGTCACACTAAACCAGTTAAGAAATCTTTTCGAGGAATATCTTTGACATTCCGGTTCACTTTCTGAAAATGTCAAGATATATTTGAGTCTCATATGTGTTATAGTAGAGTTGGTGAATAAAGCTTGTTCAACACTTTGCATTTTCTCCGTAAGGTTTAATAATTATCAAGCAGTGCAAAGAAACCATTTTTAAAAAATTACAAAGTACATTTTAAAAAGTTACAAAAATGGCAGTCAGTTACCAGTAAATCAAACAGTTCCTTTGATTTAAATATTTCTACAGAAGAAACCAGTTCAGTACCATAAAATTATCCTGATTTAGGTTGGGAATATGAAGATTAATCATTAAAATAAAGGATAAAATGAAAACAGTTTCATCAACCCAGGAAAAATTAATATCTTAAGTTTATTACCAAGCAGCTGGAGCATCCAAAAAAATTCGAAATGGAAAAATGCCAAAATGGAATTTTGGCATAAATCAACAAAACAAAACCCAGTTACATAATTGATGAAAATGTTATTAAATGCCGAATGAAGCCAGGCAAGAAGGATTTTGTCTGTAAGACAAACTGATAGGAAGAAAATTAATATTAAAAAAGGCTTATCTAATGTAACTTAAAAGAATTGAACACAGCCTTTAGAAAACCATAATTTAAAATTTAGTTTTCCAAAATTGTTTAAGACCTAAATTTTGTGTTCTGGACTCTGTGTGTCACCCACCAAAATTTAAAACTCATGTTATCGGTTGTAAAAATTAAATTTTATTATAAAATTCTCCTTTCAACCATGGTGTGTGAGGTAGAAATGAAACTTGCATGCTGTCACAGTGTGAAAAATATCCAGGCACTAATGAAGTGCTCAGATAACTGCAAGAGAGCTGGGATGATTTTGATTCTGAAATTATCTTCAAGCAGTGGGCTTCTGTTGGAGGGTGGACGAATTGTAATGGGAGACTTCTCTAAAAATTCTCCTTTTGTGATCTATGCCACAGTACACATCCAGTTCTCATATATTTTAGAAAATAAGGATAATTACAAAGCCAAAGCTACTGTGTGATTAGTGAGTACTTGAAGCACATTACTACATCGTTTTTCTGCTTCCAAAAGAAAGTTATAAATAAAGTAAAAACACTTACCACAGTTAACAATTTTTTCTTTGATTGCTCCTCAGCCCAGTATAAAAACAAAAAAAATTTCATAAAATTTGTGCTACCATCAAGAAGATTTTGAAATTGCAGCTAAATGGCATTTTTTTGTCTTATACATTGAAAAGGGCCATGTGATTGTATTGGTGGAAGTGTAAAAAGGGCTGTGACTATAGCAAACCTTCAAAGGACAGTCAACAATCAAATTGTTACATCTTCTGAAATGTACAATTATTGCAAAGACAATATTATAGATATAACATTTATTTTGTACTCTAAAAGATGTTCAAGAGACTGAAGAGTACCTCAGTTCTCATTTTCAGGTAATCAACAGTCCCAGAAACAAGAAACTTTCAGTTATGTTCCAACAAGTCGGAAATGTATTCTGAAAGTCCAGGTGACCTCTGTATCAGAAACATTTACATTAGTACTGGTACACAATGACATTAGTGTTTCTAACTGCTTTATAGGTTTACCAAAGCCAAAATGTAAAAATTGTGTCTGCTGTGTATACGATGGCAAATAGTGGTTAGGCGAAGTCACTGAAGTCAAAATACATGAAAAGGAAGGTGAATGTCAAGTACACTTTTCCATCCACAGGGTCCTGGTAATTCATTCAAGAAATCATTGAGGGATAATCAAACATGGGTTCAACTGGAAAATATTGTAAAGATTCTCACGCCTTCAGAGCTTTTTCTATCAACTACTGGAATAGGACACAACATTACACCAAGGATGAATGAGGACTTAAGTTCTACTCAATAAAAAAATGGGAGGAGCACAAAGTTATGTTACTTAACTTTTTTATCAAAAAGTGCAAAATTTATTGATAGCTTTCATTAGCAGGAGTAAAATAAGGTAAAAGTGAATTGAACAACTTGTTAATGTATTTGAATTGTTTATAATTTTGTAATTATTAATCATTCTATAATCGACTTTTTATTAATTATCAATTTATTCATTATAATGAGTTGAGCTGTAATTTTTTTGATCTTAAAAAAATACATACATACATTTACGTAAATACATTTTTGGATGTTATTTATGGTTAGAAGGAATGGTGTTTTTAGTGGTTTTGTTGGCTTCATTACTCGTCAACCCCTTTGGGTATGTAAAAGGTACTTACATAATTATTTATACTATACTTTGAGTATATAAAAAGGTACTTACTGCTGTAAACAATTAAGATTTTTGTCACCTGTCTTCACATGTGATTTTTGTGCCCAAAAAGTGAGAAATTTTCAAAATCTTATGATTTGGTGGCCATTTTTTTTATTTTTATGAAGGACATGTAACAGTCCTTTATAAGTAACAGTAATTTTTTATAAGCACTACTAGTATCTAAAACTTAAAACGTAAATAAAAACAGGTTTGTTACCTTAAGTCTTGATTTATTTTGGGCCCAAAATTTAAAAAAAACAATTTGTAAACATAACTTCAGTAAACATTACAAGATTTGGTTATGTAACAAAATGAATTTTGAGTACATTATGATGTAATAAAATAAGAATGCCTACAGCTCATGGAAAAAGTGACGAAGATGGCTGTTTTTACTTGTTGGCAAGTTAGAAAAGTCTATTACTCAAGAAAAAAAATTTTTTAACTTTTTGGCCACTACAAGGTGGGTAGTTACATACCAAATACCATCAAAATCAAAAATAGTGATGCACCGATCATTTGTTGAATTAAAATTGAATATCCAGCTTCTGATGAACGAAGTTTTATTGCCAATCTACTCACAATACTTTTATCAACAGTTTTGTCACCATAGATTGTGATGAATGCTGATAACATTCACTTTTTTCAGTCTTAAAAATTCAATTACTGCATGTTTTTTTTTTTGTGTTGACTTAGTAGGTGTATAGACTCCATAACAATGGTGACTGATAAAAAATGAGAAGTCATGTGTCAATGAGTTTTGGAATGATTAAAAGGAATAAAACTACATGAGACAACATTGTGTTGCTTACTGTGACATTATGTTCTTTTGTTAGGTTCCAGTGAACATTACCACTTCAACCACCTCTCATGTACTTGTTTCAATTTCCTGTACAATTAAAAATGGTGTTAATAAAAGAAATCCATTCTTGCAGAATTCTCTTAAATCACACTACATTTGTAATAAAAGTTTTTTTAAATAATATGATTTATTTATGAGAAAGATAAATTCCCAAGTTAAAGTGATTTGGATAACTTTAAAGTATTTCTAACTTTCTCTGCTTTTATGGGCATTGAAATATCTGGAAAAATATTTACTTGATATATAAATGATAGAAGTTACATGAAAACAATAACTGTTTTCGCACTAGTTATTTTGCCAGAAAAAAACTTATCCATCTTGGATTCACAACAAATGTTTATAAGCTACTGGAACATTTTTATGTTCAGATGTGCAGATTTAGATTTAGCTTGATTTCAAAAATTAAATCGTTGGTCTTAACACTTCAGATTCACTCAGGTGTGTTAGAGCAGTTCATGAAATTTTTGAACAGCTATATTTAGTAATCAGAGGCAACTGAACATAGTACTTAAATTTATTATAACTTATTTAGATTTACCTTATTAAAAATTAAAAAAGTTTTATTAAAACTTAATAAATGTTTTTCATGATCAAATGGATAACATTTCACACACAGTAGTGGTGAAAATTATTTAATCCAAATGGATACAATATGTGATTATATTATTTTCATACCCTTTAAAATGTTCTAGAGTTATAATTTATAACTACTACTTAAGCTACAGTAGAAGTCCATTAGTCCAGCATCCAACAGTCCGGAATGCCCAATAGTCCGGCATCGCTCCGGAAAATTGTAAAAATTTTGGTTTTCTCCAAAAGTGTGTCTTTAAAGCAAATAAAAACGCTCGAGAGCTATTCGGAAGTTTTCGGGGTAGTTCGGGATCATCCGGAAGCGCTCGGTATTGTTCGGAAACAATTAGCGGCCGGCTAGTCTCAGCTGTCACAACAAATTCAGGTGCAGTGCAGCTCCGTTAATCAATCACAAAGCGTCTTCGCCATTTTTTTGTGAGTTGTTGTTTTGTGTCCTTTCATATCTCAGTAAACGTAACTTTTGAAACTGTTTATAAAAATAGTGATTTTCATTCTAACTGTACAGTGACCATGTTTTCAAAACCTAAGCCTTCGAGTTCAAAAGGAGAGAAACGAAAACATGTAACACTGACTCTCAATCAGAAACTAGAAATCATCAAACGGCTAGAAAAAGGCGAGAATAGATATGTTTTAATGAATGAGTTTAATATTGGCTCATCAACTATTTATGACATTAAAAAACAAAAAGATGAACTAATGAAGTTTGCTTCTCAGTCTGTAACAACTGAAAAATTGGCTTCTAGACAAACATTAAAAAAACCAAAACTGGAACAGCTAGATAATGTATTGATCAAATGGTTTAGTGCAGTACGTTCTGAAGGAAAGCCGGTAACAGGGCCAATGATTGTTGAAAAGGCAAAGAAATTCGGCCAAGATTTAGGAGTTGCTGAAAGTGAATGTAATTATTCTGATGGTTGGCTCAGAAACTTTAAGTTTCGGCATGGAATTCTAAGACTTGATGTAACTGGAGAAACACTTTCAGCAAACATTTTGAGAAAATCGTGGCTGATAATGATTTAAAACCTGAACAGATTTACAATGCTGATGAAACAGGGCTATTGTGGCGATCTTTACCAACATCTACACTAGCTGGTGGAGGAGAAAAAGCAGCCAAGGGTTTTAAAAAAAGACAGATTAACCGTTTTGCTATGTGCTAATGCGTCTGGAAACCACCGAGTAACCCCTTTTGTGATAGGTAAATCTGCAAACCCCAGGGCTTTTAAGAATGTTACACACTTGCCTGTCCAATACGATGCTCAATCAAATGCGTGGATGACTGCCGCCCTCTTTAAAGACTGGTTTTTTCACCACTTTGTGCCTGAGGTCAAGGAATCCTTCAAAGCCTTGGTCTACCAGAAGATACTAAAGCCATCCTTCTTTTGGACAATTGCAAAGCCCACCCGCCAGTAGATGAGTTAGTTTCTGGAAATATTGTTGCTACTCTGCTCCCACCTAACGTAACATCTTTGATTCAACCCATGACCAAGGGGTTATTCAAAATTTTAAATGCTTTTATAGAAGGTCTTTTATTCAAGGCCTGTTAAATGCCGACTGTGACGTGACTGATTTTCAAAAATTTACAGTAAAAGATGCCGTCTATGCTATTGCACTGTCTTGGAACCAGGTAAAAAATACAACACTCCAAAAATGCTGGAGAAAACTTTGGCCAGCTGCAAACCCTGCATCTGACCTAACTCTACAGACTGATGAGGAAGAAAACCATCAAGACGCTCTGACCAAAGTTTTGGATGTCGTTAGAAGTGCTGACAATCCCTTGAAAAACCTGCCTGAAGATGAGGTAGAGGAGTGGCTTCTAATAGACGAGAATGAGCCTGTTGAACAAGAACTAACCGATGAGGACATTATCAACATTGTAGTAAACCCTCAGCCTACTCAAAATCTTGAAGAAAGTGACTCAGATGCCGTAACGGAAAAAAGGAAAAAATCAGCTGGGCAGAAGCTGCAGAATCACTAAATAATTTTATCTCTTTGCTGAGGCTAGTACTCTAGCTACAGTGCTTCAGAAATTATTGATTTCCATATCATTAGAAATAAATTTTATACTAAACGCCAAAAGTCAAGAAAACAAAAAGACATTCGTGACTTTTTTAAATCTAAGTGAAATATGTTTTACAGTACGTGTACATACATTATATGAAATGTAAAATAAATTTTGTTGTATGTATTTGCGTACTGTATTTGTAGTTTAATTATTAACCTAATTGTTCTTATAATTACTGCCTGATAGACCGGAATTTTCGGTAGTCCGGCACCGAGCCGGTCCCGAACGTGCCGGATTATCGGACTTCTACTGTAATAAATTTCTAAGGGCACTTCTCCTTTTGTAAAAGGCATATTACTTTGAATTTTTCATATTTTGAATGTTGTGTGTTGTTTTAGATTTGTGTACATGAATTTCCATTGTAAAAAATATTCAGTGTGTAGTCAAAAACATTTGACAATGAGTAAGTACTTAATGGTCAGTACATTTTTATATAATTTGTTTTAGATATGATCCCTGATTGGTTGACCATTGAGAATTCTTTGATAATATATGTTAAAATTTTTTTTTAGGAGGCCAGTAGATGATTTGTCTCCAGAGGAGCGAGATGCACGAACTGTATTCTGTATGCAGTTATCACAGAGAATAAGAGCAAGAGATCTAGAAGAGTTTTTTTCTTCTGTTGGAAAGGTGTAGTGTAATGTTTTGTATTTATTTTTCTTTTGTTTGTGATCTTTAAGTTTGTGGTAGTATTGTTCACTAAATATAATTAGACTATTAGGAAGCCAAGTTGTTTTCTGTTTGTGTTAATGGTTTTTTTTATAAGGGCATTCTAGTAGATCCAGACTTGCTGATATTTGTGATGTCTGGGGGGATGAATGGATGCTATATTATAAGTTTGCTTGTTTTGTATCAGATGCTGCTGGTAAAGATTTGTAATTGCAGCATTTATTAAGCAAGCTGACAGTTTATTTATTTTTTTCTTTGCAACTGTTATGGAAATTTATTACTTTGCTAAAAGTATTGGTGCGTGCTCATTTTGTATTGATGCATGTGAATGTATATGCAAGTGGTATAAACCTTTCAACTTAGCAAGTAAGGATTCATTTCATTAATATTGTGGTCAGGTATAATCCAAGCAGTAGTTACTTGTTATTTATGGGATATTGAAAGAATATATTTGCATAGTTTAATATTGAGATAAAAACTAATAGATTATTTTACACCTGTTCTTGTACTTGTAGATCAGATATCAGTTATGATCTAATTACACTGTTAATAATTTCTAAATGCTGTTATGTTTTATTCTTGTCTATAGCATACATGAGTTATATTACAGCTACTTGGTTGTATTATTGGGTTATAAACGCTGGACTTTAATTGTTGACTTTTCCGTGATTTGTAAATTCTATAGGCACCTGATAATTGGGCTAAAAATCACATATAACTGCTCCAAATTATTAAATGTTTAGGATGCTTAAATTAAAAATCGTATTTAACTGAGGCCCAAATTGGTTTGTAATTGTTATATATATATGTAAAGTTCTGTTTACATTGTTTGTTCTGTAATACGATTTTAACACTTATAAAGTATATGTGGTTATCTTTTTAAGACTGTATAAACCATTGATTGACTTCAAAGAACTAATTTTCTGTTAAAATCAGTTAGGAATGTTTACACATTTTTAAGTCACTTAATTTGTATATTGGATAGTAGTATATGTAACTATTGTCTTCCACTATGACCAAAGTTGCGTTTATTCTTTTTTTTTATCCTGATTTAATAAAAAAATTGAATAAATGTATATCTTGGATGAATGTATATTAACATTTAACTTAAATGTGATCAAATTGCCTCTAAATATATATAATTGTGATCTCAAGAAATTATTAATTGTCGACTTAGTTTTACTGCAGCCCAAATCTAAATGTTGCTTTGACACTGCCAGACCATTGCATTGCCATGTATGTTTTGTGTGGTTGGTATTTTTTTTTTGTATATTTTTTAAAAGATAATCTTAACAATGAGTAACATAATTCCTGGGGAAAGAAATATTTAATATGTTTTTTCTCCACTAGACCAATTGTAGCTTAACTTCACCAGTTAGGAGATAGTATAACAAGGTATAGATTATAATAAGGTATAAGATAGACAGTATGACAAGGTAGTATAATTGACACTATTCAGAACTAAAGTCTTCTAGTGCTAAAATTAAATATTGTAATAGAACTAGGATTTGCTTTTTATGCTTGTAAAGAATTCTAAAACCATAGCTGCTTCTCTTGGTTTTCAAATTTTATTTTTGCTGGCAAAGGTTGTTTCAAAATATGCGCAAAAAAATAAAATTAGGTTTGGGATTTTGTTATAACTGTTTTTTTAAAATACATTTTAAAGTACAAATTAAAATTTAACAATAAAAATACATTAACAATTTTTTTTGTCAATTTACTGTTTACTCTTAATTCTTTTTGATAAAGATGTGATGCTTCTTTTATCAATAATTATATAGTGAAATAATGTAAGGACTGTCTTATGACAATACTTATAACAACAGTTGAAGTGTTGATTCTGAGTGAAACTCTATTCTAATACAATCATACCTGAATAATTTGTTCATAGTATACTGAAGTATTAAAAATAAAAACGATTACGTGGTCCTAAATGGTTATCTGAAAAAAGTTGTATATGTGTAAGGCTTTAACATAAAAAAGATTTTGACCAACAGTTGGAAAATGAAATGAGCAGATCTCATTAACTATCAAGAATTTAATGAAAAGGAATTAAGTAGAATTCTGTCAGCAAGCAGGTCACAGAAACACAAACTTTGCTACTCTGCAAAAGGTTGATGTTGTAGGCTAGGCCAGACCAGACCAATTAAATTTTAATGTTATTGTTCACTAATACAGTCACATCTAGGCTGTAGCCACCACCACTTTGTGGATTCTTATTAACAACAAACATATATATACATAGTATATTTCTAAAATCAGTCCTTTCAAGACCCATATCACCTCTGCACTAATAATATAAATTCAAATATATATGATTCAACTAAATCCACCCAAGTACAGGTATAAGACAACTCTTAAGTACAAAAGTAATAAAAAGTATAAAGTACTTTCATGAAAGTACTTTTGCAGAATCCCGTGTCATCAGTTGTGTGATATTTATAAATTTTCTAAATTGCATATTAATTTAAAGATTACATTGTTATGTAAAAGAATATATATATGAAGTCATGTAATAAAATATATTAAAAACAAACATTTAAACATGTATGTGGCCAGCCAAATACTGCAATATATTTTTACATGACTTTATACACTCTTGTATATAGCAATTTTAATTGTTTAATATGTAATTTTATAAAATTTATAAATATCACTCGACTGATGATGCAGGATTCCGTGAAAGTACTTTAAGTTATATTACAAATAAGGTTAGAGTTGTCTTATATATCTTTACTTGGGTGGATTATGTTAAATCATATTTGATTCTGTGTGTGTGTTTCACACATACACTGAAATATGATTCTACTTAATCCACCCAAGTACAGATATATGCTTAAAACACGTGCATCGATTTTAAGCATGCTAAGTGATGCTTGAGTCTGTCAACCTTGCTGCACAAACAAGAATGATGCCTGTTACTTTCAGATCCTAATTCACATAATTGGACTGGTTTGTAGGACCCTGGAATGCCATACAAATTAATGAAAGAAAAAATATAAATAAAAGAAGAATTTCAAAAACATCCTAAAAACATTCCAGGCTGTGAAAATGATCTATTAATACAAAATTTCTATAATCATTGAAGTCCGGATACTGAAGAAAAAGTAGTTCATAGTTATAAAAATGAGTTATTGAAACTTGTAGGATGATAAGCAAGCATATATCTCCTTACTAAAGATGAGAGGACATTTATTGCTTATCTTCTTGATCAATAAACAAATTTTTGAGAATGGGTTCCTAATCTAATAAAATGTGTTTTTGGTATTTTTGTGGTTGGTATGTATATTTTTTACAAGGTAATCATAACCATGAATAATATAAATAATTCCTGGGAAAGAATGATATATTTATTATGTTTTTCCTCCATTAGACCAATTGAAGCTTAACCTCACCAGTCAGGAGGTAAACAAGGTAGTAATTGTTTAATTACTACCAAATATCAAAGAGAGAATCTTTGATATTGGTTGTGGGAATAACTTCATAATTTGATCTAAACTCTAAAACTTTTGTTTAACATTTAAATTTAAGATGGTCTTAACATTTATTGTATCTTAGAATAATAATTTCTTTTATACATTTACATATCGCCTACCACGCAGAAACGTTTCTCTGCTTTACATAGTTTTGTGCTGTAACAGAGGTATAAGAATGAAAATATGATTAAAAACAAAAAAGATAATACAATTGGAATGCAATAGTTTTTGATGGAGAAATCTGATTTCATTCTCTTGAATGAATTTCAGATTTTAAGTTGAATCATTTTTTGAAACTGATTTTGTTTTAAATTGTAATATTTTACTATTTCACAATGAAATAGTGGTTTACTAATATAACCACATAACTAATAATAACCTTGTTCATGAGATCTCTGGTAGAGTAGCCACTTATTTATTTGAGGTGGAGTTCTTAAGTTCTTATGTAGGAATTGGTAAAATAAGCAACTCAACTGCAGAATAGGTTATAATAAATCAGGTAGTAATAATAATAATAATAAAAATCGAAAACGCAACAATTTCCAATTTCTAAAATGTATACTTACAGAAAATTATTGCTTACCAAGGAATTCTTGGTTATCTATCTATGATGCACTAATTAAACATTTTTGCTATTTTCAGGTTAGAGACGTCAGACTGATTACATGCAACAAAACAAGAAGATTCAAAGGAATTGCATATATTGAATTCAAAGATCCAGAGTCTGTTCCTCTGGTAATTATTGCAGTTATAAGAATTTTGTTTAGTAGGGATAAATTACTTGAAAAAAAATAATAATACAGTTGTATGTACATATGAATCTTTTGCAAGTGTACTAGTACTGTACAATATTTCTCATAAGCCAACTTAAATTAAAATAACTTTCCTCACAAGAGGAAGGTTTTCTATACTGGAAGTTGAAATATTAAATCAGTAAACTGTTGATTATTTGAGAATAAGTTTTATTTTTTATTTTTATATATTACTTAAAAATATTAAAACTATGTACACTATTGTACCATGAACTAAAAAAATTAAATTTTACATTTACATTATGTAAATTTATCCTATTTAATAGTGCCATTGATACATAGCATGGCAATAATTTAAAATTAATACATAACAGATAATTACTAAACTGTCTATTATCTATGGCATAATACTATTATGCCATAGATACTGTATGTCTACTACATGTAAGTGAATTGGGTAAAGTATTCTAGAAGTAAGAAATCTTCTAATATCGCTTTCTTTTTTAAATAGCTTGTGTAGAAATTAAATTGTTAGCAATGAATCATGGGAAATTTTTATAGCATGTCATTCATTTTAATGAAATTATCTCTGTTTTTTTAATGCAAATAGCTGTTTGAATTAGGGTTTGTAAGTGGATTCAGTGAACCCACTAAACAAATAAGACAACTTTGTTATCAAAGGTAACAAACTGGGTCTGGGTAATGACTAAACTACTGAAATATGATGTGATGTGTTATAAGATCTCAGTCAATTGTATTTCTTGATTTTTCTTAAAAATATTATGTGCAGAATAGTTATTACTTGTATTTATTTTTCTATGCAGTATATACCAGGTGATTCAAAAAAGACTTCTTAATTTTTAAAGCGTATAAAAATTTCTTAAGATAACTTACCGATTCTGGAGGTCTAATTTCATAACAAAACACATGAAGTTTGACTTGTAATTTATTATTATCGAATCTGCTACCAGTTCTGTCACCAGTACAAATGGGTACATTTGCTGGTGAGGAATGTGTGTTTAAACATACAAAATCACCAGGATGAATTTGATGTATGTCATGTGAGACTGACATTTCACAAAAAATATTTGGTGCATATTATGTAAACTATTGCATTTTTTGTTTTAATGTCCAGGTCCACTTTTAGGCCTGCTTCAGAGGATGAGATAAATGATTTGTAGTGTGTGTGAAAATGGCATACTTGATTGGGATTTGAACCTGGGACCTCTGGATGAAAGGTTGAGATGCTACCACTTGTACCACAGAGACCGGCAAAACTATTGCACTTGAAGCCATACAAACAAACTGTAGTTCAACAAATTACAAATGGCGATGAAGTTGCTCAGCCGCAGTTATGTGTGGAAGTGATGGATAGAACTGAAGGCAACAATACATCTTTAGACAATGTAATCTTAGTCATGTGTCAACATTTCACATGAGTGGCACGGTGAACACCCATAACTACCGAAAACAAAAAAGGACAAGGACAAAAACCCTCAAGAAACTTCGCAGTACACTTGCGATAGCCCTAAGGTCAATGTTTTTTGTGTTCTAAGCAAACAAAGACTGTATAGCATGTTCTTCTCTAGGAGGCAACTGTAAGTGGTATAGTTTATCTGTACACGCTTCAGATTTCTCTAATTACTCAGTTAGATAGACGACGACCAAAATAGATGCCATGATTATTGTCTGTTATTAATAAGAGCTGGACGCTACTTCACTACTGCCTAGAAGTTGTGAAGGTCCAATTGCATGGCCACCTTGCTCCCCAGATTTGACGCCGTTAATTTTTCTTGTGAGGTTTCATGAAAGATCGGGTTTATACGTCACCTTTGCCTGGTGTTGTTGAGCTTAGACTTCAAATTAATGCCGCAGCTGCAGAGATAATTCCCGACTTGCTGGTTAAAGTCTGGAATGAAATTTGACTTTTGGTGGGACGTATGTCGCATTAAAGATGGCAGCCATATTGAACCTAAGTGAATATTGGTTGACAAACTTTTTAAAATAAATTTAACTTCATAATACATTTTTATGTGCCTATTTATGTGCCATTTTTTTGAACCTATTAATTACATTAAACACATGGATTAAATTTTTTAACAGTGATAGCTAGATAAATACCATTAAGTGATAGCTAGATAAATACAGCACAAAACATTAAATAACCAGTTGAAAAGTAAGGCCAGAAGGGGTAAATAAAAAACATTACTTATGTTAGAACTACAATGTAAATTAAGTAACTGAAAAATAAAAAAACAGTTATCAGGAGAAGATTATGATTTACAATCAAAGGCGAAAAAGAATTGTGTTGAAAGAATCCTGCCTGCAGCTCTTGAGTTTGGCTTTGCGATCAAATAAAAGTCAAATTATTATTTCCACCTCTTTATTTATTTGAAAAATGGTGGGATCTGGTTGAAGTCTGTTTATGTTGTGATAAGATGTTATTTTCCTTAGATATAAAACCGGCTAAAGTTCACTAGCAGATATTAAAGTGATAATACCATTGCAATTGTTTATAAGTGGATTAATTAGTTGAAATCAGACAGAACAGTTGTTGAAGACCAGTGGAAGTCTCAACTGATGCTTTGCAAAATCACAATTATGAACTAATCAATTGGACAAGTAGTGCTAAAACTTTATGTAGCACTGACCATACTGAATTACTTTAAAATGTGAAGGTGGATGGACGACTCAAAATCACAAAGACAAATTCACATTTATATGGAATTTAAACAGTGGTTTTTAGCAGAAGTTAATGCTCTTTTTTTTATCGCACAATAAGTTGTGGTGAGTCTTCCACAAGAAGTTTGCTTATCAGAAAAAAGTTGATTGTTGTCATAGTGTCTGTGATCATTCACATAGTGTTTTTGGTAATCACCTTCCATGAAAAAAAATCAATCAATGTTAACACAATTCACTTTTTTGTTCATTTAAAAAAAAAAATTTCTGAAACATACAAAATGTTGAAAGAAGCATTTGGTGGTGAGTGTGTCATGAACAAGAGGTTTTCATTGGCATACTGCTTTTTTGGTCAGTCAAGAGAGCAGATTAACTGTATCAATTGATATTATGGTGAACACAATGAGCATCATCATTCAAGAAGATTGTCACTGCAGTGGGGGAATTGTTACACATCTCAAAAATTAGTGCCCAGAATATTCTGAGCAAGCAGATTGATATAAAACTTCATCATTGGGTTCTGCAATCCCTTAATGCCTGACCAAATGGAGTACTGCGAAGTCATCTGAAAAATTGTTTGCTTGCTACAAGAATGAAGAAGATGCATTTTTCATAATGTGTGGTAACCATTGGTAATCTAGGATGTTCCATTATGATCCTAAGATGAATCAACAAAACTCCCAATGGAAGTAAACTTCTTTGCCATCTCAAACTGCAGCAGCAAGGAACAGTAATGATCTTTTTTTTATGAAAGATTCATTTACCAAATCAGGTACCTACAGGATGGCTGTAAATGCACTTTGGCACATCAATGTGCTAAAGATAATACTTCAACGTGCTGACTCACTTTGGGAAAATACACTCTGGAAAAAATCAAAGAACTTCTGTTGCATTACGATAATGCACACCACCTCATTTCACCCCGATAATTGTGAATTCTTTAATAGAAAATAACTGAAGGAACTTAGAGGTCATAATATCCATTCAGGCAAAATTCAGTGTTTTCAAAAGATGAATTAAGCACTGGAAGCAGTGTTTTGTACTTAGGGAAATTGTTTTGAAAAGGAACATGCATCGATGGAAGCTTGAATTTGCTAGTTTCTGGTGTTACAACAGCCCATTCGTATACAAGCAATTCAAAGAATAAGTAACTCTACTATTCAAACAATGTTAATATTTTCTTTTCATTCTATTCTGAATTTGCTTTATGACACTTGGTGGCATACAGATCAGTATAATAGCTTACATCTGTGTTTTCGTTTTATAATTATAATTTTAATTGTCTTAATTATAATTGTTCTTTCTTTCTTATATTAGGAAAAATTTGTTATATAGTTGTTTTTATATTTAAATATATCATTGAATTGCTGTAATTTACAGAACGGCATCAAAAGGAAAAAAAGGGCAGTCGCTGCATAGTGAAACCAGGGGTAAATGTGATGGAGATGAATGAAAACTTGAAATATATTGAAAAAAAGGAAGGAATTGTGTTCATAAATGAAAATTCAAAATTTTCCTATGATAGTTTTGATTGGTCAGTAATCTAAAATGCCATCTCTGAATTATAGACAGTCAAAAAAATAGTTTTCACTGCAATGAAACTATTACTGGGCATAAGCAAAAAAATCAATTTTTGGTACAGTTTATTCATTAAGAAGATTGTTGTGACAAATGGGCTTTCAGTTGAGAAAGTGCACTGGCTGAAGAAAAATAATTATTGAGCGACAAGATGTGAATTGGCACGGTAGATTTTTAAATTCTATTCAAGAAATACAGATTGGAAGGTAGAGCTTATGTTTATTTAGATGAGTCATGGGTCACTAATAATTTGACATTCAATAAATGCTGGCATTTTATTGACACTCAATAAAAAGTGAGAACGTAGAAGGTGTGGTGACCAGTACTAGTTCATTGAACAGGCTTATTATTATTCATGCCAGCACAAAATTGGATTTATTGAAAGAGAAGAACTTTTTAAAGCAGGTCAATCAACTGGCAATAAATTTAGAGAACTTGGGAAAATGGTTTAGTCAAAAGTTAATGCTGAATCTTCGGGACAAAAGCATGATTGTTTTAGACAACAGACTGTCCAGATAAATAAGAAACCTTCGAAGAACAGAAAGCTGTAATGAAAAGCTAGTTTTCAAAGATTGACATTCCATTCAGAGAAGATATATGAAAATCTGAGCTACTCATTGAACAACATCAGAGTAGAAAGTACACGCTTGATGAAATATTAAAATTGAATGGCCATTCTGTACTGAGACTTCCACTGAATATGTGGGAATTAAATGCCATTGAACTAGCTTGGGCAAAAGTAAAAAGGATTTCCAAGAGAGAAAAACATGTCCAGAGATTTGTCTCTGATTTGGAAAACTTAAACAAGAAGCTATTAATTAATTCTGTGATCAAAGAAGACAAGTAAAAATTGGAGACAGTGAAACACATTGAATTGCTGGAAAAATGATCTGATGGAAGACATAATTGAAAATTTTGTAATATCAGCAAATGATTCCAGCAACGATTGTGATGATGTCAATAGTGATGTAATTGATGAAAGCGACCTGCTTGTAAAAATTTAACTCAAAGAAGAGCCTAAGTAAATAATATTTTGGCACCTTTTTGTTCCTTTCTGTCGTAATCATACCTTTTTCTTGAATAAACAAAATTATTTAATACCAAAAAATATAGATGAACAAAAAATGTCATTTATTAAAAAATAAAAGGTAAAGAAATGTAAAAAGTAAATAATGAATAACAGTATTTGTTTTTTTTTTTAAATGTGCATAAGCATATGTATTTGAAAGAGAGAGAGCAAGAATGATAGAGGTTGTAGTTAATGGTAAAATGCTGCGGAAAATTTGTACTGATAAAAAGATGTTCTTATAAATGTACGATTATAATTAATGCTTTTATCATATAATCTTTGTGCAACCAGGAACTAATTGCATTCCATAGCCTAATAATCATTCCAGCTCATAACAATAAATTAAGAATAGTTTTTTCTAACTACAGCTGTGTTGTCTCATTACTTTTTGAATTTTACTTGAATGTAGTTATGATTTCAAATTATTCTATATGTAATGTGAGTTTTTTTAACTGTCTGAAGTACAGGGAGAAGTTAGTAAATTTGATGGTATATTAATCTTGTTGTCAGTTATTGTTTATAATTAATTTTTTTCATCATTACAGGGGAGTTAAAAAAACAGTCATTTTGTGGTGTGCTACGCTGCAATAAGGTTTTTAATAACTAATTTTACTTATTTTTAGGCATTGGGTTTGAATGGTCAAAAGCTGCTGGGCGTACCAATTATAGTTCAACAAACACAGGCTGAAAAGAATAGAGCAGGAAATTCTATGCCAAATTTGGTGCCGCGGGGGATGCCAGGTCCAATGAGACTATATGTTGGCTCATTGCATTTCAATATAACTGAAGATATGTTGCGTGGCATCTTTGAACCATTTGGTAAAATAGATAATATACAATTAATGACTGACCCAGAAACTGGGAGATCAAAAGGATATGGATTCATATCGGTATGTTTTTTGTAACTTTTCATGTTACTGTAAATAAAAAATGTGTATATTTTAAGATTAGATGTGGTACAGGATTGATTAAGATGCATGTAAAAATGTTTAAAGATTAATTGTACATATATGAAAAAATTAGTTTTAAATGCTGTAAAGGTGAATGAATGAAAAACTTTTTTTGTTTTTGAGGAAAGATTGTGTTATATGTTGTTACTTATGAAAGGTTACTTTTGGGTTATATTAATTATTATATCACATTTAAATTTTGTAGTTTTATTTAGTTATTGTTGCTTTAATAAGTATTTTATCAGGCTGTTATTTCTGTTAATAGAATTCCTCCTTGTGTGATTATTATGTATTTTTTGTGAACTCTGGTTTTATGAATTGGAAAATTTTATTAAAAACATTGCCATTTTCTTTAATGGATTAATAAAACATAATTTGAAAATGATGTGTTTCTGCAGAACTACTACTAATGTTTACAAAATGTCTAGTTTCATGGGTAAGTGACTTTCTGATTTGATTTACAAGTGGATGCACATAAACTATTAGTACAGTATTAAAATTTGGGTTTCTGTTCATCTTTATTTTTATCATCTACGAGACTAGGCTGATAAATTTTGCAAATATGTACGTAGCTTGGGAATGAAAAGAGATATTGGAATAAAATAAATAAAAAATGATTAGAAGTACAATACCTCAGCCACAAAATGCAGTATTTATTTTTCAATATAATCCCCATTTACCTCCCAACGTGTGATATTTTTTTTTGAATTTCGTCAATGAAAAATTCTGACAGTCTTTCTTGGATCCAAGTGGCCATAGATTCCTTTACCTCATTGTTGGTGGTGTAATGATTACCTTTGAGATCCTTCTTGAGATGAGGGAAGAAGTGGAAGTCGCACGGAGCCAAATCCAATGAGTATGGTGGATGTGGAGTAGGCTCAAACTTCAGCTTGTGGGAGAACCATCAGAGAGCTTGCACAGATTTTACAGTAACCCATTTGCTCGAATAATATGGCCTACTTGTTGTTTACCATATGCCTAACTGAATAGCGATGCATTGCTGGGTGATTTGCCTGTCACTTTGAAGCAAATCATCCACCTCCTTTTGATGTTTCTTGTCAGTCACAGTAACTTGTTTGTTGCGAGGTGCATCCTCAATTATAGCTTTACCAGCTTTCACGTTCATGAAATTTCAATGCCCTGTTCACAGTACTGTCCAACAGCTTCAATACTGTAACCCGCTTTTAAACGAAAAATATTTGTAGGGTTTACATTTTCTACTGTTAAAAATTCTATCACAGCATGCTGTTTTAACCTGTATAGGCCATACTCGACTCCATTTTAACTGCTACTGAAAACAAACTGGTAAAGGATTTCAACGCATTATCGCAGGTTCACATGGCATCATGTACTGCCATGCACAACTTATAGTACCTTTTGTCTCCGTGTAGCATGTTAGTCTGCAAAATTTATCAGCCTCGCCTTATACTTTTAACTTTAAAAGTCATACTTAAAAAGCATTTATCCATAAATTTAAATGTTTCATCAACAATACAAACACAGATGACAAAATTATTTGTGTTGACAGCCTTTCTATACTTAATGTATTTTTACTCAACTATTGTTAACAACTTGATCAGAACTTAATAACAGGTTCTTTTTGGACAGATCTTTTCTTTTATACAAATTATCTCTATTTTTATGGTATTATTTATAGCTTTCACTTGTCCAATCAGCTGAATTCAGTTAATTTTCTTGTAAATTAAACTTTTTTTGTATTTTTAATTTAAATGTCATATGTAAAAAGAAAATAACATTTTTGTAACTTGAGGTACAAATACATTGTTTGTTCTTGAAGTATTTATTCATGGAACAGATTTAAAGAATAACAATTTAATGAATGTTCAGTAATCATTTTAAAATAGGTTGAATTTCAATTGAAGGATGTTCACAAATTATTTTGATTACCTTACATAGTAAGGAATTTTAATCGACATCTTTAAAAGTTTTTTCTTTTGTTAATGGGACTAAGTAGTGGATTCAAAGATATGAAAATGCTGAACTTACTCAGACAAATAACAATTTTATACTCAATATAAAAACACGCTAAAACACTGACTGACAGACATAAACCTATGGGCTGGGATTATTTTAAGGTGACTGCATTCTGTAAGTGAATTTATTGATTAATTATGTACTAAAAATGTTTTTTTACATTTTCTGAAAACTTTTTTCCAGGATTTAAAACTAGAAACATTATTACTGAACTTGTAGGCATGATACTTGATTTTTTTTTTTAAATGCACATAAATCCTTGATGTGATTAACTTAAGAAGTTATCTTAAAATAATTAAATGAAATTAAATAAATAAGATGTCAAGGAAACATTACCATTTCTGTTCATTTTGGCAAAAAGATTTTTTCTGATGTAACAAAAACTGGCAAGGGAAAACTTTCTCTACAGATCACAAAGGAAAAATTTATTCGGTTAAAAAATTAGGTTATTAGGATAAACCATATCTGAGATATAATGTTTCTTGTAAATGACAATTTACCCCCACCATCAATTTTAGGGGTTGTAAATTAAATATGGATATGATTTTTATTGCACAATATCCATTCAAGATACTAGTTCATTTTCAGGCCAGAACAGAAAAAAAATCCCAAAAACTAAAAAAAAATATTGGGATGGCCTAACAACCACCCCCTTAATATAATAATGAAGTAAAAGGATTAATCTATTTTTTCCTCAGTGAATGTTTAGTTCACAACTTCACCCTCCTTGGGGGTGAAGTAATAATGCGAATATTTTTTGTCTTTTTAAAATATATTAACCTTCAAGGGCGCTAGGGCCTCAGTTGATGACAAAACTTTTGATTGTTTGCAAATTATAAGAGTACCCTATTATAATTATAAGATTACGCCTCCCAAAACAGGTCCCAGGGGCACCTTGTTACCAGTTGATTGTGATGATTAGTCTAACCTCCCACGAGTATTATTTTGATGCAAATAATACTGGTATAGTAATACGAGTAATAAAGGGACTTCTAATCTCTTAGTATTTCATGTAAGATTGTTGAATAATAATTGTATAAATATTTGATATTAATAAAAACTAATATTTCAGCACTTGTGTAATTGTCCATTTCATTAAAAAATTGGAGGAGTATCATATTCCACTTTGAAATAAAAAAGTTTTAATGAAATGCCGCAAAAAATGTGTATATGTAATAATTTAATAGGCGAACAAGGAAGTTATGTGGTGTCCACATCAGATCTTAATATTATGCATTCTAATCGTTCAGCTCAAACCCATTTCACAGTTCATTAATTAAAATTCAATTAAATTAATTAATTAAAATTCAATTAAATTAATTAATTAAAATTCATATTAAATTCATATAATTAATTTTAATTAATTAAAATTCAATTCATTAATTAAAATTCACAGTTCATTAATTCAATTCATTAATATTTGTTTGTATTTATTGCAGTACCTTAACAGCAATAAATCAGAAAATTTATACATTGTTTCTCTGTAAATTAAAGAGAGTACACTCTTTGCTTGATATATTCTCATTTTAATTGTGTAGGTGACATTGCACTTAACTTAGTTTACTGTGGTTGTGGTTAAATTGAGATTCTATTCAATTATAAGAATTATTAAAAGTTACATTAAAATAAATTTCATTATCATGAGGAATTTATCTTGTTTGAAAGTTATTGATTCATCATATAAGATGTGAAAATGGAAATGTGTAATTTCCTTAATAATTTTTTAATTTGAGTATATAAAAGATTAATGTTCTATTTATTTTTAATGCATTCGTAGGCCTAAACATTGTTGTGGATTACATGTTTAGTAGTTCGAGAATGCTAAATTAATTACAGTTTATATGATATTGATGGAATCTAAAAAGTTGGGTTTCATTTTTTCATTAAACTACAATATATTTTTTTTAAATTTTACAATGTGATTCAAGACAACTGAATTTGGTAGATAATTTATTAACTTCAGTGACCAGCAGTTCATTGAGAAATTATCTATAGATTTCAGTGTAATTTCTGTTTTGCTGCAATACACTTGTTACAGTGCTCGGGAAGCTTTCACCCATTCTTGCTGGAATATATAACCAAACTCGTCATTCAATGAAATTTCTTCCCTCTAAGAAATAGTGGAATGAAAAGATGGCAATTCCGGAAAGCTTTCACCCATTCTTGCTGGAATATATAACCAAACTCGTCATTCAATGAAATTTCTTCCCTCTAAGAAATAGTGGAATGAAGAGATGGCAGTTCAGTGGTGTTAAATTTATGGAGATTAACATTTTTATGGTGAGGTGAAACATTGCCTTCCAGAGCTTACATTTCCATAGCAGTGTGGTAGCATTTCCATGGTCAAATTAGTACTGTGAGATAAGCATGATTCTGGACAAAACAGGATTGGATATTTCTCCTCTTGGAATAGTTTACTTATTCTTTGACTTTTATTCTTAATAATTATAGCAAAATATTGTGTTTGTTTTCTGTGAGGAAGAAATTTTGGGATTGTCATTGCCTATGAATCCCAAAAGAAAGTTGCTATCATTTTATCAGGCAAAAGTGTTTTTTTCTGTTTTGGCAAACTCTTGAAAGGTTGTCGCTATATAATTTGTTGTTTGTAGTTGTGAACTAGAGCAACCATCCAGATTTATAGAGTTCAAGCTTGTCTCCTTCATTTTCAAACTGCTGAGAAATTGTGTAATATCAACTGTGTATTCTTTTGTGTTTAGTCAACAATGGACTCTTCTAGCACTTGCTTTGTATTTAGCAATTTTTAAAAGAAATTTAATTTTTTTAGTATAACAAATTATTGCAGCAATTGTTGCATTCGTAGGCCTAAACGTTGTTGTGGATTATGTGTTTAGTAGTTAAAAAGAATGCTAAATTAAGTTTATGGTACTGATGGAATCTTTAAAAGTTGGGTTTCATTTTTTGCTTTAAACTACAAACTTTTTTCTGCTAGGTACACATTTGGGATTCTAGATATAATTAATTGAGGTAAATAAATTAATTAATATAAGCCACTTTCATTGGCTGTATTATTGTTGTACTAATGATATTCTACACTCCCAACCATTATTTCAAGATTTCCAGAAATCTTCTTTATTCATCAGAGTTTTCAAATAAGTACTTGAATCGGTCTTCAATGACTTGAGGTATTTGAATTGGTCTTCAATGACTTGAGGTATTTGAATTGTTTTTCAGCTTCTCTTTGAATGACTTAATATATAGTATGAAGAAAAACACTTGTCCAGGTCCTGTTTCTCTATCTTTTGTAAATCTATCTGTTTATCAAAGATTTATAAATCAGACATGCAAGTGTTTATTTACTGGTACCTTTACTATTAACAGGAAATTATGAAAACTTGTACTTTTACTTGAGCTATGCTTTTTTAACTTTTACTTAAAAACTTAACCATATGCATTACCTTAATCATAGATAATTTGGTTTCAGTTTCATAATGCAGAGGATGCTAAGAGAGCATTAGAACAGTTAAATGGATTTGAACTTGCCGGACGACCTATGAAAGTAGGAAATGTGACCGAACGGACTGAATTTGCTGCTCAGGGCCCTTCAATGTTAGATAATGATGAATTGGACAGAAGTGGTATTGATCTTGGTGCAACAGGTCGTCTGCAGTTGATGTTCAAACTTGCTGAAGGTGACTGATTTGTTTTACTTATTTCTTTGTTAATTAAACCTGAAGTCCTTTTGCTTACTTATTAATTTTTTATTCATCCTCCTTCTCCATCACCGCTATTTTTATGGTAGCATTGTGACTGCTAGTATAGTATATTTTGGAGAACTGTTTTCTATAGAGTATTTCATTAGAGTTTCAATTGTGGGCAGAGGTAGACTGTGTGATAAAAGGCCAGACCTGTTATTCTGGTGATCCAAATTTTTTATTAATCAGTTAAAAGCTGTTGTATGCATAAAATATTTGTCATATTTCAGACTGTACTGAATTTAAAATAAATAGATTCTCATTCAGAAGTGTGATAAATTGATCCTCTGGTGGTTCTACTTTTGTGTAAGAACAGATAGAATCAAGAAGCTGCACTAATTTATGAGCTATATTTTAATTGCAAAATTCAATGAAACTGTCATTTTGATGTAACTTTTTATGTGTACATTTCATTGTCTTTGCCAAAACAGCATGATTTAGAAAAAGTAGGTCAGTGATAACAAAAAATGAAACTAGTTACGTACAGTTTTAATAATTTTTTTATTACAGTTGTATAATTTTAAGTAAACATGGCAATTTCATAATTTACTTTAGAGGCAGCCACTTTTTATTTAATGGTTTGTAATTAGCTGAAAACATTTTATGTTTTAAAATTCATCTGTGCATATATGATATATCAGATTTTATTCTTGACAAAGTTACTGCTCATTTTTTAAATTTATAATCTCAATTTAAAAAAAATATTTTAACTTGTGCACTGTTTATAGTAGTTCTCTAATTAAAATTTTGATTTTGCAGGTACAGGAATGCAGATACCACCAGCAGCAGCCTCAGCACTTAATCTTAGCAACCAGACTGCTACTGCTGGAGGGCTTCCTGTGGTTACTCAACCAACACCTCCTATAGCTACGCAGTGCTTTATGTTGGCTAATATGTTCGATCCAGCTACGTATGTATTATTTTTTTCTCCTTATATGATATATTTGTGATTACAGTACTTAATTTAGTAATCTATTAATCATTGCCTCGTAAAACATTTTGGTTGTCATCAGAAGTTCAGAGAAAATATACCTAATATTTTATAGCTTTAGTCTGTTTTCCAATGAAAAATTTTTTGTAGGTATTTTTATTAGTGAATTAAAACCATGCTGATATATGAATGTATGTTTTAGTATTTAGATTAACTATTGTAAACTTATAATTAATAACAAAAAAAAATTTAAGATTTTGATAACTATGCTTTATGTTCAGATTAACAAGTCTTTTGTGCTTACATAGTCATTTGGTGTCATGTTTCCATGGATATGGATATAGAATAGAAGCTTGTGTTAATTTGTTTACTTCATATTTTTTTTTAGAGAAACGAATCCAAATTGGGATGTAGAAATAAGGGATGATGTCATAGAGGAATGCAATAAGCATGGTGGTGTGTTACATGTGTATGTTGATAAAGCTTCACCTCAGGGCAATGTTTATGTTAAATGTCCAACCATAAATACAGCCGTGGCCGCAGTCAATTCTCTTCATGGCCGGTGGTTTGCTGGTAAGTATCTTCTGTATATTAATAATTTTCATTATGGCTTAACATGAATCTTACAATTTTTATAATTTTTAAGTGGTTTTTCATAGATTGTACCTTAGTTTTTCTGTTTTCATATGTCAGCTGCTCTTTAGATATTTATTAAATTATAGTTATTTCTTCATATACTAGTAGTATAGTGTTAAATAAGATTTGTCACAAGCATTCCTGCTATAAATTTTGTTAATATGCCATATTATATTGTTCTTCAGGCCCAAACTGTAAAAAAGTATCATACCCTTAAAAAGAAGAATATATGGGAGAAATTTTCAATAGAAAAAAGGAAATGGAAAAAAAGGAATCGCAGAATCTTTTTTTGAAGACTATACCAGAGTGCCGACTCTGGAATAACCAGAGTCAGCACTCTAATAATCCAGGAATAACCTATTGATACAATTCATGTTTGGTTTGACTATTTATGTTTGTTCAATTGCTATATATATATATATATATATATATATATATATATATATATATAATAAAAAACCAGCTTAAACAACCCAAGTACAGAATTCCAAAGTAAATTAATTACACCTTATTTTTTCTTTTCTTTTCTTTATTCCAATAGCACTTTCGCTGGATCCTGCATCATCAGTTGTACATAAATTATATAAAAATACATATCAAACATTTTAATTTATATATATATATGTATATCTTGATAAACTTCTGTACTTGAATAATTAGCCAAACCAAATGAATCTGGAAGATTTATATATTTTAGATGAAACTGGAATAGTTAAATTGGACTGCTACAAAGTTACTGAATATAGTTGTCAACAGCAGCTTAATAGCTCCCTCAGATTGGCATTAGTGGTATTCAGAAGAAATAGAAAATGTATTTTATCTGATAATGTTAGATGAAATTCTATTTTTGAAAATATTAGAAGAAAAATGCTGTCAAATTTGTACTGCCAAATTTTTTCATTTAAAAGTTATTTTTCCTGCGTATATTAGAAGAGGAACAGATTGATACAACAAAAAAATTCTAAATTCAGTTTCAGGTTTTACAGTCCTAAATCAGCTGAGCATTTTTCATGATTGAAAAAATCATTAATTCACCTGAAAGTGTTTTGAAATTAGACAAATATAGACAAGGATCTGCTTATTGTGTTATACTTTGTAAGTTTTGTGTATGTGTATATATTTTAGTCATATTTATAAGTAATTTGAAAATGTTTTTTACCTTTGAAACCAAATATAAAGATTTTGCTGAATGAAAGAAACTTCTCTACGCATCTTTTATGTGATGCTTTGTAAAGCAGGTTGATAGTTCACCCAGTATTGCTGTACTTATTTTGGTAGTTAAACTAGAGATTGCAGTTTAATTTTCAATCTTGCATAAAATCTTAAAAAAGGATTCAATATCCTGAACATTTTTAGCTGCTTCTTGAGTTGTAATTTTTTAACACAGCTCTAACCCCAATGTTTTCCTTTTTCATTCCCAAAACAAAAATATAATTTTAGATAAATCATTCGAACGAGTGAATTATTTGTACACTTCATTCAAAATAAAAATGTTAGCACATACAATAAACAAACCAACAACACTATGCTTTCAGTAACGTATAAAGTTATAATAACAAAAAGAATGATGTAAGACTTCATAACTGGAATTTTATAATTGTTTAATCTTCTAGTGCTGCTCTTGCAGCCAAATAAATAATATTTTTACTCATGGCTCCTTCACATACCACCATTCTATTCTATTTAAAAATCCTAGCTATTTGATCCATAGGTGTAACATGATAGAGATATACTTCTATACAAACCACAAATGCAGCTAACTATTGGCCCCAGGATCTAAAAAATAAGTTGCATTTAGATACATATTTGAAGAGTACCATATTTTCCTGTATAATAAGGTTAATAAAACAATTATGATATAAAACATATAATGTATTTTTCAAATCAATATTTGAAAGTATTAATAAAACCTATTAATATTTATTTGATTTAAAAGTTACTTAATTTATTAAAAATTGCAATAAAATACTGTTATTTTAATAATTGTTTTTCATTTTTCTAGGACGTGTAATAACGGCTGCCTATGTGCCTTTGATAAACTACCATAGTTTGTTTCCTGATACAATAGCCGCAATTACATTACTCACACCATCTTCAAGAAGAGCAGTCTAATTGTAAAAAATAATTATGCAAGTTATGTGATGACGTGTCTGAAAAGTGTAAATGTAGGCACGATGAATGAGTGAGTCATATTTTGTGTATGTGTATACATAATTCTATTGTTTTGGATCCTACTGATTTGAAATATAAACTTAATACAATAATAATATTGTCAATATTTGTTATTGTAGTATTATTTAATATGTGTATATAACTTGTTTATTTTTTTAAGGTTTTAATTTAGACTATTTCAGTGTTACATGGTTGAATATATTTGATACTACTTTTGTATTTTAAAACTGTTTTTATAGTAGTCAATGATAAAAGTCTTAGTTGTATTTCCTGTATAAAATGAATAGGTTTATTAAAAATTGATCATTTTTTAAGTTCAAATATTTAATCATCTAAATATATATATATATATAATCAAATAGTGTTTCTTTCATCTTTTAATAAATAAAATTGTAATGTTTTTTATTGTAATTTTTTCTATACAAGATTTTCTCATGGATTATGCATAGTATTTGCAATGGAATTTGCTATTAAAATTATAAGAAAGTAGATTAATGAAATTTTCATTCAACCAAATATTTAAAAAAAGAAAAAGAAAATTGTAATTATATCATTTATTTTTGTTAGAAATAACGTAGCCAGTATCAGTAAAATCTCTACTGATGGCAGTGAGAGTCATTTTTTCTGGATAAGATTTTCTGGTATTTCTTGAACAGTTATAAAATTGTTTATTTTTTTATGAAAGTTGAAATATTTTTGAATGAGTGTTATGACAATGTGTTATTTTTGCAACAGTAAGAGAGAAAAATTAATCACTTATGACCTCTTGATTTTTTTAATATTGATTCCAGTTCAGTGATAAGGGTTTGTTTTTAGGGGGAAGAGGGATTCCGTTACATTATATAAGGGTTGGTTATTCTTGCAGGCACTTATTTTGTATATGTTCTGCAACTTGCTTTTTTCAAACTTTGTTTTATTAAATGTACAGTATTATTGTATTGGCACAGTTTTTTTAATGCATAATTGAAGTTTGCCATTTTTTGTTCTGGATTTTTTTTTAAGTTACTGGATCTCGTAAGACATCCAATTATTCCACGCTGTGAATATTTTTGTTATTGTTAATAATGTATTAGTTTAGTAATTTTTATTTTTTGTATAAATGAAGATTATTTTAATTGTTTGTTATAGATTATTGTACATATTTTTTTTTTATCTTTAAAAAGATGCACAGTGTGTTCTGAATAAAATGTTATTATTTAGGTTTAGTAAAAGCTTAATATAAAAAAAACTGTTAATTGTCGTAAAATAGTATAAATAAAAAATATATTTTTTCTTTTCATTTGTATATTTCTTTGTTAGTTTTCTTATTTTTATAGATTCCTTTTTTTAAATGAAAATTGATTTCTATTTCATTTGAAGTAGTCTACCTTTTTTCTTTAAATGACAAAGTTCTGTGATGTTAAATTTACGTGCTATTTTCATTACACTCTAAATCTTCAGTCTTTATTTCAATTTTCTTGCTCTTTCTACATTTGCATTTAATAATATAGTTATCTTTAACCCAACATTAGCAGATTGTATTTCTAAATCCAAAACTTCCCAGCCTCATTTAAACTATGTGGTAGAATCACACAATGAATTTGAGATAAAGAAAAACAAAAATTTGACATAGTCATGAACATTTGGCAGTGAGAATAATTAAATAATGTAGTACAACACTTGGGCTTAATTATAAAATTTCAAGATTAAACCCTGTCTGATGCTGCTGCCCTTGTTGGGAAAATGTGTAAATTTTATTAAATCACGAATATGTTTGAATATTGTAACTAATTGAACATAAATATTTTTTGTTTATTATATATATTATATTAATACTTAAATGTTCATCCTGAATGGCAACCTTATTGAATTCGTTAGCCTATATGTAAATAATTTACATAAGAAGCTGCACAATACAAAAAGAATTTTGGTTTGAAGGCCACAATGTTGTGTTCTACATTACTTGAATATAAAAGTAAATGAGAAACATAAAGAATAGAGAAAGACTTGATTTGGTTTGATTTTGGGGAACATTAACAAACATTTTTGTCATACTGGAGGAAACTACTTGGTGTGTGGCAACAGAGATTTTAGAAATCTGAAGAAATCAGACAGTATATATAAACACCAGAAGTGGTTGTGTCAAAAGAGAAATTTTGAAGACTTTGATGGGGGGGGGACTAGAAAGATATCTGATTTACAGAATTTGCTCAACACCATGAAAAGATTTGCTCTACTACATGAAAGGTTCCGTACACATCATGGGATAATAAAAACTGCCACTGCCATGGGATAAAAATAAACAAAATAAAAACTGCCACTGCTGATTTTTCAGTAAGTATAGAGAAATTGCTGGGCAGTGAGGATATATTTTCTGTGGCTTTGAAATTTATATTATTCTAATATGTAAAAATGAATTAAAATGAGTATATCTTCAGTTTTTTATAACTATTTTTAAATGTTTGAATAATGTAATTATATACTTTTATTTTCTTGTAATTACCTGAAAAATTCATTAGCTTTTGTAGTCTGTAGACACTATATAATAATTGAGAATTTCCAAGCACTGTAAAAAAAAAGAAATGATGAAAAGAACAATATTGAATTCCATATTTTAAAAACCTAAATGTATTACGCCTCATAACAAATCCGTAAATTGCTCTAAATTACAATATGTTTAAAGTAATATTTAAACGTATAAAAATTGTAATTAAACTTAGAAATTAAAAATTTACATCTTGCATAAATGAAAAGTATGTGATTTATGCCTTCATAAATTATCTTTTATAATGATTGTGCCATTTAGTTTCACAATTGCCCTTGTTTTAAACATTGTAATAAACAGTAAGATTTTAATTTTTAAGTATTTTTTTTTTTACAAATCTTTACAGTTTTCTTATTTTTCTAGGTTTTTAAAATTTTTTATTAGCAACTTGTATTTAACTTGGCACCTCTTGATCTAAGCACATCTAACTGCATACCCGTTGTGATTTTTTTTTTTTATATTCCAAAGACTATTTTATGAATCGATAAGTATTTTTCACAAAGAGAACAACGTCAATACTGAAGTCTCAAACTTATATGCGATTGTATGAGGAACTTTGTCATAATGAGACATGTTGATGTAGAGAGAAAATGATTTATTCATTGACAGTAAAGCATAATACAGAACTTTTCAACATAGTCTCTATCAAAGATATAAACATTTGTCCCACCATACTGTGAGCTTTCTGATTCCCACAACATAGAAAAATCTTTACCTTATTGTTAAAACCATTCTTGTACCACTTTTTTGTCTATTTTCTTGGTGCATAAAAATTCTTTTAGTGGGCTGAACAAATGAAAATTGGATGGCAAGGTCTGGTTTATAGGGAGGATGCGGCAAAGCCTCCCAGTCAATGTTTTGACTGTTTCTTGTGTTCTCTGAGCGATGTGCAGGTGCATGTTGTCATGTATGAGAATCACAACTTTTGAGAGATTGTCCTGATGTTTTCACACTACTGCGGGTCTCATTTTCTGTGGAAATATGTTAGAATAGTACTCGCTGTTCACTCTACGTTGTTCTTCTAAATAGTCAACTAAAGACCTTGAGAGTCCGAAGACCATCAACATCACTTTACCAGCTGACATGTGAGAATTTTTTTTGGTGGGTGAATCCAGATGTTTTCACTCAACTTTGCCATTTGGATTCAGGCTTGAAATGGTGTATCCATGTTCATGGGTTATTATGCAGTCGTCAATCAAAATCATTACCTAACACTTCAAATGATCTTTGAGCTCAGAACAAATGCGAATCCAGGTGTCAATGGGCTTGAGTCAACTGTCTTTGAAACTTAAAATGTTTTGCAATAATTCCAACATGTCATGAAGATTGACTGCATGGTTTCAACACCAATATTACACAAAACTAGCAATGTGGTAAATTTTAACTCGCCCGCCCGTCTTTGCAAATAAAATCATTTATACAATTTTACAGTGTGGTAGTTGAAACTTCAACTGGTCTTCCAGGGTGGCAGTCAAAAATTAAACTGGTCTTCCAGAGTGATGATCAGTCACACTTGTTCTCATATTCAACTGTTCCACCCATTTATACACATTACTGCAGTTTAAACATTTTTCACCATACTGTTAACACACTTGAGAAACTTTCTGCCAGTTTCACATCTGAAAGCAAAAATCTTACAACTTTGCTCTTCTGGCATACACATTTCAAGTGGAGCTGACATTCTGAAATCAACAGAAGAGGTTATGTTTAGATTAATTAATCGAACAGCTGACTGTGTTCTCAAGGTTGACAACTTGACCCTCAAATAATTTCACTGTCATTGAACGAACAGTTTTCTCTACATCAATCTGTCTTTAATTACTGAATGTCCCTCATAAGTCTACATTTTCCCCTACAAACTGATTAATCCACGAGTAGTTACAAGATAATAAACATTTGTTTACAAGATAATAAAAGCTATTCATCAATCAGTTTATCAAATCTGCATCTACCCTAATAAATCTTGAGTTATTAGAAACCAAACTACAACTTAATCTGTACTCTCATTCACTATAATTTCCACTTCCATCTGTTGCCCTTCTTGATCACTCTACATAAAAATGTCGAAGCCCAAATTAATTCACATCCACCTGCCTTCCTTTTTATCTTGCTCATTCACAACATTTGATTTTAATCTCTTTTAACTAAATCTAAATTTTGTCAGTCATTTAAATCTAATTTAGGTGAGGAGGCTATCCCTTCAGGTAACCATAGCATTTTTGATGAAGTTTACTCAACATTTTCACTTCATTATCTTACATTGTGGGTAATTATTTAATCATCTGTTTAATGTGACTATTTTTGTGAGATTCTGTATTTATTCCCATATAAATAGTGTATCTAGATTGTACCACCTAGAATTACGTTCAGAAGAAAGTTTCTTCTCGAATTGACTCTGGGCCAAGGAAACTGAAGGCCAAGATTTTTGTTGTGTACTTGTCTGTTGTAAGTAAAACATACAGTGTGTACTGAATTCATATTTGTGATTGCATATAATAGAAGAAAATGAGTGATTCTGTAAGAATATTCTAAGCAGTTACAAACACAGGGAATTTTAAATTCTTACTTTAAATATTGCTAAATATCTTTTTACTGTCATTTTGAGCCTTTATCCATTTTAATATTACCCCCACAACATGATGCTTATTCAATAAAATTTAGCTCAACGTATGTTAAGGTAGATTGTTTTTTAAGACATAGTAAGCCAATATGAATCCTTTTGCTCTAGCACCAAATGCTATTAACAGTTCATTTGTGTAATTGTAGACCAATTCCCAGTTAGTTCAAACATTTTGTGTCAATATAACTATTTATATTTACAAGTTTATACATACAGAGTGGTGCATGAAATGATCCATTTGGTTCTGTTAAAAAATATTTGAATCGCAATACAGAAAATAAAAATTTGTGTTTACTATATACCTGGAGATTATGTTCTGCTTATCACATGTTCAATATGACCACCGTCATGTCTAGCAACTTCTTTAACTCTATGTTGTTAATAATTTGACAGATATTTCATTGCATGCATCAATGATCAGCACTTGCAGTTCCATCACTGTATGACAGTGTTTAGGGAAAATCTTTTCCTTTAGAAATCCCCAAAGAAAGTAATCACACGGATTCAAATCCAGGACTGTTTGGAAGCCAGTTCTTTCCACATGCAATATGATTAGGAAATCTGTTTAAATGACATTTGCATTAAAAGTTTCAAGCAGAGAAACAATGTTAGCTTATGTAGTTTGACTTCATCCTGCATGAACCACTAATTTTCTAATTGAAACCTTTTTGCAAGAAGCTGAGGAACAAAATTATTATGCAGCATGTTTAGATAATGTTCACTGTTCACAGTCTGTTCAAAAAAGAATGGTCATATTATCTCATGACTTGAGATAGTGACCCATACCGTAATTCTTGGAACGTGATTCACCTTTTTATGAAGCATGTGTGATTTTCAGAAGCTCAAAAATACACATTTTGTTTATAACGATCCCGTCTAGGTAAAAATGTGCCTCATCTGAAAACCAAACATTGTTCAAAAATACATCTTTGTTCACAGTCCATTCAGTGAATGCAATTGTTTGATGTTTGTTGTCAACCATTAATTTAGGCAAAACTGTTACTTTGTATCCGTATACAAATGCAAGTTGGTTTTTTTTTTAAATTTGCTGCACAGATCCCCAAAACTCCCAAGCTGGCTGCTGAGCTGCTGATTTGTCTGTGCTGTTCTGACAGCTTTGATATTCTGTGCAGAATAAACATTGGCAGTCTGTTTGTGCTTACTCTCGCATACTGAACAATCACTATTAAATTTCCCATAAAGTCTACATATTGTTTTAAATGAGGCCAAGTCTGAAAATGTGCACAAAACCATCTTTGTGTAAGCACCGCACCTTATTTCATTAAAAAACAGCACAGTCTTTACACACTGTTCAACAGTCAGTTTTCCTTTGTCAGCCATTTTGAAACAATACACAAATAGTGCTTTTGGAAAGAGAAGAAACTAATTTCATGAACTGCTGTCACTTCTGCCAACATAAAACACATTAATAATTATTAAACTAAACAATTTTGTCAGAACAAATTGTGGTTCATTTCATGCACCAATCTGTATATGAAACTGTCAAATATGCAAGATCTTAGTGCTTAAAAAATGTTCACAAGATAATTCAAGAAATGAATGGAATGTTTCATTGAGCTATATATATAAAGTTTTAAAAGATAACATACATAGGAGCTCAAAACTTCCAAGGAAAGAAAAATTGTTTGAAGATTTTTAATGATAATGCATTAGTTTTTAGTGAGTTTTGTTGCTTCATGAAGTTTTAGTACTTTTAAAATTGAATGGTTATGTCTATCTCAGTTAACCTAGCCCACCAACTCTGTTCACACTAGTTTATTTATTAATCACAAAAATTTGATAGTTACATTCAAGAAAAATTAATTTAAACCACTTGTTTTATGATGAGACCTGGTTGAAATTGCGCATTTTAAAGTTTCATTCACATGTTTTAACATTTAGCCCATGTGTATCACTCTGATACTTTTTTTTAGCAATGTAAGAACGGCCACGTGTATAATTTTGATACACATAATGGTCTTAATAAATAAATAAAATATGTCTGGCCTGGGGTGAAGTTTTACTGAATTAGGCGTGGCGCTAGACCCACCGGGTTGGTCTAGTGGTGAACGCATCTTCCCAAATCAGCTGATTTGGAAATCGAGAGTTCCAGCGTTCAAGTCCTAGTAAAGCCAGCTATTTTTACATGGACTTGAATACTAGATCGTGGATACCGGTGTTCTTTGGTGGTTGGGTTTCAATTAACCACACATCTCAGGTATGGTCGAACTGAGAATGTACAAGACTACACTTCATTCACACTCATACATATCATCCTCATTCATCCTCTGAAGTATTATCTAAACGGTAGTTACTGGAGGCTAAACAGGAAAAAGAAAGAAAGGCGTGGCGCTAAGAGTGATATACCTATATACCTTTCAAGTGATATGAGTCATTTGGAAGGTCTGAAATTTATTTTTTAATATACCAGACATCAAAGACAGTTATAGGAAAATCAGGTGGGGCCGTGTTGGGGTACATGGCTGTTTGTTTAACATAAAACATTACAGACCTTAGATGAAGTTCCTAAGAGCTTATCTGTAATGTTAAACGGGAGAGGAATGCCCAAACATTGCTCATCATGACACTATGTTGTCTGGCTAGCAGAATCTATGATTTGGCGGCAGAGTCAGGTTGATAGACTCAATCTGATATTGTCATCTCTGTTGTTGAACGGATTCCAGTCTATCTGTATGTTGTAGTGTTTGTACAGCGGTTGGTTTATCAAATAGAGCAGTCAAGCCTTGATCACCAACTTTTGTAAAAACCAGATAATTAGATTTATGGATGTGGTTCTCCTTATGTTGGTGTTGAAGGCAAAGTTGTCTATCTGCCTCTGCAGTTGCTGCACCATGTTCATATCGATGGGTACATTGATCACCTGGCTGACTATGCCATAATTACCTTTGTAGTATAGATGATGAATTTGCTTAAAGGGTAAGTGCAACGAGATATTGAAATCCATTTAAGCACAATGTATCGGGATTTTATTGGCATCTATTGACTTGCTACAGGTATTGCCTAAACGAAATGCTGCTACATTTTTGCTGGGGAATTTAATCTGAAGAAGAGGAATGTTGCAAGCTTTCGTCTGCTTTAAATCTGTTGTTGAACCAAAGTCAATCACAAATGCTGCAAGATAGAAACGGATTGTTTTCAAACACCATTTTGAAGAGTTTGTCATGCCAATGGTTCAGCGTCGTATCACTTCAACTGATGTTGATATCCATCAGCCTGGACATCTTTGATAAATTTATGGATGTTATCTTTACTCATTACATGCATTAGTTAGGTAGAGGTGCTCTTGCCGTTGGCATCATTCACTGAATGCACTGTGCCAGCTTTGTGATCCCTCCTGAAACAGTCTTGCTCGCTTGGCACCAGATATTGGGGTACTTGTGCATGGCCCATAACCTCCTTTCCAATGACATGCATAATTTATTTTTCCGGCTGGTTTTTGTGCAGGCTGAAGCTGACATTTGAACTTTTATACATTTCTACATGTTTACTTTAATTTTTTTACTTAAATATTGTCCAAACTATACCTATTATTACTGAAATTGATCTGTCTCAACAAACTAAACAAACACATGATTCACCGTGCTATCACGTCTTAAGTCTTGAGCTACACTAAATGGAAATGAGAGAGAATGCCAATTTGCACTGTGCCCTCTCTGCTTGCCAGTGACGCAAACTCTGTCATATCGGCGAGCTAACCATGTAAATTATAAAATGACTGCATTTACGTGTCTGGTAGTTTGGGAGTTATTAAGCAGGGTTATATAGACCTTTTTGTTACGCTTCAAGTTTCTTTTCTGGTACCTGTTACCTGTATGTTTCAGTGTGATTTTAAAGACGTTTCATATAAAAAATCTGAAGTTGTTTAAAATGGTTTTATATTTATTTTTTTTTTTAACTTAATAGCTTGTTTTGTTAAACAAATCTAGTAAAGTAAAATGTCTTCATAAAATTGAAACTTACTGTTCGTTTTTTAATGTACAAGTTCACACTAAGATTAATTATATAATAGTACAAGAATATTTATTATTAAAGCAAGCATAATTTTATTAACATTATTAATAGAACAAGCAATAAATAGAACAATGGACGAAACTTCACTAAATATATACATACATTGAATAATAACCAAATTTAAACAGTTGATTTCATAAGGTCATTGTATTTTAGTCATCAATTTTGTACTGTAACATGTAGTTATCAATATGTGCACACTGTGTGGAGGTTAAATGTAATTTACTGTAGCTGATGAGATGCCAAATGATCTGTTAAAAAATTATGAAGAGACGCGGTTTCACCTGTATCATTCAGTAAATGTAGTTATTAAAAATGATTCATGCTTTTGATTTTAGATTTTTATCAATTGGTTCTGTGTTTGTCTTCATCATAGTCTTAATTTTAAAAACTAGAATTATGTTCATTGTACTTTGAAATAATTATACTTTAAATAAGATTAAAAGGTATTTTTTCATAAAGAAATTAAAATCTGTTGCAATCTGCAATAAATTAAAAAAGAAAATTAAATCCTAAAAATATTTTATTTAAAATACTTGTGTATTTTCTTTCATGTTCAATTAAATTCTAAATTTTGTTAATGTTCATAATTTTTGATAATTTTGGTATTAAAATTAGCAGTAATACATTTTCTCATACAATTTTTATTTAATTTTTTTTTATCTAATTATTTAAAAGAGTTAGCCAAAAAACGCATTACAAAATTTAGTTATAATAAAAAAATGAAATAAGGGAAGAGGGAACTGCAGTTAATGGTTAGCCTCTTGTTGCCATAGTGAATGATAACTCAAAAGATATTAGTAAATATTTTGTTAATATTTAAAAATGTATTTTGTTTAATATAATCTCAGTTTTAAAATACATGATTTTCGTATTAATCAGAATAATTAAAATTAAATATGTTTTAAATATACATGTTCCAATTGGTTGTGTTAAAAGTGATTGAAGGGAGTGTCAGTATGGAAGGCAGGGTGCGGTTTTTAATCACTGATTGCTTTCAAATTATAAGTCAGTATAAATTATTGGATCTTAAGTTTTGTGACTGTAGTACTTTTTTCAGTCAGTTATTGATTCAAATGCCTTTAATATCTTTTTTTACTTTCAAAACTTGCTTTGAGAACCTAATTATCTAATTGCAAATGCTTTAAACATAAAAAATGTTTTTTTTTAGTTTGTTCTGCCCTGCTATTTTCTTTTCCAATTTGCCTTGAAACCCATGGCTGGTAGCATTGGTAATACTTTAGGTGTTAAATGCTACCTTCAACAAAAAAAGGAAAAATGATTAAGAGGGGGAAAAAAGGAAAAATGAATAAGAAGGGAAAAAAGGAAGAAAAAATGTTATCTACTTAATAAATTATGAATTTATTTACAGATGTGTAAAGGTGTTTGGATTCTTGGTGTAAAGAAAGATGGCCGTGTGTGTGATATGTGTCAATTGACCAAACAGATCTTTTGCATATATGCAAGTTGGTTTTATTACTTTAGTTTTTTATAAATTAAAATGAAGTTGATCACATCAGAATAACATATAGACTTGTATTTTAAGAAGAAGCAAAGTGTCACTGCAGCTATGCCACAACTGTTAGGTAGATAAATCAAAGGAGGACTGAACTTAATTGAAGATAGCCAAAATCAAGAAGGACGTGGAGCCAATGAAATGAGTGAGGAGAAAATGAAAATGCCGTTGAAAAAATTGTAAATAATCAAAATGATAATGGAGTAAGCTCATGCGATAATTCTCTTAGTACTGGAGTACAAGTAGGTATTGCGGATTTTGTAGAAAAGATTAAAAAAGAGAGTAAGTGCATATTGATGGTAACACAAATGAACTGATAGATAAACTTTCGATGCCACTACCCAGTTTCCGATTAACAAAAAACTCTTCAATTTACAACTTAAATATGGTTGGCTAAAGGAATTTGATTGGCTTGTTTATTCTTCCAAATTGGATGGAGTATTTTGTAAATACTGTGTCTTCTTGCAGAGTCAAAGTTGGCAGTATGGGTGATCAAAAATTAGGTGAGCCATATCATGTTAGATAAGTATCTGAGCCAGATGATGGGTTCATCAGGTAGTGTTTTACCAATGAATATTCAAGTAGATAACCACAATGACATAATTGAAGGTGTCAGGAAGACAAGGACTGGTATTGTGAGAAAGAGACGATTATGGAGATATTGCTGAACAGGAACCAGTTGAAAAGTATGGTAACTTTTGAGCCTTACTGCTATTTTGTCTCAAAAATAACACAGAATTTAGTTGTCACTTGAAGTGAATACATTAGCAATAAAATTCAAAATCAGATTATTGTAGTGAGTTATAAAGTAATCACATGAAAAATTGTGGAGCGTGTTAAATCCAAGTCATTTTTGGTTCTAGGAGACTTGTTGATGTGACAAACTGCACTGGACATAATGTTGCAGACACATTAATGGAAATTTTAGAAAAAAAGGAATCAGAATGGAGTATTTGACCAGTCAGGGAAGCAATGTGTGGCAAATTGCATGGTGCCCATGTATACGTTAAAAAAGTATAAAATGGCAATATATATCCACTGCGTATCACACTGCTTAAATTTGCAGTTTCAAATGGTTGTGAAATTGTACACATTTGAAATACTCTAGGAATGATTGAAACTGTTTATGTGTTTTTTAATACCCCAAAATGACAAGTTACTCTGTTGAAAGAAATAGACTTCAAAGCTGGAGCTTTAGCTCACAGAGAGGCCGAAGTCGAAGAAGTGGGTGAAGCTGAAGAAAGCAGCAAGCTTCTTAAGCCCAAGCACAAAAAGTTGAAGAAATTATGTCCAATATGCTGGCTTGAACATCATGAGGCTGTAGAAACATTTGTGAAGTTATAACCATTTGTTTTTAAAGCACTTGAAAAAATGTTGGCTGCTTGGACTGTATCTAAGGCAGCAAGTGTGGCTTGCCGACTTTTGAATATGTTTAAAAGTGCTGAATTTCAAATTTCTTGCAGTGTTGCAGTCTATTCTGTTACCCTCCCTCCCATTGAGTACACAGCTTCAAACAGAAAATATGGACCTGTTGCAGGCTGTTAAGTTAGTAAATGCATTAAATAAGATACATTTAAATCTAAATTCTGAGTTGAAGAAAAGTTTTGATACAGTGAAGAAGGATTGTCAAAAGTAAAATATTGAAATAAAGATGCCATGAGTAACATAACAACAAACTCATCATAGTAGTGTGCCTGTAAAGGTTCCAGAAGAAAATTACAGGCTTTCAATTTTTAATCCTTTTGTTGGATCATTTATTAAGCACTTTATGTACAAATTTTCTAAGCATGAAAATATTTTTCATGACAGATTTTGGAGGTAACAGTAGCACTGCCAGTCACAAGCTGCAATCTTTGAAAAATCGTTCAGTACCTTGAGAAGGCTTTTCTGTTTACCCTCTGGAACCACGATAAGGTATTACTTCAGAGGAAGTAATGTGAAATGTATGAATGTAAATGAAGTGTAGTCTTGTATAGTCTCAGGTTGACCCTTAGATGTGTGGTTAATTGAAACCCAACCACCAAAGAACACTGGTATCCACGATCTAGTATTCAAATCCACATAAAAGTAACTGTCTTTACTAGGATTTGAACCTTAGAACTCGACTTCGTTTGTGATGACACATTTAACCACTAGACCAACCTGGTGTGTGCTACCTTAAATTATGGTATTATTTGTTGTTTGTTTTTTAATTTTGACTTTTCAAACTTTCATAATGTGAGTTCTGCAAAAGTAAAAACTTTACTTTTTACTTTAAACGTCTTTAAACAAAAGATGTTTAAAATCTACGTTACTTCAAATTATTAATTTGTTAATTTTCATTACAGTTTCAAGAAGTAAGTTTTTATACAAATGTGAAAATAAAAACTAGCATAAAGACACCCCAAAAACGTTAATTAAAATTACAAAAAATTCAGGGTGCATTCAAGAGGGAGTTGATCTTGACAAAAACAGTTTTTCCATGCGTTAGTGCAGAAATTTTGTTTTATAAAAATTTCAGTCTAGACACCGCTTTGGAAATTCCTACTGGCCATGTTGAAACATTTCATTTTATACTAAATCAACTTGTATTTTTTTCACTTCTGTAGTAATATTTGAAAAATTTTCCAAAAAAAAATTTACCTGATTCTTTTCTGCATAAAAACTGTTCAATTGGCAATTTTGTATGTTCTTTGTTTCATCCATCATTTATTATTTTAGTTACTAGATTTCAAAAAAAATTATTTAATAATACAACCTCAGACATCTACACAAGTATTTTAATTAAGAGGATAAAAGGGAAAAATTTTCCCTAAAGAGTTGGAGAAGAATTGCCAGAGACCAACCGATCCAGAAGTCAGCATACTGACCACTTCATTAGTTGGTAAAATGTTTGTGATTCTTGGCACTTTGTATATACTGTATTATAATATTTACTTTCTCATCAACTTTATTTCACTGTTATTCTTTTAGTGAATAAGTTAATATGACAAATATCCTGGCATTTATTAGCTGAGTTAAATGAAAATGTGAATGCAATTGAATTTGTTTAGATGGTGCTATACTTTGAAATAGTGGTGTTATATAAGAATGGTAACATTATCTTTTGAAGATAAAATATTTAAAGATGTAATCAAATTTTAATTAACTTAATACAGTGGATTACTTAATTGATTTTAAAAAGGCATCTACAAGAAAATGTTACTTCATTTTTATCTTTTTATATTTAAATACACTCACATGGTAAAAATAATTTATTTTTTACAGAAATTAAATAAAAATTTATTTGTATTAAGTCTTCTCTTTCATATGTGTCAAATGAGCAATTTACGCTGAAGCAAGTAGGTGGAAAGAACACCTTTAGAAGATTCTTATTGTTTGAGTTGATAAATAAATACCATTTTTACTTTTCTATCTATACAACATACTATAAGAGAAAGGATGGTAATCTGATCAAATTTTGCTTGCTGGGTTTTTTCTTAGATCTTTATGTTTCATGACCCCGCTCCAACAAAAACATTTTTGCATTAAAAAAATTCTGAAATGGTGCATGTATGTATAACATATAAACTTCTATGTCTACCTTTTTTATACCTCCAGACTGATTTGTATGAAATTTGGTTCAATGACTTCTGCGTATGGAGCATTGACACTGTTTAACTGTGACCATAATTGCCTCCTTGATCGAGAAATAAGAGCCTTATGGCTCCCATATAACAAAATTTTACTCAGAGGTTAAATTTTTCACATAATCTAATGCCCTTAGGTAGCTAAGATACTTTCTGATGGTGTTTGGCATTATTCAAAATCCCATAAAGGGGTGTGGACAAAAATCCATTTTTTTCCTTTTGTGTCGTTTTTAGTCACATTTTTATACTAATTAGAGAATTCCATTACATTAGTATATCCATTTGATTACGTGTTTGGGCAATTCCATTCAGGGATGGGTAATGATAAGCCTAATTTTTTTGTTTTTTTCTCATTATTTTTACTGTTGTCTTAAAACGGAATTATTCAGATTTTATAAAATCTTGTTCAATGACTTGAAATTTGTATGACTTTTTTGTATGAAGCAATTTAATTTTATTTATCAGTGGTCAAGAGGATGGGGAAGTATGGTCACCATGGGTCTTGTTTATTAGAAAAGTAGAGTGATTTTTTTAAAATAATTTTTTATTTGGAATGTTTCACTTAATTTCTTCTAGTATGACAAGGAAGAAACTCTCAATAGACAAACATGCATAAATGTTTGGTTATTGGTGGCCAATTAAGTCCCAGGGATATTATAGCAATACACAAGTTACTCCCTACATTTAAAATTTTTGAATGTTTCATCACAGTATCTGTAAGGTCATTTCAAAATGACCTTACAGACTTTTCTATATATCTTTACCTTAAATGTTTATACAATTCATTAGTAAAACCAGAATTATTCAGTCCTGAGTGAAAGACTGTGGATTCTCATTTTTTGAGTGGTGAAGAACCACTCGGAAACCGTCGTTTCTTTTTCTTTTTTGAACGATCTTTTATTAATGTGGATGAAGTTTTATTTTTTGGTAATGTAACTAGATTCTGGTTCTTATAAATCTAACATTTAAAATATGAACAAGCAACATAATTTTTTTTAATTTACAAAATTAGGAAAGGAAACAAAAAAATAGGAACTCTCACTACTGCAAATGAGAATTCCAATGTAAAATTATTTTTTTCTATTCCGTGTTGTTTGGCTAAAGAAAATAGCAAGCTCAATAATCAAATATTTTTAGGAATTAATTGTTTTTTAGAATATTTCCACATGTCAAAATAGTTTAATGTATAAAGAGAGGTTAAATAAATTTACGGCAGTTTGCAATTTTTCAGAAAGAAGGTATCAATACCAAAATAACCACCTCTTTACAATAATGTGGGAAACTCAAGGGATTTAAAATAAAAATAGAATTGTATCTGGAAATTATATGATTGGTTGTAATAAAACATTACATAGATAGTGTATTTGAACAGAAGTGAAGATCTAGTCGATCTTGCATTAAGAAGTGGTTGAGCTCTTTCAACAGTACACATATCTTTCCCTGTAGTTAACTTAAAAGAAGTAACAAATTATGCTAAGGTTAAGAGATTAATATGGAATAGAAAGTAACAAAGAAGTGTACCAAACCAAACAAATTTTCTTTATAAATTGGCATAATACATTTTTGTATTTTTATTATATTCTTAAATTTTTTTGCATTGGTTTTTATGTTGATAAACTTGTAAACTCATATCCGTATTCTAAATTTACTGTTTCATAGGGGAAACAATTTCCTTTAAAGCTTCATCCATATTTTATCTCTGGTTTTAAGTTGCACAATATTAAATCATAAATAACTGAAATAATATAATTCTAAAAAATTGATTGTGTCGTTTGGAATGTTGATATAAATAACTTAATGGCAAAAGAATTAAAAAAATAATGAATTTAAAATTAACTATAGTAAAATTATTAGGTATTAAATATAGCATTAAATAAACAAACAAAACAATCTGAATATTACAGATAAGCTAATTAAATTATTTTTACATTTATAAAAATAACTGAAAAAAAACAAATATTTAAACTGATTATAAGATCCACATCTTTTTTTTCTTAACTATCACAAATCAAATAAATCTTTCTTATGAAACAGTTCATCATATTAATATACAATTAGTGTATTTTAATGTTATTGAGTGAATGGGTAATATGTTTTGGTATCCGTTTGAAATTGGCTTATTTATTTTAACAGTAACTCTTGGTGGTCTAACTTTGTATAAATTACTTGGGCCATCATATCCATGGGAAGTCATAACCACAGAACAATATTTAACAGAACTGGTTGAAAATGTTACACGAGGAATAGAAAAAACGCAGCAGAGTGAAATACCAATTCCTGATATACAGTTATCGTTTCCGGAAACAGGTACTTCATTTCATGCAAAATCTGGATCGGTATTTGATATGTCTTCACTAGTACCAGTAGATTACAATTTAATGATGAGAAATAAAACTTATCAAGTAATGGAACTTAGAATGCAACTTAATAATTTTCAAGTTGTGTTTCAGCAATACACCTCAAAAGAATCAAATAATATACATAAAGGTAAGATTGTAGTTTCTGTTGGTAAAAATATTATAAAAACATTAATAAATTGTGTGTTTGTAGGAAGTTGTATATGTGAAACAGACGTTGGTGGCTCAGTAATAGAAGATATTACAAACATAAGTGTTAGTGTTAAAGGTGCAGAAGATGATTATGATGTGACTAAAAAATTAACAAACTGGGTTATTGATCATGTTATCAGTAATGTCAAACGTACAGTTGAAATGTCAATTGAAGAATCGTCTAAACGTTTTGCAACTGTAAGGCATCTTAAATGTATATAAATAATTAAATAATTTTATATGATTTTAAATCATACATTAAGCAAAACATCATTGATTTTATTATCTAAGAAATTAATAAAGCAAACAAATTTTAAAATGCATTACAAGAAAAATTTATTAAAGGAATTTTGTATTTCTTCATGTAAAAAAAAAATTGTCAGCTTTCACACCAGTAAAAATTTTTTATGTATACGCTAATGAAATAACTGCTTGATCGTTTAGATACCTAAGCAAATGTGCTGTGGGGGGTAGCATAATGGTGAGTTGCTTGCTTTAATATTGAAGCTGAATACTCAAGATTTGAATATAAATGTTAAATTTTAAAAATGCCAGTCCCTCAATTCTCTGTCCCAACAATCATTTGTTCCAGTTTAGCTATTTGTACAATGCATTATTAAATAAGGGATGTGGTTACATGTAGGTTCTAGTAACATAAAATGGCACCAGATTTACAGAAATTTCTATATTATGTAACCTGAATTACCAGATTATTTATGTTGACTATACTGCTGTAGTCTTTAGCTACTAATAAGTGCCAGTTTTGTTGTTCTTCAATGATTTTTAGGAACTGGTTTATTAAACATAGCTTCAGTTGTTGAATTTTATTCTAACTGTTACCTTTTATTTTTCAAGATGTTTTCATACAGACATTCCAGGTGTTATTTACATTTGTAATTCTGTGTGTTAATTTATAAACACTTATTGAAATAAAAATCACTTAGAGGAAGCACTTAAAAACCATTATGAAGATAAAAATCTCAACTAACATTACCAGAATGCAGACTATATTGAAATTTTGTATTATTATTTTTAGTTGACAGTTCTTAATCACTTTTCTCTTCACAATTTTATATAACATGTTCAGAAAATCCCACTATACTTGCTATTACATACATAGTAGATGTTAACAGATTAATTGAAAGTTTATGAAAGAAATTAAAAATGATCTTGTATATGTAATCTTACATTTCAGTTTGTTTCAAAACACTTAAATCAATAGTTTATGTGAAATGCTTTGAATGAATACATGTATCTGTAAATTTTCAAGCATGGTTGGTCAATCCTGATCCATTTTTGTTTGCTGACCTCTGATGAAAGTAATTGTCAAGTTCAGATTTGGTAATTTACAAGAATACAAGACTTTTGAGTTGATCTAATCTAAGAAAAGTGTGTCATTATGCAGGGTATCTTTGCTTCTAAAATTGATGAGAATTTCAGAATAAGTTTCGTAACTGTCTTACAAAAGAATATAGGTCTCACAATATTACTTCTGTATTATCATCCAACTAACAGTTGTACTTTTAAATGATTCCATGATCTTTCATATAAAATACCAATGATCTCAAATTATCAGTCATATATTCTGGGTATTAATCTGTATTTGTATCATGGGATTAACACATATAAACTTTTTCAGTACAAAATATTACATAAAAAAAGAAATAAAAAAAAAATTAAATTATAAATAAAAAACATTTACAAAATATAGAATGTGTACTATATTATATATTACTACTAGAAATGAAAAATGAAAAAATTGAACAGTTAGTTCAACTTTTTAATAGCCAAGAACTTTTAAGTAGTCTGCCAAACAACAATTTAACATTTTATATTGATAGTAAAAAAATTAACACAACCAAGTTAAAGTTTAGAAAGATAACATTATCTTCATAAGAAGGTACAATTAAAAGCGTATTGTTTATATGTAAACACTGATAATTATCTGCTTTATACTATAATTAAATATTTGTTTAATAAATGATTAAAAAGAAATTAAAATGAGAAATTACTGATGTAACTAAAATAAATATAATTGCTGTATATTTTATCTAAAAGAATATAACAGTCTGTATTGCTCAATTTTTCTCAAATGGTGCTCTAATTGGATGTTATTAGAATAATTATATGATAAAGTGGAGGGGGATTAATGTATAACTTATATTTTTAACATGTTTGTAAGTGTACACTCTGTATTAGTTGTTGTTTTCTGTACGGTTGTGGCTGTTAAAATAATCAGTACATGGATATGGCCAGGACAAAAAAAGTATGTTGAAAAAGATTATTTTGTGGATAATGTAATTACAAATGTTAAAGATGCAATCAGTATGATAGGTGAAGATGTAATAAGTGTTCCAGACATAGTGATTTCTATACCTTTTGAAACACCAGGGCAGTTTTGGGCCACATCTGGTTGGGTTAGAAATATGACATCAATTAAAAGAACAGATGAAGATATTAATGTTCAGCTGGGTGATATGAATGAGGATGTTGAATTTTTTTGTTATTTAAAATATATAAAAGTAACATTTAATTATTTTAAAGTTAATATCTCAGATACAGCTTATTACGGATCAATTTATGTAGTTGTAAATAAAAATATATTTAGAATAAAACTCACTGTGGACTTATTAAGTACGGGAAACTGTACGGCGACATTAAATCAGTTGACTTTTGAACAATTTTCAGATATTAAAATGAACATTACAGGAATAGAAAGCAATCCAGATTTAATGATGAACATTAAAAGCTGGGTATCTGATAACATTTTAATACTTGTGAGGCACAGAATTGAAGATTTTTTCAATCAAGTGTTCTCTTATGTTTTACCAAAACAGGATTTTTGTATAAATAAATATGAACTTGATGATGATGATGATTAGTAATACATTTTATTATAATTAATATTTTTATTACCAAAAAATTAATCCTGTTCATATTAATAAATTATTACATAAAAAAACTAATAAATAGATAATTTTTGAAGAAGTACATCCTTGTTATAAGTATAAAAACACTGAATTAGATAAAAATTGAAAATATACTGTTGATTTTTTTTTTCAAATAAATTAATTTTACTGATTAAAAATTAATGATTTTTAAATCTTAAGTTTTTGTTGTAATTTTACTATAGTGTGTATTAAAATAAAAAGTACTCACAAATTATTACATTGGTTTGTGCTTAATGCACATACAAGTATTTATTCATCATTTCACATGCCTTGTTTCAATTGCTGGTTTTAAAAGATTTGACCTTAGTTTAAGCACAAATTCATATAGAATGGATTGGTGGACGTACAATATTACAAGACTCTTTTTGAAATATTGACCAGTAACTGCCAATATTTTAGAAAATTGTAAATAATGTTTTGGGGTTAAGAACAAAAAGGTTCTATTTTCCAAGCCACAAGAGTTGACTTCTAAATTTAGAAAGGGCAAATTTGTATCTTATTATTTTTAAACCATCTGGTGTATTATTATTATTATTCCCAAAAGTAACTCTTACATATCAGTTGTTCTCTCCAACAATCATTATTGTCTTTGTTACATGGGAATTATTGACAACAGAAATTGTGTATGGTATATGATTACTGTGTGCTATAATTTTGTAAATAACTGCTTCTACTGGCAACATTACCCATATCACCAAGGTTTAGTCAAAGAAAAATTAACTTTATCAAAATATAAATTTCTTCTTAAAATTGACAAAACTTGTAAAACAATCCATATTAAAAAAATACCCAAGATGTACATCTGTAAAAAAATGCTATTTTAATTAATGATGTTTTTCTTATTTTTTATTTAGCGATAAAATATGCAGTCAAACCAATCAAAATAGTATTTAATAGATTCATAACTGGCATTGGCTAAGCTGAAAGTGGAATAAGGGTACGAAATAAGCTAAAATGGTTACTTCATAGCCTTTAATTTTTAAAACCTTTTTTTGTTTTATCCTCAAAAACTTAAGTGCAAATTAAAAAAAATTCTATTCCTGTTTCCTGCTGATTAAAACAAAGTTTGATTTTATATCTTCAGATTGCTATTCTCCATACATAATATTACTATCTTGCTTTTGACTACCAATCCACAGTTTCTTTGAAAAACCAAAATCTACTTACACAGTCTTTTCTAAAACATAACAGAACTGAAAATTAAAGGAAATGAGTGGTTGTTTGATAAAACAGTTGCCACATTCTAAAATGTGGCAAAAATTAATTATTCTATTTTTTCTACTACTCAATTTTTATGTTGGGAATAGCTAAATTACTGATTCCCCCAGATAATTCCACTAATGAAGGATCCATACAATTATCTCTGAAAGATGTTTCTTCCATGTAACTTGAAAGTATGTCATAACATTACTATTTTTTTTTAAAAATAATTTGAAAAGTATTATTATTACCTTTTGTCATGCTGATCAATTAATATAATACAGCATTACGAATAATAATGTTACCAGAAATGTACGCAAAAATTTATCAACTGAATGGAAAACAATGATTAAAGGTTTTTTATGTTACTCCAGGTTGATATTTGTTATTATACAATGCATGTAAGTATTTTGTAATACACATATAACTTAGTCATTTATGTTTGAAACTTAACATAAATAAACTGTTCCAGTTGAAAATTTGGATAGCAAAACGTTTTTGCCACGGTAACATATAATAATAATATTAGTCAGATCAATCATACTATTGAATTGTAAGTCTATGAAAGATATTCCTACTTTATTGATACATTCCTTACTTTTCATAAATAATAGGGTGTGCAAAATTCACGCAAGATTTGAATTTTGCGCCATTTATGCGGTAAAGTGTTGCCAACGAAAAAAAGGTAGCGTGTGACAGCTGACAGTTCAGGGTTATTAAAAATGGAGTGCTACACGAAAGAATAACGCGCATTCATTGTTGAGCAATATTTTAAAAATAATGAAGGTTTGGCAGCAACAGTTCACAATTTTCGTACAAAATATGATAGGAATAGTGATTTAACTTCATCAACTGTGAAGAGATTAATTAAACATTTTGGGGTTCAGTAAATCCACGAGTGATTGTTGAGAATCAAATGCATCCACAACGTGTTACTGTTTGGCGCGGATTTTGGGCTGGAGGCATCATCAAACCGTTTTTCTTCGAAAATGCGGCTGGCAGGCAATAACAGTTAACGGTGCTTGCTATCGCTACATGATAATCCAGTATTTTGTACCTAAATTGCAAGATATGGATGTGGACGACATGTGGTTTCAACAAGACGTTGCCACATGCCATACAGCCAGAAGAACAATTCAATTAGTGCATGAGTAATTTCCCGTTTTGGTAATCAGAATTAGTCGTTCAGATCATGTGACTTAACGCCATTGGAATTTTTTCTTTGTGGTTTTTTGAAGTCTAAGGTTTATGCGAGCAAGCCCATGACCACCCACGCCTTGAAGAAGGAAATTGAGTGCTTTGCTATTCGATACATAACTCTATACTGAATTCTTTATGAATCAATAAAAAAATTTATAATTTTTAATTAAAAACCTGTTTTCTATCAAAATTACTTCTAGCGTGAATTTTGGGATATCTTATTATCAATATTTGTTACAAACAGTGTAGCCAGTATGATAATTTCTATTTCACCTTTCTCTTAATATTTAAACAAAGTATTCGCTTTATCTTTTTTCTTCCGGTTTAGCCTCCGGAAATTACCATTCAAGCACTACTTCAGAGGTTGAATGAGGATGATATGTATGAGTGTAAATGAAGTGTAGTCTTGTACAGCCTCAGTTCGATTATTCCTGAGATGTGTGGTTAATTGAAATTCAACCACCAAAGAACACTGATACCCACGAATATCTAGTATTCAAATCCGTATAAAAGTAACTGCCTTTAGTAGGATTTGAACGCTGGAACTCTCGACTTCCAAATCAGCTAATTTGGGAAGACACGTTCACCATTAGACCAACCCGGTGAGTTATCCGCTTGATCTAAATTTATAAATTGTAACACTTTTAAACATTGTGATTTATTTTTGCAATTAATATATTTTCTATATTATTTACGGATTTATTTCTTTTAAGGTACTCAGTTATCTTGAATTTTTTTTAATAGTTTATTTTTATATGAATTTTCATGGTCTAAAATTCTTATTTTAAATGATTCATAGGTCTTTTGTAAATTTATACACATTGGTAATATGTTATTTTATAAATAGTAAATTTAATTATATTTATCATTAATATTATTTAGAGAACTAAAATATTTTATAATAAAGATATCAGGTTAAAATGTCACAGTACAGTAGCCGCCACGTAACTGCGAGCTTGAATGATAAACCCGCACGTCACTGTTAAACTATTGTTCTCTGAAAAATTGGTACAACATGATTAGTCATCTCTTAGACACATAAACATGATGCATCTGTTGTTTACGAAGAAATGTATTTTTGTGTGTTTACAGTACTAAAAAAGTGGATCATACAAAACAATTATTTTTATTTCTAAATACAGAGGGGTCCAAAAAATGTACTTACTGTTTGCTAGTACATATACCGTGAAAAATTTGACTTGACGTGATAATTTTTAGCACTGAGAGAGTGTTATGGTATGTGTTCGAAATGACCACCAGCAGCTTCTATACAACGCCCATGGCGCCGAACTGCACACCGAAGTACGGCTATTAGTCTATTTGGCGTAATGGCAGCACATGACTACGATTTTCACGTAACTCGTCGATTCTTGCTGGTTTTGTCGATAAATGTCATTATTGACGGTCCCCCAGAGGTATTAAATCAGGAGACCGAGGTGGGCACTCAACAGCACCTCTTCGTCCTACCCGCTGTCCGGGTAGATTTTTATCGAGGTACAACCTGACATCTCGATGGTAATGAGGCGGGACTCCGTCTTGTTGTATGTAAAAAGGTTCATACCCATACAGGTTTTATATGGCAGGCAAAATCCTTGTCTGAAGCATATAAAAATACGCCTCACCTATACGGTATCGGGTCAAATGTTTCAACATGCAGCACTGGACGTCGGACTTGCAGCTGTTCGTGGTCGGCTGGATCTTTCCTTGTTCACATCTTTAAACTCTCTCTACCATTGCCGTTGTACCTCATGAATGTTTTCGTACTTCCAGTACCTCTTCAGTACATGCTTGCGTTCAACAAACGATAAGCGAACCTCAATCACTGTTGCTACTGGATTGTCTTTTGCTGCACTGACTGACTCGTTCTACCACCAAGCGCCCGCACATGCGAGGCATAAATTACCAGCTCCGCCTAACGCGACAAATTTAATAATTTACACTACACTTACTGAATGTAAATCTTTTTGTTTAGATATTATTTAATTACAGTGAGTACATTTTTTTGGACCTCTCGTATATAAAGTTCAATTCTGTGATTCTATTTCTCGGCAAGGTTCTTTTGGCATGTGTCGTGAATTTTGTTACATTATTTATTTTTACTTAACATTATACCTAATAAAATAAAATTTGATAAAAAAAATATTTACAGAGCTGTTGATGATTTATTTATTTAAAGACGGCCATTTTGAAATCTTCGTATGTAAAATTTTATAGAATATCTTCATAAGTATTTTATAGAATGTTTTTTGGTATATGTGCACCAAATGATTTTAAAAAGGCTTATGATTCAGTTGACAAAAAACATTCCTGGTTTAACATTTTTAAAGAATTTGGGACAGACCCAAAACTAATAAACCTCGTCAAACAGACTCTCTGACAAAAACGACCAAGCTCAAATTTAAAGGAGAAATATGTCATCCGTTAGAAATGAAGATAGGAGTCAGGTAGGTGGACTTCTCTTCTCTTTAGTGTAGTCTTGGAAAAGGTGATAATTGAATGGAGAAAAGCTTGCCAAGATAAAGAACTGAAGCAAGTCAGATAGGGATGTGCGAGGGAGAATCTGAATATTGATTGTCTCGCCTTTGAGATGATCTCGCCCTCTTTGCAGAAGCTATAGAAACGACAGAACAACTAAATGTTCTACTTTTTATTGCCAAACAAGCAGATTTACAATTTTCCATAGAATGAACAGAGAATATGGCAAATATTAAGAACACACCAAATTGTTATGGATAGAGCTAATTTAGGAATTTTACGGAAGACGACCAAATTTAGGTATTTGGGTGAAGTTATCCAACCAAATGGAATGGACAAGGAAGAAACATCGACAGAATCAATACAACTATGATTACATAAATTATCACCAAGTATATATGCCTTAGCGAACTCAAGATGAGGTATGATCGTGAGACGCTTTTTCTTATATGCTCTTTATATCCCATATTTCATGTAGGAATCCCGTTTAGCCGGCTAGCGGTCGGTGGAGGTACTAACTTTACGTAATTTTGTTTGTCTTGGCTGGCACAGACTTAAAAAGTAGTCATTTGTTGTAAATACGTTTATTTTAGTTAATAAATAAAAATATAATTATATGTAACATTTTAGTACTATTATTTTTTGAAGTCTGTTTTTATTTTTATTTTTTAAAATTATCTTATAACATTATGCTACGTATACATGGTTAAAAACATTTGTATACACAGAAAAATTAAGCTTTTTTCTTCTGTTTTTTGCTTAGTTGGTGTATTATTTTCACTTATGCTAGGTTGACATGTTTTTATTTATTTTTTTTCATTTCCTTTTGTCCGATTTGATTTGACACCAAAATTATTTATCCTCTTCGGTCAATTTTATCTAATAAAAATAAATAGTTTTATTTATTAATAAATATCTATGTTGAATCTAAAACCTAAAAATATATATTAAGCGGACTGTAAATCCAACGGGTGTTTCATCCGTCGGGAGAATAAATAAAATAAATGCGTAATTGCTCAAAATCTTATTATAATAATACAAACACTTATTACTATTAACACACAATTACATATAAAAACATAATATTCGAACGCCTGTCGTTCGAGTAACGACTTGCCGCTAGCACATGCCGTAGCCGAGTGTCTAGTACTAGTCAACCAAGCGGCCAAACCAGGAACCAGCAGGGCGCGAACCACTCCAGTAGAAACACGCTGAAAAATCTGAAGAAAGGCCATTTTAAAAATCTAATTATCTTATTTCAAATAAATAATCAAGTATAGAAGAAAACATGAAAAAATTTCCTTGATTTATGAAGACAATAACTCCAAATTTAGGATATGTAGAGCAAACTTAAAGAAAAATTAAAAGTAAAATAAAGGAGCATTTGGGACATTATAAATGTAGAAGACCAGGGAAATTTATTGCTTTCCAATCAGTTACAAAATTAGTTTATTTAAAAGAGAATTAATTTGAAAAATTTAGGTAATCAAGGATTGGTTTGTTGGAAAGCTTAGTGTATCATCATTGATTTACATAATTAATTTTTGCAAAATTATTAGGGACATGAGATTTTTGAATTTTTAATCAACAAAAAAAATTTTGTGAAACTTTTCAATTTTTTACTTTGTTTTATTGTTATTCTAAAAACCAAGCTTAAAACGCTCTTTTTTTCGTTGTTACTTCGTAAATAATATTTGTATGTTGATTAATATTTTTCATTATTATTTCTTTATTTTTAATTTATATACACTTTATTAGTGTTATATATGTAATATATATATACAGAGTGATTCAAAGAAACGGGAAATTTTGAAAGTTGTGTTGGTAGCGTGGGCGATTGGTACCACTTGATAAGTGGCGCCAGCCTCTCTAACCTAACCTGCCATTTAGTTGTCATGGACCCTTGGAGTGGTGCGCAACGTGCATTTGCTATCAAAGCGTTTTACAGCTGTCAAACAATGACAGAGTGGAGGGAGCGAGTAGAGAATTTCGCCGTCAGTTTAATCTGGGACGGCACGACCGTGTTACATCAGCACATGCAATTAAAACATGGATATCTAATTTTGAGGAAACTGGTTCGGTAATGAAAAAGAAACCTCCAGGCCGTGAGCGAACCGTCCGTACACCACAGAATGTTCAAGCTTTACAAGATGCTGTCACACGAAGTCCACGTCGGTCAATCCGTCGTCTCAGCATCTTTACAATTGCATAGTTCAAGTGTTCGAAGAATGTTAGTGAAGGACTTGCAATACCATCCATACAAGTTGCAGATCGTCCAGGAACTGAAACCGAACGATGCAGTTGTGCGAGCACAATTCTGTAATGCAATGCTTCAGATAAGATAATATAAGATAAATAATAACGAAGAGTTTGTTCACGAACTGTGGATGTCAGACGAAGCGCATTTCCACCTCAGTGGATTTGTTAACAAGCAAAATTTCAGATTCTGGGCACAAGAAATTCCTATGCAGCTACACCAGCGTCCGTTACACAGCCAGAAAGTGACCTTGTGGTGTGCTATGTCATCTTACGGTGTTATAGGCCCTTATTTTTTTGAGGATGACAACGGTCTTGCGATTACAGTGACGTCGGCTCGTTATGTAGCCATGCTTGAAATCTTTGTTGTGGAACAACAAAAGAGATTTCCACCAATTCTTAACATAGCCTGGTTTCAACAAGACTGCATGAATATCGATGGCAGCTGTACGCCGATTGTTTGGACAACGTGTCATTTCACGAAATGGTGACATTAGATGGCCTCCCAGATCGCCTGATCTCTCAGCTTGCGATTACTTTTTGTGGGATCACCTTAAAAACAAAGTGTTCCACAGTAGACCTGCTACAACGGAAGAACTGAAGGCAAAGATCCGAGAAGCAATTGCGGAAATTCCAGTTGAGATGTTACGTCAAACCATGAACTATTTAACGAAGAGACTTCGTGAGTGTTTACGTAGAAGAGGAGGTCAACTGGAAGATGTCATCTTTAAAAAATAAACTAAAATGTATGTATCCTAAAATGGCAACATTTGTATACAATTACATGAAATAAAATTAATTTTCTAAAAAAGATTTTTCATTTACGTTATTTAATTTAATTTCCCGTTTCTTTGAATCACCTGTATATATTTATATTGTAACAAAACCGGCGGGCCTGAATAACGGATTCGTACCAGTGGTTATGAAAGTAAAAATTAATATAACTGGAGGAATCCAGAAAGGGATACAAAGGAGAACCCTTTTTGTAAAGAGTTGATCCATTTTACAATTTTCTTTTGTTATACTGCCCACTAACACACAATGCTCACCTGTTGTACGGTGAAAAGAGACCAGGCTTGGAATTTATGGGAACAAAGTCTCGGTCGACTCTTCTCACGCTTCGACTTGGGTCCGCTCCTACAGGAAAGAGGCTAATAGTATAAGTAGCCTAGTAAGACCAACTATCAGTTCGATAAGTCTCTGTTGAGAAGTGAAAGTGGAAGGTTGTATTTAATAGTGCTCCTGTGTTAGTAAGTGTTACTAGTGCTTGTGTGTTAGTGTTCTACTTCTTTTCGGCCCACCTGTGTCCGTGACAATGTGACGTCGATAACGTCCCGTTAGGACGCCTACCCAGGCCAGCAGCCTGATCCAGATTTTAAACCATTGTGTGAAACATTTTTCTAATTTATTATTATAATTTAATTTATATTCTAGTGAATATTACTGAACTTTTATAAACAATTTTTTTGTTTCTTGTTTTAATTTATTAATATTAATACGATATTTACTAATCTAATAACAAAATTATTATATTTTGTTAAATTAATATTATTTAAATTAATTTAATTTACTAAATAAATTAATTTTATTTCATTTAAGCCATTAATTTGGACTTTTTTAAATACAACATAGTAAATATTTTTGTTATGTTATGTTAAATTTAATTCCAATTTAACCTTCATATTTTTAATTTTACTTTAAGACCGACTGTCCATCAAAGTCAGAAATAGTTTAATAACTTAATTTTAATTTAGATTTAAATATTAATTTTATCAGTACTCTTCGGACGATTCTTTCTTAAAATAATGGAAAGTAATCTAATCCCAACCCGTCCTCCTCCTCCTCACTGATATCCCTCCCGGAATTTTCCGATGGTGGAGAGGATAACGGCATAGGAGCGAGAAAAAGACTGAAGCGTAGGTCGGATAACCACGGAGGATCAACCCTCCGAGAAGCCGAACACTACAGCCGGGCAGCCCTGAAACGGCAGCTGCCCCCATGGAAGTTAGCGATGGAAATTCCTCGCAACCTCCAGTCACTAGGCGGGAGAAAATCCCGCCTATTATGTTGGACTGCCCTAAGGAGTGGCCAACGCTGACGAGAGCTACCTAAGCCATAATATGAGGACGCCTGGTATCCAAAAGTACCGGGCTATCAGTAAGGCTGCAGCTAAGCAGAGAAGGCGATTTCAGGCAAGTGCGGAGTTTTCTGCATTCCAAAGAAGTTGCTTTTCACTCCTTTCAGCTCCCAAAAGATAGGGAGCTCAAAATGTCATTCGGGGCATCCCTTATAGGGCCACTCCGGAACTGAAAAAGGAGCTGACCTCGGTCGGTTACGAGGCAGTTTCAGTAAAAACGCTGACGACGAGGAAGACCTCCTCGTGCCTCGTTGCCTTAAAACCTTAAAAATCACGCAGCTACCAGCGAAATTTATGACCTGGATAACTTATCCTATTGTAGAATTAAGGTCACCGCATTTGTGTCTCGAGGGGGTCCGCCCAAAAGCCATCGATGCCAAACAAGAAAGTACTATCGATGAGTTGTAGTAGAACTGTAAGTGTATAAGTGAAATAAAAAATGTAATAAATTTCATTCATAAACTGTTAAGATAGACAACAAAAGGTATCTGCAAGTGAATTTTATAAAATTGTTTGTTAATGAAAGACTAGTGGTTAAAAAGGGTTAAAACTAGAGTTTCTTTTGTTAATGGGTCTGAATATTAGTTTTCTGTTTATATATCTGGGATAAATTCCGAACGATTATTTATTTTAAACTCTCTTAAGTGTAATCTGTATTTATCACTTACTATTGACATTCTATCACTATTTGATGTGTTGTTATTGACATGTAATAATTTTGATTGTCATCGTTGTTGATTACGTTACGTATTTTTGTCTGTTTTTATGTAATGCTTACCGTTTTGATTATGTTATGTATTTATGTCATGTAGTTATCGTTTACTACTATAATCCTGACTATTATTGTGGTTGTAATTACTATATTAATATTTGTGTTTATTAATGCTTTTATTACTGTTACGTTCCACTTAGCGAGGGCTAGAGCTCTCCGGCAAGCTATGTTTATACGATGTCCTACGTTATAATACCGCAAGAGTGGTCATTATAATGTAGCGACTTCTATTCATTCGGCGCCAGAATCTGACCAAGAGCGGTCGTGTAGAATATTCTGTCCGGATGGACACGCATTCTAATGTTCGGATGAACGCTTATTTTATTTGTATACTTATATGTTATTAAGTTCAATTATATGTGTTACGTTATATGTTAGATTTTCAATTATATGTTATTGAAATGTCAAGACGACAAGAAATTAAATTTTCTTTTTTATCTACAGTCATTTGACTGGTTTGATTCAGCTCTTCAAGATTCCCTATCTAGTGCTAGTCGTTTCATTTCGGTATACCCCCTACATCCCAGATCCCTAACAATTTGTTTTACATATTCCAAACGTTGCCTGCCTGCACAATTTTTTCCTTCTACCTGACTCTCTAATATTAAAGTGACTATTCCAGAATGCCTTAATATTTGGCCTATAAGTGTGTCTCTTTTTTAATTATATATTTTTCCAAATGCTTCTTTCTTATCGATTTGCCGCAACACCCCTTCATTTGTCACTTTATCCACCCATCTGATTTTTAACATTCTCCTATAGCACCACATTTCAAAAGCTTCTAATCTTTTCTTCTCAGGGACTCCGATCGTCCAAGTTTCACTTCCATATAAACCGACGCTCCAAACATATACTTTCAAAAATATTTTCCTGACATTCAAATTAATTTTTGATGTAAACAAATTATATTTCTGACTAAAGGCTCGTTTCGCCTGTGCTATTCGGCATTTTATATCCCTCCTTCTTCGTCCATCTTTTGTAATTCTACTTCCCAAATAACAAAATTATTCTACCTTCATAATCTTTTCTCTTCCTATTTTTACATTCGGTGGTCCATTTTCGTTATTTCTACATTTCATTACTTTTGTTTTGTTCTTGTTTATTTTCATGCGGTAGTTCTTGCGTAGGACTTCATTCATGCTGTTCATTGTTCCTTCTAAATCCTTTTTACTCACGGTCAGAATTACTATATCATCAGCAACTTGTAGCATCTTTATCTTTTCACCTTGTACTGTTACTCCGGATCTAAATTGTTCTTTAACACCATTAACTGCTAGTTCTATGTAAAGATTAAAACGTAACGGGGATAGGGAACATCCTTGTTGAACTCCCTTTCTTATGTTCTTCAATTATCACTGTTGCTGTTTGGTTACTGTAGATGTTAGCAATTGTTCTTCTGTCTCTGTATTTGAACCCTAATTTTTTAAAAATGCTGAACATTTTATTCCAGTCTACGTTATCGAATGCCTTTTCAAGGTCTATAAATGCCCAGTATGTTGGTTTTTTTCTTTAATCTTCCTTCTTCTATTAATTTGAGGCCTAAAATTGCTTTCCTTGTCCCTATACTTTTTCTGAAACCAAATTGATCATCTCCTAACACTCCTTCCACTCTCCTCTCAATTCTTCTGTACAGAATTCTAGTTAAGATTTTTGATGCATGGCTAGTTAAGTTAATTGTTCTGTATTCTTCACATTTATCTGCTCCTGCTTTCTTTGGTATCATGAAAATAACACTTTTTGAAGTCTGATGGAACTTCCCCTATTTCGTAAATATTACACACCAGTTTGTATAATCTATCATTCGCTTCCTCACCTGCACTGTGGAGTAATTCTACAGGTATTCCATCTATTCCAGGAACCATTCTGCCATTCAAATCTTTTAATGATCTCTTAAATTCAGATCTCAGTATTGTTTCTCCCCTTTCATCCTCTTTGACTTCCTATTATTCCTCCATAACATCATTTTCTAATTCATTTCCTCTGTATAACTCTTCAAGATATTCCACCCACCTAATCGACTTTGCCTTTCGTATTATCTTTGTTTAACACATTATTAGATTTTAATTTATGTACTTTAAAATTTTCCTAAACTTTCCGGTATGCTCCGTCTATTTTACCAGTGTTCATTTCTCTTTCCACTTCTTTCTTTCTGAACACTTCTTTAATCCATTCTTCTTTCGCTAGTTTGCACTTCCTGTTTATAGTATTTCTTAATTATCGATAGTTCCTTTTACTTTCTTCACCACTAGCATTCTTATATTTTCTACGTTCATTCATCAGCTGCAATATATCGTCAGAAATCCAAGGTTATCTACCAGTTCTCTTTGTTCCGTCTAAGTTCGCTTCTACTGATTTAAGAATTTCCTTTTTAACATTCTCCCATTCTTCTTCTACATTGTCTACCTTATCTTTTTTACTGAGACCTCTTGCGATGTCCTCCTCAAAAATCTTCTTTACCTCCTCTTCATTTTCGATGATCCTTTCAATCATGTTAGCCAAAGTAGGCGCAAGTTTGTTTAAAATTTGTGTCTCATCTACAGCAATTGGACCCGGAGCAGAAACAGCAGCCCCAGCCTGAGCATAGGTTGTTGTTGCTCTAGGTCTGCGGGCATTTACAATCTTCTTTGCTTCGAAGTAGCTGACCTTTTGCAGGGTTTTTACTTCCTGCACAGCTACCTCGTCTTTGTATACAGGACAGTTCCTGGATCTACAGGAATGCTGTCCTTTGCAGTTGATACAAGTAGGAGCTCCTTACATGGCTCTCCTTCATGTACTTCGTCACCGCACACGCATATTTGCGGTCTCTCACACCTAACAGCGGTGTGGCCAAAGCGTTGGCACTTAAAACATTGCATTGGTCGCGGGACAAATGCTCGCACGTCTAATCGGTGTATGCCCGCTCTTATCTTCTCCGGCAAAGTTGGCCGGTTAAAAGTAAGAACATGAGAGGCTGAAGGTAGGAGTTCGCCATTCCTTATCATGTTCAATCTTCGACACTCTAATACTCCTTGCGGTGCTAATTCTTCCACAATTTCCTGCTCCGTGCAGTTAAGAAGATCCCGACAGACCACAACACCCCTTGAGGTGTTGAGCGTGCCGTGGAGATCGACACGTACAGCAAAATCTCCTATCTTTTGGAGCCCTAGGATCTTCTGAGACTGTGCATCATTCACAGTCTCCACATGAAGTCCATTAAAGGTTTTTCTTATTTCTTTCACAGGGCCTCCAGCGCATTTAGTTATTTCCCGAGAAATGAGAAAAGGACTCAAAAGCTCTCACTTAAAGTGCACATCCGCTCTCTTGGCAGAGAGCGGATGTGCAGTTTCTGCACTGACTCCAGGCCCCTACACACCGAGGTTTTCAGAGCTCCCATGCCCCGAAAAACATGTGCACCTTAACTACATGCTTGCCATCGCGGGGGGCATGTAAACAACGAAAGGCCTCCGTTATACCTGCAAATAACTTCGACCGTGGCCGCCACATCGCCAGCTCTAATGGTGGTATCAATCAATGTCCTTAATCGTTAATAAAGTCGTACCTGCAGGTGGCCGCGAAACCCAGTCCTTAAACTCGGCCTGTAGATGTAATTCGGCTGAAAATGAACATTACCGAGAACAATACTCGGAACCCCGTTAGCCAGCTATATGTAATGCACGTAAGTACAACTGTTGCCGCCCTGGATGTGGAACATAGATGTTGTGTTCTGGACGTGGGGATTATCTACCTCAGGGCATTATTATTATTAATGTACAAGACGACACTTCATTTACACTCATACATATCATCCTCATTCATCCTCTGAAGAATTATCTAAACGGTAGTTACCGGAGGCTAAACAGGAAAGAGAAAGAAGGGCATTATTATTTTATTTTATTTTGTTAATTTTTATTATTATTATATTATTAATTTGCCTGGTTCTAATTTGAACATTTTAAATCAATAAACTAAAATTATATAAAAATTATAAATTGTCAATAACCTCTCCGTATTTTCCGAGCCGCGGGGAACCACACCGCACCACACGACAATATTACTTTTACGGCGATTGAATGTATATTAATCTACTTTTAAACTATCACATTCATAAATATTGGAGATATTTATGAATTAATTAAATAAATATAAAAAAATTAAAGACTATATTCAAATATAGTCATCAACATATTTTATCTTTAAACCAACTGTTCATTTATTTAAAACAAAACATTCAAATATAAATGCTTACAAAGAATCAGTTAAAGCTTACTGAAATTTTAAACAACATAGTTTGTTAAAAATCATCAGTTATTACAACTAGACTATTACTACTCGTATTAATACTACTGCATTAAATATTGTTTGATTATAAATTATAAAATACGCAAAAAGTATAAAGTTCCCTAAGGGGTTTGGATTACTAGAAGTAATTACTGAAAGAAAATAAAATAATTATTATGGAGTAAAAAAAGATAAAGTAATATAAATCGGTCAGTATAATTATATGCAATATTTTATTCATGGAGCAATAAGGTATCAAAGAGCTTGAAATACGCTAAAAATATCCATATCAGAAGTAGACTATGACCTCCATTTAACTTGAACTTTCCACCATTCTTCATCGAGGCTCACCGTATTTATTTTTTAGGTCTTCTTTATACGGCCAATTCGTATTCTTCTAGGTCTCCTACCTTTCTTTTTCTTTTTCCTGTTTAGCCTCCGGTAATTACCTTTCAGATAATACTTCAGAGGGTGAATGAGAATGATATGTATGAGTGTAAATGAAGTGTAGTCTTGTACATTCTCAGTTCGACCATTCCTGAGATGTGTGGTTAATTGAAACCCAACCACCAAAGAACACCGGTATCCACGATCTAGTATTCAAATCCATGTAAAAATATCTGGCTTTAATAGGACTTGAACGCTGTAAGTCTCGACTTCCAAATCAGCTGATTTGGGAAGACGCGTTAACCACTAGACCAACCGGTGGGTTTAGGTCTCCTACCTACTACGATTAAATTATAATTTAACAAATTTTACTCTTCCATTTTGCATTTTCTATAAGTTCTCAAACCATGTTACTTAATCCTATTCGATTATCTCCGTAGTTTTCTAAATCCAAGGTATTCTTTTATTTTAGCGTTTCATGGTAGTTCAATTTCTTCCCCATTATCCTGCTACACTTCATAAAATACTTCTTCATTTTAGCAAAAGATAATAATCATTTAAAAAGAGTCAAAGTATAATGAAGTAAAAAATACTATGTAAACATATAAATTAATATCTTTTGTCTATTTGATTTACTGTAGAGGGATACCAAAAAATAGAATTTTAAATTCTATTCTTAATATTTAATATTTAAGATTGTTTGTAATGGAGGGAGGATGATAATGGGAATAAAATTTAGGAAAATGCTGTAATCGAATCCAGAACCAGACAAATGAGAGCCCAGAATGCTGACCAGTGCATTAATTTGACAATCGATGGGATTATTATTACTTTGTTGTATCCCAGTGCCTTTCTACTCCAACAGGAAAGTTGTTTGAACTATGACCTGTAAAAATGGGGATCTATCGCAGTCAGAAGTTATTTTCTATTTATATTCATAATGGAGATGGAATGTGAATTTTATTTTAGTATGTAATGTTATAATATATTTTAATAAACTGACAAGTAAAATGTATTATTTTACTTTATCATTTTCTCCTGTTTAGTTCGTAAAAACTTTTAATATAAAAGTAAAAGCGTGGCGATCCAAGACAGCTCTTACACCAAAAGGTTTTAAATAAAAAAATTTAACTTCAAATTTAGTTTCAAAGCTAACTTCAACATTTTACGAAAACTGAAGTAATTTGGCAGAATTCCCTTAAAAATAATCCAATCGTTTTTTTCAGTGATCTTTAAATTTCTGTATAATTATTACACCCCTAGATTTAAAATTTACTATTTTATTTTCCTTTTTTATTCTTCTAACCATTACTAAATTAAGTTCTAAATATAATAACTACCGGACTTGATTTTTAAATTCAGGAAATTTTGAGATAAAATTTTGTATAAGCGTTAAAAATATTTTATTTGAGATTCATAAAATAAATTTGTCTTCATTTTTTAATCAAATCATTTAATTTTTCCCTTAAAACAACATTCTACGATAATGCATTAAAGTAATATTAATATTTAAAGTTTAATCAGACTCCGAAATGTTATCACGCTGAGAAAATTTTATTTTCAAATGTACTTTAGTCTAGAAAGCTTAAATTAATTCTTTTTCCGATCAAATAATATACCTTGGCAGAAAAGTCTTAAGTTAATAAATTGCGGAAATTTATTTCTGCAATTATTATTATTATTATTATTTTTCCTGTTTACAATAGAACTACCCTACACTTTATGAATGAATCGAATACTGTCTACCAAGAACTCACCGAATGACTTCCTTGAATTCACCCACTGTTCGCAAAGGAACGCTCGTGACATACTCTTTACTCGTTACCAACCGGTTACTGATATCGCCGTCAACATAACGCGTTGTACTCGGGCTTGCAAAACAACGCTTATCACGACTGCGCGGAACACGGCGCCGCAGAGCTACTTATTACTCTCGCTGTTCCCTAGCTGTATTTGTATCCCCCGGCCTGCGGAACCAGTACCGCCTTGTTCCTTAACTGTTGAAGCATAATAATTTTCATCGTCCGCGCCTTACATTTTTCTATAAATTCTTATTCCGGTCCGGTATTCCTTCTGGTTAAACAACTTTTGGAGGTGCCATTGTCTGAATTACAGAGAACAAAATGTTAAACTCATCTGTTAGTCCGAGAAAAGAGTCCCCTTTTACTTTCATCTGGATTCTTCTTTTCATTATTATTTTCTTTCTTTCTATTTAATTGAAATAAATCCGTTACCCTGTCCGTTATACTGGTCCTGTTACAATGTGTTAAGTTTGAATCTTTGTTTTTATCACTACTATTAAAGCTGCTGATAAATTCTTAACCTTTTAATAAATAAATAATTCTTATAATTTCATATCGTATTCACTACTTTTACTTCCTCGTACGAAGTAAAGGAGATATTGTGATCGCGAAAAATTTCGGTTTTCAGATTTCAACGAAAATATTCATTTTGACCATTCCTGAATTCACTTTACCTAGTTTCGATGTGACGTCTGTTCGTATGTACGTACATACAGATCTTTGGATTTTGGACTTTTTCTTAACTGCAGTAATAAGCCCTCATTGAGAGCTTTTCAACAACATATCATAAGTGGTACTTATTTTTATTGATTCCAGAGTTGTAGCCAAATGAAATTTTAATTAATGAAATATTTGGATCTTGCAAGGTGGAAGGCACGTTGATTCGAATTCTACTTCATCTCCTTCTTTTTTTAACTTTTTTTTAAATTTAAATTTATTGATTTATTAATTTTTATTACCTTCTGATTTTAAAAAAGAAAACATTTACAATAAATAATTCAATAATACTAAAACAGAATATGAAAAAATATAAAATAAAAATAAATAAATAAATAAAATTTTATGTACTTTTCATTTTAATAAAATGTGTATATGTAATTTAATAGGCGTACAAGGGAGTCACTTGGTGTCTACATCAGATTGTTCTTAATTTTTGAGATTCCTTTATAAATTTCTCAGTCAAAATCTTTTTTACCTTCAAAAAAAAATAAAAGGAAAAGAAACATGTGTCTAGGAATAAAAAAATCATGAATAAAAATCATGATTTTTATTTATCAAATGCAGTTTATAATTTTATATCTGGAATTCATGATATTATTTTCAGCAAATATTCATCAAACCAGTCTGTGATTCTAAAAACCAGCTGATGTTATATAAAATGTACATATAAAAAAAAAATCTGCCTGCAGATTGAGAAGTGATGCTTATCTTTCACGGAGAAGAAAAACATGACGTAGGTTGAAATCCCGGTTAGGCTCTACATTTTTTGTGCGCTGAAAAATTAATCTTTCACAGTACTATTTATTACAAATGGATTTTAGCTTCCCTAATATTGTATTTTCATTTTTGTGTCTGCAATTTTCCACCATTTGTAGATATGCTAGCTCTTGCAGATCAACTTTTATATCCTCTTTCTATTTCCTTCATGGTAGTCTTTTTTCCCCCCATTTTTGAGGCATCAATTACAGATCCATAATTGCCTCTTCTGGGCTGGATGGACATTTAAAATTTAGGGTGCAGACAAATTATTATACAGTCGTAACCCCCGTATTAACTATAAAGGCTGTGTAATCAGCCGAGTTCGAGTTCATAAGTACCTAGGTGCTTTGTTTGATGAGAAGTTGCTGTTTAGTAACCACACCAAGCAAATAGCGGTGGTCGTCGTCTGTGATGCACAAGCTTAGGAGAATTGCTCGAAAAGATTACGGGCTGTCGGGCCGTCATTTGTACATAGTGTACCGAGGTGTCTTCAAACGTATGACCCCTTATGCGGCGTCCGTTTGAGCGCAAAGGTTGAAACAAATCTAGCACTTCTTCAAAATCTAAGGAGTGCCCAGCGAAGAGCCTTAATTGTATGCACTGGTGTTTTAAGACAACCTCCTACGAGACTACCACTCTATTGGGAAAGACTCTTCCAATCGATTTAGTGGTGAAAGTTCGGGCGACCATGTGGAAATTGCGAAGAGGCAGGGAGGCCGAGGTATTTGGTATGCGGTTTCGAGCCGGGCCAGTACCGGAGCGGAACGGTGATCTCAATGCACCGGTTCAAATTTTCGAACAGTTGCTCATCTCCCGCCTGCGCAGGAGGATTTAAAGTCTCGCGATGGAAGCATGGCAGCAAGAATAGCACGCCACGGCTAAGGGAAGATCCTTGTATAAGTTTATACAGAATGTGGGGGGATGGTGTGCCTCTCCTTCGCTTTTATGGGAACGAGAGCCCGAGTACTCTGCAACCATGTAAATTTAAACCAATATTTGTTTCGGTTCCGCCTGGCAGCTGATGAGCTGTGCGTCTGTGGGGAGGTCCAGTCGAACGAACACATGTTGTTCGACTGTCCAGCTCTTGGGGAGGGGGGGGGGGTCAGAACTTAGGCCACCCAGGAACTTAGAGGTCAAGGGGAAAATTGGCCACTCACAAGCAGCGATTCGATGGCCCCAACGATCGATATCATCACCGCAGCCGATTGGACTACAAAGTAGAGATAACCTTGTTACCGCGCCAGTTGATATAGCGACTACATGTGGAAGGTCGTTGGGGCAATTTCACTTATATCATAGTAATGCCCTGAGTTTGTGAAATGTAAGTTGCAGGTAGAAAATATACCATTGGTGACTGGAGACTCGCAAAATGAATTAAACATACCTTTTTCTTTAATGAAATAAGGTATGACCTGAATAATTCTCGTGACATTTACCCTGGAAATTGTAATATCAGGCTCAGTATGTTATCACACCTCCCAGATACTGCACTACAAATAGATACCATATCTTCTGTGTATCTATAACGAAACTCTCTCTGACCAGATGTTTCCAGATCCTTGATTCCTTGATCAGAGGCACTGGCAATCCTCATACTGAAACTTTGAAAAGATAAATCATGCCCTTCTAGTTATCGTCCTATATCCTTGACCAGTACCCTATGCAAGATTATAGAATGAATAGTAAACAATCGTCTGGGTGGTACCTTGGGAGAAGTAAGATGTCTAAAAATGTAAGACATGCTGAAAGTTCTAATTCTCGTTGAGTAGCCGAACGTATATGCATTTTGCACTTCTACCGACCTCAGCAGCCCTAGTCTTGATTAGACTATGGCTGCGGGCTCATTCATTGGCATGAGCCACTGCTCGATGCAGCCCATCATTCATTCATCCATCTTGCCATGGGTGTTTTTCACTCAAGCCCCGTGGTAAGTCTGCTGTTAGTCAGTGGGGAGCCATCTTTTTGTAATAGACGGAAGCAAGTGATATGGTCCTATGTGGCTCACATGGAAGTGCAACCAACTCATCCAACCTTTGATGTGGTATTCTCAAGCCAGCATTTTAATCGATACCAGCAACAGCTGAGATCTACTGCTCTGCTAGGCATCAGAGCTCAACACCTTTTCCCAGCTTTAAATATACAGTTACCTTGAGTCCTTACTATTACTCCATATATTAATCCCTTTCTCTCATTAATTACTGCTTTGATCTTTGTCAGTACAATAAAAAGAACACAAATCCAGTTATCTTACAGAATGAATTTTATAATATTATAAATTGCATGAATCCTGATGTTACAGTTTATACAGACGGCTGTGTTGTTGTTGCTTTGTTGTTGGGAACAGAACATACATGTTTGGCTTTCCCAGCATTACAAGTATTTTCGTTGCAGAACTGTATGCCATTAACAAGGTCTTACATATAATTAGCCCAAAATATCAACTTGTTCTTGTTTTCTCAAATTCCATCAGTGCCCTATGCCCTTCAGGCGATTAATGACATGTACTCTAGACACCTTGTTGTCTGTGAGATTCATTGTGTCATTTTGCAAATAACTAGATGTAATACAACAGTGAGCCTCTGCTGGATCCCCAGCCATATAGGAATTTCAGGCAATGAGCGTGTTGATATTGTAGCAAAGGAGGCTTGTTTCTAGCCTCCTTTTACCAATCGCATCGCTTCTAACGATCTAGTCTACTTCCTGAAGAGGCTGTTTCATGATGACTGGTAAAGTGATTGGAATGTTACCATGAATGATTAACTATGCCTAATTAAGCACACTGTTTCACTGTGGAGCTCCTCATGCAGAAATAATTGTTGAGAGGAGGTTATCTACTGTCTGCAAATAAGACACAATGGCCTTGACCATAAGGCTCACTCATGGATATCTGATGACACAAACAGATGCATCCCTTTGTGTTCTCTGCGACTGCCAACTATTGTATCGTTATGAGGTATTGCGTTGTAAGTTTTATGTAGGGGCCAACAAGCAAAATATTTTAGGGGTTACTAAAATGTTGCTATCTTATGTTTTATGATTTCTTAAATCCATCCGTTTATATTCAAGTATTTAAATTATTTATTGTAGTTTGTTTCAATTATTCATGTAATTTTCCATAAAATAGATGGTAAGTCTATTATTTTAATTTAGATATATAATGTGATATATCTCTTTTTATTACAACAAATATATTGTGTCTGGGGGATGATAATGCAAAAGTGTTTTTCTCCCTGAACCCCCCCCCCCCCCCCAACAAAAAACCTATCAGATGGTAGTATATTAATAACTGTAATATTCTAATTAAAAATTCTAATAATATTTCTAAGTATTTTTGTTGTTTTTATGTAAGTTCGTTAAGTTTAGCATTCGAATGATTTAGATAAGAACAAAAACTTCATCAAAATAGAAACAAAAAAAGTAAAAAATAAAAATAAATCAACATAATCTTTATGTATAGTTTTAAACAACATTGATCATATTATTAATATCAATTTTTTATTATTGTTTTTAAAGAATTGGTAAAACAATGTGAATGATATAATAATAATTACTATTTTTCTATAGAAAAATAAAAACTTTTCTTAAGTATATATGTTATTGTAAAAATAAAATAATTGATTTACCAAAAAAATGAAAACCACAGAAGAAAACATTTAAATATTATAGATGGTGAGTTAGTTCAGCTATAGGAGAGTGATTGCAATTTAATCATTAAAAGGAGTGGAAGATGATTCTGCACAGTAATTTCTTCAATTTCAAATTTGGTTATAATATGCATGTTTTAGAGAACAAAAGAACTGCCATACAACAAAATAGACTGATTTATTAATCAGCATGAGCTATATTTAACAAAATGTTGCACATATCTTAAATTTAAAAAAAATTTTTTTTTTTTTCCATCTAAGTACATGTGCATTTAACTTGTCTGTCAAAGTATTATTCTTAATATATTTGTACATTTTTAATGAAATTTGCTAGTTGATTTGATTTTGATTCAACTTAGACAGAGGACAAAATTTATGTGGTTCAGTCTCATGTAAGATTCAGTTCTAATCCGATGACATGGATAAAAGGGTGCTGTATGACTGTGTCAACCATTAAACAAATGTTTATTAAAAAAACTTTGCGATTCAATATCGGTTCATACATACTTCAGAATGAATATTGTAATAAAGTTGCTAAATGGAGTGAATATTAAAATACAGCCCGGTAATTGATTAATTCATCTTTTTCTGCTACTATAAAAGGTAATTAATTTGTCAACTTTTACCTATTAAGCTAAGTAAGACAGTCAAATAATACCAACTAAGAATACATATGAATAAATACGACATTGAATACGTAATTCAAGTAGTAGAGGTTGTAACCGCCGTAATACAGTAATTTATAGGAGGTTGCAATTTATTTATGATGTGAGCTACAGCGGGCAATTTGTTGGTACCTCAGAGAAGTTACTTAGATTATGATACGAAGTCGTAATGTAACATAATGGTGTCACTAAAAAAAAATTTGAATTTATCCTGACATGTAATATAGTAGTTAAAAAAAATTGCAAATTTTATTAAAAGCAGTCTTGAAAAGCAGAAAAAATTAAAACAGAAATATAATAAAAAAATCGAAGTTTAAAATCTTACAAAAAGTCATTTTTGTATTTGTTTTCTACTAAACGAACAGTGTAATAAAACTTTTTGTTATCTTTGTGATTGGTCTACCGATGCTGTGCTCTTACCGCAACATATTATTTTTATGCACGTGAATGAAAATCCAAATTGTAGGGTGTTACAAAGCGAAAACGATTATGGAAAAGAACTGTTATCTGCTATTCTTACGAATAAGGATAAAATGAAGACGATACAATTACCCGAATAAGCAGTTGAAAATCGAAAAGTTTGTGGATGCCGGATTCTGTTATACAGGTGAGACGGACTGCGTTCGTTGCATCGAATGTAGTATTGAACTCTACAATTGGGAAAAATAAGACGAACCAATAGATATTCATCGTTGTTATTCACCCACTTGTCTTTATGTATTAAGATATTTGTGTAGATTTTCTTCACAATAAAAAGTGTGTATGTATAAATTTTTTGTGTTTATTCGTTCTGTTAGAACATTTTCCTAGTGTTTTACGTTGTGCCGCATGAACCGGTACTTATAGAGGTGAAAATGCTGCTCATTCTTTTATGAAGTTTATAAGCAAAATAGGTTTAAAAATAAGTAACACGGCAAATATTAACATAAAACCTAAAATGAGTAAGAGAGATAAATTAATTTATCTCTTACAAAATCCTGTGAAATGTATAAACGAAAATTCACCTATGATTTATATAAAGTTTTAGAGCATTGTCATTTAACAGTCAGGTTTCGTGCCGCACTTTATTCTAGGTGCAACTTGAAAAGAATAAAACAAAATTTTATTCCTATTTTTATTCATAACTGTTCAAATTAAGATTCGTATTTTATTGTTCGCGAACTCTGTTTAAACACACAAGATATTACTATTATTCCAAACTCGACCAAAAATATATTTCTCTTTCGAAAAAGATGTCTAAAAACATGTATATTAGAATTGTTGATTCGTTCAGATTTATGATGACCAGTTTAGATAAATTAACAAATAATCTTCCTAAGGAGAAATTTTTTCATGTAAGACTGTTTTTTCCCGATTCAGATATTAATCTAATTACACGTCAAGGAGTTTACCCTTACGAATATACTAGTTCGTGGGAACGTCTTCATGTTACATCTCTTCCTTCAAAATTAGATTTCTATAGCAGTCTCACAGATTCGCACAATGTGGGATTATTTTAATGTAAAAGATTTAGGCGAATATAGCGATCTATATTTAAAATTGGATGTACTCTTATTGGCAGGTGTTTTTGAAAATTTTAGGTTGTTATATAAAAAAACGTTCACCTTAGATTGTGCATATTATATTACTGCACCTCGTTTTTCTTTTGATGCGATGTTATATTTTACGGGTGTATTGAATTACTTATATGAAATGTATCTTTTCATAGAAAGAGGTATACGTGGTGGCATTTCGACTTGTATAAAAAAGCACGTAATGGCATACATTCCAGAAACATTTGATCAAAGTAAACCATCCAGGTATCTTTCTTACCTTGATGGCACTAACCATTTTGGTCGGCCCGATCAATTTATTATTGACAAAATCGATTTATTGTCATCCTGACGATTCTCCTGTCTGTTTAATTCTCGAAGTAGATGTAGAGTATCCCGAGGAGATTCACGACTGTCACAACGATTTACCTTTTCTTGCAAATCAACAAATACCACCACGTTCGAAATATAGTAAATTATTAACAACACTTAAAGAAAATAAAAAAATTATGTGTCATAACTTAACATTAAAACAAGCCCTTATCATGGTTTAAATTTGCGAAAAATACATCGTATATTAACTTTTACGCAATCGGATTGGCTTAAACAGTACATTGATTTAAATACTAAAAAGCGTCAGTTAGCGGCAAATGAATTCAAAAAAGATTTCTATAAATTGTTAATTAATGCCATTTATGGCAAATCTTTAGAGAATATTAAAAAACGAATCGATGTAAAATTAATTTCTGATGAGAAGTTACAAAAGATTATAAGTAAACCCACTTTTTTAAATGGTATTATATATGATGAAACACTATGTGCGGTTCAGTGTTCAAGAAATGTAATAAACCTTGATAAACCGATTTTTGTTGGTTTTACTGTTAAATAAATTTGCTTTATGCAATTTAAATAATAAACGTGAAGACTGTTTTATCACCTATGTCTTAATACACTAATTAAAAATAAATTATTATTTTTAAATGTAAATATTTTGTTTTTTGTTTTAAACTTTTCAAATTATTATTATTTGATATGGAATTCTCTTTTGTAGTTAAGTATGGAAAGAGTTTTAAAGCAGTTTGAGTCAGAGACAAAAAAGCTAGATGAAATAAAGACATATTGCATTAACAATCCATCAATTTTTTTGATAAGAATGAACTCAAATCACTTTTATTAAAACATAATGATTTTGCTTTTTTATTTTTTATAACAAAGTTTCTTACACAGAAAAGTATCGAAATTATAAAGAATGAATTTTTACCATGCAATCGTGCAATCCAACAGTTTATTTTAAATTTAATTTTTGAATTTCATAATATGAAGGAGTTTATTGTAAAGGAAAACATCACGTTGTACGATATTTGTAGCTGTAGAAAAGGAAAATTTATAAAATTAGAAAATACAGATGAAATAATACAGATGTATTATCAAGTATTATTGAATCTGTCTTTCCAAATATATAGACTGATTTATTGAGATACGACTAAACATTAACAAGCGTCTTTTCGAAAGAGTTGATTGTAAAAAAGCATTAGAAGGGTTACATGTCGTTTTGAAAGAAGACGAATGTCATTTATGTTATGATATAGTTTACGAAATTGACAATTACCTAAAAAAAATGAATTAAAACAGTTACTTTTGTCTGCTATTACGTTTTAAAAGAACGGATTGCGATAAATTGGAAAAAATCAATTTTTTTATCATTTTTAAGTAGAATATATGAATTTAATGTTATTCTTTTGATTAAAAATTTAAATTTATAATTAATTTAATTTTTGATTAAAATTTTTATTTATCACTTCATTACCTTTTACTAGTAATATTTAAAAATATATTTGTTTTTATCTATGAAATTAAACTTTTTTTTGTAGTTCAAAAAAACTTTTTTTTGTAGTTTCAATCAATTTGAGAAAAAAGCTAGATGAAGCAGCTGCCTTTTGTAATAAACATCCGTCGTCACTCCTTGAATAAAAAAGAACTCAAATCATTAGTAATAGTATACAATGATATACATTTTTTGTTTTTTATAACAAAATTTCTAACGACAAAAAATGTTGAGATAATAAAAAAATTTTTTAACAAATTCATTATATTTTTTATTTATTTCATTATATAAAAAAATAATTGTAGCTTTTTAAATTCAAATATCTTTCTGTTCATTACCTTTTTTATATATATAATATGCATAACCATATAAATTAAATGTAGTATGTTAAACTTTTTATTGCTTTTTTGTATCATATTAAATTTTTTATGCTTTACATGTGTATATATATAGTAAAAGGTTAATTTTTTCGAATATTGTTTTTTTTTTTATTTCTTTTTCACGTTTTTTTTTAGGTAAGCAAGTACAAATACAAAAAATATTTTTTATACATTTTTTTATTTACAAAAAAAAAAACAAATACATTTAACTTGGATTAAAATTAAATTTTCTATATTTTGGATACACATTGCAATTTGAAAGAAAGTTTCTGAATTGGGAAAAAATAGTGTTCTTATAACACTTCAATCCAAAGAGATCGAGTTTTATTTCACCCGATCTTATAAATTTTCCACCGAACTCACTGTATTCGTAAAAGATACCGTCTTAAAAGAAGTATAGTAATAATCCATTTTTATAACTGAATACCGAATCAATTTTATTCGTTATACCGGGGAATAGATGGAGATCAGACCGTGATGTTTAGCACCTAAATAACATTCGTCGATCTCCACAAAATAATCGCTTTCGTAAAAAGGTAAGTTTTCCCTCTGTAAGTGCTAAAAAGTGCACTTATATCCTTCGAAGAAGAAATTCCTAAACTTGAAATAGGTTTTGGATATCCTTGTATGATTTGCAGCGTGTTGATATCAAACGTAAATAAAAGAATCAATTATCATGACCACCTCATTAGTTGGTCTTTGATAAACAATTTTTATTTCTTTAAATTTTAAAGGTAAAAATTTTAACCATTCCGTTATTATAAATGGATTATTATAGTTCTTGATACCTCCGTCATCTTTTCCATCAATATTAAATAACCACACATATTTTTTATGCATTACATAAAGCCTTTGATTTATTCTAACAAATGTTTTTAAATTACTGCCTTTATAGTTGCACAAATCTTTTTCTGGTGATGGTGGTGATTTTTTTGGTAAGTATGATTCTATGTCGGTCTTCTGCGTCGTCATAACGGAGAGTGACGATTGCGGTAGTCCATATATACTTTGAATAGCTGGAATATCATCAATACCCAAATCGATCAAACCAGTATAACTAGGAAACATAATTGCATTTCTGTCTCAAAAAAGTTTGTTTGTTATTTTCCACTGGTGGTTTTTAATATATTTCAGAGCTTTGTTAAAAATTGTTAATAGTAGTTAGAAGCATGATTTGATACAAAGAATTTAAAAATGTATTTTTTAAACTAATATATTACACAGTACATTAGCCAAGCAAGGAATACGTTTGTGTATTTTAAATTAAAAATAATTTGGTAATATTTAGGGATTTGACATTTAAAGGCTCCTCACTATCATCTACATCAATTTCAGATTACTCATTGCTCTATTCTTTATAGAATTCATAAAAAAATTGTATCAACACCCTTTACCATAGTCAAAAAGTAATCAACAAACAACATATCAGTCAGTGTTCAAATATCTTTCATCAGAGTGAGTTTGTGCAACATAACCTTCATCTAATATTGAATGAAATCTAAAAACTTACTGAAAATGATTATCAAATCCATTACAAACCATAGAAAGTATGAAATGTTACACTATATCTGCAGCATTTTTTACAAAATCACTTAACATAACAGTCCAGATCTGATATACCAAGAGTTAATTGGAATTAAACGTGGCTTAAAATTTCTGTAGGGGCTATATGTCACTTTTACTTTGAGGAAATAAACTTCTGGTCACCTAAACCACAGATGCAAATTAGAAGTGCAGTAACATTTTACAGAAGAGTTAGCCTTAATATAAAAAAACTTTTTTTAAAACCATCACAAATAAATACTAACTCAAAGCAAAAATTACAAATAGATGTACTTTCAAGAATCTATTAGATGGAATAATAGTTTTTTAGTAATAAATTCTTTTAAAGTTACATAATTTATGTTTGCATAAACAGTTACATAGTTAGTTAATTTGATAGTAATGAAGAATTGTATTTTCATTCAAATTTATTATTAACAAATTCATTCAAAATTAATATTTATTCATTTAATGATGTATTTTGGGTGTTGGAAAATAGAAAATTAGTAAAAATTTAATAAACCCAACCTAACCTACCTGTGGCTAACCATGTATCGGCGTATTGTGAAATGGCTACATTAAACTGTTTACTTTCATATTTCTTATGTTTAAGTACATGAAGGCGTTTTCTACAATGGAAGATGTGTCGATCTTCATTCAGCTTCAATTTGTATTACACGATGGTCATTGTCTGTTTCGGCAAAATGCCAGGATTGTAAAAAATTGTCTCACATTATCAACCGACTGAGAGAATTCATTAAATGTAATAAATGTAAATTCACAATTTCTACATATACATTTCAGCTTCAGCAGATTTTTTTTCATCCATTGTAGTTCACGCTATTTACCTACTGAACACTGTAAATTCTATAAAGAAAACTCAGAAATCGCCGTGTTAGAATAGCAGACAATAATGTAATGAATAAGTTATAAATAATAAAACTATTCTGGTGAATAAGAAAGAATTCTACATTATCCGGAGGTGAGAATCTGCATTATCGAGTGCATCAGTATTCAAATATCTTACTTTTCCGACACTTCATTTCCATCATAAAATACATTTCAAAAGATTTTAAAACGATTTGATATGTTTTTTTGTGATTTCTGGGTGAGGCACCTTGACTAAATAATTACCTTAATTTTTTAATGCAGGCAACATCTTTTTTGATTTTCTGAATCATTAGTAAGATGAATTGCTTCCTTTAGGAATTCTAGGCAAACAAAAATGATTGTGGTATATAAGAGGCAAGCCACCCATCTTGCAAAGTATATTAATAACAGTATTAATAAATTTATTTATTTGACCCTTATTAATTAATGAGATTCATTAATATAGATGATGATTATATTAATTTTGGTGCTACCATTTGTTGGGTTAATTCCTATTTTTAATTAATAATACCCATTTTTATTCCCACAACAGATCCCCATTTTTTTTTTTTTTATATATATTTATCAAACATTCTGAAATATTTGAACGTTTCTATAAAAAAAAGACCTGTGGTTGAGCACAACATAAAAGAAAACTAGAATACTTTAGACATGTGATTAAAGGAATGAAGTACAGTTTCCTGCAAAATGTCATTAGAGGAAACTAAAGGTAAATATTAACTGACGTAAATATTAGTAGTAATAATATGAGTAAGAAGTAATATTAGTAGTTATATAACTACTAATATTACTTCTTACTACTAAATATAACTGAAGTAAACGCAATGTGGTTATGCCTACTAGTGAATTTTAAAGTGTTGATACTGTTTTGATCTTCACTCTGACTACCTTCAAAATTCAAAACATTATTTTGGTAAACCAAATTCTGAAAGGACATGGTATATAAAGAGAAATATATTAATTTTTTCCCCATATTCTCATAAATTCTCATTTAAACTGAACAACAATTTCTTTAGTGATTAGTTCTTGGTGCTTGTAATCTATAACCATTGTTGTGTAATTTGGAATTAAATTTTATTTAAGGAAATTAAAAGAATATACTAAATGGATGTTTAATGTACAGCAAATCCTTTTCTGTTAAAGTAGGTTTATAAATTGAAGATTAGTCAATCAGTTAATAATAGAGTGATAAATAATGCTGAATAAACCCAAATTTAGTAATTGAAAAAATAATAATACACATATAAAAATAATTAATAATAAATCTATTGAAGAAAGAGACATTAAAAAAATATATTGTTACCCTATAGTCACATTAATTGAAAATAAATAAACTTTCTGGTAATGCCAGGGAATTTGAACATGAATTATACGAATAGCTAACAGAAAACTCTCCTCATACATTTGAGAAATATCTCAAATGAGCAGTAAAAATTCATTTTTGGAAAATTAAAAAGTATGCATATCTAACATCTGTTGTTTTTAAATTTTATACATTAATCAGTGAAAAAAATTATTACCATTATATTCTTATGTTGAACCCTGCAAAATTCCGTATATAAACTTCAATCATTATCATTATTTTTTCTCAATTTTAGTTTTGTATCTGTTTTTAATGCTTTCCATAAAATAGAGTTATCTAGTGTTTATGAGTAAAATTTAAAAAAAAAATTATTTTTATTTTCAAATTTTCATTCTAAATGAATTTCTTATGCAATAAAACAGAACCAGTTTGTGTGCAGGATGAATAAAATGATTTCAAAATACCTGGATTCCAGTCAATAGGATCCTGAATATCAAAGGACGTGAAAGCATAAAATACAGTGGTATTTTCCAAAGTGGCCAAAGCCACATTTATATACTATTTCAAAAAAATTCATAATACAGAAATTGATTTCGCCAAATAAACACAATTGATCTGAAATATATGTTAATTAGGCTTTTCAACTGCACAATGTTGTAAATTGGTCAAATAGGATGGAACTTTAACAAAAATACAATTTTTAAAAGCCCTTAATGTTGGCAACATTTGCTAACACATTAAGAAATGTATAAAAACATATAAAGATATACTACTAAGTGGATGGATATAATTCAAATCTTACTACAGCTGATGCCACAGTACAAATAGCAGCATGTCACTGATAATGGTAGTAAAGTTGACTGAAAACATGTTAAAGTAAATTTCTAAAATCATTTTATTACAAATTCAGTTTGGTTTGATGTAATAAAAGATTATAATTTTAAATCATAAGTATTTCCTCTAGATCACTGAATTTAAATCGCATTGTGTGCAATTTCACTGTAAAACGCCCTTCTCTTTTAAATATAAAGTTATTGCTGATATACATCATGAATTAACAAAAATGTGTACAAATTTTAATATTGATGAAATTAAAGAAATATATTCACAAGTTCAGAGTGCTTTTCTTTTCAAGTTACAGTCACCTAAAGTTTTTTCCAAATTTTAGTGTAAATGAACAATTACTGATACAAATTTTACAAACATATGTTATTTTGTAGAAAAATTACTGACTCTTTCTGCAAACTGGGAAATTCACTTAAGATAATCTAAGTTCTTTCATACATTACTTTAACATAATAATCTGAAGGCCTGCTTAGTTGTTCTTTTTACATCTTTGTTTCAAAGACATGTCAAAGTCACGTAAACCTGTTTAAATAAAAACTGAGTGTTGGCAGTTTAACAGTTAATTTTTATCAGATAAATTAATTTGGAATTACATTTTTTAACTTTCGTGGAAATAACTTTTTATTTATTTTTTTTTTTACAAATCTTTTCTAATCATTTAGTGTTTATTCAATGATTAAAACATTAAAAAAAAACTGTTACTAATTGTGAACTTAATTATATATAATTATTATTATATATAATTCTGAACCATCTTATCTGAATATACATACTGAGTACCAAGAAACACTAATTTTGCCATAAATAAATAATTTTTGTTATAAATAATGAATGTTTCAGCATTTGTAACACTCATTGTGCTTGAGATGAATGAATTATTTAATTATTGCAATATCAAGGCAGAAAGACTATTCTATTATTAACAAAATAATCATTAAAAGGATGTTAGTTTTGAGGTATATATTAGAAACAATATGAAATTATGCATACATCTATAAACATTACCTACCATGAATATGGTAGGTAATGTTTTTACATAATAAAGACTGGTGATAGCAATTTATTTTTACTTTTACTAATTCTAGGATTATAATTCTAATTTAATTTTAATTTAGGTAATTAAACCAGCCTCTGTGGTGTGAGTGGTAGCATCTTGGCCATTCATCCGGAGGTCCCAAGTTTGAATCCCAGTCATACATGGAATTTTCACACACTATAATTCATTCACCTCAACCTCTGAAGCAATACCTAATGGTGGTTCCAGAGGTTAAAAAAAAATTAGGTAATTAAAGAATTTTTTTCATTTCACCTTTGCTAATTGTTATTTCAAGATCATGAAAAACAGCTGCAATATGTTAAAGACAGTGTTATATAATAATGCAATAAAAATTAAAAATATCGAAACCTTGTCTTACAAAATCATGCAGCAAACCAAAACATAGCAGCATGATGATTATAATTTAATTTAGCACAATCCATCTGAGAAAAAACACTTCTCTTTACTTGCAACATACAAATGAAGTAGAATTAACTTTTAATACAAAAATTATAAAATTGCTATAAAATACTCTTAATATATTTACCTTAAATAATGTATTTTTAAAAAAAGTACTTTACCCAATACTCAGTAAGCTGGTATCTGTTGAACTGTTGTCATCGTTTCCCAAATTTTGACATCTTCAATAATATTTTCACATGAACTGTCTGCTTCTCATGTTTTTTTTCTCCTTTAATTGTATGTTAAATAGACTTATTCCAAGCATTTGCATTCATACTAACACTTTTTTTTTCTTTTCCGTTTAGCCTCCGAAACCGTCGTAAGGTATTACTTCAGAGGATGATGTATATGAATGTAAATGAAATGTAGTCTTGTACAGTCTCAGGTTGACCATTCCTTAGATGTGTGGTTAATTGAAACCCAACCACCAAAGAACACTGGTATCCACGATCTACTATTCAAATCCATATAAAAGTAACTCCCTTTACTAGGATTTGAACCTTTCAACTCTCGACTTCGAAATCAGCTGATTTGCGATGTGTGTTACTAGCAATGTAGTCTTTTAACTTATACCCATATCAATTTTACTGGGTTAAAATTGCAATGGTGGAGAAAGAAGTAACACGACACAATATTTTGATTTTATGATTTCATCTAGTTAATGAATGTATTTGTTTAACCAATTTTACTATTTTCAAAAGTTCTACTTTTAACATATCATCAGAGGACGGGATTTTCTCCCATTTTAACCAATCAGCAATATCCAATTTTTGGATTGAAGCGTTTAGAATTTTTTCAGTTTTCAGGCAATGGCATGGCGCATTTTTGCGCCAACTTTGCTACAACGGATGCTTCGCAACAATTTTTTTTAAACCACTGCGTAAAATTGCCACCATTCATGTCATTGAGATACTCCTGGAAAGATCTCGATTCAAATACCCATAAACCAGTGTTCAAAAACACATTTTCACTTCCTACGTGTGTTACTAATAATCATTTACCTTTTCCAGCTGGGGTTTTCACTCCAGTTGACAAACCTTTCATAAAGCATCTTTGCACCCTTTATTTCTTTATCATACATACCTTTTCCCTACATGTCCCACATTAAACGAAGTTTCATCTACATAATAGATTATCTTATCCTCTTTTCAAAATTGCTAAATTTCTCTTAAATATTCCCTATGACATGAAATAATATCTTCATGATCAGTCAAAAAAGAATTACCTTTTCTGGACTTGAAACATAGATGTAATGTACTTCTAGAAAAATTTGGAAACATACAGTTGAGAAATTATGTACACAACACTTAATATTTTGTGTAAGTTAGGAAGCTTGTTATTGAAATAAAACGAATGATTTTTTTCGATAGTGCTTTTAGTAAAATCATCAAACTTTTCACATGCTTGCCAGTCTTTTTTGGGTTAAGATGTTTACCATCAATTTTTTTTTTTACCATCAAGATGTTTTTTATTACATTAGAAATTCTTCTTTCACCAATGTCTGTTGCACTACTTGCTTACTGAACAGGTCTCTGAATACAGTTTTGAATTTATATAACTTATGAATATATAACTTTATTTCACTGAACTGTGAATAATGGTGTGAAGCATTACACATGATGTTATAGTTATTAAACATCAATAACAAAGACTCAACAAATATTGTAACTGGTTATTATCAGCATGCTGCCGCGCCAGACAAGTGTGAGCTTACAGTACATTATTATTCACGTAAAGCAATAATTGCACTTTCATGTGGAAGTGACTGAATAATTCAGCCTAAACTACTGAGATATTACTCAACATGCTGAATTCATATTTATATCTGCTGCATAATTTCGTGAAACAAGGTTTACATTCATGATTGCTAATGAAGAATAGAATATTTTCAGATAGTGGAAAAGAATTTAATTACATCAAATAATATAATAAAGGGATTAGTACAGTAAATATTGAACAGAAAAAAATGCTTTACGTAATGAAAAAAAAACTGTTTATTATGGAAATTTTTTTTTAATACTACCAGCAAAAACGTTGCTGCTATTTGTCTTACAACCAAATTAATACTAGTCTTATTTCAGAACATTTTAATAAAAAAAAAACATATAAATGTTTATCAATTCGTAAGCTCAAGATTATAAAATTGATAGGTTCTACAGACTACAAATGACAATACTATGAGTCAGACAGAATGACAAATAGGTAGTATTAGAAAAATGCTTACTTTTACTTCTGTGTTCTTCCCAACATGACTACGCCAACAGGGAGTCTTATTCTTTAAGACTGGTGTTGGCTTCCCCATGATGCCCACTACACACAGAGCTGCAAAACACTTTACAGTATACCCATTCACTACCAAGAACACTACACAAATTACAACATATAACCTTACACAATTTTACAAAATTCTACACTATTCCTTCTTTCACTTACACTCAGTGGTGTTGCGACACCTTACGAAACACAACCGTAACCCAAGGTGGAAACTATCATGTCAACACAGTCACTCACCTCTGTGCAGCGGATTATGAGAAAGGAGAATGACATCAATATACCACCATCATTGCTAGTTCTGATCTTTTCCAGTCCGATCGTTCCTGACCAAATAAAGGTTGGTTACCTTTCTGCTTGTGTGCGACCATAAGTACCAAACCCCAGACGCTGCCTCCAATGACAGGGTTTTGGTCACACCAACAATGGTTGCAGAAAGGAATAGGTTTGAGCATGTTGCGGCCGTATGGGCCATGATGATTTTCTTCTTCTGCATGCGCAGAAGAAGAAAAATGCATAAACTTTAAAGGTTCACACTCGGGAATGCCCCTTGTACGAGGAAGAAAAAGCCATATTAAAGATCTGCACTTAGCAGAAAGAGTCCTTTCCAGTGGGATGTCAGGAATACAGAAATCCCTGAGGATGAGGAATCCCATACAACCTGGAATTAGTTTCGTACAACCCCTCTAAAACAATGTACAAATAGAGAGAGAATGCGAATTGTGTAAAGAACTGACAAACTGGTAGAAGCTTTGTCAGAACAAGTAAAGTCTCTTACAGCTGATATTTCAGCATTAAGTACTGGCAAAAAGATAACTTCTGCCAGAAAAGCTGATGGTAATCAACCTAAATCAACACATAATGTTCCAGCTGCACCAATAACACAGCAAGCTAAGATCCCATTGAAGGGATGTACAAAAAAATTGTTGCCTGGTGCAGTATCTCTGGCTTCCCAGGCTTCCAAATACCCACCACCATCTCAAGATACCATCAAGAATATGGTGGCAGATGAAGTGTCTGAAAACATATAGCACTTCCTTTAAGTCTTAGGTACTAAAAAGGAGTATTAAAGCATTTTTAAACTGGATAGTTTTTGATAAATAATTTGCACACATTGTTTTTATATATAGTAGTTTTTTCTATGGCTACAAATATTATTCAGTCAAATATTTACGGTTTCCGTTCCCACCGTGAAGATACTGAAATCTTAATAAAGGAAGAAAATGCTTTAATACTGTCTGCAGGAGACTCACCTCCATCCCCAGGATAATGTGTCCTTTCGTGAATATGCCTGTGAAAGATGAGACTATCAAACTGAGGGCAGAGGATGTAAGGATGTAGATGTTTTCCTGAAGGAAATCGTAATAGCTGCCCATATTCCGCTAACGACAAACATCCCTGTAGTTGCAATGAAGATATCAGCTCATTCAACATTATATCTGGAACTTATATCTTCCTCCAAATTCTGATGATCTGTCCAGACTATTTTCTCAGATTTCTTTACCATCCATAATAACTGTCGATTTCAACGTCCATCACCATTCTTGGAGCTCACCATTATTTTCATCCCGTGGCAATGTAGTTGATCGACTGAAGCAGAACTTAGACCTCTGTTTATTGAATGATGGATCGTACACATTTGTATAATCTTCATCAGATACATTTTTGTGCATCAATCTGTCCGTATGTTCAGCAACCTTATTCCCCCATCTTATCTTTTCCTTCTAGAGGGGAGAAATACTGTCTACGTACAAAGTGTCAGGCTCGCTAACAGGTTCCTCAAGATGTTATTGAATGCATATGTGTGCTTGCGCCCAACTGACTAAACCTCCACATCTGATAGTCCTTCCCTTTTCAGGAAGCTGCTGTGTGGCATTATTTCAGAAAGGAGGAGCTTACCTTACTGCACCGAGTATCAGAGTGGCCACAGGTTTACTGCATCCAGGCAACCCCCACAGGTTTGTAGCCCTGACCTCTGCCCCAGAGCTCTCAGGTGACCATCTGCCTTTTTGCTTCTTTCTCCGTGCGGAACATCTCCATATGGACTAAGCCTTAATTAATAAATTAAGCAAGCCAGAACTCTTCTTTGGGTAGCTTGGAACTCATAAATCCCCCGAGCGAGAACGTAACCTTCGTACCCAGGAGTATTTCTTTTTTTTTTTAATTACCTCCAGAAAGCAGAGCTTACCTTCCTACTCTGAGCATCAGAGTGATCGCGGGTTCACCGCATCCAGGTGACTCCTACATGGTCAGGAGGCGGTATTTCATAGCAGACCCCCATATTTCCGTCCTGTAAAGAACCGCA